>NC_067464.1:17717465-18347465 GCF_025434085.1 Hippocampus zosterae | reverse complement strand
TATAATCTAAAGTGTCAGGTACACAAAAGCTGTTCAGAAAAGGCCACGTCATTGACCAATCTTAGAGGTTGCTGTAGCAACGATGTCAGAACGGAGGTGTCATCCAGCACGTGTTTGATGACATTTAATTGTGACAGTGTGAACGCACAAAATAATTTCATGAATAGATTTGTTTCTATACTGTGCATGCCCTTGAGCTTTGCTTGTACGTCTTGTTTATCTCACAGACCGATAAGGCAATGAGGTTCCTCCTCAGTGAGGGACGGCTTTTTCCAATTTCTTCAATGTGCTCCATTCTTTACCACTCTGCATTTCGATTGCTGCTCTCTGTTCTGGCACATTAGTTCTTGCGTCGTGTAAAGTGACTTCACGGACACTCAATATCGATTGGTGTGTTGGGAGATGTTCAGATTGAGACCAACTCCGATATGAAACTACCTCCCAATTGTGGCTTCAATCTATCTTGCAAAAATTGGATTTCATGTATTTTGTAACTGTTTAGACTACAAATCATCAGGATGGGCTAAAAATTGGATTTTGTCTGGCAGTCTAAACAAGGCCAATATAAAATTGTTCCATCTTTTGATGACATACAGAACAACACTGATCTAAAAATGTCCCGTAATATCCACAGAGAATCTTCTCACTGATCTCAACATCTGTTGGCCACTATTACATATTTTATAACAAGACCTACATTTATTGGCTCATACCAGAATGCTTGACCTACCCCTCTTGTTACACTACACTCTTAAGTAAAACCCACATTTGACCTACTTGTTATGTGCAGGCCTAGGGAGTAACAGAATACATGTACCACCGTATTTGAATTTCTATTTTTTAATGTATTTGCAGAAAAAAAGACCCCGTCCGCCCGGTTGTTTATTTGAGCCCTGGGCATAACAAGTGGATCATTTCGGGTGGTGGGGTAACTTTCAGTGGTGTGTCTGTCCCCCAAACAGTTTGAAAGCAGGCAGCGCGGAAGAAAGCAAGAATTTGTAATTGATATTCACAGTTTAGGCTGTATTCAGTGAAGGACATATTTATCTGAAATAAAATTTTCAAAGAAAAGTTGAACAGTCATGTACTTAATGCTGGAATACCCAAAGAAAACCCATGCTGGCAACCCATGCAGGCACAAGGACAACATGCAAAGCACACAGGAATGCCAGAGCCCAGAATCAAACCCCGGACCTTGGTATTGTGAGGTAGACGTGCAGACGTGCGAACAAGTTGTTCACCGTGCCACCCACTTATCTAATTTATGACTTTTTACTCCCAAAATCAGTTACAATTATCCGCCTCCAGGTCGAAACAATGAGGAAGACGTAGATTCCACACTCTTTTCAGCCATGATGATCCCGGTTCTCGTTTGTGGCCATCTTACATACAGGTTTTAAAAAGACTGCTCCGATGTCCTCCTAACCAACATTTAGAAAAATCACCACCTGTGCTTTGCAATATGTAATGCTATGACCACAGTCAGATTCGGTAAGCCCACATCTTGTGAATGCCTGGTCTGGTGACAGAACAGAAAATTGGTCAGCTATAAACTTCAAGTCACCGGAGTTTTGCAGCAACATAAAATGATTACAGCCCTCTAACCATGTCCAGAGTTACATTTTCTGTTCTTTCAGCAAAGGATTATCCTGATCTACTTAGGGAAAATGGGATTGCACTAACTGTAAATGGTGAGAAGCTGTGACGTACCAGATGTCATTTTTCTATGGTGGCACAATGAATGCTGTACTGCTTGGAAAGTATGCGGATTCCAAATCCACGACTAACCACCCCGCCCAGTGCACAATGAAAAGAACTTGCCTCTTTGATCCGGGTAAGTAGGGTACATTTTGAGAAAATCTGATAAGATGCCATAGCGTCATGGGATCTCACATTTTATTTCGAGGGCATTAAAAAAATTGCATACGTTTAAAAAATGACAGCCTCACGTTGGCATGGTAGCAAACTGCTCTGAGTCTTTTTTGACACTGTCTTCCCGGACCTACATTTTTAAGAAAAGGATATGCATAAGTGGAGAGAATCAGCCTCCAGAATATATTTACAGGGGGGTTCACTTCACTGGAAGGTTGTTAGATGCACACATCTGCCTTTCTTGGCTGTCTTTTCCTGGAAAAGTTTCCAACTGCAAACAATACCCTAAGAAAGAGAAGGAAAGGGATCATCAGGTTTGTAGCGCCCGCAAGTTATTTCAGGTACAATCAAATGAAATATATCCATCTGATGAATGGAAAACCAAGGATTGCAAATTTCATGTATTTCGCTATTTTTCCATCATGACCAAATACACATCATAACATGCATCGATGTTATAAAAAGCTCAAGAAAAAGCTATACAGGCACAAACCTATTCTTCTAATGCTCCGTAAACTGGGGCCTCGGGAGGTATTCTGGCGTTTCAGAGGAGCTGATGTCTCTGCCATTGCACCACCATCGCTCATTGAGATTTCTTGATGTCGGTTGACATGCAGCATAGGAGTTCATGTTTTCCCCTGAAAAGTTTTGCATGGTTTGAAAGACATAATGCTGCTAAAATCTGTTGAAATCTTCAACTGTGAGATCTTAGACGACCGCAGGAAACACAATTTGTTCCGTTTAGAAAATCAAGACCGAGGGTGGTGTTTGTTTATGTTTGCTCTGTGGGTGCAAGATATAACTTGTATATCGTAGCCTTGGGAACTATCCACTGACAAGGTTTAATATGGTCTTGGCTTGAAGGAACATCGAACAAATGGCCATTTTCTCTGGAGGAATCAGGTCAGCTTTGTGCTTGTTATACTGACAAATAGCTTAGAAAATAGTGGATCGATCCATCCATCCATCCATTCGTTTTCCGATCCGCATATCCTCACAAAGGTCGTGTGGCGGGGGGTGCTGGAGCCTATCCCAGCTGTCTTCAGGCAGTAAGCGGGGGACACCCTTTACTGGTTGCCAGCCAATTGCAGGGCACACAGACAACAACCATCCACGCTCACACTCACACCTAGGGACAATTTAGAGCAGGGGTGGCCAACCCGCGGCCCGCGAGCCGCATGCGGCTCTTTGGCTGGTTCAATGCGGCTCCCGGGCTGTCACACGACAAGCGTCGAAAATGCTTTGCCAGCGGCGATGCCATTCAAACAAGGCGCCAACTTCACAGAACGTACTCCATCAGCCATCATCAATCGCGTTACTTGATTGACATAGATAGCAACCAATCAGATGACTGCATCACCGCTCATGCACAAACAACGGCGCTAAGTGCTAAGCTAGTTATTGTATTACCTCTGAGTTTAAGGCAGCGGTGCCCGATACGTCGATCGGAATCGACCGGGAGCCAACAAACTGGTCCCAAGTCGACCGCAAGGGGTGGGAGGAGGAAATGCGTGGGAAAAAAAAGATTTGTTTGGTTGTGTCTTGAACTTTCATTCATTTAAGGCCCGTTCCGACTGTTGCTCAACGTGGTGTGCGTGCGTATGTGCGCGAGTGCACTGGTAGACACTCGCGTGAGTGCGTAGCACGCGCATGTGTGTGTGTTTATGTGCGTGAATGTGCGTGGAGGCTTGTACTTGCGCAATCTGGTTGTTCGTGAGAAGTTGGTCATTTAACAAGTCGATCTTTGGCCACAAAAGTGTGTGTGTGTGTGTGTGTGTGTGCACTCTATCAACTCTATTTTGATGTTATACAAATGATGTACTATCCATCAGTCAGTAGCAGTTCATCAATGCCCCATAGGTAGTGTCATTCAAATACACGTGCATTCAAAAAATCATATTACAATTATGTTTGTTTGAAGGTGCAGGCAGCGACGAAGGTCAGCAGTGGGCAGCCGGTCCGATTGGCGGCGGCGGAGAATACGGCGGAGGCAATCGTTATCGAAGACTTCCAGCTTGCGCTGGTCAGCCACTCTCATAGGCCAGGTCTCACAGCCATAAAGCAGGATGGCCCGCACGATCGCCTGGTAGACACGCCCCTTTGTCACTGCCGAGATCATGCGCCGACCCCACAGATGGCGTTGTAGGCGCACGAAGGCGGATCTGGCGGCCCCGATGCGATGAACGACTTCCGCTTCTCCTTGCCCCGACGGAACCACAGAGCAGCCGAGATATGTGAAGGAATCAACATTTTCCAGGGTCACGCCCTCCAGTGACAGCGACCGTTGGTCAGCTGGGTTGGTGAGGGAGGACATGATCTTGGTCTGAGAGGCATATTACAATTAGCCATAGTCCGTTTTACCAGAGTGGTTTGTGATCAGTGAGTTGGCGTCAGAAAGAGGTTGGCAAATCCAGGTCCAGAAATTAAAAACCCTGCTACGGTTTGGCTTTCGCTACAAGTGCTTCTACTCAAGAGCCAATGTGTGTGAGGCTTTTTTTTTACTTTGTAGATCTGGATTTGCCACCTTTGGTCAGAAGTTTTGCAGTAGTCAGAAGTAGTCATACACCAAAACTGACGTTCATAAGAAGCGCGTCAACAGAAAGCGTTGTGCTGGTTGCTTAAGTGCTCCTGGCTTCACAGCGTTTTTGGAAGTCTGCTTTGTAAAGTCTGAAATGTTCTGCTCATTTTTCTTTTGAAGACTCAATTCCTGTGAGCTGTTTCTTGTGCCTCGGCTTGACATACCTCATTATCAGTGTCATCCTTCTCAACGGTTCCCTGCTCTGTTTAACTAGCTCTACCTTACACCTTCACTCCAAATTGACATTTGCATAATTTGCTAGCCCTTTTTCAGTGCCTGAAACTGTTTTTGGATCTACACTACCTAATTTCTGACCCTGCCTGTTCTCCTGACCTCACGTCTTGTTGATCTGATCTTGGAAACTGCAAATTTGACTTGGACTTTCGGATTTTGGATCGTTTGTGATGACCACAGACATCCGACGATTGGCATTGAACTTTAATCGCAATTGTGACCTTCTTTTTGGATTGCGGACCTCCACTTTGCCACCTGGCCAATCGCTGCGCACGTAGGTACTGTAAAAACACACTCAACTATCTGCTGTGTGTCCTCCAGCCACACACACACACACGCACACGCAAACACACACACACAGACCAAATATATACACAACTCCAAAACACTCAGATGTGAAAACAGCCCACTCCTCCGGAACCAGTCAGAAAGGAGAATAACTTTGCTACTTGTCCTCTTCTCAAATGCTTCGAGCTGGTTCATACAATGTGAGAGTCGCTTGTGCATAAACTTCGGTATGAAATAAAGTTGTTGCTTGTGAAAGTCCGAATGGTGAACAACTGACGAACAAGTAGAAACAGTGCCTGGTGAGCAAAAAAAATTAAAAATAATAAAATACCAGTAGGTAAGCCCTGCAGGTTCTATATTAAGAATGAAGGATGTTCAGAAAGAATGTTGCACCACTTGAGCATAGTGATGAAGACAATGTTTTGCTCAAGAGCACATCAACAAAGCCAGCAAGATAGTCGCATCTTGCCTTCATTTTATATTTTGGGAAAAAAATGTTTGTCTGTCGTGGGATTCAAATATCTGCCCAATTCATTACAGGCTGAGCAACTGCCGACCTGTTGTAGCTCCTGCATTAATGGTGATGAAGGGGGCAGATTGTTATAAAACGGACAACAGAGTTGACTCTTTTGTTTGCGCAGTGACTTGATGGATACACTTTACAGTAGAGCAGGGGTGCCCTTTTCGGATCGAAGATCTACTTTTTGATCAACTAACCTGTTCTCGCTGTATATGCTCCCATTGGGTTCCATCTTAAGGAAACATGGTATTCCCTTCCACTGCTATGCAGATGACTGCCAGATCTATGTCCCACTGAGCAAGAAAGACGCTTTCTCATTAAGGCCACTCCTATCCTGTCTGGAAGAAATCAAAACCTGGATGGCACAAAATTTCTTGAAATTCAACGAAAAGAAGACAGAGGTGATATTGTTTGGTCCCAGTGGCCCATTCCATCCTGTAGACTTGGGCCCCCTGTCTCCTTATTTGAAATCTACGGTCTCAAACTTGGGCCTTAAACTGGACAGTGATTTCAAACTCGATCGGCAAATTGGTGCCGTTGTTAAATCCAGCTTCTTTCACCTTAGACAGCTGGGCAAAATAAAACCTTTCCTCTCACATGAACACTTTGAGACAGTAATCCATGCCTTTAATAATAATAATAATAATAATGCATTTTATTTAAAAGCGCCTTTCATGCCACCCAAGGACACTGTACAAACAATAAGAAAATACAATGTAAAAATTTGTAAACGAGATGTTATATAAAAACAGGGCATAAAATCATAAAAACATACCTTTGTCACATCCCGGATCGATTACTGTAATGCCAAGTACTTTGGAGTCAGCCAGTCCTCCATTAAGCGCCTTCAGCTGGTCCAGAATGCCGCTGCTCGCCTCTTGACTGGTACTCGTAAGAGGGAGCATATAACTCCTACTTTGGCATCCCTTCACTGGCTCCCCATTCATTTTAGAGTTATTTTCAAGATCCTCCTCTTTGTTTTCAAATCTCTAATTAATCTCGCGCCACCTTACCTCTCTGAGCTCATCTGCCCCTACACACCTGCCCGGCGCCTCAGGTCTGTGGACCAGTCTTTGTTAGAAGTACCAAGAACTAAACTGAGGCTCAGAGGGGATCGAGCCTTTTCTGTTGCTGGTCCCTCTCTCTGGAATGACCTCCCACTGAACATTCGGCAAGCCTCCTCGCTGCCCATCTTTAAAGCCCTCTTCAAAACCCACTTGTATTCTTTGGCGTTCGACTCAGCATGACTTAGATTTGTTCTTGATTTTACTGCTTGGTGCTTTCTACCGCCTTTATTACCGATTCGTCTTACTGTTTATTGTGTATGGTAAATCGCTCCATGTACAGCACTTTGTATGCAGCGATGGCTGTTTGAAAGTGCTCTATAAATACTGTTGACTTGACTTAACCTCCCATGATCTGCCCTTACCGTCGCACGCACACACACACACACACACACACGCACACACACACACGCACGCCATGATGAGAAACAGCCTGAAACTGAGGCATGAGACGCACTTTTGCAGCCTGTCAACTATCGAAGCTCACACGTAACGTTTTAAAGTGGTTCCCTGGGCCCTCCTAGATTCCTATTCTTTGCTCGTGCCCTCGGTGGATTGTACACGAAGCAAACTCTCAATGAGAATAATGACGATAAAAGATAGAGCGCAACAGCTCTGATCACAAGCTGCAATTGCAGACCGCTGAGCGCTAACAACTTCCGGTGACGTAATCGCGCGCCACCGTAAATTTAAGATTTACCTGCTTTATCTTATTTTTTTGAATGTTTTTTTTTTTTGGTGAAAATGAGACTGATAGGATGATTAGGGTGCAGCCTACATTAACATAAAAATATATTACTAACATGTACAAAGACACACAAATGTTTGTTTGTTTTTTTTCTCCTCGACAATCCTCGGATATACTTGGGACCTGTCTTAGATCTACCGGTAGATCAGGATCTACCTAATGGGCACCCCTGCAGTAGAGTGTTGCAGTTAACCAAGAAGGAAGTGAAGAGGCTATGAACAAGAACAGCAGTGATGTGGGTGGTGAGGAATGGACAGAGATGATTGATGTATGTATTAATTAAATTATTATGCAGACTGAGTCATGTTAATGGTATCTTGAAATAGCTGTCAAGGATGACATCCAGACTCCTAACCTGGGGGGAGGGAGAAACAGAATATCTATCAAGTGTAATGGGAAAAAAGGGACCATTTTGGCGAGTGTGGGCTGGGTAAACCTAAGTAGGATTATGACGTAATCATTAGCCAGTTTTCCACTCACAAGTCCAAGAACATTTAGTTTCTGGTAATATAAATTCTTAGGAATACAAAGTGCCTGTGGCCCAGGTGGTCTGCATTTCCACCGTATCTATTTTTGGATAGGCAAGGCAAATGAGACCTGTGACATATTTAGGGGGTGGTGATGTGTTACTTTGTTCGTCATTTACAGACACCCTACGACTATTGATAAACAAAAAATAATAATAAAACATTCAGACTGTAACATAACTGTATTTTTCTACATCTTGTGCTGCAAATGTGCATATTATACACATTCTATTTCATAGTTCAGTTCAGATGTTTAAAAATGAACTCGTTCAAGTCATAGTTCAAAATTGTAAGAAGTTGACACTGTTGCCAAAATGAACTAGCTCTGAATTTGTTGTTGTTGTTTTTTTAAATAAACAATATGTTGCTGTGAGATATTAGTCTCAAAATGCCTAACCCACTTGTGTAGACAGCTGTAATTGGCAGGTTATTTTTTTTTTTTTAAAGACAATCACTCCAATAATCTAGGGCAGGGGTGTCAAACTCATTTTTGTCACGGGCCACATTGTAGTTCCGGTTTCCCTTGGTGGGCCGTAATGAATTTTGGGAAACCATATCAATGTTTAATCACCTCCACATATTACATGCACGGTGCACAACAAATTGATGGATAACTTGTTTTGGGAACAGAAGTCAAGAATAAGGACTGTTATTGTGGATTACATATGATCATTTGAAATTTTGGTTCAGAGAGTAGACTTTGTAGACTATGTAGACTTTAGCAAAAATCATGGAACTTGACATGCTTTCGCCGGCCACATAAAATTATATGGGGGGCCAGATATGGCCCCCCGCGCTTCATTTTGACACCTGTGATCTAGGGTAAATCAGCAATGTCTTAAAAGTCACATATTGTTTGATTTAATTCATTCTGAGTGCTTGACAATCAGATATTTGTACCCATCCTCCGTAACACTGCATTTAAACCAGCCAGAAAATTATTTAAGGACAGCCCATCACCTGTTGTCAAAGTGTGCTAAAATGACACACATGCACAGAAATTCACGTACCTACCAAAATATCCCTTCTCAGGAGCCTGGCCAAAACGGCAGGTTTGTTCACGCATTAACATTGCATCGTCAAAGAGAGCAAGCCATTTTCAACATTTTACCCATTCATGCACCCTGTAACCTGATAACATGATGTCTACTGTAGTAACCACTGTCCCCTGAAAGGGTTTAGCTTGATCAATAATTAAAAATAAATAAATAACACCCACATGTGTGTACCGAACAATAGTTTAGATTTGTGAGAAATCTACTAAATCGACACATCGGCATTTGGGCCGATGCCGGCATTATGCAATTCAAAATTAGAGTTATGCCTTCAAAACCCGAAATAAATCCCATCCAAAATTCAAAGAGCCTCTGAATGTGGTTTGAAGATGTTATCCTTTGGTCAAGACCGTTTTCAAAAAGTTGCATCATGCCATTGTCCGCTGATAAGCTGGAGCGGGGAATGGGTAGAATTGAATTGCAGTCTTTCTGCATTAGCTGGGAGCTCTGATGTTACAACACAGCATGTGACTCTGCTCAAAACTTCAGCAAGTTCCTCTTTTGTATTGTGCTCTCTTAACAGAGGACCAATATTAGCAAAAGGGTTCTATTAGCCAACAAACGTCAGTGAACAAGCTCCTTTCTGACACAATGACATCTTATTCATTTGTGACCTCAGCGCTTAATTTTATTGGGCCGATTGTGAATGGGAGCATATTAAAATCAGTGACAATAAAATAACAGGATATTCCATTTAGAATGGATATGCTACAGAAAACAGTCTCAATTTGAAGTCACGACCATGGGATTTGACTTTACTTTTGAATCTTCCACAAAGATTTTCACAAATTCAATAAATGATGATCATTTTATAGATGCAAAATAAAAAAAAATCACTCCACGTGCTCCGGGTGTCCTTGGTGAATAAAACAATGAAAATACTAATTTTCGGTATAATACGCTGCCCTTCATCTAAGGTCAGACACAGTGCTAAAAATCAGGCCTCAAGAGCAATGCAAAAAAAAAACAACAACAAAAAAAACCAACAATGGATGGCCTCATGAATACAGGTAAATCCTTTGCCAGACAATATAAGCAATTTTAGTTCACAAATTGCGGCAGACAAAACTAAGATTTGAATATTTGTAATGCTAATGTAAACTTTGGGATAGGAAAGCTAGACACACCATACATGGTATTGCTGTTCGCTCCTCAGCAAGAGTTGGGGCCACGGTGTATTCTGCAGAACTTCTTAACCATACAGCCAACCCCTGATATTCGCAGAGCCACGAATAAGCCAAAATTAACATCTCTAATTAAAATACATTAGAAAAAATAATAACAAACCATTAAATTCTCCCAAAAGCCAGCACAGCGGTCAGCCTGTTAGTTCCTGTGTTGAGTTTACATGTCCTCCCAATGTCTGTGTGAGTTTTCTCAGGGTACTCCGATTTCCTCCAAAACATGCCTGGCAGGTTAATGGAACACTCTAAATAAATATAATAAGTCAATCATACTGCCCGCGGGCCGGAACCAGCCCGCAAGGAGGTTCAATAAGGCCCGCAGGATAATTTAAAAGTGACAAAAATGCATAAAAGACACAGAATTCATATTTTTAATAAGGTGCAATTCACTGAGTATCCTTTCTTTTTAAATTTCATTTAATCTTAAAGTGCATTACTATATTTTTCAATACCAATTACTTGTTAAAGTTTGTCCAATCAGTGGGTCAGTGGGATCAGTTGCAATGCATATATGTGAACGATGAAAGTAAATTGCACATTTGTCGAAGGAAATGTAATGTGCTTCATGAAATGTTTTGAAAAAGATATGTAGTTTAAATAGTTTAAAATCATGGTTGATTTAATTATCCATCTATTTTCCGAACCGCTTGATCCTCACGAGGG
Source organism: Hippocampus zosterae (assembly GCF_025434085.1). Classification (NCBI taxonomy): domain Eukaryota; kingdom Metazoa; phylum Chordata; class Actinopteri; order Syngnathiformes; family Syngnathidae; genus Hippocampus; species Hippocampus zosterae. The sequence goes on along the minus strand of NC_067464.1, from coordinate 18,336,732 downwards.
TCGCGGGGAGGTGCTGGAGCCTATCCCAGCCGTTTCCGGGCAGTAGGCAGGGGGCACCCTGAATCAGTTGCCAGCCAATCGCAGGGCACAGAGAGACAAACAACCATCCATGCCTACACCACACCTAGGGACAATTAAGAGCATCCAATCAGCCTGCCATGCATGTTTTTGGAATGTGGGAGGAAACCGGAGCACCCGGAGAAAACCCACACAGGACCGGGGAGAACAGGCAAACTCCACACAGGGAGGCCGGAGCTGGAATTGAACCCGATACCTCTGCCACTGGACTAACCACTGGACTACCGGGCCTGATTTAATTATTGATTATTATTACTGTGAAGTTGAAGGTATTAATTAATGTAGTATTAGTGGTAGTGGTAATAATAGTCGTACTCTGAGAATGGTTAGAGATTCAGCCATCTCATTACCTCTGCGTCCCTCGTCCGAGACGCATAATTTTCCCACGGGACGCACACTTCCAAACAATGTGCATTTTTGGAACGCAAGGACATTTCTCAGTCAAAACAAACAAACAAAAAAAACTCCTGCAAGCATGAGGATTTTACCGGAACAATCGTTACCGGTAGCGTGTCGTTTCCGTGGCGTCATTTTCACGGTACCGAAAAATAGTTTAATTATAAAAGTCACCGCACTTGAATTTACTGTGTGTTCCACGCGATTTCACTGCGCCTGTATGTGTGTTTGTGATGTGATGTGGTGTGTGAGTGTGTTTCTTCTAATTTACTTTCGTTTTGTTTTGTTTAGTTTTCAGTGTGGGGGGGAGGGGGGGCACAACAGATGACGTTATGTTTTAGTCCGCAAACTGAGGAATGGCGCGGATGAAAGTTTGAGATAGCGGCGAAAAAAACTCACCAAGGTCTACTAACGATATTTAAGAAATGGGAATGCTTGTCTGATTTTTCGTATGATTCGTCCAAAGGGCATATCACTAAACTCACCTGTGACGTATGCACAGAACGCGAGAGCGAAATACGACGCGAGGCACGATTACGAGGCAAATTGGTCATTAGATTTGTAGGCTAATCACTGTGAAAAATATTATGAAACAGTATTGTTATTGTATAATTTACTGGTTGTAGCATGGTAACTTTATGAATAAAACATTCGTCACTAAGTGTAGTCATGCTAATGTTAACTGTTGGTAGAACTCATGATGACGTGTGATAAATTCTTTCGTCAAATTGATCGTAGATTACACATGCATCGTCTTGGGAAGAGGATGTCAAGCTAGGCACTTACCTCTATTAATGATTACCAGTCAATTAATCTATGCAGTGTGAGATTGGAAAAAAATACTCTGATGATGCCACATGAGTACACCAGTTTTTGATCCATTTATTTTTTGGAATTGTCACGTCCCGTGTTTGCCAGCAGTGGGCGGGCTTTCTGCCCGCCGTTTACACACCTGTCACCCATTTGGCAGTAATTGCTCAGCCTTTATTTGAATGCTCTGGCAGTCTACTCATTCATTCATTCATTCATCTTCCGAACCGCTTGATTCTCACTAGGGTCGCGCGGGGGGGGGGGGGGGGGCGCTGGAGCCTATCCCAGCTGTCCCCGGGCAGTAGGTGGGGGACACCCTGAATCGGTTGCCACTCCCGGAGAATTCCACGCCGCGCCAATGTTCTCTCGCTCAAATTACTCTTTGGATTATTTGTTGCCTCTTAGCTTTGTGGCTGTTATTACGCGCCATTATTCCTATTACGTACAAAATTTATATAATAGTCTAATCAGACCTTCCTTGCCATTTGTTTTCCGCAAGCGTTTTCTGTTCCCTTTATTCTATCCCTGGTCCTTATTTTGACCAGCGTTTTTTGTTATTCTCCCTGTCGGGTATTTTGTGTTCGTCATTAAAGACTCCTTTTGTTCTCTGACAAAATCTCTTTTGTGTCTGCTATTTCGGGGATTCATCTTTCAGTTATTTTGTTGTGCACGAAGCAATAATTCCATCGCTTCGGGCACAACGTGACAGGAATAAACCTGGAGAACACAGCTGCTGATGTAATGTCCATTGTTAATGCATCGTTTTCAAACATTTACCCTTGATGCATTATTCTTTTGAATTTCACGATTCTTGATTATGAATATCAGTCAAAATAGAAAAATGGGTTCCCATGATGAACGTTTACGGAACCCAACATTTGTAATCGTGGTTTCCCATTGGGTAATCCGACGGAACCGAAAAACGGTTACCACGAATTTCCGAAATCCTCAGGCGTGCTCCTGAATTATTTAAATTTTTGCAGCATGTGTTTATCATTGTATGTATATGTTGTTGTTTGTGTTATTATCATATGCAATTGAATAAGAAGACCCTTTCAGAATTCGAAATTTCCGACTCTCTCAATCCTAATGGCACTCGTACTTTTCTGATCAGCGAGTCCCTGGGACTCGCTGCCGGTAAACTGTAAAATTATCACTAAGAGATTACCGCTTTTTCTGCACTCAGTGATTGACTATTATGCAAAGTCATTTCTCAACTTGTGTTCCGTGCCATGTCATGCTTGTTGAGTGTTGATTTACTATATATTAAGAAACTACGGATGGATGGATGGATGGATGGATGGATGGATACCATATGCTTTTATTTTTGTTTTTCTAAGTATAAATAACACGTACCCTGACTGTTCTACTCTTTGAATAAAAACACTTCATTCAAGCGTTAGGGAGTGCAAAGGGTTATGATGGAGGGGTGTTGCAAATCATGAAGACCTGCCAAGTGGTATGATAGCATTGTTTTATACATGTCCTCGGCTAGGCCTCAGTTTCAAAATCAGTCCTTGGTCCTTGGTCTTGGCCTCGGAGGCAAGTCCTTGGTCCTTGGCCTTGGCCTCTGAGAATTTCTCAAGTCCTTGGCCTTGGCCTTGGCCTTGGCCTCGGAGTCAAGTCCTTGGCCTTGGTCTTGGCCTCGGGTTGCCGGTCCTTGGACACTACACTGGTTATTTATAGCAAAGTATGGTATCATTTTAATGGTACGGCCCACTTGACATCTACCGAGGGCGTATGTGACCCACCATGTGAAATGAGTTTGACACCCCTTCTCTAAATTGTCCCTAGGTGTGAGCATGGATGGTTGTTCTTCTTTGTGTGCTCTGCGATCGGCTGGCAACTTGATTGATTGATCAGCATATCATGACATTACAACTGATCACCGATTTTGTATTCAATGCAAAAATATGAGCCGATGCGGTCCAGCCAATCAGATCTGCAGTTTATTATAGAGCAAGACAAAATTGTTGATTACTTTTGGTAGTGGTGATTAGCTGCCAACCAGTCCGGGGTATATCGCATGCCTCTCACCCAAAGTCCAGTGGAATAGACTCTCGGTCACTCGTGACCCTGATGAAGACAATCGGTATGCAAAGTGGTTGGATTGAGGAATATTTGATCACAAGTCGAGTTTATGAGCATTATCCCGACAGCTTCACAGTCGAAGTAAAAACGTTATGGCTAGGATTAGCAAGCCAAGGTGAAAGTTATCTTTTGTTTGTTTGTTTGTTCGTCACATAAAAAAAGAAGAATTGAAGAGTAAGATAACTGAACTATTTAAAAACAAACAAGAAAGGACACTTTGATATTAGCTTCAGATAACAGATGTATATGATTGAATGCCATAATGTAAATCCTCTACCTGGGCTGGGGTAAACTAGATAACAGTATGGAGGAGCCGACAGGTTGTGTCAAGCCATTTTCCTCCTTGATGGCTTGACGTGAGTCATTGCGTGGAAAATTGCCGATGCTGCCGTTGAGAAAGAAGTATTGTCATGGTGCGTGCTTCAAAAGATTGCAAAGTGTTCAGAATATATGGGATGATTGTGTCAGGGTTGTGCTGAGGATAACGCATTCAATTGTTGCAGCTGAAAAGGCTGTCAAAAGATTATCAACCACGCCCTTGCAATTACAGTACTGTACTATACTGGAAATGTAGCGACGCAAACTACAAAATAGCCTTTAGCGGGGATCATAGCAAGAAGTTGAAATTAAAGTTAAAATCTGATTCACCCTTTCAAGGTCACCGGTTACTACACTGGACAACTTATAATGTTATCAGGTTACCGGGTGCATGAAAAGGTTACTGGCACTAATATAACTCGTCGAGCTCATTGAATGTGTAATTCTTTTCCCACAAATCACAGTGTTCGGCCAAATTTTGAGAGATTGTTTGGAAAGATGTTAAATCAAATTGATCAGCAATTTGATCATCAGGATCATTGACTGTGAAAAAAATCATCATATTTCACTCAACAAAGGTTTACATCTGTTCAGTCAACTAAGATTACTGATGTGACACTCTTCTGTACTCGTCATCAGTTGTACTAACATTTTTTAAAAAAGCACAGTAGCCATTCAGATTTCTACACAAATAAAGAAATTCAGTACAGTATTAAACCCGATTGAACCAAACTGCTGTTGTTGGTGGAAATGCTGCTTTTATTTTTTATCAGTTCATGCAATGACAAGAGTAAGTTGAGTACTAATTCCAAAATAATTATTTTTCGGCGCATCGTGTGGGATGAGAGGTTAGGTTTTGATTTGTTGCAGTGAGAGAGATGGCTTCATTTATTTTCAGTTTTTGCTCGCACCTCTGCCGTGTCGGTGAACATATTATGCATGTAATTATGTAGCTTGTCTTTGTGAATGTTTGTTTGTAACTGAGTGACTTAAGTCAGACATTATTTTCTGAGGAATTCTGTATACTGTATTATGATACACGGTATCTCAAACAAACTTGTACTATTGTTTTTTGTAAACCACAACAGAGATGTGTGACTCATTGAGTGTCATTCAAGTTGTCATCAAGAGATTTTCATGTCTTCAGTTTGTCCAGTGCCCTGATGAAGTCCAAGGGCGAAAGGAGACTTACCGGTACATTAATCCTTTTGGGGGGGCGGGGGGGGGGGGGGGGGGCTGGTTGTTTTTGTTTTTATAATCTGTTACTGAATATAATTATTTATACACAAAAACAATACATCATTAGTTAAATGAAATATTTTATGTTGAGAGGGAAGACATTTCTTCTGTGCTGTATGTACATTTGACAATAAAGTTGTGTCCAATCCAATTCACAACAGCTTGGTCCCGAGCAGGTAAAGGTTCTTAGAAAATAAGAAAAGCACCCATATGAATACGTGTGAGTTCCTCATGCCTCTTGCATGCATTCATGGATTTCCAATTGTAAGCGTTCAGAATTGATGTTCGTTGTCCGGTGTCCTTGTCCATACAAGTCTTAGTTTCATCATTTCCCAGAAGCGCAGATTTTACGACCGACTCTCAATGCAATAAAATATACAGTACTGTAGTTGCATAAATGATTCTTGAAACCTAATGATAAAATTAAAATAGTTTTAAAAACTATCCTGCAATAACACCCCCGTCACTATGATGTTCATTTTTTATTGAATCTTTTTGTAGAGTATTTTAATAGTCGTGGGAGGCTGCGATTTGTGGCACTATAAACTATACTGGGGTAGATCATAAGATGATGTTTTGCCATCACATTTATATGAATGAGTGCTGGTATGGCGACTGCCTCATGTTTACAAATTTAATTGGTGTCATTCAGGTCTTGCTTGAGGAAAATAACTCCCCTGACTGGAATGCAAGAATAAAAAGCATCCTGTAGTCACTTATCTTGATTGTTGTCACAACCCAATGGTCTTTTTAGTTTCAGAAAGAATTACTGAGGAAGAATTAAGTTATTATGTACGCTTGGTTGGAGTCTCTAAAATGTTATGGGGGAGATAAACGGGCCTAACAAGTGTGTTGTCAGAGCGAGAGAGAAACAAAAAGAGAGTAAGTGTTGAGTAAAAGTGTGCGTCATTGACTTGTCCACGCCTCTTACTAAGATGAAACCTGTTAAAGTAGTGCTCAAGACGAATTCCTGTCTATGCTAGAATTACATCTCTGTCTGAAATTTTGCATTTTAATAGAAGTAAATACTTTAGCAGGGAGTGGGAGTCGGTCTGCTTCTTTGTCTCGGAGGTACAGACATGTTACGGTGGCGTTCCTGAGTTCAACCGGAAAACCTGCAGGCATGGGGGTGTTTGGTTTTAAAGGCTACAACCATGTAAAATAATATTGGGACAATAATCGTAGATTAACATCTATCCATCCATCCATCCATTTTCTGAACAGCTTTATCCTCACAAGGGTCGAAGTGCATGATGGAGCCTATCTCAGCTGTCATCGGCTGTAGGTGGGGGACACCCTGAACTGGTTGACAGCCAAGGGCACACATGGACGAACAATTATCCGTGCTCACAATCACACTTTAGACACAGAAACACACACAATTTAGAATGCTCCATTAACCTACCAGGCATGTTTTTGCAATGTGGTACCTGAAGAATACCCACGCAGGCACTGGGAGAACATGCAAACTCCACACAGGAAGGCCAGAGTCGGAATCAAACCCTACACCTCTGCACTGTGAGGCTGACGTGCTAACCACTTGAACACCGGGCTGCCCGAAGATTAAGATAATTGTTTAAATACACAGGAATGTCACATTCCATTTGTTTGGATAATTGATTTTTGCCCAGGAGGACTTTGAAAGGTTGACCGAGAAGGGTAATATGTCATACCCCTTACAGCAGTGGTCCCCGAACCCCGGGCCGCAGACCGATATTGGTCCGCGGGTCATTTGGTACAGAATGACTAAATAACTTAAATTACTTCCGTTTTACTCATTTCAGAATCGGAAAGGTGTTTTATTTTGAAAAATTACCGGATTCTCTGTTATATCTGTTTACGGTATGTCACTCTTGAGGCAGGTGAAGGCGGCACTTCTCGGTCACGTGATAGGTTACCGCTAAAATAAAACCCAACATCAGCAAAATGAATAAAAAACGTCTTTAGAAAGTTTCTTTGGGAAGGGAAAAAGGCACAACAGGAGACACAAGAGGAGCTTATGACTTCCAAGAAAAAGCAGGCTACATTTCAGAAGACAGTATCAGGATCAGTTTCCACTCAGTGATGTTGTGGATGTGGGTGTAAATGGTCCTTTTTCTCTATATGTGCCCTGTAACTAACTGGCGACCAGTTCAGGGTGAAGGGTGCCTACTGCCCAAAGTCAGCTGGGTTCGGCTCCAGCAACTCCTCGTGATCCTGTTCAGGATAAGCAGTGTTGAAAATGAATGGATGGATTGATGGATGATACTAATGCGAATCCTGAGCCAGCATGTTGTGGGTCAAAGCACACAGAAAACAGTCTATTTTGGGTTACTGCACGAATTCACCGGATGCTGTTAACAAAATTAGAAACAGAAAGTCGCGAACCCTGTGTCGAATCAGCCCTTGAAGTGCAGCCTGACAACACCACACATCACATGAAACATTCATCTGTCTGTCCCTCCTTTTCGAGTAACTCAGACTGCTCCGACTGCAGGTCATTCTGTGGTCCCTAGCGCACGTTTCCCACTGTCTTGCCTTGTGATGGTCAGGTTAGTTGTTTTCCTCGGACCCGTGTCATGGCGCAGGCACACATGTTTCTGGGGTCTACAAAAAATACATCACTCTGTCTGGAAAAACATCTACGCGTGTGATGATTGGTGTTCTCATTGGACAGAACTGACTGAGGCAGCATACAGGGCGCGGTCCCGGAAGTCTTGTGTTGTATTCCTCCACTGCACAATTGTGCTGTTATTAGACCGGCAGCAAAATTGTTGTGCGAAAGCACACGGAGAGCAACTGAACACAAAGAGCACACACAAAATTGTTTGGCTTCTGTGACATCACAGCTCCGAAAATACCCAAAGACGAGAGGACGTGACACTCAAATGGCAGATGACACATTCTGAATTGTATTATGTGATTAAACTGCTGTCTACCAGCGATCTAAACACTTTTTAATGACGGTTATGTATTGTAAAAGGGTTTGAGAGGTCGCATTTCAATTGTTGGCCTCTTTAAATATACACATTAAGTATGAGTATCGGCCCTATTTAGGGCAGTATATGATACCAAGGCTCATGGCACTGAACCAAAAATGTTTCGAAGGTTTGCAATGGAGTAGGCTATTTCTCAAATGCATTTGGCAACCTGAAGAAAATTAAAAATGTTTTCATGGTTCACAGTTTTTCGCATTCATAGTAATGCATAAGCAGCATATCATTTCACATATCTTTTTTTTTTTTTTTACATATTTACGAGTCATTCCAATTATGCACTGTGCAAATTGGGGATACGGGGCTGTGGGAGACACGAGGGGCTGAGGGAGACACAAGTGCAACAGAACATATACGCACAAATTTGCATCAGCAAAATTGTTAAGCGTAACAGTGTAGATATTTGATTTCAATATAATCACACTTGAAAAATAAAGCATAAAATGAACATTTGTGATGAGAGTAAAACTTGACACGCAGGCGTCGAATTCGTCACGTGCATAGAGGACGTTACATCATCTTTAGTAGAGGTAAATGTGAAATGATGACATCATCATTTCAGCTGTCATCATTGAATGACAGCTGCATACCGAGCAGGTGTCATTCCCAGGCAGGGAGCGTTCCTGTCAGTCGTCAGCGAAAACGTCAGCAACGGAGTGAGAAGTCCGTCAATACTTGATCCGGTTTGGGACAATTTCACTGAAAAAAAAAAAAACACTCATCAGTGCTTCCTCCGTCATTTGCCGTCATTCGTCAGCAAAACGGTCGACCTCCAGTGACGATGTACTGACGAAATGCTGACCTCTGGTCATCTCTCGCTCACACCGTTCAAATTATCCAACCATCCATCCATTTTCTGAACATCTTTATGCTCACAAGGGTCGCGGGGGGTGCTGGAGCCGATCCCAGCTGTCTTCGGGCAGTAGGTAGGGGACACCCTTAACCGGTTGCCAGCCAATTGCAGGGCACACAGAGACGAACAACCATCCATGCCCACACTCACACCTAAGGGGCAATTTAGAGTGGTCAATCAGCCTGCCATGCATTTTTTGGAATGTGGGAGGAAACCCGAGTACCCAGAGAAAACCCACGCAGGCCCGGGAGAATATACAAACTCAAATATAAATATATTGATGTTAGACGCCAGTTTCGGAGTTGCCAAATAGATTCACCCAATGTTTTTATCATCCAAATTGTTTTCATTTGCATGCAACTTTACAATATGATCAATAAAAATATTGCAAGAGAATGACATCTTATTTTACTGGAAACTGCCGTGATCTGTTTTAAACAAAACAACAAATGAAAAACCCTAAAGACAGCGAAGGCTTTGCCATTCAGCGCCTTGGATACATAAATTAGTTGGCAGCTAGATTTTAACATTTAAGATTATTTCGTCCCTTCCGTGAAATACACACGTTCCAAAAGTCGCCTTAGAATTCTGACCTATTTATTACAAAAACTAGTGAATGGACAAATTTGTGGGTATTCGTGCAAAATGAGGTGTAGAAATTGATCCTCATTTGATACACTTTGATATGGCAAAGCTGTCTTTTTGTTTGTTTGTTTGTTTTTTTGTTTGTGTTTTTTTTCACCCAATCCCATCAATTACTTTTTTAATATTTCTTTTTCAATTGTAAAGTGACTTTGTGGACACTACATTATTTTCTGTTGGTATTTTGAATAAATCAGCCAAAAGCACGAAATACACTCCCCCTTCTTCTGGCCAATGCAATATGAATTGATTTTTTGTTAACTCTTGTGGCCATGGAAATTACTTTGGCTGATAATAAAAACACTCTTATCACCACTCAAAACCTGCATTTACATTTTCATGAGCAGAGAAGGTCCCACAGGGATTGAGCACCGACCTTGGCTGACCCGTCCTTGAGTTTTGTACGGTGCAAAACAGCAAGTCGAAGTGCACAGGGTCTCCTGGATTCCCTGTATGTGTGCGTTTGCTTAACTGCCAAGGATGGATGCTTTGATGAATATTTTTTGTCGAAAAGGTGAGTGCTGGCAGACCTTGCATTTGTTAGACTTCTGCCAATGTCCTCAATGCTGAATTATTCAAAGATATGAACGCGCTACGTGAGGGCTAATAATATATTATTGAGGCAACGGTGATCCAGTGATTGCCAGAATCTCACATTTTGGAGTCATGTTTGCTGTTTTGAATATAAACTTTCTCCAAAAAGATGCATTCTGAAGTATATGAGTTGTATGATGTATGAACATTAGTCATATGTACTTATAATATGCCACAGCCCCCATTAGATGCTAAAAAGATTCACACATTTTCACCAGAATTTCCAATGGCCACCTGGTTTTGGTTTATTTGTTCCGGCTATTATTTTGAAAGCAGTGCTTTTATTTTGGTGTGCGCAATCTAAATCAGGAGGTATTGGGGCCTTGTGTGATACATGCAAGAAGTTATGCAGGTTCAGGAAAAAATAGGAAAAGAGTGAGAAAAAGAAATGCAAAAGAGATCGATTCAAATCCCTGCAGTTTTCACTCTGCCTGCCAAATGAGATTTTTGGTTAAAAGCTACAATTTACCAGATTTTCACAGCCATATGGCACACTGCATTAAGAGGCGCAGTGTCAGCTACGGATGATAGTTCTGCATTTAACACATTCATAACACGCACTGCATTATTGTTTGCAGGCATGGTAAAGCATACGCTAGCTTAAACAATACGGGAGCATGCATGCATGCTCGCATATGTTTTAAAAAGGCAGCAGGAGCAAAACTGACTTTGGTGGTACATTATTGAAGTATTTAACAGTGTGTTTCGTGGGCGTGTCTCTTCATCTGTGCCTTTTTCAGGGGTCCGAAGTTGTTTTGCCCAATCCATGTACCGGCATTATATCTATCTATTGGTGCGTATGCCTTTAGTGTCCTCTTTTACACCCACACTTTCCTTTTAACGTCCACATGCCGTCCTCAGTTACGTCAGCCTTTTCTCTATAAAATCAGCGTGTCCATATATCATCAGACAGTCAAGCGGAACACTCATCGAAGTCATACAACAACAATCACAGACTTTGGAACTCTATGCATAGATTAGACGCCTCACATTATTTGGTACCCCGTCCATTTTGGAGAAAATTTAAGACTTTTCAGTGCACCCTACAATACGTTACCATGAGGACGTGTTGAGGTTGGCTCGCTGTCTAGCTCAGACGAGGCCCACACATTTTTGCAAGGACACAGGCCCATGAACAAGAATAATATTCAGACCCACTGGAGCAGTTTTACTCTTTTTTCATCAATCATCTGAGCTTTAATGAGACACTTGAGCTGACACGTGGCTGTTGTGATTTTGGTGCAACTGTGCCACGGGTCCAGGAAATAAATTATTAAATGTTTCCACGTACCCCCTGCAATGTGCTCACGTACGCCCAGGTACACGTACTCCTGGAAACACTGAGTTGCATAATAAAAGTGGCCAAATATATTCGGATGTTCACTGACGCTCGGAATTCTGTCGAGGTAAAAGCAATAAACATCTTAACATCACAGCTGGCATGTCAATTCAAATCTGCCAAAAGTCTTGATGATCTACAGCAAAAGTGTCAAACTCTAGGCCCGTGGCCAGACCTGGCCCGCCACATTATTTTATGTGGCCCGTGAAAGCAAAGCAAAGATGAAAACGTTCACGATGTTGCTAAAGCCTGTACAAAAAAATCTAATTCTCCTTTGTTATATATAAGAGTGACACTGTACCTATATTTTCTTGTTACCAACCTCCTCATGTCAGTAACTTAAACAATAGATGAAAAAACACGTTATTCTTGGCTTCTTTATATGGTGTCAGTCATAACGGCCCTCCAAGGTGAAACTGTCAATAAAATCTGGCCAGTGACAAAAATGAGTTTGACACCCTTGATCTCCAGTATACTGTAGGATTGGTTCTTTCCTTTGTTGTAATGGGTGACTTTTAAAACGGAGGAAAATAAACTGATTTGACCTTCAAGCTACCCATTGAGTCATCTTGTCTTCAATACAGTTGACGTCAGTAGCCTAGTTCTTCAGATATTAATACACCTGGAAATAGTTTGAAAAATGACAGAACTGTTCAATTCTCAAGTGATGGCAAGAATCAGATACAATCTACCCTCAATGTAGTCCCATCATCACTCTGCATGTCTACAAATACAGAAGCCAAACTGGTTGCTACATTCAAGGTTCTCTTTAATCATATATAAATCAGCATGTATTGTATTGTATGTCATCTCCAAACTGCCCGCCAACTGAACCCCATATTTGATGAAGATGTCAACGCTGATACAGGTGATCATTTGCTTGCAAGGATTTGCAAACCTCTTCATAGGATGACAGCAGATTCAGAAATGGACTCATGATAAGATTAAGAGCTTTCCCGACCAGCCCTGACAGGGTAGCCTTTAAGCGGAATGCTCCATCTATCAGTGTTCAAGTACAGAATGCCGTAAACTCAAACATGCAGCACATCATGCACACTAAGGGACACCTTCTTGTTATGTCAAATGAATTCAGAAAACTGCACGTGAGGTAAGTGCCAAGTATGTACAGCCATGGAAAAAAATGTAAGAGACCACAATGTTTTCCTCAATTTCTTGTTCATTTTAATGTCTGTTGCCACAAAAAGTGTATAGAAAAATGTAAGAGACCACAATGTTTTCCTCAATTTCTTGTTCATTTTAAAGTCTGGTGCACCGAAAAGTCAAGTGACTGACACAAAATGCCGAAAAGCATAGCGATTGATGTAAACACGTGTCAAGTGATTTGGGTTATTATCAAAAAAACCTTTTGAAAAAGTCTTGATCAGACTTTCAAACTGTGATGAGCTGTTATGTTGACATTAATATATTGGTCCAAACAAATGAACAAGAAACTGAAGAACCCCCCCCCCCCTCTCTCTCTCTCTCTCATATATATATATATATATATATATATATATATATATATATATATATATATATTAGGATGTCTTAATTAATGTCTTAATCATTCCAATTTGGGGCAGAAATAGCTTCTGGCAGTTGGAAATAAAAGTTCTGATTTCATCAAGGTGACATCTGATGCGCCTCAAGGGTTCATACTTGGCCCTAAACTTTTCCCTCCTTTTTTAATCAATGATCTAGATTCAGTACTGTATTGCAATTTCCTGGTGTTAAGATCTTCACAGATGATGAAATTAAAATGAACGGCTACTTCACTCATATTAATGATGTCAATGATTTCATCACACCTTATTTGGATGCAATTTCTTACGTAACACATAAAGTATTTAGGAACAAGCTGTTGGAAAGAGCAGGGTAAAATTTTTTGATGTGCATTATGGCTAGGCTAAGCCAAACAGGGGTTTTCAAGAAATTTACAGTGGCATACAGTAAGTCACTTGAAATTATCTAGGCCGTGACTTGACTTCTCTGAAAATGTGTCGTTTTCCCAGCGTCATTCAACAATAGGAAAGGAAATACAGGTACTTGTTTTAGTAAGAGGGTAGTGACATTTTGGAACTACCTTGCAATCTTAGGAGCGATGTAAACTCTCCCCTATTGGCAATTTTTCATTGACATGTAGCTCAAATATCTGTGGATTCATTTTCGGGGTTGGGAGTATGAGCCCACATCAGTTCCCTGCGAGTCAATTTAAATCATTTCGATTAGTTTGTTATTGTATTTAAATGTATCTTGATATGGCTGGTTGTCTGTAATGTTTGTTGACTGGCAAACAATAAAATTCACATATTTTCTAGTCCACTTACACTGCCAGTGTACAGTTTCAGTCCAGGATAATGAAGTCAGGGTGGGCAATCGTACATATTTATGAAATTATTACTAAATGAATGAAAATTGCCAAATCTCCACAGCCTTTGTGCTCTACTCCTGCAAGTATTAGTTGTGAGTAATGACTATACTCGTGAGTCGACTACAGTGGAGAAATGCAGTTTAACATGATAATTGAAAACACAAAACCTGAGTTGGGAAAACTCACACATTTGTCTCAACCTATGGACCTTGAATGACATGTTGAAGACTCTTCTGGGAGCTTATGAGGAGTGAAATAGAATTTCCAGATGTAATTTGCCTGTCAATAGGTTTACCGGGAGAAGAGTGAGCTTTCATCTATGCGGTGGATTTCGGTTCAGCAATCAAGCCCATCTACACATAAACCATCCATCCATCCATCTTCTACCGCTTATCCGGGGCCGGGTCGCGGGGGCAACAGATTTAGCAGGGAAGCCCAGACTTCCCTCTCCTAGCTACTTCTTCCAGCTCTCGCTGTAAGAAGATCCCGAGGCGTTCCCAGGCTAGGTGGGTGACATAGTGTCTCCAGCGTGTCCTGGGTCTTCCTCTGGGTCTCCTCCCGGTGGGACATGCCCGGAACACCTCACCAGGGAGGTGTTCAGGAGGCATCCGAATCAGATGCCCACATTCCATATCTGCTCCTCTCAATGTGGAGGAGAAGCGGCTCGACTCTGAACCCCTCCCGGATGACCGAGCTTCTCACCTTATCTCTAAGGGAGAGCCTGCCGAGAAAACTCATTTCGGCCGCTTGTAAATGGGATCTCGTTCTTTCGGTCATGACCCATAGCTCGTGACCATAGATTAGGGTTGCAACGTAGATCGACCGGTAAATTCAGAGCTTCGCCCTTTGGCTCACCTCCTTCTTCACCACGACAGACCGATACAACATCCGCATCACAGCAGACGCTACACCGATCCGCCTGTCGATCTCTCGCTCCCTCCTGCCCTTACTCGTGAACAAGACCCCAAGATACTTAAACGCCTCCACTTGGGTCAAGATCTCCACCCCGACCCAGAGAGCGCACTCCACCCTTTTCCGACTCAGGACCATGGTTTCAGATTTGGAGGTGCTTTTTTTCATCCCAATCGCTTCACACTCGGCTGCGAAACGCTCCAGTGAGAGTTGGAGAGCCCTGTTTGAAGGAGCCAACAGCACCACATCATCTGCAAAAAGCAGGGATGCAATACTGAGGCCCCCAAAACGGACCCCCTCAACGCTTCGGCTGCGCCTAGAAATTCTGTCCATAAATGTTGTGAACAGAATCGGTGACAAAGGGCAGCATTGGCGGAGTCCTACCCCCACTGGAAACGATTCCGACTTACTGCCGGCAATGCGAACCAAACTCTGACATCGGTGGTATAGTGACCGAACAGCCCGTATCAGGGGGTTCGGTACCCCATACCCTCGAAGCACCCCCCACAGAACTCCCCGAGGGACACGGTCAAACGCCTTCTCCAAGTCCACAAAACACATGTAGACTGGTTGGGCGAATTCCCACATACCCTCGAGGACCCTGCTAAGGGTGTAGAGCTGGTCCACTGTTCCACGGCCGGGACGAAAACCATACTGCTCCTCCTCAATCTGAGGCTCGACTTCCTGACGGACCCTCCTCTCCAGCACCCCTGAATAGACCTTACCAGGGAGGCTGAGGAGTGTGATCCCTCTATAGTTGGAACACACCCTCCGGTCCCCCTTTTTAAAAAGAGGGACTACCACCCCGGTCTGCCAATCCGGAGGCACTCTCCCTGTTGACCACGCGATGTTGCAGAGGCGTGTCAACCAGGACAGCCCCACAACATCCAGAGCCTTGAGGAACTCCGGGCGGATCTCATCCACCCCCGGGGCCTTGCCACCGAGGAGCTTTTTAACCACATCGGTGACTTCAGCCACAGAGATAGGAGAGCCCACCTCAGGGTCCTCAGACTCTGCTTCCTCCAAGGAAGATGTGTTGGTGGAGTTCAGGAGGTCTTCGAAGTACTCTGCCCACCAGTTCACAACGTCCCGAGTCGAAGTCAGCAGTGCCCCATTCCCACTATACACAGTGTTAGTGGTGCACTGCACCCGACTCCTTTCCCCCCTGCCACGGGGGGTGAGACCATGAGAAGGGGGACCCACGTTGCCTCTTCGGGCTGAGCCCGGCCGGGCCCCATGGGTGTAGGCCCGGCCACCAGGCGCTCGCCAACGAGCCCCACCTCCAGGCCTGGCTCCAGCGGGGGGCCCTGGTGACCCGCGTCCGGGCAAGGGAAACTGAGTACCATCGATTTTATTTTTCATAATGGGCTTTGTGAGCCGTGCTTTGTCTGGTCCCTCACCTAGGAACTGTTTGACCAGACAACTTAGCTCCTAGGATCATTGGGACACACAAACCCCTCCACCACGGTAAGGTGACGGCTCACGGAGAGGCTGCACATAAACACACACACAAAAAAAAAACCTGCACATAAACACACACACACACACACACACACACACACACACACACACACACACACACACACACACACACACACAAAAACTTCACTTTGTTTCCTGCAGATTTATATCTACCAATCAAAAACTAATCAGGGTCCAATCCAATGTGTCGACAACACATTGAATTTTGAAGAGTTAATCATTTGATCTGGCTGGCTTGCCGTTCCTGTCCTCCCTGTTGCTTGTAAAATCTCTTTGAATTGATACCTTGGTTGAGCAAGCGAGTTCAAGCAATATCGGTCATTGACCACCTTGGATGAGAACTACGGCTGCATTTGTCCTCCTGGAGTAAGAAAATGTTCAGGCGACTGAAAAAAAACCTTGATTAAAACCCTCAAAGTCATATCCGAGTAAAAGTGTTGCTGAACCCTTACATGCACCCTGTAACCCACAGGTGTCAAAGTTAAGGCCCAGGGGCCAGATACAGCCCACCGCATCATTTTATGTGGCCCGCGGGAGCAAATCATGTGTGTCAACAATTCTTGCTGAAATCTGTACCACAATGTGAAATTGTCACTGGTAATAAAGAAAAAGATTAGATAAGAAATACCTTTATTAGTCTCACAATGGAGAAATTCCCAATTCACAGCAGCAAAGTTATGAAAGTAAGAAGTAGAACAACAAAATGTAGGAGCTGCTGGAAAGGCAGCCACTCTCGCGGCGCCATTTTGAAGTCAAAATAACAAAAATAACACAAGACAACACATAGGACACAGACAGTCGTTCAATCTTCACCAATTTTCTGCATACACTTTGTTGTCTGAAGCAGTTCTAGATGAAAGAGGAGAGGATCAAAGTGTCCTTTCTCCAGTGGATCAGAGACGTCATGCTGAAAATGTGCACACGTCTGCTACAAGCTAAGTTTTGAAAGCAAACACAAAGCTGTAGCATCCATTGACGAAAAGAGATTAGTTCACTTCTCCTGTCCCACGTAATCCGCTTCAAACTCCAAGCCGCGACTCTTTGAGATTTTGCACCGGCCATCCATAACGGCCGTAACTCCGAAGTGGCCCTCAACAAAAAATTTGTTTGACACCCTTGCTGTAACCAGATTACATGGTACGTTGTGCACTGTAGTAACCGCTATCCCTGAAAGGGTTAAAGCATTTTCCACCAAGAAGAATCACATCAGACAAACCTGTGTTTGGACCACTTCATATTTTAGTTGTTTTACAATAAGCCTCTTTCTGCTTGGCTCTCGACAAAGGCAGACGCTTTTTGCACAGCTCCAGCCCTCACCCTAACCCTCTCCTTGCTCGCCACTTAGTCTTTGACTTGTGCTGTCTTTGTCTAACTTTTCCTAGCCTCCTACTGTATTTTCATCTGAGGAACTAACCATGGAATTAGTTGGCTGGTCTCTCGATGCAATCGACAAAGTTTTTTCGATGAAAAGAGCAGGCAGTGGGGAGCCTTCTTGCCCTCCGGGGACATTTGCTGCCGGATACGCCCTGGATCCATGGAGAAAGTGGAGACCGGTGTGCCTGGCAATACTGTCCGTGGAGGATGTGGAAGACATCTACATTAATGGCCTTTTGATAACAGGTATGCTGCTTTTTGGTGTTGGCAGCTTTCTGTTCTATCGCAAAATTCAATCGACGGGAGTGGCTTTATTGGAAGTGAAGAAGCTGCCGGTCATTCTGGATGGTTGGGCGCGAATGTCCAACACTTAAACTCAAGCGGTGACTGAGCTCAACCGCAATATTGATGCGGTTTTGGAGCGACTCCACGCAATCGACAACATCATGGAGAAGTTGGAATCCGCGCTGCGGAAAGAGTTTTCGGATTCGGCTGTTCGGCGCCAGTGAAGAGATACAGGTCACGGACTCAAGGCTGTCTGAAATGGTTGGCGGCCGTCCCTCCAAAACAAACAACGCTATCTTTCCCCTGGATGGAAGTAGGCATGGAATCTAGGGCCCCCACCATCACTCCCCTCCTTCTCGGCCATGGACTGATAAGCCGGGACCGTCTTCATGATGAGCAGACCTCGACGAAGCAGCTATGACCTGTACACACATACATATACACAACTGGACAATGACACGCGCATAAATATCCTTATTATCACCGTCTTCATCGCTCCGATTCTTTTCCCCCGTGACGTAGTATTATCTGCAGAGCGCATCGGGGACCATGCAGCTGGTCAGTTAAGCTGCGTCACGGTCGCCGCCCCCCCTACCCCTTCCCATTCATCCGCCCTCTCATTACATGTTATGTCTTGTGACTTGTTGTAACTGTCATATGCTTATTTATGTTCTTGGGTCTTTTTTTTATCCTGGACTTAAATTATCCTCAGAAGAGGATAGTTCGAGCGTGGGTTTTTTTTCACTCTCCCTACGCAGTGTTTTCCTATCTGAACTCTGACTGTAAATTTCAATTTCCATTGCGGGACAAATAAATGATATCTTATAACTGTTGACACATTTTTGCACCAAGGAGCACTAAAAGAAACCATGACTTATTTAGTTGCACGGCAAACGTGCCAAAACATCTAAACACACACACACATACTGTATATATATATATATATATACACACACACACACACACACACACACACACACACACACACACACACAGTGGAAGACCTAATGGTTTGTATCATTGCATTGCAGCACTGCATGAGACAGACCTTTCAGAAAAGCCTTTCAAGCTAATCAGCAATTTTTAAATAATTAATGCCTCAGCCTATTTTAGTATCTCTCAATTCACACCTCTCTGTTTCATAAATACGTCATTCAAAATTCAATATGTGTCCACCACCTACACAAACAACAAATGATACAAACAAAAGATATGATAATGACACTTTTGTTGTTGTTGCTGAAACAGAAATAAAAGTCTGAAAAAAGGTCCCTATACTCTTATCTTAATTTTTTGTACAACCTTTTGAGCTTATCACTAAGTCTCAATTGGACTTTACTCCAATGCTGAAAGGTACTCCGAACGTGTGGCCCAATTATCTGGTCAAATGCTGACTCACTCATTATTTTCTTCACTCGACTTCACAATCAATGCTATGGAAGAGGATTAGGGCCAATGAACATACAAAAAAAAACAAGGTTGGCAAGATACTCACTTTTATCTCAGAATTGTGACTTAATACCCAGAATTCTGACTTTATTCTCAGAATTGTGACTTTAAAGTGA
This sequence comes from Hippocampus zosterae, assembly GCF_025434085.1. NCBI lineage: Eukaryota > Metazoa > Chordata > Actinopteri > Syngnathiformes > Syngnathidae > Hippocampus > Hippocampus zosterae. Next base: position 18,317,408 of record NC_067464.1, on the reverse strand, counting down.
GAGTTCTGTCATTCTCACTTTAAAGTCAGAATTCCACCCCACCACAAAGACGAATTGCACGGTGCACTAGAAGTGGCAATACGGTTCAAGGTATTATAAGTTTATTCTAGAAATATTCATCACAGATGGTGTAGTGGTACACCCACCTGACTTGTGTGCGCGCGGTGTGGAATTGATTCCCACTCAGGGAGGATGGTTGTTCGTCTCCGTATGTGCTCTGCAGTTGACTAGTGTAGTTCACCTTATTATTGGAAAGGAAAATTTGGGGTTGACTTCCCCTTTACTCGTGATGTTATTGCTGAGTATGATTTTGGTTTTGCTTTGTTTCATGAAAAATAACCATCTCTCCGTTGTCACTGCTATAATGAATTTGATTGCATAATAGGTACTGTTAAACCGAGCTAATTTCCTCTGCAAAATTTCCAAGAAAGCATTGTCTGGCTTTTTTTGATGACTAGAATCTGTCTTCCTGTAAAGTGGCCAAATTACCAGATAAGAAAAATATAAATGGAAAAACTAACCAATCAAGAACCAAAGACAATACAGTACAATTTAAACTCCATTTTCCACTTCAGACAAACTGATTGGTAAAAACGCACAGGGGAGTCTGTATTAACTTTATTTCAATTAGTTTCCTTCTTTTCATTAACTATGTTCTCTTCATGTTACTTTGTATCTTATGTGAGAGGGATGTTTGTCAATTCCTGTTTCTTTTTCCCCCCACCTCATTTCACAGATTGACGTTATGATTCAGAGGTTTCCAGGAATTTAATAATTAATGTATGAACAAGCAATGTTTCTTTTGATTTTATGTCCCTTGGCCAAATTGAATGGTGTGTTTTCAAACTGCTTTTATATTGGTAACTTAATAAGGGAAAAAACTATGTGTCCCAGTTATCCTATATTTTACATTCCAGAGGACTTACAGAGCACAAAGATTTTTTAACAAAGGTCAGTGTGTCTAGATGCGCCAGTAGCTCCAGATCAAATGAGGATGTGTAAAACACAAGGAGATATGAAACCAGGGAAGAGTGAGGAAATTCACCATCCTTTGGTCATGAAAGGTGTGCAGACAAGTGGATGGCCAGGCAAGCAGGCCAATGCTGTGTGCTTGCTTCTGTTTCCTGAGGGGTCTGGTCATTCGATACAGGCAAAAAGAACAAGAAGTATATGTATGAATAAACAGTGCAAACATGTCTGTGACATATCCCTGGCAGAATCCTTGTCCCTCCAAAATCATCTCTTTTCAGGAGATCGCAAAACATTAATTTGACATTGTCAAAGACAGTGATTCATTTTCAATTATTTAGATTGGTCAATATTTTTTCAATAATACCCACATGTGGGGATTGACCACTAGTATCGATTTGCGAGAAAATATGGCATTTACAAATTTTCTCAGTGTCTCAGTTAGTTTTGAGATTGACCAGAAAAAAACAGTTATCGTTACCCAACATGAATCAGAGCATCACAAGCAAGCCCATCCGTTTGATGCAACAGGGCATTGGATTTATATTACTTGACAGAAAAAAAACCCTCATTTATGAATTTGTAACACACCTTGCACACGTGTGTAATTATGATAAATAAAATTACATGCCCCCTCCGTGAGCCGTCACCTGACCGGGCTGGAGTGGTTTGTGTGTCCCAGTGTTCCTAGGTGCTCAGTTGTCTAGGGCTTTATGCCCCTGGCATGGTCACCCATGGCAAACAGGCCCTAGGTGAGGGACCAGACAAAGCACGGCTCAAAACACCCCTTATGATGAATGAAATACATGGAACCCAGTTTCCCTTGCCGGGACGCAGGTCACCGGGGCCCCCCTCTGGAGCCAGGCTTGGAGGTGGGTCTCGTTGATTAGCACCTGGTGGTTGTGCCTACACCCATGGGTCCGGCCGGGCTTAGCCCGAAGAGGCAACATGGGTCCCACTTTTCATGGGCTCACCACCTATGGGAGGGAACAAAGGGGTCGGGTGCAATGTGAGCTGGGAGGCAGGCAAAGGCAGGGACCTTGGCGGTCCGATCCTCGGCTACAGAAGCTAGCTCTACGGACATGTGATGTCACCTCTCTTGCAGGGAAGGAGCCCCGGCTGTTGTGCGAGGCAGAGAAGTTCCGACTGGATAGAGTCAGATGTGCCTCCACACACAGCCTGGGCTCTGGTACCAGTTTTCTTGAGAGAGGTTGGACTCTCTTCCACTCTGGAGTTGCCCACGGTGAGAGGCGTAGAGCAGGTGTGGGCATACACATTGCCCCCCAGCTCAGTACCTGTACATTGGGGTTCACACCGATTGCCTCCCTCCACCTTCAGGTGGGGAGATGGGTCCTGACTGTTGTTTGTGCCTATGCACCCAACAGCAGCTCAGCGTACCCACACTTTTTGGAGTACTTGGAGGGTTCTCTGGAGAGTGTTCTTGCTGGGAACTCCCTTGTTCTGCTGGGGTACTTCAATGACAGTGAGACCTAGTAGGGCGTGATTGGGAAGAACGGCCCCCTCGATCAGCAATCGAGTGGTGTTTTGTTATTGGACTTCTGTGCTCGCCACAGATTGTCCATAACAAACACCTTGTTCAAACATAAGGGTGTCCACACGTGCACTTGACACCAGGACACCATTGGCCGCAGTTTGATGATTGACTTTGTAGTTGATCCCCCTGATATGTGCTGTTTGGTCCCGATGCCATCGATGTCAGAGTTTGGTTCGCATTGCCAGCAGTGAGTCGGAATCGTTTCCAGTGAGGGTTGGACTCCGCCGAGGCTGCCCTTTGTTGCCAATTCTGTTCATAAGCCATAATGACTGAATTTCTCTTGCTGGGAACTCCCTTGTTCTGCTGGGGTACTTCAATGACAGTGAGACCTAGTAGGGCGTGATTGGGAAGAACGGCCCCCTCGATCAGCAATCGAGTGGTGTTTTGTTATTGGACTTCTGTGCTCGCCACAGATTGTCCATAACAAACACCTTGTTCAAACATAAGGGTGTCCACACGTGCACTTGACACCAGGACACCATTGGCCGCAGTTTGATGATTAACTTTGTAGTTGATCCCCCTGATATGTGCTGTTTGGTCCCGATGCCATCGATGTCAGAGTTTGGTTCGCATTGCCAGCAGTGAGTCGGAATCGTTTCCAGTGAGGGTTGGACTCCGCCGAGGCTGCCCTTTGTTGCCAATTCTGTTCATAAGCCATAATGACTGAATTTCTAGGTGCAGGCGTTGAAGGGGTCCGGTTTGACCCCGGATAAACGGTAGAAAATTGGATGGATGGATGGAAAATTACCTGCAATGACATAAAAAGTACCAGTACTGTATTTTCCACATGATAACGCACAACTAAAAGCATTCCATTTTCTCAAAAGCAGACAGTGCCCTTTATAATCTGATGCGCCTTCATATATGGGTCAATATTCAGATTTCTTGGATGTAGTGTGTTAAATGATCTGTAATGCGCTTTGTTCCGCATGCAGTGGTTGTGTAAGCGCTATATAAATACAGCTGTATTGTATTGTATTACCTTTAACGTTACTCCATCTAGTGTATGCATAACACGACCACAGCCATTATTGTAGCTTCTATTCTATGCACCTTATAATAAGGTGCACCCAATATATGAAAACAGTTGTAAAATAAGCCATTCATTGAAGATGCGCCTTATGCTCCGAAGCACTTTATAGTGCAGAAAATACGGTAACTACTGCCGTACACATATGTAGCAGTGTATTAAATAGATGATTTAGGGTATTCAATAGATTCAAGTTTCCACCAGAAAAAGGTGCTAATATATTATGAAACATGCATTAGGAGTTTGAACACAGTTCACACATGGCTGTAGAATGAAAATGTGCTAAAGATGGTCAAGAACATGGCAACTTTATACCTTCAAGAGACAGATTGTGTGTCAATCTGTTTTTGTAGCCGAATTATCTGAATTGCTTTTTTTCCCCCAAGGAAGGTCGATAACAATCAACAAATTGAGGGAACATTGTATTCATGAGTACAAAGGAAAAGATAGTTTTGAAGGCCTTTTTTCAAAGTGTGTCAAATATTGGAATGTCTGTTATTCTTGACAAATTGGGATTAAAACCTTTGCCGAATTTCGGTTTGTAATTAAAAGCCAAAAGATGAAAATCAGAAAGGATATACTGTGCAACAGTCTGAAACAATAAACTAAAAAATCAATCTATCCCACTGGCGTAATGAAATATCAACATATGATCACTGCCTTCTCTAAATATGAATCTACAATGTAAATTGACAAACTATATTTGTTTGCCGGGATTTTTTTGTAGGGGGCGGGGGTCTTTTTGCTATATCCCAGCCTTCTTCAGTCCAGATCCCTTAAATATTTGTGAGGCAGTCCAGCAGTGTAACCCTAAGGTTACCTTGTTCAGATGGTTCCCAGGAGATGAATCCTGAAGAAAGTTTGGGAGGATTCAAACACTCGAGACAGGATGAAGCTTGTTATTTTCAACTCCTGGAGAGAAGCAGGTGAGATTTCATGTAACCTTGAGATCTGCTTGCTGAGTGCCAAAAGGCAGAGTGCTTAAATTACATTTTCACCCCCCCCCCTTTTTTGGCAACCATGTGAGTTCATACATCACATTTAAGTGGCATCTCCATAAGTTGACGATACAGACTTACTTCTCTGAACATTTCTTCCTGCTCGCTCCTCAAGTGATTCAGGTGACTCCTCAGTGGAATCTCTGATAGAAGGCATAACAGTGTGATGACTGGTCCAAGGACTAATAAAACAAAAGACTGGTATAAACACACAACGATAAACGAGCCAATTATAAAACCGAATTCCCTAGCTCTTCCAGTTAAAGTCATCTAAATCCCAGTTATCGGATGGCCCTAAGAATCTTTCTAATCCCTGAGTGATTATACAGTACCAGTTTATACATGATTCATCTTCTCCATCTGCTCAGAAAAGTTTCACTATTTGTGATTGAAAATCCCGGTGATTGGTTAGCGACCAATTCCGGGTGCAGTTTGCCTTTCCCCTGTAAATTAGCTGGGATAGGCTACAGCGCCCCCCTCAACTCTTTTCAGGATAAATGGTGTCAAAAATGGATGGATGGATTCAATATTTCTGTTTGAAAATCCCTGCGATTGGCTGTCCACCTGTTTAGGGTGTACCCCACCCCTGTTGCTTGAACTGTTGCAACATTGCCTTGCGTGGGTCAGTCTTGGTACAGGGGTCTTGCACGGCTCAAAGGATAAAGAGGTTGTCGCTTAATCTGAAGGCTGTGGGTTTGATCTTAAATCCTTGTGAGAGTGAGGTGTCCTTGAGCAAGCATAACGAACCCCCAGTTGCATCTAATGTTGCATAGTGAAGGAGGAGACCGTGTTCGTACTTTGAGTACCTTAAAGGTTGAAAATCAAGTAAAAGCCCACTTACTACAGCAGACATCTGGTTTGGAGGAATAAAGGATTGTCAATGGCGATATTCTATTATAGGATGTGTGATGTGCTGTGTAGGTCATCTCGAGTACATCGTACAAAGAAAGAGTGAAAAGAGTACAAACTGTCATTATTTTTCTCATCATGTGTGAGGTCTCTGACATTTGATATTTCTTTTTTTCATTTCAAATGGTGTTTTTTTTTTTAGCGCTGACTTGATGATGACAAATGGCAGGCCTTAATGAACGGAGATGGAGAACTGAGGCTGATAAAAGATGACTGGCAGGGTGGTAAGCAGCAATGGGACATTGTAATTCAGATTATAACAAAAACAGTAATCAGTAAAAGTTAATAAAAGGAATAACTGGTTAAGCTTGATGAGTTATAGCAGGTTCAATGAGAATCAACAACTATCTAGCGTGGAAGCAGATGATTAGACTTTCTATAGCGACAGTTGGTCTTAAAGTCTGGTCCTCGTGAGCCTCAAAACAGTGTGTTTTTACTGTACAGTGTTTCTTACCCTCTTCCAACACACCTGATTCAAACGATCAAGACTGTTATCAGGCTTGTGCAAAGCTTGCTGATGAGCTGATCATGTGACTCAGGTGTGTTGGACGAGGGGAACATATAAACAAGGCTGGATAGGGGTTAGCAGGTGTGCCTTCCCTGCAGTCTGCTCATGAGTTTTTCCTACCTGTTTTTATTGACTCTCATGTGTGTCACTCATTGGTGAACAGTTCCAAATTAAGTTTGCACATCTCCTCACAAATACCGACACCAACTTTCTCCTCTTTTGGAGTGTATGTCAGATCGTGACTTCCAGTGGCTTGGTAGCAATCCCCGAACGAATTGAGTGTCTTGTTTGCTTCGACCTAACCATGGACGTACTATACATAGTAACCTGGACGACCAGTCGCCTCTTGCGACGAATGCCAGAGGAGAGGCATCTTGCGTTGCCTCTGTTATTAACACCTTTGGTTATATTTATTTATTTATTATCTGAAAACACTTTTAGCAACACCCCTCCGTGAGCCGTCACCTTACCGTGGTGGAGGGGTTTGCGTGTTCCAATGATCCTAGGAGCTAAGTTGTCTGGGGCTTTATGCCCCTGGCAGGGTCACCCATGGCAAACAGGTTCTAGGTGAGGGGCCAGACAAAGCACGGCTCATAGACCCTAATGATGAATACAATAGATGGACCAAGGTTTCCCTTGCCCGGACGCGGGTCACCGAGGGCCCACTCTGGAGCCAGGCCTGGAGGTGGGGCTCGTTGGCAAGCGCCTGGTGGCCGGGCCTACACCCATGGGGCCCGGCCGGGCACAGCCTGAAGAGGCAACGTGGGTCCCCCTTCCCATGGGCTCACCACCCATGAGAGGGACCAAAGGGGTCGGGTGCAATGTGAGCTAGGCGGCAGCCAAAGGCAGGGACCCTGGCGGTCCGATCCTCGGCTGCAAAAGCTAGCTTTTGGGACATGGAATGTCACCTCTCTGGCAGGGAAGGAGCCCGAGCTGGTGTGTGAGGCAGAGAATTTCCGACTGGATGTAGTTGGACTTGCCTCCACACACAGCCTGGGTTCTGGTACCATTTCTCTCGAGAGGGGCTGGACTCTCTTCCACTCTGGAGTTGCTCACGGTGAGAGGCGCAGAGCAGGTGTGGGCATACTCATTGCCCCCCGGCTCAGTGCCTGTACATTGGGGTTCACACCAGTAGACGAGAGGGTTGCCTCCCTCCGCCTTCGGGTGGGTGGACGGGTCCTGACTGTTGTTTGTGCATATGCACCAAACAGCAGCTCAGCATACCCACCCTTTTTGGAGTCCTTGGAGGGTGTGCTGGAGAGTACTCCTGCTGGGGACTCCCTTGTTCTGCTGGGGGACTTCAATGCTCACGTGGGCAACGACAGTGAGACCTGGAGGGGCGTGATTGGGAGGAACGGCCCCCCCGATCAGAACTCGAGTGGTGTTTTGTTATTGGACTTCTGTGCTGGCCACGGATTGTCCATAACGAACACCTTGTTCAAACATAAGGGTGTCCATATGTGCACTTGGCACCAGGACAGCCTTGGCCGCAGTTCGATGATCGACTTTGTAGTTGTATCATCGGATTTGCGGCCGCATGTTCTGGACACTCGGGTGAAGAGAGGGGCGGAGCTGTCAACTGATCACCACCTGGTGGTGAGTAGGCTCCGATGGTGGGGGAAGATGCCGGTCCGTCCTGGCAGACCCAAACGTATTGTGAGGGTTTGTTGGGAGCGTCTGGTGGAATCCCCTGTCCGATAGAGTTTCAACTCCCACCTTCGACAGAGCTTTTCCCATGTTCCGGGGGAGTCGGGGAACATTGAGCCCGAGTGGACCATGTTCCGTGCCTCTATTGTTGAGGCGGCCAATCTGAGTTGTGGCCGTAAGGTGGTTGGTGCCTGTCGTGGCGGCAACCCCCGTACTCGCTGGTGGACACCAGCAGTAAGGGATGCCGTCAAGCTGAAGAAGGAGTCCTATCGAGCCTTTATGGCCTGTGGCACCCCAGAGGCAGCTGACGGGTATCGACTGGCCAAGCGGAACGCGGCTTCGGTGGTCACCGAGGTAAAAACCCGAGCGTGGGAAGAGTTTGGTGAGGCCATGGAAGCCGACTTCCGGACGGCTTCGAGGAAATTCTGGTCCACCATCCGACGTCTCAGGAGGGGGAAGCAGTGCACCACTAACACTGTGTACAGTGGGGATGGTGCGCTGCTGACTTCGACTCGGGACGTTGTGAACCGGTGGGCAGAGTACTTCGAAGACCTCCTCAACTCCACCAACACGTCTTTCTTGGAGGAAGCAGAGCCCGGGGACTCTGAGGTGGACTCTCCTATCTCTGTGGCTGAAGTCACCGATGTGGTTAAAAAGCTCCTCGGTGGCAAGGCCCCAGGGGTGGATGAGATCCGCCCGGAGTTCCTCAAGGCTCTGGATGTTGTGGGGCTGTCCTGGTTGACACGCCTCTGCAACATCGCGTGGTCAACAGGGAGAGTGCCTCTGGATTGGCAGACCGGGGTGGTAGTCCCTCTTTTTAAAAAGGGAGACCGGAGGGTGTGTTCCAACTATAGAGGGATCGCTTCGAGGGTATGGGGTACCGAACCCCCTGATACGGGCTGTTTGGTCACTATACCACCAATGTCAGAGTTTGGTTCGCATTGCCGGCAGTAAGTCGGAATCGTTTCCAGTGGGGGTAGGACTCCGCCAATGCTGCCCTTTGTCACCGATTCTGTTCATAACATTTATGGACAGAATTTCTAGGCGCAGCCGAAGCGTTGAGGGGGTCCGTTTTGGGGGCCTCAGTATTGCATCCCTGCTTTTTGCAGATGATGTGGTGCTGTTGGCTCCTTCAAACAGGGCTCTCCAACTCTCACTGGAGCGTTTCGCAGCCGAGTGTGAAGCAATTGGGATGAAAAAAAGCACCTCCAAATCTGAAACCATGGTCCTGAGTCGGAAAAGGGTGGAATGCGCTCTCTGGGTCGGGGTGGAGATCTTGACCCAAGTGGAGGCGTTTAAGTATCTTGGGGTCTTGTTCACGAGTGAGGGCACGAGGGAGCGAGAGATCGACAGGCGGATCGGTGTAGCGTCTGCTGTGATGCGGACGTTGTATCGGTCTGTCATGGTGAAGAAGGAGGGGAGCCAAAGGGCGAAGCTCTCAATTTACCGGTCGATCTACGTTGCAACCCTCATCTATGGTCACGAGCTATGGGTTGTGACCGAAAGAACGAGATCCCATTTACAAGCGGCCGAAATGAGTTTTCTCCGCAGGCTCTCCCTTAGAGATAAGGTGAGAAGCTCGGTCATCCGGGAGGGGTTCAGAGTCGAGCCGCTTCTCCTCCACATTGAGAGGAGCAGATATGGTATGTGGGCATCTGATTCGGATGCCTCCTGAGCGCCTCCCCGGTGAGGTGTTCCGGTCATGCCCCACCGGGAGGAGACCCCGAGGAAGACCCAGGACACGCTGGAGAGACTATGTCACCCAGCTTGTCTGGGAACGACTCGGGATCCCCCGGGGAGAGTTGGACGAAGTAGCTAGGGAGAGGGAAGTCTGGGCTTCCCTGCTAAAGCTGTTGCCCGCGCGACCCGGCCCCGGATAAGCGATAGATGATGGATGGATGGATGGATGGACTTTTAGCAACACACTTTTTAAAGGCATTTTATAGCTAGTTATTATTTGGCCGAATGGCAGCATGCACAGACTGAACTTTGGGAGTCCCAAGATTCACCCTTGGGGAATCCCACAATTATCAATTTAAAAAATGTCCACTCTGTCCTCCAGATAGGACTTGAATCAGTTTAGAGGAGTCCCGGAATTTCCACCCAGTGTTCCGACCTATGTCAAAGGTAGCACTCAGGTCCAGGAGAATTAAGACTGAAACTCTGCCTGTCTGTGTTCAGGCAGATATCATTTGTCACTTTGATCGAAGCTATCTTTTTGCTGTGGTGGTATATAAAGCTAATTTGGAAAGTATCCATTGCATTATTTGACAGGATAAAGTCAGTAGGTTCTTGGTATGGCATTAGGACTCGAGTGAGTCTTGGTAACAAACTCCTCAGCACCGACTTTTGAAATCTAGTGGGATACTCATCAAGGCAGCACGTCGATGGACTTCAGATGATCTCTTCGACTTGTTAGATAGTGACAGGTGTGAAATGTGGCAGCTCTTCTGTAGGTGTCAATCAAGCTACTTCGTAAAATTTTGCATTTTTTAGGCACTGAACTTTTTCATTCAAGAATATTGATTACTCATTGCTTTGATGTGGAAGTTAGTTCGTCAGGTAGAAAGACCGGAAATTTGCTGCTTGTTCTTTGTAAGTTGCATGATGAACCCGAGGCTTGGACTTTGGCCATTTACTTTGGGCACTTTGCCACTTTTCTTTCTGTGCCTGAACTAAGTCTTCTTTTCTAGATGGCAGATTTTGTCTCCGAATAAACAGTTGACAAGAGCAATGGCATCCAAAATATTTCAAGCACTTGATGTGTTATGAGTTCACCTGATTATTAGAGCGAGAATACAGGATGCTTTAAAACCATCATGCTATCATTTATGAGACTCAACTGCTGGTTTCGGTGCAACAGACAGGTCAAAGAAAAACATCAAATAAAGGATCAGATGAAGCAATCTCGACATTCACATCTGAAAGGCGAACGCAAGTCGTAATGAGCACATCTTGAGCGCACCCTCTGCGGTGAGTTGGCGCAGTCACATGCTGAGTTAGTGTGAATATTTGAAGTTCTTCTGCATTTCTTTCATTCACATGCACGTTGAAGTCCCCTGTCATGACGACAAAAGGCAGTGCACAGAATTGAAAGTAATATGGTAAAATAATCGATAAAACAATTCTGTGATGGTTTGTTAATGTTGATAAAAACTCTGGAAGATTGTTTTATCTCCATTTTAAATGACACATATGTAGTGTCCTCATTTTTGGAAATCAGAATATGGTTATCATTATCCATCCATCCATCCATCCATCTTCTACCGCTTATCCGGGGCCGGGTCGCGGGGGCAACAGCTTTAGCAGGGAAGCCCAGACTTCCCTCTCCCTAGCTACTTCTTCCAGCTCTCCCCGGGGGATCCCGAGGCGTTCCCAGGCCAGCTGGGTGACATAGTCTCTCCAGCGTGTCCTGGGTCTTCCTCGGGGTCTCCTCCCGGTGGGACATGCCCGGAACACCTCACCAGGGAGGCGTTCAGGAGGCATCCGAATCAGATGCCCAAGCCACCTCATCTGGCTCCTCTCGATGTGGAGGAGAAGCGGCTCGACTCCGAGCCCCTCCCGGATGACCGAGCTTCTCACCTTATCTCTAAGGGAGAGCCCGGACACCCTGCGGAGAAAACTCATTTCGGCCGCTTGTATCCGGGATCTCGTTCTTTCGGTCACGACCCATAGCTCGTGACCATAGATGAGGGTTGGAACGTAGATCGACCGGTAAATTGAGAGCTTCGCCCTTTGGCTCAGCTCCTTCTTCACCACGACAGACCGATACAACGTCCGCAGGTTACCATTATTAGTCCAGTAATATTCATTTGTTTAAACTAATTGTACTGTCATTGTACTGTTGGTTTGTGAGACCATTTTTACTTTTTCTGTGTTGTTTGTGATGACAGGGCAGTCATGGTGGTAATAAATTGCAATCAGCCCACCGCCTATTACCTTTACGTAGCTCGTCTGATCAACAGGGTGCGATCTGCAACAAGACAACGTATGTGACCACTTGGAGTGGCACTGTTGAGTGTAGTTTGGAAAATAGTAGGAAAAATGTTTCTTACCCTTCAATAAGAGAGATCATGAATCAAATGTGATCCGGTTCCCGAATCACAAAACTGCGTTCTCTGATGCTCTTCAAGTATTTTCACAGACTTTCATCCCCTTCAGTTATTCGTGAAAAGTACAGTTGAGCCCACTTTAAACGTTTGACGCCACAAAAATGGTTGACTGTTTTTGAGTGCAGAAATTGTTGACAAAGGTCACTTACACCAAAACCAGCAAATAACTGACCAAATTTTTCAATGAAAATGGACCTTCGTCGATGGTTTGAGATATTACAAAAAGCTTTCATTTCTGCAATTATGGAAAAGTAAAGTAACAACTTCAGTATATGCTCAGGAAAGCATCTGGGGAAAGCCATTCAAGTTATAGTTCAAATACAACAATCCATAGGATGAGTCATTTAGTTTCATTGGAATCATCATCCCCGTCATCCTCACAAGGCCTTGTAATTTGATGAAAAAATACCAGCATTGGAAAAATAGCATGAGAAATACGATCATATTTGATTCTAACATACGCTTCGCATTTTTGGCCAAACATAACAGTGATGTCAATTGTCGGTAGAGTAAATGGGAAGACAAAACAAAAGACAAACAAACAGTAATCGATGGTGGCCGGGTATGAACCATTACAATGACACTAAAATTTCAGGCTATTTAAAATTAACTAAGAAAATCCATCCATCCATCCATCCATCCATTTTCTGATGCGCTTTATCCTCATAAGGGTCGTGGAGCGTGCTGGAGTCTATCCCAGCCGTCCTCGGGCGTTAGGCGGGGGGACAACGACGCACAACCATTCATGCTCACACTCACACCTAGGGACATTTTAGGGTCTTCATGCATGTTTTGTGGAATGTGTGTGTGTGTGTGGGGGGGGGGGGGGGGTTGGGGGGAGTACCCCGAGAAAACCCACATAGACACAGGGAGAACATGCAAACTCCACACAGGGAGGCCGGAGCTGGAATCGAGTTCAACACAATAACCACTCGACCACCAAGCCTCTGCTTATAGAAAATGAAATCAACTACAACCTCATCTGTTTTGTAATTACATGATAAGATTATGAAGTAGATTCTTAGAGGTTTGGGTTTTTTTCTTCATTTCAGTATTCAACAGTAGCCTGTAGTGCAAGGCTAATATTATGCCTTAAAGTTTGTGTGATTCTGCCCATGTCTGTTTTTTGCAGGTGTATCCGGAATAAACCAGATAGGTGTCGATTCCACAACCATGTACATGGATAAAGGTCTTTTTACAAAAATGTTTAGTTTACTAAAAGCGTAAGACCGACACGGAACAAATTAAGTCGCTGTTACTCAGAGCCAGGAGAAACCATAAATAACAAAAACTGGTTGCAAAAATATACCAGACCAGACAAGTTTGATAGTGAGCAGGTTATCTCAAAGCCTGTCACAACCAAAACAACATCACATGGTAGCAGCCAAAGATGTGATGAGATATTAAAAAGTTGCGGTCTCGATAGCTTTGCGGGTCAGCAAGCTCACCATCACCATCTAGGGTTAACTTTTGTTCACACGGAGTGGATCTTGCTTGACACTCAGTCATAACAAATTTTTCGACTATATTCGAGATATACTTCCGCAGGGACATTTTCACAATCTCTTTAGCTTTAGCTTGCTCAAAATCAATGACAATCGAATTCCAATATCCCACCTGGGCCCCTAACCGGTTGTGCTTCCCATATCTCTGCGTTGGATAACTGGATAAACTGTTTCTTTACAGAGGAAAAAATAACACATAACACGCCGTGGGACATTGTTTATTTTAACATGTGCAACACATAAATGCAATCATCCTGTTTGTGACATCAGAATTGCCCCACACCACCTCTCCCCAGAATTATGAGAGCATACACCCGCACAAACGTTAACACAGCCTATACAGACAGGGTGACTGCTACGCATTAAGATGTTATTCACGTGTATGTCATGCATAAAACTTGCCAGGGAATGCAGAATTTATGAACTGAATTAGTGTGCGCGTGCGTGTGTGTGCGCGCGCACAGAGGCGTTATAACATCCGCTCTCCCAAATAAACCTCCTGCACCCACTCGCCACCTGTGGTAAAACTCTGTGTTAAAACAAAATGGTTTATTAAGCCATATGTACAGTACATGTGTCAAAGTTGAATCAGCGTACACTTTCGCAGGTTGTGTTAGGAACAGCCTGTTTATTCATCTGGCCTCATTCTCTTTCGTGTACCGCTTTAGGCGGATGGACAAGGTTTGGAGCCTTTGTTTGGGAGTTTCGAGTGCTTCAGGTATGGTCATCTGGATGTACCTCTCTGGTATCGGCCTTTTCATCACACCTCTCTGGGCCTCCGTCAATTGACTCACATCTTTCCGAGCCGCCTTGATCTTAGCCTCCAACCGTCTTTTCCATGGTGGGTAACGTATTTCATGGCTTCCATGGTTGCTCTTATAGTCAAGCATCTCAAGGATCACTGATGCTGAAGCGTATATCAGCTCATTGGTTTCCGTGATCGTTACGGTAGGGATCGCCCTCAGCGCTGCATTCACACTTTCCATGAGACTTTCAGGTGGTACTTCACATAGCCGTTGTAATCGGTTTCTAGGTTGCCCAGCTTTCATTCTCGCCATGATCTTAGCTTTCAGGTCAGTTGCTGCTTCGCTCAGCATTTCATTCATTGGGGCTGGCCGCCCAATCTCATCATCTGTATTCATTGGTGCTTGCCTCCCAATCTCTGGTATGACCTCCTCCTCTGATCTGGCAGCCTGGGGCCCTTCACCATGGAACCTGCGTTGTACCTCATCAATCTCAAGTTGTGACAGCAGTTGCCGTTTGTGGATGTTGGGACACTGAGCGACTAGTTGTTTCGTGGTCAACCGTGACTGTGGGTTTCGAAGTAACCATTTAGCCCACATTCTCTGCATGTAACTCCTCTGACTAGGGTTGCTTGAGTAGAAGCATTCCAACAGAGCAATGTTATCGCATCTTGCCCATCTCCGCTTTGTTCCTGTAGCCCATTTTTCATCAAGGTGTTCTGGTTCCCCAGCACCTGACGCAGACCTTGTTTGGCAGGGCGACGTCTGAGCCTGCATGTCATTCATTTTATTGTCTGTCCCACACTGGATGGTGTTATGTGCTCATTTTTTGCCCCAAGCAGGATTCAAACCACCGTTTCCCGTATGCCAAACCGATGCCTTACCAACTGAGCTATCCAGCTATCATATATATATATATATATATATATATATATATATACTGTATATATTATACACACACACGTGTGTTCATTTAGAGAAGCTGTGGAATAGGTGGTGGTCTTAGAAGGTTTGTCTTATTTCAATATGAATAATTAATATGCCTTAACTCTGTAATTGACTAATATCGGGCACTTATTTTTCCACTCAACAAATCTATTTGACTGCAGCAGTTGCTTTATGAATGCGGCAAATTATTCCCTTATTACAGAATACGCTCTCTTCTGTGTTTGTGGATGCAGTGATTGTAAAAAATGAACTTAGTCGAGAGTTTTATTTGATGCTTTTCTTCCACATATGAATTACAATTAATTCCTTGCTGAAGGGCCCATGTGAAAGACGAATGGCTTTTCTTTTCCCCTACACATTGCACTAATCTGTGCCAAGGAATTAATGTTATGCAAAAGCCGCTGACTGCAGAATATTTATCCCTGCACAAGAAACTCCATTTGATTTTGTTTTGTTCTGATAAAATGTGATTTATTCGGCAATAAGTAAACAGGGCCAAGCAGGGCAAGGCGAGAAAATATCCTCATTACTTGTCATTTATTATGTGTCAGAGACAATGCTGAATCCAGCTGTAAAAGATAGGTTCATCATAAATTCTGCAATTTCATATGTGTCACCGACAAAAAAACTCAATGTTATGTATGTGTGTGGTGAAGTTAAACATGACATCTAAATAAGATGAACAGGAGCAAGGCAAGGTTTATGCAGAACCGAAACGCAAATACAGAACACAGGTGTGAAATGACTTTTGACCCCCTGATGTGCCGCCCATCCTGGGTCGAAAATATTTCAAAAAAGTGGGGTTCACATTTGAACGATCCAAAAAAACATAAAGGCCAGTTGAAAAGCACACAGATGACAATGTACTTGTATTGCATTGCTTCAGCTTAGTTTTCAGTGGTTTATAGTTGGATGTTTCAAATGATCAAGGTCTCTTGATTGAGGATGAACCATCAACACAATGTGTCTCTAAGAACTATAAAAAGACAGTTGTTCAAATTAAAGACAAGCCGCATTAGAAAAAACACACACACACACACACACACACACAAACAAAAAACCCCCCGAAACTTAAATTAAGTAAGTATTGGTATATAAGAACAGAGTATATTGTCAACATCCAATCACAACCTCCAAAGTATACTTTTTGTGAGGACACTTCATTAATATTATATTTGAAAAATACGGCCAATTTACTAATTACCAAAAGGTGATCCAGAAAGGCCGAGCGAAGATCCTGTGGAACTTCCACATCCGCACTCAGGAGTTACCCAACTAAATTCACAGCACATCACTGAGTGGAAAATGAACCCACGCTGTCAGCACCAAAGAAAGGCAAGTGTACCACAAGGCACTCAGTGGCACAGAGGAGCTTATGGTTGACAAACAAAAAGGCTATGGTACTAAATGCAGCAGTCCCATGCAACATCGACTAGTTTGTGACCCCCACAAACTAGTCGAGTCGCTATAACAGATTTCAGCAATCAATCACCTTAGTCCAGTAGCCACACAGTTAAAACACAATACAGAACTCTCAGGCTCCTCTGAAAAAAGATGTTTTAAATTTATTGGGCAGGTTTTTTTTCACTGACATTGTCAGTCATGTTTATTTAGTACAATACATTCAGAATATTGGGCCATAAGCATTATGAGATACTGTGTACTCGACTTGACTCTTTAATGCTACAGTAGGTGTTAAGACCTGTAATTTTGGGACATGAAACTGTCAGAGCATCAGCTGCTGTCATGATTTACTGATGGAATAGCGGTAGATACCGCAGCAGCATTCAGCAGCTGATCCAGCTGCTTTTTTATTTTTTTTTATTTTGTCCCCATGTGCCAACCAAGCTGGACGCGAGTCTTTTAATATTTTATGTCTCACGGAGGCTGCTGGAGCTTTGCCGAGTGCTGACGTGTTTGATCGTGTCGCGCTTATCAAAGGCTACTAGCGCATAGCTCCGGCATCTGTTAAAATAAAGTTTCGGAGCAATAACTTTTAGTATGGGCACAGTCCATTGGGTTGAACAGAATTATGCATGCATGAATATACGCCGCATTTTAATGTGTCTTCAGCCTCTATCTCTTCTGAAAATTCATAAAAAAACATACCACTGACTAACTTCATATCAACAATGTACATCAAATAAAGTGTTCCATTTATAACTACCGGTACATTAACATTTACTTCTGAGCCCACCAATAGTCTCCATTGAATATTACTGTGCCGTTGGCGTTCACATCACTTATCAAACAGAAATTACGTTTCTGTCGTTGTTTGCTTCCACAAAAAAATGACTGGTGCAAAAGACGTCTTTTCTGTAACTCAGTAAGATGCTTGTTTGCCTCTTCCACTAAGGCAGTGCTTCTTAACCTGGGTTCGATCGAACGCTACGGGTTCGGTGAATCGGTCTCAGGGGTTCGGCGGAGCCTCTGCCATGCAGGTTAAGACATACACGACTCAACACGTCATTCAGTTACGACACGCCTGGTTGGCCATCACTGGCTGCAGATGATCACATGACTTGCCTGTGTAATCACTGCAGAGGGGAAATTTATTTCGCTTAGTAGTCACCATGTGACTCATTTTTTGTGTACAATTAAAAAAAATGTCTTGAAATTGTAGTTACTTGTTTCTGTTTTTATTAAATGTGTTTTTAATGTCTTGAATGTGTAAAAAATCATTTTTATTTTTCACTCAAAGGGTTCGGTGAATGTCCATTTGAACTGGTTGGGTTCGGTACCTTCAACAAGGTTAAAAAACATTGCGCTAAGGCATCCAATTCCACCACTACGGAGCTGCCTCTTTGTTTTGGTGCCGATACTGCACATACTCAAAATATGCAGATACTTTCACACTGATACCGTTTCACCCAGCCTTGCAAACCTTCCGGGTAGGAGTGATTCTAGCCGAATGGAGATACTTTAAGGTGAACACGGAGGCCAACACTAAAGACGAATGCAAATTATACTCGCTGCTTACTCCGCTCCTTGCGCACCTTGGCTCCGTTCGACCCAGCCGTGTTGTCATTCCAAAGCCGCTGTGAGAGGCTTCCTTATTCATCTCTGTACATATAAAAGGCCCAATTTAATGTGCATATTTTCTACCTGTTAAAGGCAACTTGATTCTGATCTTCGGTTTACTTTTGGGGAATTTTTTAACATGCAAATGTTCACAATCAGCCAGTAAAATACATGCCGCACATTTCAGTATTGATTTTAATTTCATTATTCACATCGATCTATAAAAACACATGCGTGTAATGAAATGCATGTTTCGTCGTATCCTTGTTTTGGAAATGTTTTGCACATCGACAGCGCACCTATTTCTGAGTTAATTAAAAAAAAACATGCATGCCTACAACTTGCATCTGTGATTGGCTGAATGGGTGTGGTCTGAAGTTCGATGGAACTTCTGCCTCGTAATTAAAGCTACTTTGACATGATGGTGCCAACATTCGTAGTCTTAATTAAAGAGATGCTATTATTGAATAATAACACACCGAGTCATTTCTGCCTTTTTTACCACATCAATCATAAAACTACCTGTAAGCTTTAACTTCGTGATTGGGTGGTCAAAGGAGCGGAGGTGGAACTTCTGCCTTCAATGGCGGACATGTCTAAAATTTGATTTCGGGTCCTATAGCAGGAAAGAAACTATAAATATTTATCATTGTTTTAGTTAAAGTGATATTTTAGGGCAAATGTGTATTGGCACATTTTTTAATATATTTTTGTCGTTTTGGTATTTATGTTTTGATTAAAAATAAAGAATCTGACGTTACCTGGATTACTTCAGGGTGAAAGAGGCTTGCATTACGTTATATACACACATGAGATCTAAATGACGATCATGTGATCATGACGTCTCAGATCCACTGGTGAAAGGAGACTCGATGTCTCTCCTCTCATCTATAACTGCTTCAAACAACAAGCCGTATGTAGGAATAGCTGTTATGATTGTATTATTGTCCAGGTTTTATGTGATGTGCTCTGTTGGATTATGTTTATTTTTTTTGTTAAATGTCCTGTAAAGCGCTTTTGTTCCAGCTGCAGCTGTTGTGAAAGCGCTACATAAATATGCATTGTATTATATTTATTGTAAATAAAGGCTTGTGAGAACAATTAAAATGCTCTTTTACGTTTGGCGTAACACTTCGTGATACCAGCTTCTTTTGCTGAGTGCCCTCTACAATTCCAGAACATTACGTCTTGGTAATCGTTGTTATTGTAACTATTAATCAGAATTCCAATATGGTTAAGTGCAAGATTAAGAGAGAATTCATTGACATGAACATGAACATGCCCTTCCCATGGGCTCACCACCCATGAGAGGGGCCAAAGGGGTCGGGTGCAATGCGAGCTGGGCGGCAGCCAAAGGCGGGGACCCTGGCGGTCCGATCCTCGGCTGCAGAAGCTAGCTCTTGGGACATGGAATGTCACCTCTCTGGCAGGGAAGGAGCCCGAGCTGGTGTGTGAGGCAGAGAATTTCCGACTGGATATAGTCGGACTTGCCTCCACACACAGCCTGGGTTCTGGTACCAGTTCTCTCGAGAGGGGTTGGACTCTCTTCCACTCTGGAGTTGCTCACGGTGAGAGGCGCAGAGCAGGTGTGGGCATACTCATTGCCCCCCGGCTCAGTGCCTGTACATTGGGGTTCACACCGGTAGACGAGAGGGTTGCCTCCCTCCGCCTTCGGGTGGGTGGACGGGTCCTGACTGTTGTTTGTGCATATGCACCAAACAGCAGCTCAGCATACCCACCCTTTTTGGAGTCCTTGGAGGGTGTGCTGGAGAGTACTCCTGCTGGGGACTCCATTGTTCTGCTGGGGGACTTCAATGCTCACGTGGGCAATGACAGTGATACCTGGAGGGGCGTGATTGGGAGGAACGGCCCCCCCGATCAAAACCCGAGTGGTGTTTTGTTATTGGACTTCTGTGCTCGCCACGGATTGTCCATAACGAACACCTTGTTCAAACATAAGGGTGTCCATATGTGCACTTGGCACCAGGACACCCTAGGCCGCAGTTCGATGATCGACTTTGTAGTTGTATCATCGGATTTGCGGCCGCATGTTCTGGACACTCGGGTGAAGAGAGGGGCGGAGCTGTCAACTGATCACCACCTGGTGGTGAGTAGGCTCCGATGGTGGGGGAAGATGCCGGTCCGTCCTGGCAGACCCAAACGTATAGTGAGGGTTTGTTGGGAGCGTCTGGCGGAATCCCCTGTCAGAAGGAGTTTCAACTCCCACCTCCGACAAAGCTTTTCCCATGTTCCGGGGGAGACGGGGGACATTGAGTCCGAGTGGACCATGTTCCGTGCCTCTATTGTTGAGGCGGCCAATCTGAGTTGTGGCCGTAAGGTGGTTGGTGCCTGTCGTGGCGGCAATCCTCGTACTCGCTGGTGGACACCAGCAGTAAGGGATGCCGTCAAGCTGAAGAAGGAGTCCTATCGAGCCTTTATGGCCTGTGGGACCCCAGAGGCAGCTGACGGGTATCGACTGGCCAAGCGGACCGCGGCTTCGGTGGTCGCTGAGGCAAAAACCCGAGCGTGGGAAGAGTTCGGTGAGGCCATGGAAGCCGACTTCCGGACGGCTTTGAGGAAATTCTGGTCCACCATCCGACGTCTCAGGAGGGGGAAGCAGTGCACCACTAACACTGTGTACAGTGGGGATGGGGCGCTGCTGACTTCGACTCGGGACGTTGTGAACCGGTGGGCAGAGTACTTCGAAGACCTCCTCAACTCCACCAACACGCCTTCCTTTGAGGAAGCAGAGCCTGGGGACTCTGAGGTGGGCTCTCCTATCTCTGTGGTTGAAGTCACCGATGTGGTTAAAAAGCTCCTCGGTGGCAAGGCCCCAGGGGTGGATGAGATCCGCCCGGAGTTCCTCAAGGCTCTGGATGTTGTGGGGCTGTCCTGGTTGACACGCCTCTACAACATCGCGTGGTCAACAGGGAGAGTGCCTCTGGATTGGCAGACCGGGGTGGTAGTCCCTCTTTTTAAAAAGGGGGACCGGAGGGTGTGTTCCAACTACAGAGGGATCACACTCCTCAGCCTCCCTGGTAAGGTCTATTCAGGGGTGCTGGAGAGGAGGGTCCGTCAGGAAGTCGAGCCTCAGATTGAGGAGGAGCAGTGTGGTTTTCGTCCCGGCCGTGGAACAGTGGACCAGCTCTACACCCTTAGCAGGGTCCTTGAGGGTATGTGGGAATTCGCCCAACCAGTCTACATGTGTTTTGTGGACTTGGAGAAGGCGTTTGACCGTGTCCCTCGGGGAGTTCTGTGGGGGGTGCTTCGTGGGTATGGCGTACCGAACCCCCTGATACGGGCTGTTCGGTCACTATACCACCGATGTCAGAGTTTGGTTCGCATTGCCGGCAGTAAGTCGGAACCGTTTCCAGTGGGGGTAGGACTCCGCCAAGGCTGCCCTTTGTCGCCGATTCTGTTCATAACCTTTATGGACAGAATTTCTAGGCGCAGCCGAAGCGTTGAGGGAGTCTGTTTTGGGGGCCTCAGTATTACATCCCTGCTTTTTGCAGATGATGTGGTGCTGTTGGCTCCTTCAAACGGGGCTCTACAACTCTCACTGGAGCGTTTCGCAGCCGAGTGTGAAACGGTTGGGATGAAAATCAGCACCTCCAAATCTGAAACCATGGTCCTGAGTCGGAAAAGGGTGGATTGCCCCCTCCGGGTCGGGGAGGAGATATTACCCCAAGTGGAGGAGTTTAAGTATCTTGGGGTCTTGTTCACGAGTGAGGGCAGGAGGGAGCGAGAGATCGACAGGCGGATCGGTGCAGCGTCTGCTGTGATGCGGACGTTGTATCGGTCTGTCGTGGTAAAGAAGGAGCTGAGCCAAAGGGCGAAGCTCTCAATTTACCGGTCGATCTACGTCCCAACCCTCATCTATGGCCACGAGCTATGGGTCGTGACCGAAAGAACGAGATCCCGGATACAAGCGGCCGAAATGAGTTTTCTCCGCAGGGTGTCCGGGCTCTCCCTTAGAGATAAGGTGAGGAGCTCGGTCATCCGGGAGGGGCTCAGAGTCGAGCCGCTTCTCCTCCACATCGAGAGGAGCCAGATGAGGTGGCTTGGGCATCTGATTCGGATGCCTCCTGAGCGCCTCCCTGGGGAGGTGTTCCGGGCATGTCCCACCGGGAGGAGACCCCGAGGAAGACCCAGGACACGCTGGAGAGACTACGTCACCCAGCTGGCTTGGGAACGCCTCGGAATCCCCCGGGGAGAGCTGGAAGAAGTAGCTAGCAGAGGGAAGTCTGGGCTTCCCTGCTAAAGCTGTTGCCCCCGCGACCCGGCCCCGGATAAGCGGTAGATGATGGATGAATGGATGGATCATTGACATGAGGAAACGTCTTCCTTAGTTCAGAACGGTAGGTGATGTAGTTTAGAGCGAACAGCCGCGGACACAACTATCAACTCTGAATTGCAAATTTAAGGGTCAATGGAAGCCAATTCCCCAAAATGTGCACCTGAGTCTCCTTAAAGCATAGGTGTCAAACTCAGGTCCTGGAGGGCCGCTGCCCTGCATGTTTTCCAAGTCTCCCTGTTGCAACACACCTGATTCAAATGATCAGATCATCAGCAAGCTCTGCGCAAGCCTGACATTGAACCTGTTCATTTGAATCAGGTGTGTTGCAACAGGGAGACTTGCACGGCAGCGGCCCTCCAGGACCTGAGTTTGACACCTATGCTTTAAGGAGAGGTGGGCAAACTACGGCCTGCGGGCCAAATCCGGCCCATTGGTCTTTTTAATCCGGCCCGCCGAAGGTTGGTACACAATTAAGGCTTGATGTCAACAACTGCATTCATTTCATTTGGACTTGTAATGACAGGCATTTCAATGCCAGGTGGCGCAGTTACTTGAAGTTGCAGAGCACAGGGAGGATGGGGGAGACGATACGGAAGCCCGCTGTAGCGTCGAGTCAAGCGAATCCCGTTTGATACGACTGAATAACGTGCCAAAAAATGCAAAATACTGCTTTTTAAATAAAGAAATCCAATTGATATTATGGCGAATTGAGTTCAACCTTTTGATCCGGCCCTTCATAATATTTTCTGGTTCTCATGTGGCCCTATGCAAAAAATAATTGCCCACCCCTACCTTATCGTGTCCTTGAGCCCCCATAATGGGAGTGGAGTAGTCCAAATGAGTGCATAACGTAAGTTACTTCTTTAAAAAAAAAAAAAAAAAAAAGCAATACATTTGTGGAAAAGGGGATTTTACTCAAGACTCTTTGGAAAAAAATATTTGCATATAAATGGAGCATTTTATTCCTCCCACTACAACTCGTGTAGTCTCAATTGAAGTTGTGGTGTTGTTAGAATTCTATTAAAATGACAAACTGTGATTATTTTTGTTTATGGGAACTGTAAGGGCGGGCATGTGGTTAGCACGACGGCCTCACAGTGCAGAGGTGCAGGGTTTGATTTCGGCTTGGGCCTTCCTGTGTAGAGCTTGCATGTTCTCCCTGTGCCTGCGTGGGTTTTCTGCGGGTACCTCGGTTTCCTCCCACATTCCAAAAACATGTGTAGTAGATTAATTGAACACTCTAAATTGTCTTTAAGTGTGACTGTGGCATACATGTGATTTTTTTTTAGGTATGTGCTTTTGAGCTATTGGGGAGATGCAGACAGGATGCTGGGCAGTGGCGTGAGAAGAACAGTCGACCGGTTTCGATGCCATCGAAAACTTTTTGTTGAGAGTAGTGTTAGGGCAGGGGTGTAAAACTCATTTTTGTCATGGGCCTGATTTTAGTTACAGTTTCCCTTGGAGGGCTATTTTGACTGACACCATATAAAGAAGTCAGGAACAATGCTTTATTCACCTATTATTTTAGTTACTGTAAAGAGGGGTTTGTTAACAAGAAAATTCTTACAGTATCACTTTTATTTTTTACATATGAGAATTTGAAATTTTTGTAGAGATTTCAGTAAGAATCGTGAAAGCTGACATCTTTGATTTGCTTTCACGGGCCACAGAAAATGATGTGGGGGCCCAATCTGGGCCCCGGGCCTTGACGTTGACACCTGTGGGTTGGGGGTGTTTTTACAATGGTGACATCCTTCCATCTCAGGGATCGAATTCACGTGGCCCAGAGTGCTTACCGCTGAACTAAACGTCCAGTCTACCGTCGCTGCTCAGCCCCGTATTAGAAGTTGTTAACTCCAGAAGACAGTGTCCCAAAGATAAGTTTTCGAGCCTTGAATTCATTTATCAGCATATTCAGCCCACGTTTTGTGAAGTTTCTCTTTTTTCATCGGTTACTGATGTCTTGATAATATAATTATTATTCAGAGTGTTTATTCCCACCGGCAGGAACTGTTTAATTTGCATATTGATATAAGGGCATTGAGAGAGAGGAATGTGGTACTCCAACATTTCAGCATGGATTGAGATGTGCCAAAGGGATGTTTTTGGATACACGCGTATGCAGAGATTTATTAATGTGCTACGTTTTCTGGATTTGGCCATGAACCGTATTTTAGAATGAAAGCCGCACAAGTACTTGTTCATGAGGCCCCAGATCAAAGGAATGGTGCTACAATTTAATCTTTTCAGGGACAGCGGTCACTACAGTGGACAGCTTATCATGTTATCAGCTTACAAGGTGCATGAAAGGGTCAAAGAAACAACAAAAATCCTGTGGGCGCAACAACTAAGAGTGCATTCAGCACAATGCAATCAAACACATGCTATGGGGTGCATTTTTGTAAAACCTTTATCAGGTTGGGTGGAGGAAATTATTATTTAACTCAACATTGATGTTTTTATTCTTCAATGAAGTAATGAATCCCTTCATTATTTAAAACTTTTTAATTCCTGTGCTCGAGGTTCTGAAGGCGTTGCGACAAAATGAAACGCGTCAAAGCTGAAATTTGATTGGACCAAAAAAATAAACATGAACCCACAAACAACTAAAAGCCACACGGCTAAGAGAGATGCAATGAAATCAAGACAAATGACTGTTGGAAATAATTCATGACCATCTTTTTAAGTTGAATTTGTAGTTCTGTGCTTCGATAGTGTTTCGACGTGAAAAGTTTTCATGTAGTGTAGTGTCCAGTTGTACAGCTTGTACGATAGAGCACACGTAATCATGAGCGTGTTAAACATTGCTAGAAAATCAGCGGTAGCTTAAATTTGGATGACAATGTGTACATTGAAACAAAACAATGCTCACAGTGAGTATTTTGTTGCTTTTGGAGAAAAAGAAAAAGCTCTTTTCGTAAGGCTCATCCTGTAAATTATGAATACACTGCCATCATTCTGAGCAAAACTGAAAATGGTTAAGCCGTATGATTCGCAACAGATGTAACGTTGTGGCGTTATGTGCAAAGAGTCCGTTTTCTTGCAAACCATACCTGAAAGCAAAAAACTGAGCGCAAATAATACCCAGACACAATGGCACCACCCATTTGTTTTCCTACACCCCATTTACCACAATATGGCCATGAACATTTTCATTTGATATGAAAATCAATTCTGAATGCAATATATGCTGCAATCAAAAAAAAAGGAAATGTGAGTGTGTCACACTAAATCTGGTTGTGTGTGTGCCAACATCTCGTTTTAAAAGGTGACACTGCTGGCACTGACCTGCTGCCGAATGCTGTAGTTTGTCAAACTTGATGGCAATTTAAATGACCAACATTGAATTGTGAGAATGCTAAATTGATGAATTTGTCTTTCTTCAAAAGTTACATATCGACAGAAACCACCAACATTCCTCAAAGTAATACTTGTAGCGTTCATGAATTATTTATCTCTGCGGAAAGAAAAAAACCCTTCTCATCATTCCACTTACTGTAGCTTGTCAGAGGTTTCTCTCTAATTACCATTTAGGACTAGGAAGGGTTTCAAGGAGCTGAGGACATGCAGCACCGTAATTACTGTGTGTGTGGACCTGTAAGTGTTGTGACAGTCTTTGATGTCCCTGTTACCTTTTTCACCGAATAAGAGAGGAGAAAATGTCAAAGAGTTTAAAACCCACCACTTGATAAAAAGTGCCATAATTTCAAATTGCAAACATGAACATCACAGCATACTTCCTTACTTATCAAAAGTCACATGTTGTAGTCATCACCAGAGTTCTGGAAAGACATCCTCATTTATTTAACACCGTCCTCGTCTGTCACTTTCACATTTTTCTGTTATGAGAAACCTCATGTCATGACTGGTTATTCCTTGGTGAATCATTTGTGCTGCAGTTGGTCTTTTATTATGTCACCTTTATTCTGTCATATCGGCCTGATGTCACAACAATACATAAGCCCACGTTACTCAGTGACATGTGGCCTGGTCAGTACGTCAAGCTTTCTTCGAGTCAGAATGTCATATGTCTTCCATATCTCCTGCATCCAGCTCTGCTCTCTGTAGTTACTTTATATTTTTGGAGATAAAGATTTTTACTCTTCATATCCGTTTCTGGATCCAAATTCCGCTCCTCATGTTGACCCTTGACCTACATAAGACAATCAGGGCTCCATTTATAAAATGTGAAACAATACAGTGTCTGGTTAGAATCACTGTTGTCTATTTATTAACGAATATAACAATACAAAAAATATCCAAGGTAAGGTAAGGTAAAGAAGACGCTTTCTCATTAAGGCCACTTTTATCCTGCCTGGAGGAAATTAAGGTCTGGATG
Source organism: Hippocampus zosterae (assembly GCF_025434085.1). NCBI lineage: Eukaryota > Metazoa > Chordata > Actinopteri > Syngnathiformes > Syngnathidae > Hippocampus > Hippocampus zosterae. The sequence goes on along the minus strand of NC_067464.1, from coordinate 18,290,827 downwards.
ATACTACATTTCTTGAATTTCAATGAAAAGAATACCGAAATGATGGTGTTTGGTCCCAGTGGCCCTTGTACATTCCATCCTGTAGACTTGGGCCCCCTGGCTCCTTATCGTAAGTCAACAGTCTCAAACTTGTGTCTTAAACCGCACAGTATTTTTCAATTGGACCGGCAAATTGTTGCAGTTGTTCAATCCAGATTCTTTCATTTTAGGCAGCTGGCTAAAGTAAAACATATCTTTCCTCATGAGCACTTTCAAACAAAAATGCCATGACTTCGTCACATCCCGGCTGGATAACAGTAATGTACTTTACTTTGGAGTCAGCTAATCCTCCATGACGCATCTTTAGCTGGTCCAGAATGCTGCTGCTTGCCTCTTGACTGGTACTCATAAGAGGGAGCACAAAACTCCTACTCTGGCATCCCTTCACTGCCTCCCTATACATTTTAGAGTTCTTTTTAAGATCCTATTATTTGTTTTCAAATCTTTAAATGGCCTCGCTCCACCTTACCTCTCTGAGCCCCGGTCTGCGGACCAGGCATTATTCAAAGTACCAAGAACTAAGTGGAGGCTCAGAGGGGATTGAGCCTTTACCGTTGCCGCACCCTCTCTTTGGAAGGACCTCCCACTGAATGTTTGGCAAGTCCCCTCACTGCCCATTGTTAAAATTCATCTCAAAACTCAATTTTATTCTTTGGATTTTGACTCAGCATGACTCCGACATGATTTTTAGTTTTACTGTTTTTGTGCTTTCTACTGTCTTTGTTATTAATTTATTGCTTTATTGTTGTATATATAATTTTTGTTCCATGTACAGCACTTTGAATAGAGCGGTGGTTGTTTGAAAGTGCACTATAAATATAGTTAAATTGTATTGAGTTGAGTATGGCAAAATCTCAAAAGAAATGGTGTTGAGAATGAAGTCTAACAGCATGATCAGAACTGAATGACTGACGATCTTTGAGTTGTTTTGTTTCTTTGAATCATCGAGTTTGTCATTGTGTGATGTCATCACATCCCATGTGAAAGAGGCAGAAACCGCTCACCTTCCTTGTCCTCTGGCTTTGCACACGTTCTCTTGGCCAGATTTCTGACATGACGCGGAAACACCAAAAATGGCGTGATTCACCTGACAGCTCAGATGACTTTGAATCAAGGAAACATGGGTTCTCCACGGGACTTAGGACTGTCATTTAAATGCGTGAAAAAGATCAAGCACGCTTATAATTTGAAAACACCTTTCACCAGTGAATTTGTAGCCAACAAGTTGGGATGTGCAGACCTGTCATGCTGACGGTGATAATTACACATCAAAAGAGAGCATGTTTTTATTTTTTTTATTTTTTTATGAATTCACCAAAAGGGATGTAATACCCACTCAAGAATACGGTTATACGTCCATAGAGTTTGACCAGGCAATAGATTCACGAGGGCGGCAATAGAGCTAAATGGTGGGGGTACAAATGAAATAACCGGGGACAGAAAAAAAGCCCAATGAATACTTGTATTCGTACAAAATGATATAATAAAGGATGTAAACCTTTCCAGCCAGTATCTATGAATTCAAAGTAATTTTCACAAATGTTCCTCTCGTGGGTATTTTTACTGTCAACTCTCATGTGCTTTGTGCACTTTTAGTTCAGTCAACCACAATTGTATTTTGTCTCCTTTGGGGACTAAAATTCCATGTTATCTATTGTTAGAGATGGAAAGTCGATTGTATGTGCCTCAGAGCAAGCCAATCATTTCACACTATCCCCCCCACCCCCTCCAAGCATATACATAGCAACTCTGAAAGTGCAATGCAGTACATTTTTTTGGTTGTTTATTAAATCACAGCAACATTTGCAACTACTATGGTATATTTTAAGATATCCTTTATTTGTCCTGCAATGGGGAAATTACAATCAGAATTCAGAAAGGAAAACGCTGGGTAGGGAGAGGGAAAAAAAAACACGCTCGAACTATCCTCTTCTGAGGATAATTTAAGTCCAGGATAAAAAAAAGACACTAGCACATAAATAAGCATATGACAGTTACAACAAGTCACACAAGACATAACATGTAATAAGGGGGAGGATGAATGGGAAGGGGGGAAGGGGCGGGGGGGTGACCGTACCGCGGCCGCCTGACCAGCTGCACGGATTCCCACGTGCGCCCCGCAGGTCGAACCACGTCACGGGGGAAAAAGAATCGGAGCGATGAAGGTGGTGATAACAAGGATGTGTATGCGCGTGTGGTTGTCCAGTTGTGTATGTGTATGCGTATACAGGTCATAGCTGCTTCGTCGAGGTCTGCTCATCATGAAGACAGTCCCGGCTTATCAGTCCATGGCCAAGAAGGAGGGGGGTGATGGTGGGGGCCCTAGATTCCATGCCTACTTCCATCCAGGGGAAAGGGCCAGATAGCGTTGTTTGTTTTGGAGGGATGGCCGCCAACAATTTCAGACAGCCTTGAGTCCGTGGCCTGTATCTCTTCACTGGCGCCAAACAGCCGAATCCGAAAACTCTTTCCGCAGCGCGGATTCCAACTTCTCCATGATGTTGTCGATCGTGTGGAGTCGCTCCAAAACCGCGTCAATATTGCGGTTGAGCTCAGTCACCGCTTGAGTCTAAGTGTTGGACATTCGCGCCCAACCATCCAGAATGAGCGGCAGCTTCTTCACTTCCAATAAAGCCGTTCCCGTTGGTTGAATTTTGCGATAGAACAGAAAGCTGTCAGATGACATGTTACTTTCTTTGTTTCGGGGATTTGCATGAGAGGCGTACCTCCCAACCTGCGTCCAAGGAGGACCAAGAGGAAATTGACAGCTCCCATTCCTCAACAAAGCCTAGGAAAAAAGTTAGACAAAGACAGCACAAAGACTAAGTGGCGAGCACGGAAAGGGTGGGGTGAGGGCAGGAGCAGTGCAAAAATGCGTCCGCCTTCGTCGAGAGCCAAGCAGATTTCCCATATTTCTTTATCATCATTTTGTGTCACACACAAATAAAGAGACACTGAAGACAAAATATTCAAGTCATATTTTTTTCCATTCAATCCCTAAAAAGAAACAAAATCACATTCATTTTAACCTTGCTTAAGTTGTTTATTTCTCTCCCTTTGCCACTCCTGTAAGATGAACAACATCATAACGTTGATGCGCATAAACTGTAAAATTGTCACACATTGTTTAGTTGTTGAAATGTCCACGTGGTATTATCTATGTTGGACTAACCAAGCGCATTGTGTAACCGAGAAGAGCAGAGCACAAATCTGCCCTCTGGAATGGGAATCCAGACTACGCCATAGCCAGGCATTTTAGAGAGAAGAATCTTGGTTCTGCGGCCTCCCTTAGATTTATTGGCAAATAAATACTTTTAACCAACCCAAGAGGGGGGAAGCCAGTTTGAAAGCCTCTCCAGAGAGAACGATACTGAATTCATGCACTTAATTCACTGGAACCGCATGGCCTCAATGAATCCCCGGAGTTGAGCTCATACCTATAACGATTCTGGCTTGTCATGGCTACCTGCGATCTGTTATTTGCGTTTTCTGTATTGTTTTTGTTTTATTCTTTCATTTATGTCCTAAACACGGGAAGTTGATTCAATATAAGACTGCGCCCATTCTTTCTGCTGAAGAATAACCACCCATCTATCGTGAGAAGCTTTCAAGAACCCCATCCTCCCATCCTTTCCCTTCTCATTCGTATCCTCTTATCATTGTAGCTCCTGAACATATTTACACTGCTTTTAATCTTTTTAATACATGAAATTTGTAGCCCTCTTTGTATTACTGCTCCTCTTGCATTCTCTTGTATGATTTGTAGTTTGGATTATGCTATGTTGAGTGGCTATGCAAGCCCCACCCCTCTCCCAGCTGTCACTCATTTGCTAATGACAACACCTGTCTATGTAAAAGCCGGCAGCGGAGCCCAGACATATTAGCTTCCCGATGAAGTCCCGAGTGGTGAAATGCGTTGCATATTTCATGAATTTGCCCACCTTTAAACTATGACACCACTGGCACAAGTCTATCACGTGTGGGGCATCCACCATCCATTTTCCGATCCGCTTTCTCCTCACGCCATGCATGTTTCTGAAATCTTGGAGGAGACCGGAGTACCCAGAGAAAACATACGCAGGCATGGGGAAAACATGCAGACCCCACACCGTAAGGCTAGAGCCCGAATCGAATCCTTAACACTCTGCACTGTGAGGCCAACTCGCTAGCCAGTCGACCACCAATCTCAATGTTGTCAAACCACCATAAGCATGAGGGGGAGGAATTGATTCAATTCTGAATAAATCAAGCGATTTATATCCTTAGGTTTTGTAATTTGGTACAATAGTGTTATTTAGTTTGTATCGTCATTACAAGTTGTCAGAGATTTTCTCGGACAAAGTTAAAGAAATGACTCGGCACACAGGAAAATTGTCTTCAATATCGGCGGAAGCGGATCTCTGAGATCGAACGACGGTTAGTTGCTCCCCAATCACACTCAAAGTCCTGTCTCCGCGAGTTCGACATTTTATTGTAAGATATGCAAAATACAAGAAAAACACTGCCCCCGATATTTGCATGCCGCACCCCTGGTCCGGCCTTCGGTAGTGATGGGTTACCCGTTTTTCAAACTTGAACCATCAGTACATTGGCGCCTTTTCTGTCTGGTCTACATCGAATACATGTTGCAGACTTTGCGGATGGCCAATGTCGGCTGGGCGCGACGGGTGTTCTCAACTCGTCTTTTGTTGCTCAACCGCTGTTCCCGAATTATTCATTCCCCTTTTGTGACGAGTTTCGCGTTCTCCCCTGTGGTCGCCCACCTGTTAACCGTGCTAATTGTGGACTTCAACAGCCCTCCGGCTTTGTGCACAGGAATTTGGGGGTGCTGGATACGCACCCAAACGTCTAGATGTGCCCAGAATAAAGGAAACTTTAAACATGATACAATTTAGCTCATAGATTCCTCTAACACATTTACGCTTATATTTAGAACATTTGCCATCGTTTAAATCAGCTTGTTCAATGAGGACTCAAGTGTGTTCTTGACATTATGCGACATTAGAGGACCTATTAATTAGATGGTATACTTCTTGATAAGTGCAACATCACTACAGTCGGATAACAATGACATTAGTGTCAGTAATTTTCAGGCTTCTGACCATGAAATGGTTCAAATGAATACATCAATCACTCCCAGCTCATTTTACACCCGCTATTAAACGTCATTTCATTGATTCCGATAATAAAATGATTAGCTAGGGTAACCATAATGTCAAGTAGTTTGGGCTTTAATTTACTGATTTATTGCACGTCTCATTGTCTGACTGTTGTAAAAAATGTTTATTTTTGGTACACGTAGAGGTCCCTATATCAGGAGTAAGAAAGAGCGGTACGCATACAGCAGATCCCCGTGAAGCTGTAATACTGAGATCAACGCTATCAGTATCATTCATTGCATAAAAGTCAGGCGCCTACGCAGTAATGAAAGCATATTTAACCCCGGAATGGGTGTAATTCAAGTTCAGGGTGCTTACCCTTAACTCCACTTTCTTTCAATACCTAGCCCCATTCAATATGATATTGACTCATTTTATAATGTGGATTGAATTAGAGACTCACTGAGCAGAAATGTTTAAGCAAAAGAAAATAAAGGGGGTGGAGGAAGAATGCATGCAAAAAGTGTCTTTCACAGAGAGTATTCAAAAGGTTATATTGAATACTGACACAGTTCATGGATGTTAAAGGTCAATATCTGTTAATCTCAGCAAGGCTATTTCGATGAAAGGTACAGTGTGGACAGAATAAAGTGGCGTACATGGAAAAGGAAAATTTACTACAGAGAATAAAATATATTGATGTGAACAAGCAGCAAGGTTGATCCCATCCATCCATTTTTCAACCTGCTTATCTCCACAAGAGTCTCGTGCATCCTGAAGCCTATTCCAGCTGTCTTCGGGCAGTAGGCGGGGGACACCCCGAACAGGTTGTCAGACAATCGCAGGGCACACAGAGACGAACAAGCATCCACACTCATACTCACACCTAGGGACAATTTTGAGTGTCCAATCAGCCTGCCAGGCATATTTTTGGAATGTGGGAGGAAACTGAAGTACCCGGAGAAAACCCACGCAGGCACGGTTAGAACATGCAAACCCCACACAGGAAGGATGGAGCCGGAATCGAACTCTGCACCTGTGCACACATTAAAACATAGTTTGACACAAACTCAATGTCAGGTTCAGAACATACCGAAAAATGTTTAGGATCCCAGAATCGTAGACACCAAACAAAACCCCGTCACAAAAATATTCACAAAAAGCGCACCAACAAAGAAACAGAAATCACTGGTCATAAATAACAAGGGAAAGAAAAACAAGACATTCACAAAAAGCACTTTCAAAAGGCAACGAAATAATTAACCCGAACATACCAAACGAAATGTCAAGAATCCAATTCAACCGACAAAAGAAAATCAAGATCAAATGACGAAACAAAGACTATCCTTACAAAAAACGTTGAACTAAGAGAACAAGAACTACTCTGACAAGAGCGGAAGGTAGTGATGGGTCCAGCGACACTGATGCATTGACACATGTGCCGGGCTCACAGAGCAAACCACGTGTCGATGCATGTGCTGGCTCATTACGTCACGTGATTGACACGTGAACTGCGTTGACACAGTTCAGGCTTCTAATTGACACACCGGCTGCGTTGACACAGTCCAGGCTGCTAATTGACACATCGACTGTGTTGACACAGTCCAGGCTGCTAATTGACACATCGGCTGCGTTGACACAGTCCAGGCTGCTAATTGACACGTGAACTGCACCGGTGCAGTTTAGACTGCATCGGCTGCTTGGCACAGTACAGGAGGCTGCGCCACTTAGTCCAGGGGGCGTCGACTCAGTGCAGAGGGCGTTGACGCAGCAAAAGCCCGCCGCACAGTGTTTATAAGGAAGTCGTTTGGCGACACAAAGCCACCTGCCGAAACAAGCCAGACCTCACTCACGCTCGCTTGTCGAAGTTCGTGTCAGTGCAGACTTCGTGTTCGTGCCTTGCCGATTATGGAGCAGAGACGCAAATCATCCGCCGTGTGGGACCATTTTGATGTCCTGGAGAATAAGGTATAATTTATTTATTTATTCAAATCGCCTTCTGTGGCCGAGAGCCTCTCGGCGAGAGGCACTCGCCGAGTGCCTCTCAGATTATTGACATGTGCTGTACCATTCTAATCCGAATACATTTCAAGGTAACTCTTAGTTACTTCTTATTCACATTTCATTACAGGTGAAATGTCGAATTTGCCAAGTCGAATTGTCATACACCAACAGAAGCACCTCCACTATGCTGAGGCATTATCGGGCCAAGCATGAGAATGAAGTTCGCGATACACCCAGTATTACGCCAGGTATACAAACGTTCACTCATCTTTTCACGGTTGCTATGTTGATGATTTAATTGACTATCAGTAATTATTATTGGTTGACTCTCCCCTCCATGTTTGACAATCAAGGTTCCAGGAAGCAGCTGTACTGGAAGGACCAACACACTTCTTTCCCAAACCTCTCCCACCTCGCAAAGGAGTTCCTTTGTACGCCAGCCTCATCCGTCCCTTGTGAGCGTGTGTTCTCCACAGCAGGAGAAATCGCTTGTAAAAGACGCAACAGGCTGAAGTTTAAAACATTGGAGCATCTTATTTTTCTCAATAAAAATGTGAAATCAAAGCCCACAAGCATCCTCATTCAAATCATCTTCACATTATTTGAACACATTGAATGTTGCAAAATGAATGCATGGATGTGAATGATATTGCATACACTTCATCATCAAATCGATGAATGACCTTATGAAAATGTTTTGGAACAGTTGCAGATGCAAAACTGTGCTGGCAGCTACATAATAGATAATAAAAGAAAAATATCCCAAACCATGGGGATCCTCCCAAAAACTAAGGATTTGCTGAATAAGAGATCCTTGTACACCTTATACTTTTATTACTTCCATATTTGACCTATTGTGTGGGAATATGGGGAAATGCCAGTAAAACACCGTTTTAAAACTACAATACAAAGCAATCGGAACAATCACTGGCTCCAAATGGACGGAACCCACAAATCCACTGTTTATCAAATTAAACAATGAAATCTCATGACCTGAATGACTTCAAAATCGCCCAATTAATGTACAAAGCACACAATAATAACCTTTGCCAAAAGATCCAGAAGCTTTTTAAAATTCGAGAAAGTTGTCATAATTTAGGGGGTACTAATCTATACAAAAAATTCCAAAACACGAACGAACATCACACAAAGGAGTGTATGTGTAATAGGTGTAAATCTGTGGAATGATTCTGAAACGGACCAGTAAAATGAGGAACTCTCTTGCTGAGATTAAAAATGAATTCGAGAGTAGTACAAGACAACTACACAAATCAGAATTAAGCTGATAAATTCGATACACTCATGAAATATAGCAATACATCAGAAATACATTGATGAGATTATTTAATATATTAATGAAATGTAGCATCCATTATGAATATGAGAAAATCGACATATACATGTGCTCTAAAGAGTATGTACTGTATATACAAACCTAATGTTGTAAAAATGTATTAGTACAGCATACATAATGGTAAAAGCATTTGTTGATATGTAGACTTTCTTTCCTATTTAGAACAATGATCAATTCATATATAAGAAGGGGTAGGACTCGGGGTAGGTTTTTTGCTTCTTTCTACTCCTTTGAACACATATTTGCGATGATTACTATATTCTTTTCCTTTTTTTATATCTTACCTTCACCTTTTGCCAATTTATTACCGAATTGTATATTTTATATGTTCAATATACAAAACAATTAGTCTGTTCAGTCTGTTAAGTGGGTTGGCTGCAGGGATCTTGTAGGTCCAGCAGGTGGCAGTGGTCAATGACACAGTATCAGCACAGTATCAACACAGTGTGTCAGTGTGTCGACACGCCTCATGAGGCCTCATGGACCCATCACTAGCGGAAGGTCTAGAAAATAGTAACTCGAACAAGAGCAGCAACAAGGTCAACAATAATCCAACAAATTGCAGGCAGTTTGTCAGTCCTTAAATGCACGGCTAAATAATGAGGACATTGGCAGCAGGTGTGCACTTTGAAGGATTGGCTCTAGTCTGCCACCTGCTGGAGACACAAGAACAGGATCATGATACTAAATAATCCAAATTTGATTTTGCTTGCTGACAACTACCGTATTTTCACGACTATTCGACGCAGCGTACTAATGGCCGCAGTTTTACAGTGGTAAAACATACGCCAGCTTAAATATATGGCATGCATGCGTGCACTCTAACACGTTAGCTTGAAGCATACGGTAGCATGCCAAGACATACAGATAAGCTAAAAACACGTTTTTAAAAAGGCAACGAAACCAGAACTGAGTTCGGGTGTATTTTATTTAGCCATCGTACAATGTTCACACGTTTTTCGATCAATCATCACCCAGAAATCCATCAAAGTCCTCATCCTCTGTATCAGAAGCAGAGGACTGCACATCTCAGTTGTCATTGAATGCATCACATGCTCGTGTGAGTTGCTACGCATTGCCGAGCGGAAAGAAGGAGTAGCAACAGCAAAGTCAACATTTCTCTCGTGTGAAGCTTTCCCACATTTGAAAGTAAAGAACAGAGCGAACCATGGTGGCAGCGCGTGTGTGTGTAGAAAGAATTGAACAATTGTGCAAGTACCGTAATCCATCAAAAACGCCGCGTTCCCTCTCGTTGTTGCGTATTGTGGCGTAACTCGCCCAGCGCTGCCTCTCACTCTTTGTAAAGTTGTGTTTGCCATCGATCATCCATTGTTCACATGCCGTTCGCAACTTTACTTTGAACGCCCGGTTGATGCCAATGTCCAGCGGTTGGAGTTCTTTAGTCAAGCCTCCGGGAATAACGGCAAGCTCAGAGTTCATTTGCTTGACTTGTTTTTTCACCGCTGCTGTGAGATGGGCACGCATGCCAAAAGCATAACCGGTGGCTTTAAGTTTGAACTGAGCTTCGTAGGCGTGTCTTTTTGTTTGTTGTTTATGGTGAACTGATCATTGCTTTTGCGAGTATATGTGTCCAGATGATCATATTCTCACAAATATGTTTCATGCGATTGAATATTACAAAGGAATGAGCTTATCATTACAATTATGAGAAATGGGATGGTATGGTTGGTTATGGAAACGTTTAATTCTATATATATATATATATATATATATATATATATATATATATATATATATATATATATATATATATATTAGAGCTGTCAGTTTAGCGCGTTTTTATTGCCATTAATTTAAATGAATTTTAACGGGATTAAATTTTTTCTCGCGAGATTAACGCGGCACACGTCACAAGCGGATGTTACGTTGCTCTATATATACACCAGAAACAAAACAACAAGCGCGCTGCAGAAGTTCACGCCCATGTCCGTTTTGCCAGCCATGGCAGCGCGGAGACACCGACAACGGATACTTAGAGTTTATGAATGGAAAGTTTACTTTAAAAGTTACCAGATTGCTCCACTGACAAGACCAAAGTTACCTGTTCTTCTCTCTCTGTGTATCATACAGGTATACATGTATGCCACTGACGCGATTGTTACTTGTTTGGAACTATTTTGTGTGGAAGGTTACAGCGTTCCGTGTCCATATAAATAGAGCGGGTGCAGCTTCTCTGTGTTCGTCTGACAGTGACAGTGCGCTATAGTGGTAGCGACCTAGCGAAAATCAAACGTCTCCAGTGTTGTCATCGAACCATGTGTAGTCATTCAAAATGAGGTCTACACAAAACCGTAGAGAGACTTCCGCGCAAGAAGGACCAACACAATCAACATAGCCTGACTGTGTTAGGGGGAGTGAACCCCGCTCCCCTTTCAGAATGGTTTGCTCCTGCAGCACGGGGGAAGTGCGTGTGCTTGTTTGTACGGCCGGCAGTTTCAAATACAGCGGCACATAATGAACACTGGTGCCCGGTGTCTCGTTATTCTTCAGCAAACATACAGAAACAGACTGCTGTGTATAAAGCAAACTTGAGAAAAACGAAGTATGCAACCATGGTTTAAATCCACTATAGGCTGAGTACGAGTGTACCTTAGATGTGCACTTTATAATGTTATATTGCGCTGTTTTGATTTCATAAAAAAGCTGTTGTGTGACAAAATATTTTTTTTTCACCGTTATTGATGGCCAGTAATATTGTGGGAGAGATTATGTGTGACTAACTGCACCAAGTGAAAAATGTCCATGTAAAATTGAAAATCGAAATTTTTATTTCAGTAAATATTTGCATTTGGCACATAGAAAACGGATTCATGATTCCATGTTGATGAGAGCATTAAAATGGGGAACAATAGGACAAAAAATGTAAAAGGAAATTCAGAAATGATAAAAAATGTGTGAGTAATCACGATTAATTTTTTTGTTCATTAGAGTTAATTATGACAGTTGCATTTTTAATTAGATTAAATAATTTAATCGTTTGACAGCTCTAATATATATATATATATATATATATATATATATATATATATATATATATATATAGTGCCCTGCGATTGGCTGGCAACCGATTCAGGGTGTCCCCCGCCTACTGCCCGGAGACGGCTGGGATGGGCTCCAGCACCCCCCGCGACCCTAGTGAGGATCAAGCGGTACGGAAGATGAATGAATGAATGAATATATATATATATATATATATATATATATATATATATATATATATATATATATATATATATATATATATATATATATAAAAAGGTGACCTGAAGCTGTAGCTCTCATTTCACAGTGGGAAAGTTGACGTGTCAAGTTGGTTCAGCCTGGAGCGCCTCGACCTATTTAAAAATAAATGGCAATTTATCTGCATTATTTCTTTTTCCATAGTATTTCCAGTATTACCAGAGGTGGGCATTGCATAAAACTGATGAAAGGCCCTGTAACTCCATCACTATTTCCGTCAGTATTTCAGGCCTGCCAAAGTGGGCACAGTCACTTGGCCAACTGGCAGATAGTATTGTAACAAGACGACGCACAGACAAATATAAGAAAAAAACTCAAATAAAAACAAACACTCACTCACAGTGTGGTGATTGATGGAGCAAAATCAATATAGGCACATGGCATTGAAGTCTATGGGACTGGATGGTATATGTCAGTGTTTTATTTATTTATTTTTTCTGTATTTGGCTGTGCGTCAGGTTTGCGGCACCTGCGTCTGATTTAGTACTGTAAGTCCGTTCTCAATGTCATTTTGCCGACAACAGACTGGGCTGGGCTGAAATATTGCCAGCAGCTCACTGACGGATTCACCGCATTGACGATGCCCACTTATGTCCATTACTGTTGGTGAGTAAGTGTATGTTGTAAATGTTACTCACATTAATTGATCCTTCAGATTCTTACAATTTCAATTGTTGTTCATATCACATTTAACAAAAAAGTTTTCTTAACGCTTAGATAATTCCTCAAGTGATGTTTCGTCATACTTGAGGGTTTTTTTTTGTGGTATTGTTGGAAAATTATAGTGGACTGGAGTGCAGACATAATACGGATGTTAAAGCTTCAGAAACATATTCCTCTAGCGTTTTTTCATTTTATGCGATAAATATCAAACCATGCCGATGGCCAAACCGTCAGCGGTGTTATTAGGATATCAGAATCAGAATCATATTTATTCAGAATGATTCACAATCAAAATCATTATTATTGGCCAAGTATGTTGAACACACAAGGAATTTTGTCTCCAGTTGTACAGGCTACACTAGTATCATCATCAACAAGGACACAACAAATACGTATGGAAGGACATTCCGTCATGTAAGTGGACTGCTGTGAGGTAGTACCACCCAATGATAGCTGTAACATAATGTGCAAAGTATCAAGCAGAGCTAACGTGATCATTGGTAGAATACAATACTTTCACGATTGTGCAGTTGGTGCAGATAATCGTTGCAGCATTTTTTAAAGTGACCAGTAGTAGTATTTGTAGAGCAAGTTTAAGTGTGCAATTGTACAGAAGTCCTTGAGCGCTTTAAAGTGTCTGGTGCTGTGGAATAGAGATCAGTGACAACGGTATATACTGCAAAGATTCATTATATGAATGTCCTGCTCCAACATCCCAAAGGTTTTCTACGAGGATTGTGATATTAGGGCAGTGGTGGCCATTTAAATACATTGGGTTGATTGTGGTGATCAGGAGACCATTGCGAGAGATGAGCTCCGCGACATTCTCTGTTATCATCTTCAAGTAGCCATTAAAATAGAAAGTCTCGGAGCTCATTACCGACTGGACATGGTCAGCAAAATTGATCAGGTGGGTTGTGGTTTTGAAAGTTATGTTCACTCAGTTCTAAAGGACTCACATTATTATGCCGAGAACAAAAGTCAAGTCAAATGTTATTACAAAGAAGAACGGCAATAAAAAAAAAAGTCACAAATGCACAGGATGATGTTTATGCTCATTTCAGAGCCAAGCATATGCTGGAAAGGGGGTGGGCTTGGGGTGGAGGATCCCTTTCCTAGTTCTATCGCCCATTTAAGTCAGAATTTTACTTGAAGTGTATTTGAAAAGAAGATCCAAACACAGATAAATGGCACAGTGGGCAACGCGGGCACAGCCGCCACATCTCCAACTGTCTGCCTCGATAAGAAGGAAAGCCAACAAAAGGCCGGAGCCTCCAGAATAAAAAAAATATGCTTGTGATCCCATTTTCTACTCACAAACACCACCAATGATATTGCTTTCATGTTGACACCCCAAAAATGGCAGCCGTCATTTTGACTGGAGTCAAGAAAAAGCAACCACAAGCAACGACCACACCTCTTCGAACCATTTCTTCTATTCAGTAACTGAATAACAAGGTCACAGTTGGTGCAGTCGATTAGTAAAATGTAGTCTTTGCCATTTCATGCATTCATTCCCTTTGACCAACATTGTACTTGTCTCTCACATGTAGCCTTGGGGTGATCGCCCCAAGCAGAGATAAGCTGGAGGCTTGGACAACCACACTTTTATCCGACTTAATCTCCATACAGTAGATTTTACTCACTATTTATTTATTTAGTCAGTGTCTCCATCTCTCAGGCTGCTTTAAGTGATACCACTTCAGTCGGTGTTGGGCGAAACAACCCTGTAGGCATAAACGGCTGTACAATCGAGCCTGTAAATTGAACGCAATCTGTTTTGGGATGCTTGTCAACATGGATTTTGAGTTTCCCATGGGAAATAATACCTCAGGTGGTGCCTTGACTTAGAACTTCTTCGACTGCTGAGACAGTTCAAGGGCAACTGACCCTCATGCCGACTGACTGCAGTATCACTCAGTAGGACACGTGCCATTAAAAAAAAAAAAATCCTCAACATGCAAGTACCTTATTTTCCGCACGAAAAGGCGCTTTGGAGTATAAGGCGCACCTTTGATGAATGGCCTATTTTAAAACTGTTCTCATATATAGAGCACACCGGCATTATAAGGCGCATAGAATCGAAGATACAATATTGGCTGCAGTTGTGTTGTACATCCACTAGATGGAGCTATGGTAACGGGAATACAACACAGCTTTATTGATACAGAACTTCTACAACCGCTGCAGCTGTAACCAAGTGCTTTACAGAACATTTAAAATAGTACATCCAATAAATTAGAATATTGAACCACATATTAGGCGCGTTGGATTATAAAGTGCAATGTCGGCTTTCGAGAAAATTGAATGCTTTTAGGAGCGCCATAAGTACGGAAAATATGGTAAACTTAGTTTACATTGCCTTTTAATTTGTGGTATCTGCTTTTATGTTTATATTCTACAATATGATGATATTTATTGTTGTATAGAAAAAAACATGATCCATTTGACTAATAATACATTAATCCCTTGCCACTTTGTGCTTCCTGTTTTCCAAAATACTGTATTCATGAAAACACACACACACACACACACACACACACACACATTGACTAAATAATCAAAATATACAAATATACAAAATATACAAATCAACAAAACAAAAATATACAGCCATATCGTCAGCCACAGTGTGTAAAGATGCATTGTTTCATGTTGTTGCGCAGGAGAGGTTTCCCTGCATGCCGAACAAAGAGCTGACGTGACTCAGAGACTTTGTACCTGTACTGTAGTGTACTGTACATGTACTCAAACAAGGCGCGTGATTGGTTCCCGGCGCGACATCGAACAATGACAGCACGAGTGAATTTACCCCATGAGCTGATTGGCTGCGCATTATCGCGGCCTCACCCAGCAAACTTCCCTTATGTCTCGTCACGCTGTTGACTGTCTCGCATATTGTATCTTCTTTCTTTGAACCCATGAGGAGGTTTATTTTTACTTTTTCACAAAGAGACAGGTAGGTTTGGATTCATTAATTTAATTTTTTGTGTCTCAAAATGAATTAAATTGGCATTTAGAAACAGCATGTTGTATTTCCTTAGCTTGTCTCTGTGTGATTTGATGAACTGAAATCTTTTTGGGTGATAAATATGGAAAGAACCAGAAATCAGGAAGGAGGCAAGTACTTGTTCACGGTACTGTGTCATGCTGCTTTGAATGGGACTGTATTTCCGTCACAGTGTATTCTAACATCTCAATTCTCATTCTTCTTCTCTGATTACCTCTTGCTGCAGTTCATCTTAGAATTGTTGCAAAAATGCCAAATAGGAGGGAAGACGTACACGATCACCCCTTTGATGCTCCCTTTAACTTAATGCATGTTGGCATGTTTTTTCTCAATTCACGTTTTACATGATGGTAGTTAGAGGACCTCAAAAAAGCGAAGAGGCAGGGAGGAGCAGGGTGGACTGAGCAAGATGTATTTAACAAAAAAATACAAACAGGAGTGCACTGGAGAAAAACTAACTGAAGTACTTGAACAAAGTCCTGAAAGGCCCAAGGAACCAAAGTAACAAAAACCTATGACAGAAAACAAAACATGACCGGAGCACACAGACACTTAAAATGATTCAACCAAGACTGACAGAACCCATGGAACTAAATACAAGCAAAATAACGAGATACCGAGAAACACCTGGACAAGACACAAAGGGTCGAGGGAGCCAATTGGTTAAACACGAAGGACACGGATGATGAGAACGGGTGGACACAAAAAAGGCCACATGAGGGAACAAAACCGAATGTAACCTTAACAAAAACATATTGATACTCGTATCAATATACGTATCAATTCGGTATTGACTATGCTCATAAGGAAACAATTCTTAGGGATACGTAACGAGTGCCTTCTGCTCCACTTTGGCTTTTTCGGAAACTTAGACCATAATTGGAATGTGCCACGGTCTGGGGGTGCCGGAGTGCGTTCTGGTCGTTCTGACTGGGGACCCAGAGCGTGACAACGTCAGGCAGGACAAGACGGAAGCCATCAGCGTAAAATGCCAGGGTTGTGGGCTGCCGAGCCATTTGAATGGATTTGACAATAAAACGTTTGTAAATACAAAAGAAAGGGAGCTTTGTTTGCCTCTCGGGACACAACTGTATTTATCGAGCACTCTAAAACAATCACCTTTTTGTACAAAGTGCTGTACATGGAGAAAACATAAAATTAAAAAAAATATATAGTAATGAGGAATAAATATATCCATCCATCCATTTTCTGAACCGTTTTATTCTCACAAGGGTCGCGGGGCGTGCTGGAGCCTATCCCAGTTGTCTTTGGGCAGTCAGCGGGGGACACCCTGAACCGGTTGCCAGCCAATCGCAGGGCACACAGAGACGAACAATCATCCGTGATCTCACTCACACCCAGGGACAATTTAGAGCGTCCAATCAGCCTGACATGCATGTTTTTGGAATGTGGGAAGAAACGCGAGTACCCGGAGAAAACCCACACAGGTATGAGGAGAACATACAAACTCCATAAAGGAAGGCCAGAACTGGGATCGAACCCGGTACCTCTGCACGGTGAGTTCGGTGCGTTAACCACTGGCTTCACCGGTCTGCCTAAAGAAATATAAAAGGATCAAATCCAAATAAGTTATTCCAAAGCCAAGCTAAAACGATGTGCTAAAAGATAGATGTTACAAACATTTTTTTCACTCGGGTAACAAACCGAGCCAACGAAAATATTGGACGCTGTTTTCATTTTGATACATTGCAGTTCGACACTACCGAAACCATACAGAATCATTCAATGTCTATTTAGTGGCTGAATGTGTTCTGTCCCCTTTTGGGGAACTCATTTTTTGTTTTTTGTGGATTTCTCACAAGAACTTGAAACTTTATGACGGTCAGAAGGGGTTTGAGGGACCGATGCTCTTTAGAACAACATAGTACACTGCACCTGATAGGTTACTTTGTTCCCGTGAATGTTAAATGCCGTTAAGAAGACACTAATCCGTGGTTGCTCCTTAATCTCCTGCACACAGCACGACACCGCAGGCTGTGGAGCGAGCAACCCAACTGTCTCTTTTTACGCACGGCCATTGCGCACTCGCCCCCCTCGAAGTGTTTGGGTAAATGCGCTCCCCGTGCGAACTGACCTGCCTGCGCGCCCATCCTCCCAGCAGCTGCTGAGAGATTTTCCCAGCGTCCTCGTTGCTAGTCCCTTTCACCAAAAGCCAACAAACTTCTCTGTTCGGTGGATCTAAATTTTGGTCAACTTTCTAGGGATCGAATGGACCTTTCGCAAAGATAGGGAAATAGTTCCAAGGACATAGTGTGCTCGCCGTGGAGTATAAATAGTTGCCATGTAGCAACACTCTGAAACGACGCTTGGAAATATTACAGCAGAGCCCTCATATCCAACCGATTTATTTTTTACTTCAAGGGAAAACTACACATGCGATGTGAAGCGCTTCGTCGCAGTTTGGCTCTCAGCGAGTGCAGCTTTTCAGAACATCACAGATCTTGCCGGTGACATACCCCCCCCCCACCCCCCACCCCCCTCCTCCGTCAAGGAAGAAGCTCGAGTGAGGAAGCGAATATGCTGTCGGGTAGGCAGCTGGTGGTTGTGCAGTTCAGATCTTGGTTTTAGTAGATGGACGAAGGGAACGGCTGGAGCCCCTAACCAGGTCAACTCATCCACATTCATACAGCCTCCGGCGACATATAATGGATCGTTATCCATCTTCAAAGGTAAGGGGGGGGGGGGGGGTGAAATCATGTCCGATTCTGTCATGCAGTCTTTCACATTACATTATCTGTTTATAATGCAGCAAACGAGTGGGTGCAATGCATACTGTAACAAATATGTTTTTTTCATAGTTAAAAGAATAGATAGATATATTTTTTTGATGCACGACGCGCAATCTGCAGTGTCGGAGGTGTGTTTGAAAGTGGCTCACGGGTGCTCCTAGATTATCACAGGTAACCCGATTGCAATGGGATCAGTCCGGCAGAGGTTGCTGAGGACTGTTCGTGTTCCGGAGTCCTCGCTTTGTTCTTAATGCGGGGGGGAAGGCTGCTGCGTGGGTTTCGATGTATATCATGATGCTCGTAACCGACGCACACTAATTCCGGGTGCACTTTAGGGGGTTTGCAAATTGCGCGTGTGCACGTGAAATAGAACAGAAGGGCCGGTGTTGGTCGCCCAAACGCTTTTTTTTTTTTAATAACACCCCCAATATAATTCTTGTGGGGTATTGTGTCTGTTCAATTCGTGCTGTTTTCCCAGCCTGCGTATGCCACCAATGTGTTCACGCTTAATTATGATGAGAAACTTAACGTCTCAGAGGAATATCAGACTGTGCGCGCGCACGATCGCTTATATCGGAGGCGAGCGTCTGATAGGAGGATCGATAGCCACTCCGAGACTCCATAGGAAGCAGTTTACGACACCCCCCCCCCCCCCCCCACACACACACACACTCCCCACCCGCAGTAATCTCTACTTTGTGGATTACAAGCAGTTCCTTGGAGGGTCGCAATCGCAACTCCTCGCCTGCAGAGTTTTGGTGGCTTTTGCAGAACCATGGACAGCTCACAGTGTGAGCTGCAGTGGGAGACGACACCTGACTCCCTCAATGGGGCATTGATCTTCCCTACCCCCACACCTAAAAAAAATCACCCTGTCCAGGATTCGTTTCCTGAATCGAGTGTTAAGATTTCTTGTCAAAGCAATGCATTAAGGACCCACGCACACATTTACGAAAAGTGGAATGACGCAAAATGACTCACTGACGACCGCACTTGGCATGCCGAACAGTTTAGTGGTAGTCGTAATGATTTGAGTCCAGCATCAATATCTGTCATTTCAAAACAGGAACACTCTCGCAATCGATTCAGTGGGGACAGAAATTGCTATCGCGTGCAAAACGACTGCACCCGTTCGAGGATATGCAAATAAAACCACACTGTCATTATTTGTTTCCCAAGAAAGCAGACGTATCCGAGAGCAGTTCGTGCAAAGTATATATAGAATTTATTATATAGTGTGTGTATTGTCCTCCTTCGTATAATGTGCTTGAAGAAACTAAAATTACACTCGTTCCTGTAACGCAGCTAAATTAATGACACAATCATAACTGATGTTTAATTACCCATCATGAATTGATTTCACCAACTTTAAGAGCATTCAATTGTCAGAATTGCTTCGTGCTGAGAGAAGGCTAGTCAAATGGAATTACTTTTAATTAATATTTTGAGTCGGTGAACAACTTCTGATTGCAAACATCAAACACATTGACAAACAAAAAAATATCCGAAATCTGCAGTGACCAGTACCTGAAACATCAGTTTTACACAGTTCACAGCACGTTTTGTGTCAAGGATGAAAATAAATACAAAACAAAGATGAGCTAGTTTAGTGCAATGAAATTGTTTTGTTTTCAAGAGACAATGATATTCAAACACTGACAGTAAGAGAAATATTGCAGCACTTTTGTATTTTATCCACTGTTTCAAAAGAAGCCTCCGAATAAAAACAACACAGTTGAAAACGGAACTCTTAAGTTTCTGTTGGCAAACTAGGCTTTTTTCTCCCTTTTAACATTGCACAATACATTTTACTTCTTTTTTTTTAATTAACTGTCACCACAACTCAATGTCAACACAGTCTATAGCAGTGGTTCTTAACCTTGTTCGACCCAACCAGTTCACATGCACATTCACCGAACCCTTCATTAGTGAAAAATAAAAATATGATTAAGAAGTGTTCCTACAGTTTTGAGTTGCTCAACTTGGCCTGACAAATCATGCAGATTGGATAATTCACTCCCATCACTTTACATGATGCATGTGAATCCATGTTGGAAATATTTGTCTGTCCACTTTTTTTTTTGCTTGACATAGTTGGCATGTTTTTTAAAAAAAATCTAAAATTATATACAGTATATAAATCACACAACGTACTATTACAACAGTCACTCGTTGACGACTGGGCGAACTAAATTTCCCGTAGCACTGATTGGACAAGCGATGTATTGTAATCATCTGCCACGGGCATGTCATAACTAATGGACACGTTGAGTCGAGTGTGTCTTAACCTCCAAGGCAAAGGCTCCATCGAACCCCTGAGACCGGGGTTTGATCGAACCCAGGTTGAGAACCACTGGTCAATATCCTGCCGTTTAGGTTGGAACCACAACACAAAGATTATCCTAAAATTATTTCCAAAACTTTGCGATGAGTGGCGCAATTAAGCAGACGCATGTTTGCCAACCCAACTGGCCTATGTGGAAAAATAATTCCACACCGCTTTCCTTATTTTTTAAAGTGCCAAGAGAATCCATTTTATGTGGCAACCATCCATTTAAGAGACACTCACCTTAGTCAGTGGGCCCTTTAAAAGCTGAGGGTAGTAATGAGTAGTGGGAAGAACATGTCGCATGAGTCAGTTGAGGTGTTGTCATTGTTGCTCTTTTGATCCGTGTGAAGTAAATGCACACTTAACTTTCCATCATCTCTCTCACTCCCGTCTGTACACATGTTGAAGAGCCAACAGATTTAGTGTCTCTTAATCAGTTAATCATGCCTTTGTGATCCTTTCCATGCAAACATTTGACGTTATCCTTGAACACTTGCAGTAATTAAACATTGCATCTGTTTCGTAGTTGAATGTGCTGGTCAGCTCCAAAACACAGGAGTTCACTAAATGCAGCATTTTTTTAACCTGTTTTGAAGCTACCTCTTCGCTGTATCAAGTGTTGTCTAGGATTGTTCAGGATGGAAATCAAATTTCAAATCTTTAAAAAAAAAGTTTAGAGTCGGCATCAATTTTGTTTCTGATCTCACACCTGTGTACAGACATTTTTCCGATGCTGACATGATTCACACTTCAAATACTAATGCGAAGGCTAGGATTTGATAGCTTGCACTTTTGTGGATAGTTTATTTCCACCAGTTTCCATAATAATCTTCTGCAAAACTTCAAAGGTGTATTTTAGCTCCAGAATGTTGTTTCAAGTTTAAAAGATACACAAAGCAAAATGGCGAATGCAAAAGGTGCATTTGTGAAGACACCTCGCACTGTTAACCCCTTCCAGAATGATTCCAACATGCTCAGCGGGATCACTGAGCGCCGCGCCGTTGTGTCATTCCAAATACAGTCTCTACCATGGCATCTGAAATGATTTAGTCATCATTCTGTGAGGGGGGGAAAAAATAGCAAGGAAATTATCTGTCTTTTTTTCAGTATTACTGTAAAAGTATTACAAACTTAATTCACATAATAAGAACATGTTTTGATCATATGAAGTTCCACCAAGCTATTGCTGCACAACTTTAACCCTTTTATGCACCCTGTCACCTGATTAAAAAAAAATCTATTAATTTTATGTATCTCATTGGAACAGTGTATATTAATCAACACAAGAATAAACCATGTCAATGCCCCGGATTTTGCATAAATGCTAGCTTTCAGCCATAGTCAGAATTTCTTAAAATAGCACTGTGAGACACATAAAACTTTAAAACCATGATGACAGACATAACAACTGAATAGGTAAGACACCATAAAAAAGACAATAATAAGCTGTTCACTGTGGTAACCGCTGTCCCTGAAAAGGTTCAAATCAACTGTAAACTCTACCAATGGCCTGGGTGTTGTTAATAATTTAGTGGTTGTTATTTTATTAGAACAACTATGTCTACTTTTATTTTAGAACAGTTTTACTTTTTGCCTCTTCATGATTTATCGCTGTTATTCGGAGCTCCACAAGCAACATTAGAGAGAGTGTGCTCATGTGCTTGGTTCCTGCCATGCGTGTCTCACGCGAGCATTTGGCATTGTCTCCGTTTAATCTCAAGCGTATCCAAAACATCATCCCACAAGAGGGAAGACCTTAGACGAGGGTCAGCACCATTTTTGTTGTTGTTTGCAGTGATTTTATTTCCCAATGAGTCAGCGGTTGGAATCTCTTTGTTTTGAAATTTGGACCTCAGATGGATCTGCAGCCTGGCTCACTTCCCTCCCATACCTGGTGATTGAATTGAAATATATGCTGTTCAAATCACAACAGAAGTCATTGAAAATTACCTCTTGCACTCCAAATACAGTAAACAGATGTGTGTGATCTCATTTGATGTGAATGGCTTTCATTTAGAATGTCACACATCCACTGCTGTTGTGGCTAGCGACGTTGTGAACAATGTCGTCGGCAACCTCAATTGCCTGATAATCAGATGGAAAAAGAACTCAGACTCAGAGGGGCAATTAGCAGCCAGAATGTCGTATTAGTCCAAGCAGGGAAAATACTGCTGAATACTGCAATACTTATCATCTCTCAGGAAAGCAGCAATTTTCATGAACACCCCCTCCCCCGCCAACAAAAAAAAATCTAAGTGGATTGACAGTGGCCTGATAACAGAACTAAGCAGAGACGTGCGGTCAGGGGAGGCAGGTGAGGCAGAACCTCATCTCTCAATGCCCATTGCATTGTGCAATCATCACAAACTGGGTTGATCCTCCTGGGACCTGTGCGTCCACTTGTGTAGACATGACGTCTTTGGCTTTCAAGACTATAATGTTAAATTTTGGACCATAAGGGCCTGGCGTCCACTTACGAGGACGTTTCATCAAGTAAAAAAATAATTCTTTGTTTTCTTTGTCAAATAATATGACCATTTAATTGAGGTTCTAATTTAGGGAAGCACGGTGAAGTGACTTCTACTGTTGCTATTCTAGATATTGCTATGCAAAGCATTTCACAATTTTAACTCATTCGCTGAATGTACGTGTACAGTACAGTCATGCAAGAGTTCGGGGTCCTAGGAGGTGATACATGCAACTGGCTCGTGCTGCTTGCTGTATATCTGCATGTCGCAAATATAATGTTTAGCCAATTGAATAAGCTACCCTTTTTTGCTTTATATATTTGTAAATCTGACACTAAAGGAATCAGTTCCTCACCAACCATGCACCTCACCGCACGCCACTGGAACTAAGAATATAAAGACCACACATAGAAAACATACTCTCACTCATGATACAATCAAATATCTGACAAGTTGGATAAATATCAAACAACAGAGTTGTAGTACGTTTGAAAATTAGCTTTTGCAATGCAATCCTGGTTTTGAGTATGTTCCAATTCCGGCAGCCTACAACTCTAACCCTTTCAGGGACAGCGGTTACTACAGTGGACAATTTATCATGTTATCAGGTGACAGGGTGCATGAAAGGGCTAATTACAGTACAGTGTTTTAAATGAATGCATTATATATACCTTACCGTCTATATTCATTCACCAGATGAGCCCCACATTCGTTAGAGGTCAGTTCAAGCGCATTTTGATATTCCCTTTAAATCGATTTTTACCAACATCAATGTGATGGATCTAGCTTTCGGTAGATTTTATGAAAAAGGAATTGCGGAATAATTACATTTGTCTGGATTGTTTTGTGCAAAATTTACCTTTGCACCAAATGATCATTTTTGAACTTTGTCCATTCACAAAATCAGATTCGTTCTCTACCTTGTAGTGCTGACTCTACAGCAGATTATAGTGGGACTGGCCTGTTTTTTCATTTTGTTTTGCCACTGCAAATGGCAGATGTGTGCGTGGGTAACTTTCATAGGAATGCTCTTGTAAAAATGCAACAGAAGAAAGGCATCAGAGAGTTTGATTCCTTCCCATTCGACGTGCTTGGGGTTGTGACTCTGCTCTTTTGTCCCTCATCGCCAACAGTCAAAACAAAATCGTCACCAATGTTCGTCTTGCATGTCGAGATCACGGCTTTCAATGTCTGATGCCAAAATGGCGCTTCGGGGTTAATGCCCTCTGTTGAGGCTGCACGGTGAAATTGATAGGCCTGCTTTGACAGATGAGATAACCTGCTATCACAGGCAAATGCAATTTACGGGGACGACAGATGGATGCAGAGCATTCTCTCTGAAGTAGGCCAATTTTACCTTGGGGAGAGACTCCACATGCAGAGAAGGCTCTCGGTTAATGTGAGAAAGTTGTTGTTTCGCATGTGAAATTCTGTGAGAGGGCAAAGACGAATGAGGACATTTACATTTTCCTGGCAGGCCATTTTTGCTCGGTTCTCACATAGACAAACCTGAATAGAGAATCATTCTATGTACATTCCAAGACTCAATGCTGGGTGTCTGTAACGGTGTTGCTTTTTAAATCTGGTTTGTGAGCAAAAACAGTGAAATACAACTCGTACTCTGCCGCCCACAACAAAATTAAAAAATAAAAAGACAAGACCGGTTGTAGGAGGCATGCGAAGACATTCAGGTGTGTTTAGGCTGTTGTGAAATCATGAAGATGCTGAAAGAAGCTGAGGAGCTCTGCCGCAGGGCGTTCTTGAATAATTTTTGTGCCCCAACTGCAAATTGTTGTGCATTAGAGGGAGATATTTCCCTTTTAGAGACTGAGGCTCCTGTCATCAAGTAGTCGTCAAAATATACTTCTTGTTAGGAATGACTTCTATAGAGGCCAAGTTTATATGTTGAAGTAACAATTGTAGAGAGGATATGATCGAACAAATTCCCAAATTTGAAAACCCATCAACAAAATCGCAATGGAGTTGGGACGTGTTGTTAAACATAAATAAAAACAGAATTCAGTGATTTGCAAATCATGTTCAGCCTTTATTCAATTGAATAAACTACAAAGATGAAATATTTAATGTTCAAACTATCCATCCATCCATTCATTTTCTGAACCGCTTGATCCTCACTAGGGTCGCGGGGGGTGCTGGAGCCTATCCCAGCCGTCTTCGGGCAGTAGGCGCGGGACACCCTGAATCAGTTGCCAGCCAATCGCAGGGCACACAGAGACGAACAACCGTCCACACCCACACTCACACCTAGGGACAATTTAGAGTGTCCAATCAGCCTGCCATGCATGTTTTTTGGAATGTGGGAGGAAACCGGAGCACCCGGAGAAACCCCACGCAAGCCCGGGGAGAACATGCAAACTCCACACAGGGAAGCCGGAGGTGGAATCGAACCCGGTACCTCGGCACTGTGAAGCCGACGTGCTAACCACTGAACTACCGAGCCGCCTGATGTTCAAACTAATACATGTTATTCTTTTTTGCAAATGATCACTAACTTAATATTTTATGGCTGCAACACATTCCAAAAAAAGCTTGGACAGTTGGAAAAAAAGACTGAGGAAGTTGAGGAATGCTAATCAAACACCTGTTTGGAACAACCCACAGCTGAAAAGGCTAACTGGGAACAGTTGGGTGTCATGATTGGGTGTCAAAGGAGCTTCCCAGAATTCACAAGGTGGGCCAAGGTTGACCTCTTTGTGAACAACCGTGTGAGAAAATAGTCAAACAGTTTAAGGACAAAGTGAGCGACATGTTCGAAAACCAACGTTGAATGCCGTTGCCCCTTGATCCCTCCGGCGGCACTCCATAAATGTGTAAAGCAAAACTGAAAACTTATGTCAATAAATACAGTTTGACCCTAGATGTTTACGTGCAACTTAAAACTCTACTATGCAAAGCAAAAGGCATTTATCAACAAAACCCACAAATGGCCCTGGCTTCTTTGGGCCCAAGCTCATCTAAGGTAGACTGATGCAAAGTGAGAACGTGTTCTGTGCTCTGATGTGTCCATATTTGAAATTGTTTTTCAAAATTGTGGATGTTGTGTCCTCTGGGCTAAAGAGGAAAAGAACCACCTGCATGCTGTTATGGATTAATGCTTAATGGTGCATTTAGGTTTTTTTTAGATACAGTATGTGCTGTCATCCAACCAATGTTTTTTTTTCTTTAATGGGAGCCACTGCCGTTTTCAGCAAGATAATTCCAAACCACATTATACACGGGTTACAACAGTGTGGCTTGCAGTAAAAGAGTGCAGACTAGATCGGCCTGCCTGCAGTCCAGACCTGTTTCCCATTGACAAATGCGTGACACATTATGAAGCGTAAACACAGTAACATCGTTGTCAATCTTTGTGTGCCATTAACTACAAGTATTGTAAGAGGACCATTTGGTAAACTAATAACAAATAAATGCATAAAAAAATAAATGTGAAACTAAAAGCAGACAACCATTAATTCTCTTTACCTTCTCTCATTTCTGCATTGAAAAAATAACACTCAACTGCATGATGTTTAATTCATAATCCAAATTAAAAAAACACACACAATAGCAGGACAGTTGAAAACACACATGGCACTTTATTTGGTTGACAATAAACTAACTTCTGGAGCAATTTTCATTGGTGAGCGTGGAACCCATGTGTTTCCTCTATTTTCTCTCTGTATGTCACGGTCACAATAAGCCGAAGGTAATACAATCTTTTGCATTTATGAGACATGACATGGCCGCAGCTTGATTCAGCCTTCCCAGTTTTCACAGGAATCACTTGGCTCCAAGGTAACCCTCAAAAGTGCGCAAGACATGGCTTGGTAATTGTTGCGCTCAGAATAAAAGGCAATGTCTCCTTTCAATGTCTCCTTTCCTTTTGAAATACAAGTCACTGCATTCATAAGCCCAATATGACTTCAGGGGCACAAATATGCTGCCTCAGACAGGATGTGGATCTTGAGAACATATTTTTCCGCTCAATATGAATATGCCTTTCAAATCAAAAGCCCAAGAGACTGAATTGTTTTCGTACTCCTGAGATTATTTATTAAATGTTTGCTTTTCCAGATTCAATAGATTTGAGAGAAGTGAGAGGTATTGTTTAGCTTTTTCTATGACCTATCTGCCTCTCCCACATGAATTCTCTTGTTCTTGTTACTGTTGACCCCCTTGGTTAAATTTGGGGCTCATTTATCACAGTCAGCAGTTCCAGCACAGTATTCCCACAATAGGCCAAGTGTGAACAAGCTACTGACTTGAGTCGTTACAAATTGTTGCAGTGTGTTCTTGTCCAGCGGCTACATTGTTTCCATAGTCACCTCGAGGTATGCTAAAGGAGATAATACAATAAAATGTGGCGGGAGCATTAGTTGGCACATTTCCACTCCCAAAACATTATTATTATGATAATTTATGAATTTATTGTCACCAGGGTTCATTGTCATAAGCGATGGCTAACGTACTGTGTGGTTATTTGGACTGGGTCGGAAGGAAATTAAGATTCATGCATTCGGTTAAAAGAATCCCCGACTTGGCGGTTTTACCTCAGTTCATAGCATCGGCTATGGAATACATGTTTCTATTGCATTTTGTTGGAAGTGGTGACAGTTTTTTTTCCCCTGATTCTCCAATTGTGAAGCATTTGATTGAAACTATATGTAAAAGGTGATGGATACCATTGGTTTGCATTGCTGGCTAAGTGAGTTGAATCTTGATCATCTTGGGGCTGCAATTGATTATACCTTTGGAGCAACTGTGGTGAGACCCAGCATATCCACGCAACAGAGTTAGAAAATGGTGGATTGCACGGTCTGCACTGGGACTAAAGTTTTACCTCAAGTGCAAGTGTTTCATTTTCTTTGGTCTTAGGAAAACAATTACCGGTAATTGCAATGTTGATAGCCAGATTGGACCAGTGCCTGTGGTGGAAAAAAAGAGCTGAGCCAAAAGACAAAGCCTGCATTTTACTAGTCGATCTATGTACCCAATTTCACATATTTCAACAAGTTCAAGAAGAGGTGACGGAAATGAGTTTTCTCTCCAAAGAGTGTCTGTGCTCAGCTTATAAGTAGGATAATAAATCATGCATCAGGAAGTTGTTGAATTGTCTTGGAGGAGCACGCAATGCCATGTATGGAAAAAAATGGCGCAGCAGACCAATATCAAAATTTTATCCCAACTGTGAAACATGGTGGAGGGACCATCAGTAATGGGTGTGATTTACTACCTCAGGGCCTGGATAGCTTGCTATTATCAATGAAGAACTGACTTGAATTTTCTCACAACATTTTGCCCAAAGAACTTGAGGTCATCTCTCTAACAGTTGAAATTCAAAGGAGGATAATTGTTGGAACAGGACAATGATCTGAAAATTTTTGCACTATACAAAACTTTAGTATATATAAATCTTGTGTGTCTCACTGTGACCTCATTTATGAACAAGACACAGGCGAATACATGAACCGATCAATTAACTTGCCATTCTACTCTTGAGAAAACAAAAATATATACAGTATATATATACAGTATATACTGTATATATATGCCTTTCCACTCACATTCCAATTAATCCTGCTCGTGTAG
Source organism: Hippocampus zosterae (assembly GCF_025434085.1). NCBI lineage: Eukaryota > Metazoa > Chordata > Actinopteri > Syngnathiformes > Syngnathidae > Hippocampus > Hippocampus zosterae. The sequence goes on along the minus strand of NC_067464.1, from coordinate 18,262,261 downwards.
TGTGACTTGACCAAAGTGACTCACTTTCTAAAACATAAAATAATAAGCAGCATTGTGTCATCACATATCTGTCATCCATACCCTGTTTACACTGCTTTTCGCCAAAGCATTTGTCTGTTTTTGCCCAATATTTCTTCATTTTGCCCATGGGCCCGAGAAGATAAGCTTTTCAAATCCTCTATAAATTACAGCTTCTTCACAGCCGTGACATCCCCCCACAGAGCCTGAATCTTATCACTCCACAGCGGCATGACGAGCTCTTCATTTGAGATCTCTGGAGCGAAAGCATTTTTGTTTCTAACCTTGGGGCCCCGCTGCTCACCAACAAAAAAAGGAAGCGAGACTTTCTGAACTGCCACTGCCACTGTGTGTGTGTTCACTGATTCAAGCGGGTTAAATGTGCAGCCCTAATTTTCTCCTAATTAATCACAAAGATGAAAAAGACAAAACTACATTAAGTGGGCCTAAATAAGATTGTGCATTGACTTTTGCTACACCACATAGCTCCTTCAGTATATTGGCTGTCTGCTTGGATTGGCTGAGTTTGTACATCATTAAATTTACTGCAATGCACATGTTTCCAGTCAATGTTCGTTAAATTAAAATTGAGAAAATTGGTCTTTTTTGTTGCGGTGGTAATCTATGACATTATCTTATATTTGTCGCTTTACACACGTAAAAAGAGGAGACAGTGTACAGAGCAAACGTAGTCAGTTTGCGCTGTACAAATCAGTTTCCAGCCTGCCTCTGCAAAATATGCAGTTGTCTCATCAACTTGATTAGTCTAAGTGGATTGGTATCTCCACTCTCATATTCATTTCAGTCTTGTTTCTGTGACCAATCTACTTGGAGTTTTTAGTTTGAAAATTTTCTCAGCTTGTCAGTACTTTTGTCATGTGTTTAGATTCACAGAACTCTATAAACATAGGCCTGAATTAATTTTGGTTCAGCCATACTGCAGTGACCACATTCAGTACAGTAACCTACTAACCGTCCATCCATGTTGAATACCACTTAGCCTCATTAGAGTCACGGATCGGATGGAGCCTATCCCAACTGGGCACGGGACGGGGTACACCCTGGAGTGGTCACCAATCGCAAGGCAGATACAGACAACTATTTGAACTCACAATTGAGAGTCTTCAATTCAGGAAAGTGGCATGTTTCTGAAATGTGCGAGGAAAACCCAGACAAATACAGGAGCAACATACAAACTCCAAACATGAAAGCGGATTCAAAACCCCGATCTCTGTACTGTGAGGCGGATGCGCTAAACAGTGGCTAGTCCAGTGTACAACTAGGACAGCGGGTGGAAAAGGCTAACAGAAAAAAGGCTCAATTACAAAATAAGTGTGACCTAATTACACAATAGCAGGAACACATGCCTCTTTTAAATGGATAATCTACATCACGGCCGGCCTTGGGCCACACACACACATCTATATATATATTGCGCGTCGTCCCGCACGCGGTCTGTCCTTCCGTCTGTCCCTTTTCAAAACGTACCTATTTCACCGCGCCGCCACTGCGCCGCTTAGGCAGTGGCTCACTACGATCGCGCGGGCATCTTAGCGAAAAAATGTTGTCTACCCACAAGCATTGCAATGAAATTGTTAGTTATTTAGTAGAGCTAAACATCTCTTTATTTTCGCGATAAGCAATGAAGATGAACAAAAAGTTGAACCAAGCAACAACACTTTTGTGGGCCGAAGGCCCACCTTACCAGCCTTCCGCAGGAACTAGCTGATGAGCCGCCCGGAGGGCGGCGAACCAGCTAGTATATTATATATATATATATATATATATATATATATATATATATATATATATATATATATATATATATATACACACTGTGTGTGTGCATGTGCACAAAATTGCAGCAGGGTGAGGGGGGACATGCACAGTGCACTTACACATTTAAACATACTCGCACACACGCTCACTGAACTGGTTTCCCTTCGGTTCGTCATTCATTTCATCAGTTCAATCGAGTGCAGATAAATATTTTTGCTATGAAAAGCCCTTTCATGGAGTTGTTCATGTTGTTTTGTCGAAGGAAAGTATGCGATTGGCTGGCAACTAGTTCAGGGTGTCCCCCGCCAACTGCCCAAAGACGCCTGGGAAAGGCTCCAGCACACTCTGCGACCCTTGTGAGGATGAAGCGGATCGGAAATTGGATGGATGGATGTCAATCTGTTATTGTATTAATGTACCATTGTTTCTTATTGACTTTGTTGAGATAATATCCAAACTACACACAGAAAGGCTTGAGCCAAGATCGGATTCCAGCAGTTCAGACTGTGAGCCAGACCTGCAGCTCGCATGCTGTGCCAGATCTGCCTGCAGTCCAAAATGTTACTCCAGAAGATGCCTTAACTACGACCAATTATGCCCTGTGGATGTTTTTCCTTCGTTTTGTTGCCACTCGATGAATCATGGAAAACAGAGAGAGGAAATCATTAAAAAAATAAAAATCAACAGTGATTTTTTTTCCCTTAAATAAGTGTGAGACACTTTGGGCCGATAGCTGTTATTAATTATAGGCCATCAGTGATGAGAATTTTAGCTCTTTTTAGAGAGCCAGTTCATTTGGCTCGTTCTTCAATCAGCTTGTTTCGTCTCCCAAGTAGTTTGTCGCATTTGAATTGCTTTAATTAATTTATTAACAAGGTATGTGTAAAATGTAATGTATTTATATCTTGTCAAGTAAGCGCAATTTGTCCTGCTTTTTTAATTCACATTTGTCAATGGATGCAAAAAAATACAGTAAATCCATACTTCCAAACACAGACATTTTTATTTTGCAAGCGTCGGACTGAGGACAGATCCCTTGTTACCCGCAATTGACAACGGATGAAAATCTTGAGCTTATCTGCCAGACATGGTGCTCCGAAGAGCTCATATTGCGCTCTCACAAAAAACTGGTCTAACTTTTGGCACAAGTGGTGTAACACGATTTTGACGCTAAGATTGTCTGGGAAGATACTATTTCCATCCCACAAAGGCGCAAAACTGCTTGTTATGCCCAATTTTACCTGCACAATGTCTAGCAAAATATCAAAGAAAACTCCACCCATGCACGCAGTTAGAATGCACTTTGCACTCAGCACGAAAATAGGGCTGATGGTAATTCACTTTCAGGGTGGGCTTGACTTACTGCAATGCCTGGAGTGCAAAAGACAAAAAATTGGGAGGGGAATGTTCTAGCAGACAGGTTTGACAGAGAACAACCGCATTTAAGGTTGCCTCACCCAGAGAGAATGTAATAGTAAAAAGTACGCAAGCACACAAGAGAATATGTCTCTTTTCAATACTGTCCTGACATATAGGATATCCTGTAAGATGCTGTGTGCACTGCTTCCACGTTTAGCTCCGTTTTTTAAATCACTATACCAATTGTATATTGGAATATAAACACCCCACAAAATACCGTCTTTTCTGCACTATAAGGTGCACCTAAAAGCATTCAATTTTCCCAAAAGACGACAGAACACCCTATAATTCGATGCACCTTATATATGGTGTTGCACGGTCTCTTATATTTCCCTTTGATTTGTTTCCTTGTTAGTGTTCCTATTCCATCTAGTGGTGATTATTAGCAGGAACCAATTGTAACTAATTGACATGTGCATTCGCCAATACATAATTAATCTCACATGAGCTCTGCAGACAGAAGTCATTTTATTGTTCCCCTAAAGCAAGTCTAAGATGTGTTGTTCAACAATTCCTCCTGGAAAAATTTAGTAGAGTACCTTTGAAGCAATTACCTAAAATAAACTGCTCACCAGTACATCGTGGCATGCAGGGGAATATTCTAAAATTAATGAAACTACATAAAAAGAATGCCGTTCTATATATAGATCACTGTCTTATACCATGGTTTAATAAGGCCAAGATATTACAGTGGATTTTTACTGTAAAATGAGTCAGTCGATTATATTCAATCAAAAGGCAGATATTATCACTTGGAGGAAAAGTGGGAGAGAAAAACAAATGTGCCTATTCATCTTTTAACGTAATTTTACAAAGTACAGACCACACAGCTGTTTAGTACAGTTTTTGTTTAATGACTGCCGCGTAGTAGCCACAGGCAATAACCCAGCAATCTCGGATCCTTATTGCTTTAAAGCTCTCAGCTCGACTAATGAAGTATACGAAAATCCTTACCGTTCCGGTGTGTCATAGAAGGCCAGCGTTCAAAACAAGCGAAAAAAAGCCATGACTTTGCTTTATCATACCTCACTGATGGCAGCAGTTTTGTGTTGTCATCTATCGCTGTGAGAATTTTGCAAGAAATGTGAAATGAGAAGGATCATTTTGTGGTCTACAATGCCAATGACCATAAAGGGATTTTATTTAGTTCTATTAAAATTAGTTATTTCATAGTGTATTTTTCCCTGATAAGATTGCCAATAAGTGAGAGTGCTAACTCAAATTTGACAAAATGTTACAGGTCACATTTTCATCCTTTCAAGGTGACTACCGAAAGCTGATGACTTAAAGTATCCAATGCAATATAATAGCACCGGGATGACAGGTAGCTGTAGTAGTACAAGCGGACCAAATTCAAGTTTGCTGAATACTGTTGAGTTGTTGTTGCCGTGTGTTATCCTGAAGAGAGGTCTCATGATATTTAGCAGTTGAAATGGAATAACATTTGTACTAAACTACATATCCATGATTTATAGTCACTGCTCTTATGGTGATTCTGTTATATAAAACAAACAATTCGCTCAACAAAATAGGAAAGTCTTAAGAATGCTGGTCGAGAATAACTATCCTGCACTATACTAACTCAGTGGTCTCTAAGAAGCAATCCTTGGACAGGTAGCGGGACACAGGCCATTTGGTATCACACAGAGAGACCCCAAAAAAGGAAGATTTTCTTCTTTTGGTTTTTAGTGGAGCGGGAACTCAAATAGTGTTGTGTAAAACATTTATTCAAAATGAATAGAGACACTTTGAACAAAAAAAAAAAAGGAAAAAAATGGAGTAAATCTCTGAGGCGAGTGCACCTAAACAGCCCTTTGGGTCTCCTGTGAATACGGTCGGAAATGAGGAAAATTCCGCGTGTGTTTTGTTGCTAAAAAACTCTGGCAGGAGCAGGAAACCCAACAATTCAGATGGCATCTAGAGACATTAAACCCCAGTTATGTCAATAACCCACTAGACTCCTTTTTTGAGGGTGTGGGGGCTGGTGGATTATTCCCGAAGGACTGGTACCGTAATTTTGAGAGCACAACTTCAGTAAATGGGGGAGGGGGGGATCAAGTACTGTTAGCCTCACCAAAGTTGTCCACTACATTACAAGGTGTAAAATACTTAATCGATAGCAAAGCTGAAACTCTCAGCAGCACTGGACATGGTCTCAACCACTCCAAGTGTGAAAAGTGCTCAGACAGAAAATGTTGCCATTTTTTTTCAGTCACACGGTTTCACATTTATTTGAGATTTCGGACAGGACATCTAATCAACAATTGTTTTCGTTCCAAATTGATGAGGCCACTAAGAGATACAGTATATCTTGTGTTAATTGTTGATGCCAGTTGTGATGTAGGTCAGGGTTACTCTGTAAAAATGCAATTGTTTTCAACCCCTCTTTGGTAGGAAATTTTGCACAGTGATCAGAAACAGGGTGGGAACATTTACTTGTAGATATTTCACCTGGAAATTTGCCGATAAACAAATACAAACAGTTGAATTACATTACGTTGTTTTTGGTTCCTGACGAACCTCTGCTCCACACATCAGCGCAGTTTTTGGTGAGAATGCACACATGTTTGCCAACGGTGGGCACGGTGGGGTGGGACGGGGAGGTTGTCGACGACTGACCACGGTGACTGGCTAATGTGTGAAAAGAGGCAGATCTTGAGGTAATTGCACAAATCTTCAGGTGTCACTCTTGAAAACAATGAAGAGGACGGTCAGTGCCTGCTTTGCCTCCTCAAAATCCAATGCGCCAGAGGAGACAAATACAATGTGAGAAAACAGTTATGGTAAACAAAAATAAAATAAATTAACACATTTTGTTTTGGGGGATGAGTGGCTGTTCACCTGAATCATTTTTATGATCATTTTTGTGAGCGTTTGAGAGCTTCCATGGAAGTGAAGCAGTACTGCCAAGGCCATTGAAGGGGAAGTGTTTTGACTAGATTACACTTGAGTCCAGTGCTACACTTTATGCCCACAAAACACATGTCATTGTTTATATAATTAGCTAAACTGCAAAAAGAGCTAACTTACAGTCAAACTATTGTGTCTTGACATTTCTGACTACATTGGAGTTGCTTGTTATTGCAAGACTGGGTAGCTCATACTACCGGAGACAGTTTCTTGTGCGTTTTACATACTCGGCCAGTAAAGATTATTCAGATTTTGATGTTTCTTCATTTGTTTCTAAACATGTTTGAATATGTTGGTATATTGTAAAGCAGCAAAAGGGACATCATAGATCCAGCATATCTCCCCTAAAATATTTTTTTGCATGATGTAGTCCAGAGGTGGGCAATTCATTTTCCAAAGGGGCCATGGAAGAATGGAATGATTGGCAAGGCCACTTTAAAATACTAACATCAGTTGTTTTCAAGATGAATACTGTCTTTTCAAAGAATAACCCCCCCCAAAAAATCATAAATAAAACGTTTTCATAAGCTTCCATGATGCGCATGACGGGAGAATCGCAGTTTACAATTCATGCGTGTAAAGATTATTTAAGTGGAAACGGGAGAATATGCCCTTAAATTCACAACACTGAAGATTACAAAGGCTCGCTTACTTGTTTTACCGACACACGTGCTCATCGAAATAAAAGCATCACTTTCAAAATAAAAGCATGACATAGTTTCCATTTATTTTGGACATCACGAAGGCGGGGAGAGAATGTTGGCAGGCCGGATGTGGCCCCACTGCTGGACTTAATTGTGTTTAATTATGTCACAATTAACATGGAAAAGTAATGATAATGATGTCTCGACAGTAGTTTATGCTTGAACATTTTAACATTTATCGTCAAACAAGATTGATGTGGGGACTCACCTGTTTACTGTTTTGCTGTTCAGGGTAAAACCTTGTATAATCAACTATTGCTTTGGTTCCATATTTTGGCAACTTGATGCAAAATAATTTTGTCAAAGTGAGGCGAGGAGACTCTTACCATAGCGTTTGACTTTATTTGAAACATGAAAGTAAAAATTGAAATATAGGCAAATAATTTATTTTGGCTTCATATTTTTATATCTCCGTGTATGTAGTGTCTCACCAGTCATGAATCTCACCGCAAGTCACTGCATCACATCCACCGCTAAATCCTCTTCCCACATTGGCAGTTTCGGCGCCTGATGAATTGAATGCGGAAGTGCTGCGTGCAGTACATAGTGACGGAACACAGTACTACACTTTCTTCTTCCTTGTATTGTCTATCATTCTCAATTACCTCTGGCACCATGCGTCCTGGTACTATGACTGACACATTTTATCCATTGCGTTGCATTTGAATACCCGCTGAGTAATGCATCATCATCCTTCCTGCAACACAAAATCTCTCACAATAGCCAGTCCTACCTGGCAGATGAACAGAAAAAGAAATATTCGGAATGATCCACTAAAGTCCTCGCTGGCAGTGACCCGATGCGACTTTTCCATTTTTAAAAATGCTGAGCTGTGGTTGAGAAATAAATAGCACAACTGGAAGAGAAAGATAGTTGCAATATGTCCACTGCGTCTCTGGAGATGTGCTTTCACTACCTGAGTAAATATGGCAACTAATCTCTTGCAGGTCACTGTTTCAATATGTTGTGCGGACTTTTGTAGAGAAAGCAAACATGAGTCACCTTTAGATTATTTACCATCAAAGCATGCTGTGCTTTGCCGTCAGGTTTATAACCATACACTGCTGGAATGCCAAGGTAACAAGGGAATATGTAGGAAATTTTCAAAGGCTGATTCTTGGGGATGGCGGCCCGGTGGTCCAGTGGTTAGCGCATGGACCTCACAGTGTGGTCCGATCAGTTGTGGGTCCGATTCCAGCTCCGGCCTCCCTGTGTGGAGTTTGCATGTTCTCCCCGGGCCTGCGTGGGATTTCTCTGGGTACTCCGGTTTCCTCCCACATTCCAAAAAACATGCATGGCAGACTGATTGAACACTCTAATTCAGAGGGGTAAAGACCTGGCCCACCACGTCATTTTATGTGGCCTGCAAAAGCAAATCAAAATTATCTTCTTCTGTGATGCCTGATTAAATCCATATCAAAATCTCATATGTAATAAGTAAGAGAGATATTGTAAGTTTTCTTGTTTCTATATCCCTCATGACAGTAACTTAAACAATGAATAAACCATGAGTCTTGACTTCTTTATATGGTTTCACAGTAATAACGAACCTCCAAGGGAAACAGTAATTACAATGTGGCCTGCGACAAAATTGAGTTTGACACCCCTGCTCTAAATTGTCCCTAGGTGTGAGTGTGAGCGTGGATGGTTGTTCGTCTCTGTCTGTCCTGCGATTGGCTGGCAACCGCTTCAGGGTGTCCCCCGCCCACTGCCCAAAGCCGGCTGGGATAGGCTCCAGCACCCTTGTGAGGATAAGCGGATCGGAAAATGTATGGATGGATTCTTGGGGACCTGTAGGTCCCCTAGTAAAAGACTTGCAAGTTAAATTGCATATCAGATAAAAAAAGTAGGACATTTAAGAATAATTCTTCAGTTTTTTCAAGTTGCCCAAATCCTGCACTACTTGTGGGGTGACCATTTCCTCAGTGCAGTTCCACGGTAAAAATTAAGTTTGGCTTGGGCCTTTTAGGGTGTACTGTATACACGCAACTTTATCAAGACATTGAGAAATGAGGTTTTTCAGGGGCTGGAGGCAAACACAGACATCATGTAGGACAGCAACATGATGGCAAGATTGGTCATGACAAAGCTGTTGATGTATTTAATGGCTGTCCCAGTGACATCTGCCAGAAGCTCCTGCAAGGACCATATCTCTCACATCGCATTTTCTCTTCAAGCAGAAATTGATATTTTTCGTACTTGGACAAGAGTGACGTTCAGCCATACCAAAAGGCTTTTTTTTTTCTTTCAGTGAATCAGCCCCTGCTGTCTAGCTCTGGTGCCCTTCAACACAAATATTGGTTGTAATGTTTTTATTTAGACTTGCTTTCTTTGATAGTAATGTGATGTGGGTTGCAAAAAAATTGTTCACCTCCTCTCATAGGCTTGGGATATTTCAGTCATAAAGTTTATGAGGAATACTCTTGAAAGTACGTTGTAAAAGCTCTTCAAGGCGCAGGATGCGCGCAATATGGCTTTATAAGGATTTGAGGAGCACAGAGCTCAATATGAGATACTCTTTATTGTGAAATAAAACACGTAAAACGAGGAGAGAGGTGCGTTTTATGTATTTGATTGTGTTGTATGTGTTTCGGCCTCAACTATGTGTGCTAAAAATAAAACATTGGACAAAAGCATATTGGTTGAGCTCGTCCAGAGGCAGTGTCATGTTAATTTGTGGATACACAAGCAATGACCGTATTTTAGACAGGATGAAGCCTATCTTAAATTTAACTTTGATTACATTTATTCATTTATTTATTTTGGGAAAACCCAAAAACAACAACAACAACAACAGCAAAAAGCTATATTAAGTGGCTTTAAAATTACTTTCATTTTCACTTTAATATGAACATAAATCTGTGGGGTTTCCCTGATCTTCAGGATGACACTTTTCAGGTTTCATTAATCCATTTCATCTATATATATATTGCGCGTCGTCCCGCACGCGGTCTGTCCTTCCGTCTGTCCCTTTTCAAAACGTACCTACTTCACCGCGCCGCTGCGCGCCGCCACTGCGCCGCTCAGGCAGTGGCTCACTACGATCGCGCGGGCATCTTAGCGAAAAAAATTTGTCTACCCACAAGCATTGCAATGAAATTATTTAGTAGAGCTAAACATCTCTTTATTTTCGCGATAAGCAATGAAGATGAACAAAAAGTTGAACCGAGCAACAACACTTTTGTGGGCCGAAGGCCCACCTTACCAGCCTTACCAGCCAGAGGGCGGCTCATCAGCTAGTATATATATATATACACACAGACAGACAGAGAGAGATAAGATAAGATATCCTTTATTCGTCCCACACTGGGGAAATTTACAGCCTTCAGCAGCAAGAATGTATGTAGAAAGAAGAAAGATGAAAGAGAAAAAAACAACAAACAACTTTCAATTAAAAATTAAAAATTAAATAGAGAGCTGTCAAACGATTAAAATATTTAATCTAATTAAAAACGCAACTGTCATAATTAACTCAAATGAACTAAAATTTAATCGTGATTACTCACGCATTTCTTATCGTTTCTGAATTTCCTTTTACATTTTTTGTCCTATTTTTCCGCCATTTTAATGCTCTCATAAACATGGAATCATGAATCAGTTTTCAATGTGCAAAATGCAAATATTTACTGAAATAACAATTTTGATTTTCAATTTTACATGAACATTTTTCACTTGGAGCAGTTATTCATACATAATCTTTCACACAATATTACTGTCCATCAACAACAGTGAAAAAAATATTTTGTCACACAACAGCTGCTTTACCAGCTCATTTTATGGAATCAAAACAGAGCAATATAACATTATAAAGTGCACATCTAAGGTAACCTAGTACTCAGCCTATCGTGGATTTAACTAGCTAACATCAAACCAGACCACCAACAGGTGAGGCAGAAAAGTGTGTAGAGTATACAATATTTGAATTTGTTCCACTATTAGCCAAGCCAGGAATGGCATAGTAAGGCAGTGGTCCCCAACCTTTTTTCTGCAACGGATTGCTTCATGGTTGGATTGATTGTCCGTGCTCCGTCAACCGTCCGTTACATTCGTGTATGGTGATAACAACCAATTGGCACACATACCCTCCACTAATGTAGAGCTTTATGCCTATCAATGCCCCTGTAACGTCGGTATCAAGCATGACTGTACTGGAGAAAGGAACAAATGAATGTGACTGAACCCATGGAAGGTTATTCATGTTTGTTGATACTTGTGTAGAGGGGCGTCATGAGGTTTTATGGATGGGGTCCGAGCCCTTAATGAATGCACAGGATCTGAATAAGTGCAGCACACACACAAGCAAAAAAAAAAAAAAAAAAAAAACCACAAGTGGTAAGGAAGATTTATTGATACAGATGTGGGTGCGTCTGCAAACTTTGCTGGTCCATCATTCGTCATTTGCCTCACAATATACTTGACATTATTTACTTTGTACTGCTTTTAGTTGCAACCCAGATTCTCATATAGGCCTGAACCACTGCGAGCAAGGTTGCCAAGAATATATGGAGGGGAGTTTTAGTAATAAGTTTGATTCTCTCAATATGATTGATTCACAGCGGCGCGGTGAAGTAGGTACGTTTTGAAAAGGGACAGACGGAAGGACAGACCGCGTGCGGGACAATGCGCAATATATATAAAAAAAAAAAAAATCCTCATCTCACCCCTCGGGTGGTGTCCGTCCCTCATTCAGCTCGGGTCCTCTACCAGAGGCCAGGAAGCTTGAGGGTTCTGCGCAGTATCCTTGCTGTTCCCAGCACTGCACATTTCTGGACTGAGATGTCCGATGTTGTTCCCGGGATCTGTTGCAACCACTCATCTAGTTTGGGGGTCACTGCCCCGAGTGCTCCGACCACCACAGGCACGACTGTCACCTTTACCTTCCAGGCTCTCTCCAGCTCCTCTCTGAGCCCTTGGTATTTCTCGAGTTTCTCATGTTCCTTCTTCCTGATGTTTCCATCACTAGGGACCGCTACATCCACTACAACGGCTTTCCTCTGCCCTTTATCTATGATCACGATATCTGGTTGGTTCGCCATTACCATCTTGTCAGTCTGGATCTGGAAGTCCCACAGGATCTTCGCTCTGTCATTCTCCACCACCTTCGGAGGTGTTTCCCATTTTGACCTTGGGGTTTCCAGTCCATACTCCGCACAGATGTTTCGGTAGACTATGCCAGCCACCTGGTTATGGCGTTCCATGTAGGCTTTCCCTGCCAGCATCTTACACCCTGCAGTTATGTGTTGGATCGTCTCAGGTGCCTCTTTGCACAACCTACACCTTGGGTCTTGTCTGGTGTGGTATATCTTCACTTTAAAACATTCACTTTCCATATATATATATACTACTGTATATATATATATATATATATATATATATATATATATATATATACACACACACATAGAAATCTATTCTTTGACGAAGCAATGTCAAACATGACATTTTTGGGGTCTTATGGAAAGTGAAGTTTTTCAAGGTTTTTGGATTTCTTTTTATATTTTGCCTTACACCCAAGATATACATACAGCTGATCTTAACAACTGAGATAATTTTTTTTCAGTCCATCAAAATTCTGATGATTGATTCAGGACATAATTAGGCATGATTAAAAGGGTCTTCTTCTGGAAAATGTACTTTAATGGCTTCGATACAAATATTTTAGTGTCTGTAATGTTAGGGCACCCATCAAGGGGAAGATTAAAGAACTAAATAAATACTACATTAGCTGCTTATTTATGAAAATGTTTCTGAAAGTGAGCTGTTTTTTTTTTGGGGGGGGGGGGTTCCACTTGACAAGTGTACCGGTAATTTGGCTTGATGATGAAGTGCTGCCTCTTCTCGTCATACTTCAAACAAATCTAACTGCAATCTCACTAAGTTCCTCATGTTATGCAGCTATTTCCAAAAGGTAGTTTATGGGGTGTCAAAACTTGGATGTTACCATTTTCAAATTTAGTGTAATTTAAAAAGTTTTCGTCAAGCTGATTAGAAATCTGACATCTTCACCTTCAAATGAAAACATACTTGTCATGGGTGCAAAAACATTCAATGTTGTCTTCAGATGCAGGATACAAGTACAAAAGGCGGAGAATTAAAGCTGCCATGCCAGAATATGTGCTGTGATCTGGGGAAGCACAAGAATATGTGAGTCTTTGTTTGAGTTAAGATAAATGAAACAATATTGGCATGTTCCAATACATGTTAATGCTGTTTGCTGATGAGATAAAAGCTATTATGGGGTGAAGGCGTATCTGTTTATTGTTTTGCTTTGCCTTTCACAGTTTATTTTGCATATGCTTTGCATGCATTGCAATGTTTTTCTCAGTGTCAATAAGATTGGCATGCATATATGGAGAGTGATGAGAGACTTTGGGTATATGAGCACTAGACACATGCGACAGCCTTATTTTATTTAGTCCCTATCTACAACTTTGCTAGATCAAGGTAGCCTGGGTTATGAAAATTCCCAGCAAGCAGGGTGACTTAAATGTTTAATTTCTTTTGGACTATTGACATTAGAGGTGTTCAAATGCGGTTCTCAAGGGCCGCTCTCCGGCATGTTTTAGCTACCATATTGGCCCGAATATAAGACGGTGTTTTTTGCATTGAAATAAGACTGAAAAAGTGGGGGTCGTCTTATATTCGGGGTCTCGACATTATACCCATTCACGACGCGAGATGGCGCCAGATATCATTTAAGTGAATGCTAAACTTGACTCGCCAGGCCAAAGCGAACCCCTGTCACGAAGAATAAAAATAAAAATAGCAGTAAGAAAGAAAAGAGAATGAAAGAAAATAATAGAAGAGATAACAGAAAATGGAGAAACGTTGCGACAATCTGGGGAAAAGTGGGTCAAAGATTGGCAGCTGAGGAGAAGTTATGGTGTAAACTTCAAGATGCTTTTCCTCTCAAATATATTTTTATCATAATTTGTTTCAGGCTTACTGTAATTATTTTTTGTATAAAAAATTAATTTGATGTTCAAGTCTTCTTTCAAACTTGAGTCTTGAAAAACAGGGTCTCGTCTTATAATCAGGCCGTCTTATATTCGGGCCAATACGGTGTTTCCCTCCTCCATCTGATCCATATGATCAGCTCAACAGTAAGCTCTACAGGAACCTGGTAAGGATCCTGATCATTTGAATTAGGTGTATTGGAGAAGGGAAACGTCTAGAACATGCAGGATAGCAGCACACTGCACACCATTTTTTTTCCAGTGGACAATTCACATTTCCTCACTCATTTGTACAGATGCCAGCATTCAACATTCAGTTTGTATTCTTGAGCTCGGTCAGGGGCCCATACACTCTGAGTATGTCCGGGGCATCTGAAATGCAGAGCCCCTGTAGATCACAATCATGCGAGGCTTTTTGAAGTGAACTTGCATTGTTACAAACGGTTGCTGTGATGCACCGTGGAAGAATGCTTTTCTTCCATGGTAAAGTAAAAATTATTGAGTTCTCCAAGTACCACAGGCTAATTCCGGGCACTCTGAATGACATGAACATATTTAACAATGATTTTGCTTTCATGTCAGCATCAGACTTAACTTGAATAAAAACTTTGTGTGTCCAGGAGGGGAAAAATGCTGGAAGGTTACCTGTCAAAAAGTTGCTGTGGTTCCTTTAATTTTCTGCTGAAAACAATGAGGCTGGCAAAACACGCAATCCCAGCCTCTTGTTTGAAGGGGCACTTGTCAGGTGCTATTATAAGCAGTAGTTATCGGGTCAAACACTAAGCTTGCTGCGGGCTAAATGAGTGTGCATGCTGGGACGGTAGGCACACACCTCTTGTGGTGAATGCCTTTTTTATTCTTCTTTGTCATGCAACAATCGAGAGCAGACAGCCGCACCTACTGCTCATCGTCAAGTTCTGACAACTTTTAGAAGAACTGCAGCATGAAAAGTAGTCTTTGAAGAAGTCTCCCATTGCACTTTCATTGAGGATAAACGAGTGATGGTGATGGGGATGGGGATATAAATAGAGGTTTAGCTGTGGAATGAAACTCTTCACATGGGGAAGAAATATTCAAATAGTGAATAGAGTATTGCCATGAGGAAAACAGAACTGCATTGAGGAGTATAATTTATTCCAGAATAGACTCATGTGCAGGTAATGGCAGCCCAAATGCTGACGACTTAGTAAAGAGGGAATTGTTTTTGCTCATACTGTTTTTTTTTTTTTTTTGTGATTCATCAATGTTCCAATGTAATATGATAATAAAAATATTGATCTGAGATGAGTTTGAAAGTAAAATCTTTTTGAACCATTCATCTCCAGAAATACACAATACAGTGCAAACCATTCATCCATTCTCTGAGGCATACCAGAGATTGGTTTGGAGTGGACATGTCCCCCGAAAAATATTTAAAATGTTCTTTTTAATTATTCGTATAAGAGACAGTTGCAACCAAGTGAACCCATGACAGGGATCAAACTTTATCCTTGGTTTGAAGTATTGTCCAGGTCATATTAGCACTATTAATTTGTTTATAATGTTTTTTGTTAATAATGCATTGTTCATTCTCCTACACATACAACACCAATTATGACAAATAATAACAAACCTCTTATACCTACAAGACCAATCATTACGATTAGTGTGTTGACAAAAAAAAAAAAATACTTCAAACATGGAGGCGTTTCCGATGCTAAGCTTTGATTTTTATATCTTCTGATGCCAAACCTTTTATCTCCTCATAAATTCCTGTTTGATTACTCCTATAAGTGGTCGGCATTTTCTGTGGCTGTTGAACTTTTCACTGTATTTGTTGAAATGGTGACAGCATTTTAGCACCTATAGGTGTAAAAGTCTATTATACAATGTCTCATACGATGATTGAAAAACATCCACATCGTAATAAATTTTTCTCGTTGTATAATTTATTGACCTAAGTACCCTGAACACAGTAAATATGCCAGTTTAAGGTCATCTCCTCTCACACCCATTACTTTAACTGGACTGATGGCTTGGTGCCAGACAAAATATTGTCTTTTCTATTAGTGCTGCTCAATAAGTGAGAGAAAAGTAGACTGGAGGCACAACGCTTCAGATAGCAACCCTTTAAAAGAAAAATACTGCAGAAAAAAGCTATTCCTTCTCTCTTAACGGCAAGTGATTTAAAAAAAAACATCCCTTAAACCCTACAATGGTGCAACAATAAACTGTTAAAATGTTTCAAAGGAATTAGGTGACGAGTCTACGGTATTTAAAATGACCGAAAAGACATTAAATTGATCAGTCGGTGAAACCAAGTGCCCAACGCAAGTCTCGTGCAAAAAGCGTTCTAACTGTATACATGCTGCAGGTGGAGTTTTCTTTCTTGAAGTATATTCTTACACATGCGCAGTTAGAACCAGTCTTTGCGCTTCTGTGGGAAAAAACAAAGCCGTCTTGCTTCCCGGCCAATGAAAACGGCTCCTTTTGTTCCCTTCAAATTCAGCGGAGGAGAGGTGTGCGGAGTACTGTACATGATTTCTGATTTTAATGTGGAAGATCCTATTTGTTCATGAGCTTATATATATGAAATCTGAGGTTATGTTTTGTTTTGTTGGCAATCCGATCTCAAAATGATAGTCCAGCCACTTTTAGCCATTTAGGGCTGATATCTATGTGATTCACTTATTGATTTTGCAGGTGCAAAATGGCTCTGCCTCGACAGAAGTCGGCATTCACTGCGTTCTTTTGTTTCTTATGTCGATGCACCTATATTTGTCAAGGTGTGTGACCGATCCTTCCAATGCATACCTGTACATCTCGTCACACACACTGGGCCACTGTGGCCAGGTTCTTTCAGTTTAATGAGGACAGCGGTGTCCAAGCCGCTTTCTTTCCAAGGTTCAACCTGAGGATTCACACCAGAGACTTTCCATGCACTTCTCCACTAGTTGCTTACAATCAGGTTTTGTCGGTTTACAAATGCACATATTGCCAGTGTTTGTGGTGTTGACATTTGGTGGAATAAATTGTTTTGCAGTGATGTCCATGCAATAAAAACGATATTCACTCGTCCCGCTCCTGCTCAGCATTGCATATGGCAGAAAAACAGCCACACGTCACACCAGCACTTGCTTGACAACTGTCATCTGTCTGCTCTCCTATCATGCCAAGAGCTGAAATATGCAGTCAGTTTTTGTGGCCTGAACACAAGCTCTTATAAATAATTCGGCTTTTTTGGATTGGGAAAACATGTAGCGAACACAATAGAGAAGCCATACCAATTGTGCAAAATTCACATCATATCATGACTTATTAATGAAGGCATTGGTTCATAACCTGATCTCATTCTTTGAAAGCTATTTTATTTTTTCACGAGCATTGGCTCAAGTTGTGACATTGAGTGCCAGGGACATTTTCCTGAAGTTTTGAACTGACTGGAAGCTTTTCATCATCAAGTGATTGAAAGCACAGTAAAATGGTTCATTGCTCGAATATCTCAACCGTTTGGCCGCAGCTTGGGCCTTGTTTGAAAATACCGTTTACAGTCTACGTCACTCAGAAGATGACAGTTAAATTGAATTCAGATTTTCCTGCCAGCATGTTCTAAAACAGAACTGATTCGACACTCTAAAATAATTGACGTGAGAGCTAACGTTTAACAAGCTCTCAGGAAATATTGACTGCCTTTGCTTAACGTTTCAGTATTATGAGCTCATAAAGAAACCTCTTCTGTGATTGCAACTTGAGTGGAGGGATAAAAGCTCCCCTTGCAACATAGGGTGGCGCTCATAGTTACAAAGTGTACCTGAGTGGATATAGTCAATGAATTAAAAGCCTCAAGTTGCGCCATCATGATTTGCGGTATAACGTCATTTTAAATGTATTTATTTATTTATTTTAAGGATTTACTGTCGGCGGGTTAAGTTGTGGCTGCATGTCCTCTCATCCTATTGTCCTTTTTATGGTGTGAGGGACTGTAACTGCAGTTTTATAAGTCATGTCTTCGAATTTATTGTGATGAGGGTGATGAGTACTTCTCCCTGTAGCTGCTTTGGCAACTATTATTGGAAGTTGACATTTCAGGTGATATTGTGAAGTGGACTCCCAGATTCACGTATTTGCTGATTAAAAAAAAAAATTGTATTATTTGTTTATTTTTTTTCAGCTTTTTCTGAGAGGAAGACAACTACTGTTACTTACACACACACACACACAGACACACACACACACACACACACACACACACACACACACACACACAAACAAGAAGTAACATTAAAGCCAAAACATTTAATTCGCTCTAACCCAAACAGCCCCCAGCCAGGCTGGGAAAGTCCTCCTTCTTTTACTCATTTTCAATTGCTGCTGACAAACGGGTTGCATTCCCAATACCCAATGTGGAGCGTAGAAACACTGAAATATTTATTCAATTTCAACTGAACAAATCTTGGTTCATCCACAGCCTGCCGTATTGAAACTCTCTTTATACATTTTAACTCATTCCTTTTCATTATTTTTGCAATTCACTGACCTATGCTGAGGCGGCCCGGTAGTCTAGTGGTTAGCACGTCAGCTTCACAGTGAAGAGGTGCCTGGTTCGATTCCAGCTCCGGCCTCCCTGTGTGGAGTTTGCATGTTCTCCCCGGGCCTGCTTGGGTTTTCTCCGGGTGCTCCGGTTTCCTCCCACATTCCAAAAACATGCGTGGCAGGCTGATTGAACACTCTAAATCAGGGGTGTCCAAACTTTTTGCCAAGGGGGCCAGATTTTATGTGGTAAAATGTCGGGGGCCGACCTTGGCTGACATTCTTTACATTGAACAACAATATTGTTCAACAAATTTTAATAAGCCAGTCTGTTTCACATTTACATTTTTATTTTAATTTCAACAATCTTAAGAATTTATTTGCGATTGGCTGGCAACCGATTCAGGGTGTCCGCCGCCTACTGCCCGAAGACAGCTGGGATAGGCTCCAGCACCGCCCGCGACCCGAGTGAGGATCAAGCGGCTCGGAAGATGAATGAAATGAATGAATGAATGAATGAATAAGAATTTCTTTTGGTTCATTTGAAACAGGTATATCACATGCAACTGCTTATTCACTTGACTTTTTCTTAAACAGAAGTCTTAAACAGAAGAGTGCAAATTGATTGATTTGAAACGTAAAATGTATCACCATGACTTTTCAATAGTCACAAAACCTTTGACTCGAACAACAGGGAAATGAACAAGCAATACACATATCCACAACTGCAAGGATCATTTGAAATATGACGTATCAGTCAATATAAACACGGAGTGATGTCTTGTTAACTCGTGAGTGATGCCCTCTAGTGTCTAAATGCTATTACTCATTTAGTGAATGCTATTACTCATTTAGCCACTAGAGGGAAGCAGTACTCTATGAAACATCACTCACCAGTCTACGAGACCTCAGTCAATGCAACACGTGTTCCATCGCACCCAACCTGCGGGCCAGACGGCACTGATTTTATGACAGGGGCCGAGGGTTGGATGAAGTTCGACCGCGGGCCGGATTTGGCCCCCGGGCCGGACTTTGGACATGCCTGCTCTAAATTGTCCCTATGTGCGAGTGTGAGCGCTGACGGATGTTCGTCTCTGTGTGCCCTGCGATTGGCTGGCAACCGATTCAGGGTGTCCCCCGCCTACTGCCCGGAGACAGCTGGGATAGGTTCCAGCACCCCCCGCGACCCTAGTGAGGATCAAGCGGTTCGGAAGATGAATGAATGAATGATCTATGCTGATTTTTAAAGATTTGAAAAAAAACATGATTGAAATCAAATTATATTGATGAAAACCCTGGAAAATGAACGTCATGTTTCATTTTATTCTGAGTGCAAGCTCCACAACTAATTCAATTCATTTTTTTTCCAGTTATTAAAAATAAAAACGAAGAAATCACATGTACATAAGCATTCACAGCCTTTGCTTGTGAAGCTCAAAATGGAGTCAGTGGTATTTCTTTCAAATGAAGATATGTTGATAGCTTAATTGGAGTGCTAAGTTCATTTAATTGATGATGACATGATTTGGAGAGGCACACAACTGTTTATATGTGGTGCCACATTTGACATTGCATGTCTGAGCATACATCATGCATGAAGTCAAATGAATGAATTGTCTGTAGCCCTCAGAGACAGGATTGTCTGGAGGCACAGATTTTTTTTAGCTCCATTGAAAGCCCCAATCAGCACAGTGGCCTTCACTTTCCATCAGTATGATTGAAGTTTGGAGCGGAAGCAAGGAAGAAGGGCCTGAGTCAGGTATGCAACTTAAGAACCCAATGGCCACTCTCTGATTTCCAGGACCAATACTGCAGCAATCCAGTCCACCACCTGTGTGGTAGAGTGGCAAGACGGTAGCCCCTTCACAGTAAAAGGCACGTGCCAATGACACCTGAAGCGCTCTCAAATCACGAGAGAAAAATGAATGTGGTCTGATGAGACACAGGTTTTGGAGGAATTTAGCCGTTGCTCATCACTTGGTCACAATCATCCCAACCACATATGATGACAGTGGCAGCATCTGACTTTGTAGTTTTTCTTAGTAGTAGCAGTGGTATTTTTCGACACTACAACACAGTTGCAAATTTTCTTGTGAAAAACACACATTGTGTGTTTTCGGGGCTGAAACAGATTAATTGCATTTCCATTCATTTCAATGGGGAAATATGATTTGACAGACGTGTTCTAAAACATGGGCATGGTTGAAAAAAAAAGTCACAAATGTACTCAAGTGGAACACCAGTTCAGTAACACCTCTCTCACGAACGACAAATCTGTTACCGAGCAAAATTGTCAGACAAATATTGCCTGTGATCTCAAACCATATTTCAGTTCACGGACAGTCACATAATCCACACGAAATGCTTTGTTGTGCTTTCTCTTTCACAGCGTGAACCACCGTGCATCACATTTTTCAAATAGAGATACGATCCTTACGAATCTTTTTTTAAAATTTCAGGCTTTAAATTAGGCCCCAGTGTGGCTCCCAGGAACGTTCCACAAAGGTCATTTCAAGTCACTTTAATGAGACGTACATTACGCATTTTATTCGACAATCATTTTACATACAAAGCTCTCTTGCAGGTCAGATAATCATCTCATCTCTGAATGTTAAAAGTTCTTGTTAGATATGTAAAAAAACTAATAAAATGCATCATGGAACATGCAGCCATTTCTTATTGCTCGATGAGTGAATATGAGATGCCGGGAAAAGATGCACTGTGTGATTTTTACTTTAGCTCTTCGAGCCAGCCTGGCTTGTTTATGGTTGCTTATGAGCCCTCTTAACATCAGCAGATGTCAAATTGAAGTTTAAAGAATTATGGCTGAAAGAGCTGAGCCTTGGGGGATACACACATCGCTGGCCAGGAATTTGCTGCTTGGCATTGCCTCTACCAGAGATCACTGGTTTATGTTTAATTCAGCACTGATCTCATGTGCTTGTGGAATGTGAGTTAGAAGCAAAATACAGTACATGCTTTTCGTTTCCAGTATAGAGGTCAAGTCAAGGATTCCCAGTCCTGCAGTAGGTGATACAGGATTATAGAAATGTTTGCTTGTGCAACAATAGGATGAGCTTGTAAGCTAAGAGTGCCACTCGGTGATTGTGTAACATGTGAGTCAGACCTCCGAACAAATTAAATGTACCCTGGGTGCTGCTCATTGCTTGGATTCAGTGTTTGCAAGAGTATTTGTCTTTATCCTTTGAGCAAAACATCAGGTTTGTTCAAACTCAGAAAATATTTGCAAAGGTGCGTTTTTATGTTGTTGTTGTTGTTGTTTTTTTTGTCAACATCAGCTCAACCAAACCGAACAGCATTTTCAAAGCGCTCTATTTCTGGCACTGGTAGTTTAAATAATGGATGAAACATGAGAAGTGAATAATTTTCAAGTCTTCATTTTTTTGTTGCCATTTTCCCACTGGTTTGCTTTGAGGTAGTACTGTTTCTCTAATGCTGTCACCCTTCATTTCTTTATTCAACCTATCAGGGACAGCGGTTATGAGAGTGGACAGCTATACAGCTCTCTCTCTCTCTCCATCCATCCATCCATTTTCCGATCCGCTTATCCTCACAAGGGGAGCCTATCCCAGCCATCTTCAGGCAGTAGGCGGGTGACACCCTGAATTGGTCGCCTGCGAATCGCAGGGCACACAGAGACGAACAACCATTCGCGCACACACTCACACCTAGGGACAATTTAGAGTGTTCAATCCACCTGCCATGCATGTCTTAGGAATGTTGGAGGAAATTGGAATCGAACCCGGTACCTCTGCACTGTGAAGCCGACGTGCTAAACACTGGACTACCGGGCCGCCGCTCGGAACGTTGATATTCAGAAACATCAGATGAGACCAGTGACACCCATGTACATGTCCGCGAGCCTCAAATTCTGGCTGCCTGTGCCCTGAGCAAATTCATAAAAATCGAGCTCGACCAGATGTCCTTCAATTTAGATGTTCCAGCAGGCGTAACTTTAGACCTACCAAATTGTCTGGGTACACCCTCGTCGCAGGGCGGTTTGCGAAACTAGCATACCAAGCAAATCAGGATATGCCAGTATTTTTGCATGGACCATTTACAAAAATAGAGCCAAAGGTGGGTAAAATAGTCTTTCAAAATAAATTCATGGAATGGACAGTATATACAGGCAATCCTCATTAATTTGCCATATTTTTTTCTGTAAATGATAAAGTTTGCTGAAAAAAACACATATTCATACCCACATAGTTTTGTGCTCTTTCACGAATGACCTTAAATGTCGCCCACATGCCCTGCTCCTTTTAAGTCTTCTAAAGGCAATCAATCGAAACACTAAGGAAAAAAAACATCTTTTAAAAATCACATTGCCAACGAGAGTACCGTACGGTACATAATGTAACGAAACGCCGAGAGGGTAGCGCTAAGATAGTTATGATTGTGTGAGCACATGGTCAAGATGGAGTCTGTCTTGGCCGTGTGGAAAAGGAGCATCCCCTTGGATGGCAACATCATTTAGGAAAATCCGAAAACATTGTAGCAGCAGATCTTTGAGGAAAACACTATTCATTATTTAAGGGTATGGTGTAAGTCGAGCTTGGAAAGATATTGAAGTGTTTTGTGATGCAGCTTGTGGTTCATTTAAGGTTTTAACTATTAATCTAGCAAATGATTAAAAAAAACTCAGGGAGCTATCTACCCTTTTCAAAATGTTGCTATCTGCAACGGGTCTTGGTCCCTGACCCCCACGAATAGCAAGGGTTGATTGTAATTTATTTTGTAGTAAGCTTAAAAAAAGTGGGGGGAAAACACCTAGTTACATTTCCAACAGTTTAAATCCGTTAGAATCTTAACCAAGGACCTTAAGTATGTTTTACAAGTCAGTGAATCTAAGAATGATCACCACTGAAGGCATCCTGACAAACTTGAGTTTATGTAGCCATTGAGAAGCGGAGGTGCTCATCTGAAACAATTAATTGGTCTTCAATTTGCTCAGATACAGCTTAATGATGTACCCAGGAAGAGAGTCTACCACATCATGCACCAGCACTATGACAAAACTAGTAATAATAAGCAAAACAGTAGCTTACTGACTACTGCTCTACAAAGGCACAAAAGAGCACAATTTCCATAGATGACAACACATTTGGCCCTGGGCTTGGCTGGCAACCATTCTCACCTACAGTAAGATGAAACAGACTCCAACTCACCCGTGACCCTAATGAGGATAAGAGGGACCGGGTACAGAAAATGGATGTATGAAAGAACAAATTTAAATAAATTTGTGCTAAACAACCACAAGGCATGCTGGGATGCCGTTTACACAAAACTTCGCTTGAATAATATTCTGAGACCTGCAGTTGTGGCAATTTCAAGAACGTGTTTGTTAAAATACAATGTGCAAAAAAACCCCTGCAAAGGTTACGTTTTCGACAGACTACGGAGCTGACTAGTGATTCGAGTCCGCAGTGGAAATGACCCATCCTTTGAGAATCCCTTTGGAGTAAAGCACGTCATTAGATGATCATTAGTTTTGTGTGTATTACAGTGTAAAATAACCTGCAATCGAACCCCTTCCTTTTCTTGGAGTGCTCTTCTTTATTTTACATCTTGACAAGATTTCATCAGAGAGCTCTCCATGCCGTTATCAGCAACGAGGTAGACACAGTCAGTAAAGTTATGGGATTAGTGCTTATATGTACAATATATATATATATATATATATATATATAATTGGAGAGAGAGAGAGAGAGTGAAGGGCACCCAGTGGTCCAGTGGTTTAGCAGGTGCAGACGTACTGGGTTCAATTCCAGCTCCGGCCTCCCCGTGTGGAGTTTGCATGTTCTCCCCGGGCCCGTGTGGGTTTTCTCCGGTTTCCTCCCATATTCCAAAAACATGCATGGCAGGCTGATTGGACGCTCTAAATCGTCCCTACGTGTGAGTGTGGGCGTGGATGGTTGTTCGTCTCTGTGTGCCCTGCGATTGGCTGGCAACTGATTCAGGGTGTCCCCCGCCTCCTGCCCGAAGACGGCTGGGATAGGCTCCAGCACCCCCGTGACCCTAGTGGGGATCAAGCGGTTCGGAAAATGGATGGAAGGTTCTGAGCTTCTCTCTCCTCAAAACATTCCAGTTGTTCTCACGCCTCACACCATATTATGGAGCATCTCAATTGTCTTAAATGCACGTCGAGGTAAGAGTATTGAGCATCGAGGAGCTTCCACCGGCTATCTTGATTGAAGGGACATATTCCAAATATACACTACATGCACTAAGTGGAGGAGAGGGGGGGGCGCGCATGGGACAGATCAATGACATGTCAATGCCGTTAAGTCATCTTGAGCAGACGTCAAATGACGACATCGACTCATTACCCCAAAACATTTCTACCTCCTCTCGCCTTGCTCCTTTTTTTGTCAGTGTCCTCCCCCCCGCATAGAATTTTTGATGTGTGGTGCTGGCATGTAAACAGGGGAATGACGAAAGGTACGTGCAATTAGAAAAATAAGATGAGCCCACTGTATTTCATTCGTAAATATGAAAACAGCAGGCATCAGACCCTCTGAATAGTTGTAGAAATCAATTCATTGAACACCTTAATATTATTAATTAATTAATTATAATGTAGTAGTAGTAGTAGTTTTAGTAATAGTTGTATTATCCTTATAATACTTTTAAAACTATCCCACTGGCCAGTGCACAGCTAGAGACTTAGGTTTCAACTGTCAGGGGCAGGTATTGATACAGTACATAAGGTCCGAGGACATATAGAACGTCAGCGGTTCTCAACAGCTCAGTGTGTTTAATTGGGATACTTGCTTACGTTGTCTGGTGATACACCGGCCAAGAACTGATCACGCACTGATCGCTGTGTAGTCTCCACCACCACCACCACCACCACCGCCACAGAGACCCTTGAGAGATGTCAGTGGGACAAAATTAAATGCGAGGAGCTACTTTCATTGGCAGCGGATAAAGTCATCTCTGTTCATGCCAAAAACAATGCAATCCTCTTTTTTAAAAAAAAACACCAGCTTGTGTACGTCTGCCAAATTACCACATCTCCTGGTCTTACACATCTCAAATGCGTAACAAACAAAACCAAGCATCATAACATAAGTTGATCATTTGATATAAATCTTTTTTTAGCTCCTATTATGCAGTTGTACATGATTATTCACAAACGAATGTTGGAACTGGAATGATGAAATCCCCAATACCTCATGGCTCATGAATGTGATTACCAAATTAGTTGAGTGAGCAATTCAGACACATAGTTGCATGCTCTCAGTCTTTGAAATGTTAACACCACTCAACACTGCTAAAACAGTTTTTAGTATTTGAAACTATCTACTGTTAAATCATACTGTATACTTTTTAAATCTCTTGAGAATAAAATGAGATGCACATTCCCTAGGCTGTACCTCGGCAAGAGTTTGAGTGGCATTGAGTGGCACATAGTCAGACAGACAAGCTCAGAAAGTTAATCATAAAGCACTAGAAATTGGGAAGACAATGTGTGTTTATATGCATTTCCAAGATTGAATCACTATGTACAGGAAACAAAAAAAAATGGAAAACTACTAACTCCTCTAAAACCTGTGAGCACAGCCATACTACTTGCTCCTTTTGCAAATGTGTCATTTCCTAAAGCAAGAACCAACTGATCCTTTGTTTAGATTTTGGTCTCGAAAAGAGGCCACTATTCTTGGAAACAGGCTGCCACTCTTTACCTTCTTAATATAAATAGGGTAGGATGGCAGTGAAAGGCCGTTGAGCAGCTTAGTGTGTGTGGACAAAGCTCCCTGCTTGCTACTTGGGGTCCACATGCACGTACTGGATAAAGAAGGCGAAAGGTGTGCCTAAATTGCAATCCGCCTCCTTCAAAAACATTTTTAGCTGATAATAAAACAAAGTTTTTAATGCTGTTATGGATCGTTGGGTGTGTACACATCAACCTATCATAACTCCAGATGGGATTTGTGAGTTCAATTAAGAAATGAGAATTGAGACAAAATTGACATTCCTATTCGAATTTCTCCAATGTGGACTTTGGAGGCAATTGTGGGAGTTGAACCTGAATTACCAGTGTTTTCCTGTCGAGTAGTCCTGAAAGATGTTCTTTGCATATGTAATCGTTACCATGTATTTTTTGTCATTGTCATGATGTCGAAAGACAAATATTAAAAATTATGTTTCTTTGTGGATTTTGGATGGAGGAAAGGTGCACATTTCTTTCCATCCAAAACTGTTATACGTTTTAGAACACTAATTGTTTCAGATGAGGTAATTGCAACCACCTGGGAAGGGCCAATTGTTGCTTGGACCTGATTGGCCTGAAGCTCAAATGAACTCCCTTTAAAAGAGGAATGAGGAAGTCACTGCGGGGCGGACAACTTGGAGACCAGTGCTCCACACGGGCTGCTAAAAACTGGTCAACTATCACTCCTGAAAATAAAGACAACTGGAAAATCTCCTTCCTGAATCCTGGCTGACTTGCCTTTTAATTCTTATTCACCTGGCCTGTGTTTTGCCGCACAACAGTCATACTACAAATTGAATCCACAACTGGTGAACATGAACAGCCCAGTAAAAACAGAACATAAAAGGAAGTTAATAGCAGGTAGTTTTGTGTCGATGACCTCTGATGATGCCCTTTGTAAAATAAAATAATTGAAGCATACAGTTCTGGTTGGCCTGTGTTAAGTTATTTCTCTGGAGGAGCCTGTGGATTGATGAACTTTTTACAGGCCATATCAGGCAAGGTACAAAGCTCATTGGTTAACTTCTGAGCAGAGTCAACAGAGGGAATGCCCCTAAAAAGGCATCCCGAGTGCTGACCAATTTCGCTTTGTGGATCCATCCATCCATCTATCTATTGTCCTCTTAATTTGCTGTTTACCAACAATGTGAGGTCATTGAATTATGGCCATATTGGGAACTGAGGAAACTCTTTTTTGGGCATTACAAAGAAGATTCACCTCATTACCCCTGTCTACCATGTAGTGCTTTTAAGCTTTGGATTTACAGCCTGTCACTCGGCAAAGCCTTGAATTAGCTTAATAAGGAGAGCTAGACACATGACTTATACCTCACGTGGAGAGTGACAGCAAGCCAATACGGTAATGCTACAGTGTACTGTATAATTGGAATTGGGGTGTGGTCTGTTTATGTGCCATGCCTGATTGTATGGATTTTAAATACATTTGGGAAAGAGCCAAAAGAAAAGTCTGTGACCCAATCCTTGCTCTTTTGTTTATAATTTAATGTTGTATAGCTCTGATTTAAACTGATTCTGACTATAAACGCCGCCTCTTTGGATGGGTCACCTTACCATGGAGGGGGGGTTTAAGTGTACATTTTATCCTGAGAGCTAAATTTTCAGTGCTTTATGCCTCTGGTTGGGTCACCTAGGGGAAACAGGTTCTAGGTGAGGGACCAGCCATGGCATGGCTCAAAACTCCCGATGATGACTACCGTAATTTCCAGACTATAGAGTGCACCTGATTATAAGCTGCACCCACTACATTTTTAAAGGAAAAACTATTTTATACACACACAAGCGGCAACTGTCTTTAAGCCGCAGGTGACAATATTGTAACATGAGATATTTGCAAAGAAAGACAGTACACAGAAAGAGGTTTCAGTATTTAATGACATTTCCTTTTCTTTCCAATTATCACGGCAGCAGGATGTCTTATAGTCCGTATATTATGGTAACAACAATGGATTTTGTATTCCCTTCTCTGGACATGAGTTACCACAGTCCCCACCTCTACCTCTAGAACATGGCCTGTAGGTGGTGCATCAGCACTTGGTGCGTAAGCCTGAACCTGAAGAGACCTGGCATGGCAGAGCTCAACGTGGCAATATTGCCCTTTCTTTCAACTAACCAACGGTAGGTTTAATATGAACTTTGTGGTAACCAAACAAAGGGGACCTTGGTGGCCCGATCATGTTAGTTTTCTGGCACAGAAGAAACCTGACCTGAATTACAAGGTCGAGAGTTTCGGGCTATTTATAGTCGGGCTCTTGTCGAATCACAGCTTGGGTACTGGAACCAGTACGTTTGTTATTCTTTGTTTGACAAGGTCAGAGTATTGGGATCAGTTTCCCATTTACAGTGCCAATTTGGATGCAATTTAGGGATTGATGTCTCGCCCAGGACAACTTGCTCTACCAACTGACCCACATTTGCAGCTGTTAAGAGGTGTCAGACTTTCTGCCGCTCTGGAGTTGTCTCTGTTGACAGGTGACAAGCAAGTGTGACACCTCAGTTTACCTTTTACCGTTTACCAGATCATCACCAAGCTCTGCGGAAGCCTGACGTTGAACCTGTTCATTTGAATCAGGTGTGTTGCAACAAGGAGACTTGGAAAACATGCAGGACATCGGCCCTCCAGGACCTGAGTTTGACACCTATGGTGTAGACCCTTGGGAGCACCCACAACATGCTGGAAAGATTCTTTGTCTCTTGGCTAACCTGGCAATGCCTCCAGGAATGATTCCTTTGGAAGAGCTGGACAAAGTGGTGGGTCAGAGATAAGAGATAAGACTTCCTACTTTTCCGGCAACCTGAGCAGGAAGCGGCCAGGTCGAAGCGGAAGATGACGTACTGTGTAATTATGAGCCTTTTTTCATGTGAAGAATTTATTTCCATTTGGTTGTCTTAGAAAGCACCTCAACAGTGCTCTGGAAGCCAACGGTGGTTGTGAACACTCACTTCTGATCCCAAGGCCCACTGTTAGTAAAACTGAAATCCTGCTATACATAAAGAGGTAAATCATGGTGTTCTTAGCAAAATGTCTACCCTATTGGATATTGTGTTAAAAGTACATTTGACAAAATATAATACTGCTCCCAAGGTTACAGGGAGATATATAGATACCGGTAATATTAATAAAGAATATTAAATTGATACCTCTGGTGTGTCCTGTCAACACTGTTCTGCTTAGGCTTGTGGAAAAACCATCTATTAAGCCATTAACACATGTTTGCAACCATTGGCTCTGTCTGCACACTTAGACACAGTCCCTAAAGGTCTGTGGTATTCATGATCCAAATGGTTCCATTACTTTTTGGCAGTTATGGCTGGCAAAAGAACATGAGAATCACATTAAACTTGCCATACATCATTATCAAGTGCATGGTTGTGTTGGCTTGGTTGAGAATATTAAAGATTTACGGAGTATATGACAATGTGGAGAATAGGGAGCAGGATTTTAATACACAAAATGTAGCACGAAAAGGACGTCAGCTCACAAAATATGATTTGAAACATGTTCTTATAGTAAACATGCTCAAACTAGAACTTCTGCTGGACGTGCAGTTATGACACAATAAAAAGACCAGGGATGGGAACAAATTTGCAGAGCCTCTATAATGTAATAAGCAAATTTTGGAGCGTAACATTAGGTTGTCCAAAAAAGCAATGCAATTTAAGAGAGACCTGTGTTTAGCAAAAAGCAAAATACATCTCTCCACACAGCATGAAATCAATGGCACATGGAACGTTGCCGTTGTCATCTAGTAAATGTAAGGCACATATAACAATACTTGGGCTGCTCTTGTCCTGATTTTGCCGGGGGGTTTTCTATCTGAGGTGTGGGAAGAGTGAATTTGTCCCAATAATCGGGTCAGAAAATAACATTTTAAAAGATTAATTTTGTTTCACATTTATTACCAAAAATCTTCATGTGTACTGGGGAAAGCGGACTACTGTACTCTCTCGTCAGCCAATCAGAGAAGCGCCCGGACTGATGAACGAAGAAGCGGCACTTAAAAAAAACAAAATATGTCCGACCCAATGTCCTTATTTGTGTACCAGCCCTTGGGGCTACTTGTGTTGTGGCTACACTGTGATGAACATAAGAATTGGTTCCACAACAGACTCATTGTTTATGTTGCGAGGCTGCAGCACAATGATTCAGTGGCAAATGGGAATAGAAGTGTAAAAATAGATTTGGCTTTCTTTCCATGTGTTGAGTACTGACTTCCATTATGTTATTTGTGTTGTTTTGAATGAACGCTGTGACTTTTCCATTTAGTTGCGGGGACTAGCAGTGCTTGAATGCACATTTTCACAGGTCACTGTGCCTTGCCTTTGTTTTACAGAAATGCACTCTATACCCCCTCCTTCAGTGTAGTGATCCGAGTATACTGTATAATTCAGATGTCGGTAGCATTTATATGGCACACTATTTGCGTTTAGGAGGCTCAACTCTATGCAAGTTGCCATATATGTTTGAGTATGCGTGTGCGGCGGAATTTGTCGTTTATGTTCTACAGATTTACCACTTTTTTGACTTGAAAAGCTTTGGTCGTATTTAAAAATGTGCAAATGTGTTGTCCCCTAATAGGCTTCAACTACACATGATATATACAGTAGATAATAATGATTTGGACAGAGTATTTATCATTACACTGAACAACGAGCTAAAGTTGCCATGAGCAATAGCCTCCATTGTTTTGAAAAACCTTGGACACAATTTTTGAGTGTCTTTGCACTTTATAGTGTGGTGAGAATCCTTTAGCTTAACATAGTAAATACTCCCAGTCCACAATTTCTTATGCAGAACTGTAAAATAGGGAGTTGATACTGCAGTGATCACGCAAACAGTTTTGCCAGGACATTGAAACGATACAGGACTCCCATCCCAAGTCCGATGATAAAATATTTCATTCGGCAATGACCAAATGTCTGAAGATAATGTTTACATTATAAGGTGTAACTATTATTCCTGATTGGTCTATTTCTCAGTGCTGTTATTTTATTCGACATTTGTTGTATAGTAGAATAACACTGTTTGAAACTGATGAAAAAAAATCTATATAAAATATGTTTAATTACTCTATAATTATCTTTATTGTCAGTACCAGGGCTTTCAAACTGGCCATTTAAAAGCAATGGAAAAAAAAATGTTCGCTGGTCCACGAACAACATGTACTTGTCTCAACTCAAAAAAGGTAGCCACCACTTCTTTACATTATATCCATCCATCCAGTTTCTATACTCCTTGTCCTCATAATTGAATTGGTCAGCATCAATCTTTTTGACTTAGTAAAAGAGAAAAAAAGAAAAGGAGAAAATTTGAGCATAATTCGGAGTGTTGCTGAACATCATGGTCCTTCTACCGATAAAATGTGTGCCAACAACTACAGGATCCATTGTGTGCAATCACTCCCGCACGAATTGTGAACTGTTATGATAACCATTTTATTAGGATAGCCGCAGAGTGTTCCGTTAACCTCACAGTTAAAACAAAACATCACATTGCTTATTTCCCAGTTTTCTGTCAAAGCCTCAACAGTTAGGTGAAAGTATAGTCGGCGATACACCAACCCACCGATTGTCAGTCGATGCAGTTTGATGCATCAAAGCAACTGCAGGAGAGCACTTGAAGAAAGTGGGCTTCAAATAAGCCACTGAGATAGTGGCTGCCGAATCAGATTTCTCTCGCGTTGGATAATAGCATTCAGGTCCCTAGAGGCAAAAACAAGGATGTGTGATAAATTATGAAATTCTGGGAGAACTGCAATGGATGGCGGTGTCATGCAATAATTGCTACAGCTCAGTAGTAGATGTGGGATGTACACTGCAGGCACCTTCCTTAAAAAGCAAGTAAACCAAATTATTGTCATCAAATGTCATACTGATCGAAGCCTTGTTCATGTTATGGTTCAAACTCGGGTTGTACCGACCACTCACTTTACTTCCCCTAATGAGGTTTGGAGCATGTCGTTGACAAGCCACTTGAAGTCACAGATGAGCGGGCCATAAGAAATTATTCCATCACCTTAACGGATTGAAATTGTCTTCTGTTTCTGAATGCAAAGCTTTGTTCAATGAGTGAATAGGCAGTGCCGAGTTCAAAGATGGCACCTTTGAGTTGGCAGCCCGGTTACAACGGTTTTCCGTTTAGCTTTAATTGTACAAAAGAATCTCAAAGGGCTTCACACGCCCACAAGTGACAAAAATCAACATCACCAGATCTAAACCTCACATCCGGGAAAAAAGGATCACAGATAGTATGTTGTGCATTTGCATCACGTTTGTTTGTCAGTGGAAATGCATTTGACAAGAATAATCAGTGAGCGAAGATGCAAACCCTAATTAACTCCAGAGCCGCAGGCTAGCTAGTGCCGAACACAAACAATTTTAATAGTCTTTCGGGATGTTATTGGAGATTAATTTTCAGTTGGTGACTTTATCCAGGTAAACACGCCTGATTCTTTCAGCGTAATGCTACCGGTGAGAAGGAATCTCAACAGCAGTGATCAGCCGGGGCATCCATATCCCGCATTCCCCCCTAAAGCAAGAGGATTAGATGTAACACTTTGACCATTTCTCATTCTCTCCTTCTCTTCTCTCTCCTCGATGTGTTCTTGCAGCTTTGAGTGTGAGCTGATGAGGTGGTTGACTTCTTCTTCAGCACACAGAGAGGAGAGACTTTTTTCTGTCCACGGTAGGAATTTAAGGCTTGTGTTTGTGCACACATACAGTCAGGCTGACTACATATATATATTAGGGCTGTCAGTTTAGCACGTTTTTGTTGGCATTAATTTTGAATGAATTTTAACGGGATTAAATTTTTTCTCACGAGATTAACGCGGCACACGTCACAGCGGATGTTATGTTGCTCTATATTCTTCTTCACTACGGATTGCCAGCGAGAGCCTCCATTACAAGCTGTGTACAGAGATTGTACGTAGCGGAGAAGACACTGTTTCGGGAGAGAAATAGGAGACTAGGTTGATGAGCCTCCGATGAATAAAGAGCAGGCGTTCTGTTGAGTTCGACGTATGCCTCTGACGCGATTGTTACTTGTTTGGAACTATTTTGTCTGGAGGGTTACCGTGTTCCGTGTCCATATAAATAATGGGGGTGGAGCTTCTCTGTGTTTGTCTGACAGTGACGGTGAAGTTCAGCGGTGCAGTCGTAGCGACCATGCTGAAAATAAAACGTCTCCCGTGTCATCTAACCAAGTGTAGTCATCCGAAATTATGTCTACACAAAACCGTAGAGAGACTTGCGCGCAAGAAGGACCAACAGAATCAACATAGCCTAACTGCTGTGTTCAAAGCAAATTTGAGAAAAAGAAAGTATGCAACCATGCCTTAAATCCACTATAGGCTGAGTACTAGTTTACCTTAGATGTGCACTTTATAATGTTATATCGCACTGTTTTGAGTCCATAAAAAGAGCTGTTAAAGCCAGCTGTTGTGTGAAAAAGTTTTTTTTCACTGTTGTTGATGGACAGTAATATTGTGTGAGAGATTATGTACGAATAACTGCTCCAAGTGAAAAATGTTCATATAAAATTCCATCCATCCATCCATTTTCTGGACCGCTTAATCCTCACTAGGGTCGCGGGGGGTGCTGGAGCCTATCCCAGCCGTCTTCGGGCAGTAGGCGGGGGACACCCTGAATCGGTTGCCAGCCAATCGCAGGGCACACAGAGACGAACAACCATTCACACTCACACTCACACCTAGGGACAATTTAGAGTGTTCAATCAGCCTGCCATGCATGTTTTTGGAATGTGGGAGGAAACCGGAGCACCCGGAGAAAACCCACGCAGGCCCGGGGAGAACATGCAAACTCCACACAGGGAGGCCGGAGCTGGAATCGAACCCGGTACCTCTGCACTGTGAAGCCGACGTGCTAACCACTGGACTACCGGGCCGCCCTCATATAAAATAAAAAATTGAAATTGTTATTTCAGTAAATATTTGCATTTTGCACATTGAAAACTGATTCGTGATTCGATGTTGATGAGAGCATTAAAATATAAAAGGAAATTCAGAAATGATAAAAAATGTGAGTAATCAAGATTAATTTTTAGTTCATTTGAGTTAATTATGACAGTTGTGTTTTTAATTAGATTAAATATTTTAATCGTTTGACAGCTCTAATATACATACTGTATATACACACACACTGCATACACAGTATCTTCAAGATTATGTTCATATCCTCAAATCTTCCAACATTTGATAGAAACGAATATCATTTTGGTGAAAAAATGGAAGAAAACGTTAAACCACATACCTACTCTTTGACACATCACTTTGATTGCAGTTGTACTTTTTTTCGTGTACTTGTGCATAAAAAGTCAATTTTTTTGTGTTGCCGGAGCACCTCTTAAGGTAAATCCAAGCACCCCCAAAATATGAGATCTTAAGATGTTATTATATTAATTGTATGTCCCTTTTAAACAAGCAGCAGAAAGAGTTTAAATCAATCACGTTCGGCTTAGCTTGAGATGAGCACAGGACCCATAGGCAGAGACAATGAACTCAGAACTGGTTTATTGTCAGGAATCGGGACAGGACGAGGAAACAGGAACCAAAGGTGGTCAGAGGAACTACGTCGAGGAGTACAGCTGGGCTTGAACGTAACAGCTCTGCAGCATCGAGTACGGCAGGGAAGGTAGCTAACGAACTGGCAACGGGTGGCTTTTTAGACTGACCTTTATGCTGCAAGGGGTGAATGTGGCTGTAAAATGTAAAACGCAAAAGTAAAAGCCCCACGGCGACTGAATGCCCCATACCAGATGTGCTCTGGCACCAAAACTGTCAGCAGCCCTAAACCTGTGATCATAGAATCACTTCTGTACTTTTGTATTTTTTTCCACCTCTGTTTTCATTGAATGGATGCAGAGTACATATAAAACAAATGCCTACTTTTCTTTTTTTTTTTTACTCCTGTGAACTCTCCACCGTAGGAGGAGCCCAGATTTTAATTGCTTCCCCATAGATTGCAGCCTCGCAGAGAAATTAGGTTAATTGCAAAAGAAGTGAGAGCCGATTGTGACCTTCACTGAGTACTGCCAATTATACTTGTAGCACCACACAGCCCTGGTAAGGAAAATTGCAATAGCCTGACTAACGATTGAAATTATATAATTTTGTAATGCAGTTTAGAATAGTGAGGGTTATGACGGACTGCACCATTATGAAAATGGTTTCTTGACAGGACTATTTACAAGGAAACTTTGCATTCTGCCTACTTCATTTTGAAGGGCTTTAGCTGAATAGATAAATGTGTTCTGACTTCTTTGCTGGGTCTGTTTGGACATTAGGAATGTGCCTGTGGCACTGGGAATCAAATGAGTATCATTGCTACAAGTTTCACAGTACGAGCAAATTGCCATGAGATGATTCGGCAGATGGAAAACCATTTGAGAAAACTGCGGTCAGGCTTTGACAGCTTTACTTTTGCACTGCGATAACCGCAACATAATTGGCTAATATGAAATCGCAAATTGCAAGACTGTTAATTGGTCTGATGGGAATGTGTGATCACACTGGCCAATCTGTGCAGTGGCAAATCTTGGGGCGTTCAACACATTTGTGCTGAATTGTTGGCATTCCGGCTATTCCAGCTCATGCATTTGGAGTTCATTTTTAGCACTGCAAAAAAGTATACTTTGTATTCATGAGGCAACATACAGTATTTCATTTAGTATGAATTTTATCAGGCCGGTCCGGTAGGTGGCTTGTTAGCGCATCGGCCTCGCAGTGCGGAGGTGCGGGGTTTGATTCTGGCTCCGACCAACCTGTCTGGGGTTTGTGTGTTCTCCCCGTGCCTGCGTGGGTTTTCTCTGGGTACTCCGGTTGCCTCCGACATTGCAAAAACATGCGTGGCAGGTTAATGGAACACTCTAAATTGTCCCTAGGTGAGAGTGTGGGTGCGGATGGTTGTTCATCTCTGTTTGCCCTGCGATTGGCTGGCAACCAGTTCAGGGTGTCCCACCCCTACTGCCAGAAGACAGCTGGGATAGACTCCAGCACCCCCCGTGACCCTTGTGAGGATAGGGAACGTGATATCCAAGTTGGATGGCTTGTTTAGTGCAATCATTTTATTTACCGTATTTTCCGGATTGTAAATACGTTTTTTTTCATAATTTGGAGCGATTTATGCTTTTTTTCATATTCTGCAGTGACTTATATGTGAAATTATTAACATTATTATTACATTTCAAATGGTATTTTTATATTAACTGCAAGACGGCGCTCTCTGCCTCTGCTGATAAGTCGACGATGAGTCTAACGATAGCGACGTAGAAGTGGAAGTGAGTTGACGGAGTTGATTTCATAGATTTCATTGGATTTAGGGATTTGGAGTGACACTGATGGTTTGGTCAATTTGTTAGCATCTTCTTTATGCTATGGTTATCTGACTCACTCTTTTAATATCTTATGTGAACATACCAGGCTGGTTCTCAGTTCATCGTTTTTGCGTCATATAACGTTAGCATATTGTACGCTTATTCAGCCTGTTGTTCGCTATTTTTATTTTTATTTGCCTTTCAAGATGACATGTCTGTTTTTGGCGACTTAGATATGTTTTTGTTCTTCTTTATTTTGCATTTCATGGCTGGTGTCATTTTCGACAACAAAAACAAACGTGACTTCTAACGTGAATGCAAAGCGTCCATGATAGGTCACGCATGCGCACAAAGCACAAAAAGAAACAATGTCATGTGGCATGCTTTATGGAAGTAAATATGGTCCCGAGCATAGGGGCTCTTTTTTTTTTTTTTTTTTTTGGTGACCAGTTCAGGATTTACACTCGCCTCGCCCAAAGTTAGCTGGGATAGACAACACATCATCAACCTTGTGAGGATTGAGAAGTGTTCGAGAGACCGAATGGAATAATGGACGGTATAACATCGAGAAGAAGATAAAGTCTTCTAATTACCGGTACTCCTGAGAGCAAAAGGCCTTGCTTCCCATACTGCTACTGTATAATCATCCAAGTAAATCCAAACCCTGACAGGGTGTAATATCCACGTGTGAAAGCCTTCGTGCGCAGAAACATGTTGTTCATGTTTATTGTTGTCAAGATGATACAGTTATGGTAGTTCACACACGTCTTCTGTTGTTGGAACAAATTTTCAACCTACCTTTAAACATCTCATGCATTTTTGTCTCTTGGATGATATAAAGACAAGCACAAGCTCCGTCAATAGTCTTTATGATTAGAGCAGAAGAAAATGGGTCTTTGGGGACCAGCTGACTGGAGGTGTATGTGGGCGCTGTGTTTAGCTGACATGTTTTATTATCACTTTGGTTTGCCAGCAACAGCCTGAAGGGAGTAAACTCTCATATTAACACACTTGATATGCTCAACTAAAACATCATCTCTCACAACAGGTCTTCGCAACACATAGCCATCATTCACGATGCAAAATGTTAAATTGATAAGATCTTCACACGTCACGTCATAACATATTGAGCGAGTAAAGTGGAGCTCTCAGAGCTCTCGGTGGACTGCATGTCCTACATTGTAACATTGGGCTGATGAGTTTTTTTGGTCATCTCAATCTTCTGCTGTGCTGGGCTTTGAAGACAAGCGATCTATTAAAAATGTGAAAACCATACCAGTGCTTGACAAATTACCCAAAGACATCCATCAAGTCAGTCGCACTCAATCAAAGTTGACAGTCAAACCAAATCAGACGTCTGCTACAGTTTTGCAGATGATGGAAAAAGTACCGGATCAAACCGTCTCAGGGAATCTTAGGTGCTGCATTTTTGTGCCTCATCTTAGTGAGCTTTGATCAGAAAATGTCTGGCTGCTAAAATTTATGAATGCCTCCCTCAATCTCTATTTATGAACATGTCCCAAAACTGTCACGGCGACAGATGGAACAGTAGAAGTCCTGGGGATAAAAGTTCAACTGCAGTTAAATTTCATTCCTCGAATCATCAAGGATATTTTGCTAGTCCAGGTGGTCCTGGGAAAAAAGTGCGAATCATCAGTGAACTATTTCAATTTGTCCCGTTTTTCTTCCCGCCTCACATGATGCTGAATGTCAGCACTTTCATCGAAGGTGTTGTTTCTCATTTTTGCGTCAATTGCCGAGACAGTTGGCCCTGTTATATTCCTCGTGTGATAGCCAGAATTATTTCTGTCCCAGCCTACAAATGAAGGGGCATATGTGTTGTTTGTTTGTTTGTTTGTTTGGGGGGGGGGGGTTGGCCAATCAACAAGAGTTGTATTAAATGTTGTTCTTAGCTAACCACCAGTATTTATCTGTGAGGAAACAATTGATGTCAGTTTGAGTCCAGTCCAATTGATGTATTGTGAATAAGCTTTTGAGCTTAATGGGTGCAAATACGTAAAATGAAGTCCCCCCCCCCCCCCCCCCGCGCCCCCTCCCCCATTTAGTTCTTAATTTTATAGCTATACGGGGCAGCCCGGTGGTCCAGTAGTTAGCGCCTAGACCTCACAGAGGTGCAGAGGTACCGGGTTCAATTCCAGCTCCGGCCTCCCTGTGTGGAGTTTGCATGTTCTCCCCGGGCCTATGTGGGTTTTCTCCAGGTACTTCGCTTTCCTCCCACAATCCAAAAACATGCATGGCAGGCTGATTGAATACTCCAAATTGCCCATCAGAGTGAGTGTGAGCTTGAATGATTGATTGTCTCTGTGTCCACTGCGATTAGCTGGCAACCGGTTCAGGGTGTGCCCCGCCTACTGCCCGAGGACAGCTGGGATAGGCTCCAGCACCCCCCGCAACCCGAGTGAGGATAAAGAGGATGGGAAAATGGATGGATATATATATAAGTCACAGCTTTGTTCAAACATGCCATTCAAAAGCCAACTTTTACCCATAACACTGTTGACTTTTTGTGTTAGTCCTGTAGTATGTAATGTAAGTGTCGAAATAAGCAGCTTGTGAGTCAAAATGTGTATGTTACGGATGAAACATGTTGAAACAAAAGCTATATCAATGAATTGGTGTTCATGTAGCAAAACGCAGAGCTGCCATATGCTATAGAAATCACTGAGGGCTAGCTCATTATGCCCGTACCATCTCGTGATTGTACCAAATATTAAAAAATGAAAAATAAATAAGGAAGAGTGCTGCTACTAAGAGCTTTTGTCAAACAGCCTTAACCGGGGGTCTCAAAGCCAATTAACGTAAAGCAGGGGTGCCCAAACCTTTTGGACCAAAGATCTACTTTTCGATCAACTAACCTCACAGGATCTATCCTTACCGACACACACACACGCGCGCGCACACACATACGCATGCATATACGTACACGCACACGTACACGCACACGCCATGATGATAAACAGCCTGAAACTGAGGCAAGCGATGCACTTTTGCAGTCTGTTAACTATCGTAGCTCACACGTACCGTTTTAAAGTGCTTCCCTGGGCCCTCATAGGTTACTATTTTTTGCCCGTGCCCTCGGTGAATTGTACACGAAGCAAACTCTGAATGAGAATAATGTCGATAAAAGATAGAGCTCAACAGCTCTGATCACAAGCTGCAATTGCAGACTGCTGAGCGCAAACAACTTCCGGTGATGTCATCATATTTTATTTTTTTAATATTTATTTTTGTGATAAGGAGACTGATAGGATGATTATGGTGCAGCGTACATTAACAACACAAAAGATATATTACTAACATGTACAAAGACACACAAATGGTTGTTTGTTTGTTTTTCCCCTCGACACTCTTCAGATCTACTTGGGACCTGTTTTAGATCTACCGGTAGATCAGGATCAATGTAATGGGCACCCCTGACGTAAAGGATGCTGATGATGGAGTCTGGATATGTCTGGGGCGCACCAAGTATTCCACAGAAAAGGGGTTCAAGTCATTAAAAAAGTACAACAAATCTAATATTTTCAGTCTGTATTAATAACAGTTCAGAATATTTTATTCAGAATTAATGATTCTACAAAACAGGATTTGTGATTAGTGACCTGCTTCTCTCTCCCCTCTCCGTGGTATTTTTCATACTCCTTAGAATGTCAAGTTGAATAATAAGAAATGACGCCCTGCCCCCCCCCCCCCCCAAAAAAAAAAACAACAACAACAAAAAACATGCCGATTCCTAATTTTCTTGAAATCGGCTTTTCGCGGCAGCAACACTTCTCTTCACGGAAGGTTTTGAAAAGTCATAACTGTGATTGGGTGACGGGATATTGGTGTTACTTCAAAATGTCATTTCACCGAAAGCTTTCATTAGCATGTGCTATGCTAGCACACAATGCAGGCAGGCAAATGGCCCGCGCGCTGCATGTTTGAGATCTCTGCCATAAACTTTGACGAGCCACTAAGTAAATGTTAAATCCATGCATTCAACAAATTCGTTGATCTTAACGACATGCATCAATCATCTGTGGGCTCACTTTTTAACGCTGCGTATGCACAAAATGGGGTCAGAAAAATGCATACACAAGTTCCGGCGCAGTGTTTTGACTTATGGGGGAAAAAAAGAGTTGACAGGAAAAAGTGCTTTCGGGTACTGCGGCCGGACTCATCAATCCTGCGTATGCACAAAACATGGCTTGAAATTTGTGTACCCAATATCCTGTATGTGATCCCCCCTAAAAAAATTATAGTACAAACATTTTGGGGGAGGAAGGAAATTTACACACATCCAGTTTCACTCAATATCAAATGTCAATCATGCAGATTATGCATACAGGTATATAGATTTTTTATTTTGCGTACAACTTGATGAATGTTCCGTCTGTCCTTTTGTAACGATACTGCTTGTGATTTTTAAAATGGCTCTTCTGGGATAAATCAAGTGTTTTGATTGCAAAATCACATGTTGGTGTGGCGTGGGGGCGGTTGGAGGAGGGGGTGCCTTGGCAGCCTACTGCAAGCACTCTCCTGTATTTACCACTTGCAATCCTGCAGGAATAAACAAAGGACAGACATCCACCCTTTTGTTTTATCATCGCTTTTTCATTTGTTGTAATTTGTTGTCAATTGAAGACTGAAGAGCGCTTCAATTTCTGGATTGTCTCAGGTGTGGATGTCGAGAATACGCCACACAAAAAAAAGTCCTTAAATGCATCAACTTAATTAAGACATATATCGGTTGCACATGATTCAAAAGTGATTTAACTTTTTACTTTTTTCCTTGAAAATATTTAAATTACAAGTGTTAGCTCAACACAATTTTAGTCATTTGCAACCAATGTCCATGTCCAAATTAAGTAAATCCATTGATGTTTTTTTTCTTTTCAGTGTAGTCTACAAGTTGATGGCGTTGCTGCATGTCAGTCAACCTCTTCAACAGGACTTCAAACCCCAAGTGGGTCGCGCTAGGGGTTTGAAGCCAGTTTGGAACCAGAGCACGCTAATTGTTAAAAAGTTATAACATCCCGGCCACCAACGAAGCAGCCAGCTCCCTTTTGTATTTATTTATTTATTTTTTAAAACTGTAATATACCCCATTTTATAACCCAATTAATTTTCATTTTAACACAATCAATGTACACAAATTACATAAATTGAATCGGCTAATTGTTTCAGCGCAGCACCATTTGCATTCCGGAGTTGTGTCCCTCTGTGTGAGTGCACACCTGCGCCTGTCATCACTGGAGGAGCAGCAGCAAGGCATGATGGGTCGCACCATTGCAATTTATTTATTTATT
Source organism: Hippocampus zosterae (assembly GCF_025434085.1). NCBI lineage: Eukaryota > Metazoa > Chordata > Actinopteri > Syngnathiformes > Syngnathidae > Hippocampus > Hippocampus zosterae. The sequence continues at coordinate 18,220,568 of NC_067464.1, read as the reverse complement.
TGTGTGTCCATCTGTCCTGCCTTTTGTGTACTATGCCGACTTAGGCCACCAAACAATATTCCCTTCCTTGTTTCCCCCATGCTGACAAACATTGCCGCCATGATTGAGCTTTCACAAAACATTGGCCGGCATAGCTCATTCATTTTCATGTACCGATACGCAGTATGGATAGCATATGGACAGATATGGCCATGCAGAAGGTGGTACGGGCAGGTTCCTAAGTTTCCGTGATTTATCAAGAGAAGATATGCAATAGGTGCTTGCACGTCCGCACAGTTCGATAGGATGTTTTTGCGACCCTATTCTATTTAGTTTATATACCACACACTGTTTGATAAGTGAGACCTCTGGCCTTTGTACAAGAGCATTGAGAACTAGTGGGTCACCCCTGCACATTTTTGAGATCTCGGAGAAACCGAGACACCAGAGATTTTCCTGGCTGAAGAGGAACGAGTAAGCCTCCCTCATTTTCCAACCGCTATCTTGTTTGCTTACACGTCTAGTATAATCGACTAAGCACGTATGTCAGCATCTACATGCCTGATTACACAAATTCGCATGAATAGAAGCCAATGGAGGTACAAGTGTTCGTGACAGTGAAATCAGAGTAGCAACAAAAGGCGCTACTCTCTTTAAGCCAAGGGGATTCTTGATTGTGCTTCAGTCATAGTCTCTGTAACACGAAGGAGGTCATGTGATCCATTATTAATTTACTCGCCTTTCGGCCTTGAGATAGTGTAGTACTTCCACTATTGTTTTTATCTTTATCACCTTGTCAGGGCAAAGGACTATTGTGATGCGGAATTCTCCTTGCCAGTTGACTTTAGGATGCCATAAGCATTCACACTGCCACTACTCTGCTGGCTCAGAGGATTCAGTAATTGAATATCCTTTGATGACGGCCCACTTAGCAGCGCGGAAATGGCTTCAGGAGGTCAAAACAGAGAGGGAGGGCATGCATCATTTTTCAAAACATATTAGAGTTCCCGTGGCTGAGCCTGGCGGAAGAAACAATGTTGGAGAGACCAGAGAGAAACTTTAGAATAATAATGATGACAATAAAAGAAGAATCGCCACCTTTTAGATGACCACCTTTTAGATTTGGATTTGAGCCTCAGAACATGACTGCCTCAGAACATGCGCACAGTCAAAGTGAATATTCTGGCTATTTTTTGTTCAACTTTGTGTGTGCACCAGTGAAAGCTTTTGCGGCTCTTTTGTAATGAAGTGCTATACAAGCAAACTTGACTTAATTATTTTCATGAATAACAATCATATGGGCTTAAAACGGTCTTCAAAGTATGTAGGATGGTTGCCCTCTGTGCCGAGGGCTTTGTTTAACAACTGCTTAGGAGAAACAGGGATGACATTTGGGAAAATACTTACGTAATACACCCCTCCGTGAGTCGTCACCTTACCGTGGTGGAGGGGTTTGTGTGTCCCGATGATCCTAGAAGCTAAGTTGTCTGGGGCTTTATGCCCCTGGCAGGGTCACCCATGGCAAACAGGTTCTAGGTGAGGGGCCAGACAAAGCACGGCTCAAAGACCCCAATGATGATTACGATAAATGGATCTCGGTTTCCCTTGCCCGGACGCGGGTCACCGGGGCCCCCCTCTGGAGCCAGGCCTGGAGGTGGGGCTCGTTGGCAAGCGCCTGGTGGCCGGGCCTACACCCAACGGGCCCGGCCGGGCACAGCCCGAAGAGGCAACGTGGGTCCCCCTTCCCATGGGCTCACCACCCATGAGAGGGGCCAAAGGGGTCGGGTGCAATGTGAGCTGGGCGGCAGCCAAAGGCGGGGACCCTGGCGGTCCGATCCTCGGCTGCAGAAGCTAGCTCTTGGGACATGGAATGGCAGGGAAGGAGCCCGAGCTGGTGTGTGAGGCAGAGAATTTCCGACTGGAAATAGTCGGACTTGCCTCCACACACAGCCTGGGTTCTGGTACCAGTTCTCTCGAGAGGGGTTGGACTCTCTTCCACTCTGGAGTTGCTCACGGTGAGAGGCGCAGAGCAGGTGTGGGCATACTCATTGCCCCCCGGCTCAGTGCCTGTACATTGGGGTTCACACCGGTAGACGAGAGGGTTGCCTCCCTCCGCCTTCGGGTGGGTGGACGGGTCCTGACTGTTGTTTGTGCATATGCACCAAACAGCAGCTCAGTATACCCACCCTTTTTGGAGTCCCTGGAGGGTGTGCTGGAGAGTACTCCTGCTGGGGACTCCCTTGTTCTGCTGGGGGACTTCAATGCTCACGTGGGCAATGACAGTGAGACCTGGAGGGGCGTGATTGGGAGGAACGGCCCCCCCGATCAGAACCCGAGTGGTGTTTTGTTATTGGACTTCTGTGCTCGTCACGGATTGTCCATAACGAACACCTTGTTCAAGCATAAGGGTGTCCATATGTGCACTTGGCAAAAGGACACCCTAGGCCGCAGTTCGATGATCGACTTTGTAGTTGTATCATCGGATTTGCGGCCGCATGTTCTGGACACTCGGGTGAAGAGAGGGGCGGAGCTGTCAACTGATCACCACCTGGTGGTGAGTAGGCTCCGATGGTGGGGGAAGATGCCGGTCCGTCCTGGTAGACCCAAACGTATTGTGAGGGTTTGTTGGGAGCGTCTGGCGGAATCCCCTGTCAGAAGGAGTTTCAACTCCCACCTCCGACAGAGCTTTTCCCATGTTCCGGGGGAGGTGGGGGACATTGAGCCCGAGTGGACCATGTTCCATGCCTCTATTGTTGAGGCGGCCAATCTGAGTTGTGGCCGTAAGGTGGTTGATGCCAGTCGTGGCGGCAACCCCCGTACTCGCTGGTGGACACCAGCAGTAAGGTATGCCGTCAAGCTGAAGAAGGAGTCCTATCGAGCCTTTATGGCCTGTGAGACCCCAGAGGCAGCTGACGGGTATCGATTGGCCAAGCGGGCCGCGGCTTCGGTGGTCGCCGAGGCAAAAACCCGAGCGTGGGAAGAGTTCGGTGAGGCCATGGAAGCCGACTTCCGGACGGCTTCGAGGAAATTCTGGTCCACCATCCGACGTCTCAGGAGGGGGAAGCAGTGCACCACTAACACTGTGTACAGTGGGGATGGGGCGCTGCTGACTTCGACTCGGGACGTTGTGAACCGGTGGGCAGAGTACTTCGAAGACCTCCTCAACTCCACCAACACGCCTTCCTTGGAGGAAGCAGAGCCTTCGGACTCTGAGGTGGGCTCTCCTATCTCTGTGGTTGAAGTCACAGATGTGGTTAAAAAGCTCCTCGGTGGCAAGGCCCCAGGGGTGGATGAGATCCGCCCGGAGTTCCTCAAGGCTCTGGATGTTGTGGGGCTGTCCTTGTTGACACGCCTCTGCAACATCGCGTGGACAACAGGGAGAGTGCCTCTGGATTGGCAGACTGGGGTGGTAGTCCCTCTTTTTAAAAAGGGGGACCGGAGGGTGTGTTCCAACTACAGAGGGATCACACTCCTCAGCCTCCCTGGTAAGGTCTATTCAGGGGTGCTGGAGAGGAGGGTCCGTCAGGAAGTCGAGCCTCAGATTGAGGAGGAGCAGTGTGGTTTTCGTCCCGGCCGTGGAACAGTGGACCAGCTCTACACCCTTAGCAGGGTCCTCGAGGGTATGTGAGAATTCGCCCAACCAGTCTACATGTGTTTTGTGGACTTGGAGAAAGCGTTTGACCGTGTCCCTCGGGGAGTTCTGTGGGGGGTGCTTCGTGGGTATGGGGTACCGAACCCCCTGATACGGGCTGTTCGGTCACTATACCACCGATGTCAGAGTTTGGTTCGTATTGCCGGCAGTAAGTCGGAATCGTTTCCAGTGGGGGTAGGACTCTGCCAAGGCTGCCCTTTGTCGCCGATTCTGTTCATAACCTTTATGGACAGAATTTCTAGGCGCAGCCGAAGCGTTGAGGGGGTCCGTTTTGGGGGCCTCAGTATTGCATCCCTGCTTTTTGCAGATGATGTGGTGCTGTTGGCTCCTTCAAACGGGGCTCTCCAACTCTCACTGGAGCGTTTCGCAGCCGAGTGTGAAGCGGTTGGGATGAACATCAGCACCTCCAAATCTGAAACCATGGTCCTCAGTCGGAAAAGGGTGGAGTGCCCCCTCCGGGTCGGGGAGGAGATCTTACCCCAAGTGGAGGAGTTCAAGTATCTTGGGGTCTTGTTCACGAGTGGGGGTAGGAGGGAGCGGGAGATCGACAGGCGGATCGGTGCAGCGTCTGCTGTAATGCGGACGTTGTATCGGTCTGTCGTGGTGAAGAAGGAGCTGAGCCAAAAGGCGAAGCTCTCAATTTACCGGTCGATCTACATCCCAACCCTCACCTATGGTCACGAGCTATGGGTCGTGACCGAAAGAACGAGATCCCGGATACAAGCGGCTGAAATGAGTTTTCTCCGCAGGGTGTCCGGGCTCTCCCTTAGAGATAAGGTGAGAAGCTCAGTCATCCGGGAGGGGCTCAGAGTCGAGCCGCTTCTCCTCCACATCGAGAGGAGCCAGATGAGGTGGCTTGGGCATCTGATTCGGATGCCTCCGGAGCGCCTCCCCGGTGAGGTGTTCCGGTCATGTCCCACCGGGAGGAGACCCCGAGGAAGACCCAGGACACGCTGGAGAGACTATGTCACCCAGCTTGCCTGGGAACGACTCGGGATCCCCCGGGGAGAGCTGGAAGAATTAGCTAGGGAGAGGGAAGTCTGGGCTTCCCTGCTAAAGCTGTTGCCCCCGCGACCCGGCCCCGGATAAGCGGTAGATGATGGATGGATGGATGGATGGATGGATGGATGGATGGATGGACTTACGTAATACAGAAAGAGATATTGCTAAGTGTAATTTGGATTCCCCATCAAGGCACCAGAATGCGTATCACAAAATGCATAATTTAAAAGTTTAATGATCAAGCCTGTTCTCAGCATATAACTGTCAGCGTTCTGATGCATACACTCCTTTGCCAGATCTTATTAATAATCACTGATTGTGGGCTATTTAATCATGTAAAGGAAACCAAGAGATATAAAAAAAATACTCACTGGGGATACAAAAATGCAAGATGGTGAATCTATGAATTAGAAATGAGCAACACATTTCGCATTTATAACCAAGCGACACCACTCAGATATTCACGTGACAAATCTTGCTTCATTTTTCATGATCTTGTCTTGCGTTTCCGTTATTCATTGCCTTTAACGTTGGGGGTTTGGTTTATTGCGGACCAGAGGCTACACATGTTGCAAATGTATTAGTGAGTCAATTAATGCAATTCACCTCATTGTTGGGGGGGGGTTATATCTTTTTAAAACTTGTTTCTAAAAGTGATTTTTTTTAAATCTGAAGCAACCATCAACATCAAGCAGTATTGCGAGTCCTCACTGACCTCACATTGGTCAGATGTCACATGATGCAACGCTTCACCTCGTGCTAAATGACCCCCATGACCTCCCCCACCCCCATGGGGAATGGGGCCTACGCGCAGTACATGATCTGCGTGTAGGGAGGGTGTGACTCTTTACCCCACCTTTGTTTTCTTAATAGTTCGCTAACAAAAAGCCCATGGTAATTCCACAAGGTGCAAGCACTAACAAGACACCAGTAGACTGAGTGTAATTTCCAATCATCAGTCACTCGTCTTCCTGTCTTCGTTGCAGAACAATTATTCCCTGTACTGTTGAGTGCATATATTAGGAATTACATTTACTCTGCCTACACAACCTTTTTGAATCCAACTTTGAGGCATTAGTATTGGCTTGAGAGATGAGCAAGTATTTGTTTATTCTTGGAGATGTGCAAGTTTGAAATCACTTGATCCGCCGATCCTCACGAGGGTCGTGGGTGTGTTTGAGCCAATCCCAGCTAACTTCAGGCAGAAGATCAGGTACACCCCATGTTATGTTTGTGTATGTAGAAATATGCACCCCAAAAAGAAATGGCGGAGGATCAATCAAACGGTAGTATGCCAGGGGGGTGTCTGTGGGGGGGGGGGGGGGGGGGGGGGTACTGTCATTTTCTGTTTATTTTAGCTCCACCTGGTATGAAGGGTGTTTCCTTCAAGCAGGCACACTTGATCCTTGTTCCTAATCAAAGTCTTGCCAATTATTTAAGGACTGCCAAGTTGTCACGTCTCTGTCGGATTATTGACCTTGCTGACCATCGCTGTACTGCCTTAAGCAATATTTTCTAGACCTTCTTTCTCTTGTCCGTGTTGATTCCAATTTTTTAGTATTTTTGTTGTCTTGATTCTGGTTTCGCGTATTTGGATTTTTGCGTATTTTCACTTTTTGCTATTACCTTGCTTTTAAGTAAGCATTTTCTGTTTTCCTGGCTTTTTATCATCAGTGATTTCTGTTTGTACTTTGTCAGTCCTTCAATAAATATTTTTGTTACATATTTTATTTTTCTGTTTGTCGGATCCCATCACTATCCAGTTTATTCATGGAACAGTTTGTGGACAAAGATAAGAATCTCAGCTCAACTGAACTCAACTGAATGAAGACAGGAGAAAGCACAAAAACAGAAAAAATAAAATCAAATCTGAGTCATGCTAAGTCACAAGCCAAAGAATACAAATGAGTTTTGAGATGAGTTTTTCATAGAATAACTAAGATGAACGCAAGGGAGGAGCTAGCCGCCAAAAAAAAGACTAAAAACTACAATGCAAAAACTAAAGAAGATTCAAAGAAAACCAAAAAAAATAAAAACTCAGCCGCTCAGGAACACTAAATTGTACAAAAGGACAGGATCTAACCTACACAAGGATAGCTACAAATGAAGAAAAACGAAAACCGGTAACTACGTGGACATAACGAGACACAATGTTAGCAACAAGCACAATGCACAATTGCAAATGGTAAAGAGAAACAATATTCCAGCAACCAGCTCCTCTCTCTCCAACAGTTATTAACTCCTAACTGATGATGATGACAGGCAGTTGTACACTGAAAACTCCTTCCATCCATCTGTCCAATGAATGACTGGCTAAAAAAAAAAAAAAAAACATCGACCTGCATGCCGGCTCATAACACCTCGAACTGTTTGCAATCCAATCGCAAGGCACGTATAGATGAACAACCATTCACACTCACAATCACACCTAAGGACAATTTTGAGTGATCAATTAATATACAATGCGTGCTTTTGGGCAGCCTGGTGGTCCAGTTCAGTTCCGAAGACAACTGAGATAGCCTACAGCACCCCCCGCAACCCCCGTGAGGATAAAGCTAAGCTAAAAGCTATGATGAAGTCAAAGCCAACCATGTTTTCAACAATTGTCTACATTCCTTCGATGGAGGTCTTTTATGCATTTTAAAAATACATTTCCCTATACAGCCTTTCAGTAATTTAAGAATTCTACTTTTGATTTCAGCCCTTTGCTTGTAACTGTCTCTATATATTTTGTTTGGAAATGTGTTATAATGTTGTCAATGTATGTACTTTTAGTGACTTTAATAAGCTACTTTTGTTCTCTTTTCTCCGCCTTTGAATGTTTGTTTTGTTTTGAAATGCCCTTAGGTGTTGTGGTTTGTGGTCTTGGTTGTATGAAGAATATTTAGTTGCCTTGTGTCCGAAATGTGCTCTAGAAAAATACTTGCTTTGCCTTCTAACCGGGTTGAAGAAGACAGCCCGTTGATTAATTTCGAGCATTGGTGCCCCCGAACGACTTCATTGTGTATACCGGCGTAGATACCGATACTTAGACTGAAAGTCCCCCCTGCCTCTCCCAACACCCCACTGGGGTACTCGGGATGTTGCGCCCCACTGTTTGAGAAGTACTGATTCAACTAAAATGGCTTTTCCCATTTCTAGTCAAACATAGTCTGCAGCGGGTGTTTATTGAAATGTGACTGCAAATTAAGAATGTTTTGTTTTATTGATCAAAGCAACCACTTGATTAAATCAATGGAGTCTGCCCCTAATTAAATGATGACACATTTCATGTCACACCACCAAACATCAACTCATGCAAATGTGGAACAGCTTTTTATTGGCCTCATCAACGCAACCCTCTGCGAGCTGATGCTAAAAATATAGTTGGCCCTGTTTTCTCATTACTTCCTCCTTTGGGAGTTTTGGGGTGTATGACAGCTGCTTTCACAGACGGAATGCGAAATGTATAGGAAACAAACACACAAGTCGTTATGACAGTTAACGGTAGCTCTTTTTTGTACTACATCGGGTGAGAGAGAATTCATAATAGAATTTCTACAAAATTCTGCAGGTTTTATTTCCAAGTATTTCCAAGTATGGTTTTTACTTGGACTTTAAATTTTTAGACAAAATGGGTGGAAAAGGCTCGAAATAATCACTGTTGTTTGTAAACCAAAAAAAAAAAGAACAAAAAATAAAAAAATGTAAATGGATGATTCGAGGAGTGTCGCTCCTTTGTGAGCATGCCCAATTGTACTGAACCATCGCCAAATTGTTTTCATTGTTGAACAATGCCTGACCCTGGCTGATCTCTGACCAATTACATTTTTATTGCTTGTAACCTAATGGTACTGGCATCTAACAATTTGACAAAAACAGCTGAAGTTCAGCAATGACCAAAGAAGAAAATGCCGATATTCCTCTGCATGCCGGGTTGGGAATTATTCAGCCATCTGGGCCCAGCTCTCAAATTGATAGACAGGACGCATGGGCTAATCTGCACTGGCCGACCCGTAACAATACAATCGCGTTAACCACCTGAGCCAACCAGAGAACCCTGTCTCTTCACATATGCAGCAAGTCCTTGGGAATTTTTTTACTAAGTACTTTCACACATACTCTAGATGTCATATCGAGCAACCACTTAAATTAACAATGAGTCTTTCAATCATTTTCAAGTACCCTCAGACTGCTATTGCTTGGTTATGAAAAACATGGCCAGATATTAAATATGATGGTTAAGATTTGTAGTGTGAATGACGCAGCATCAGGAGCAACTGGGGGTTCAGTATCTTGCTCAAGGACACTTCGACAACCACTCCACCACTGAGCCATACATCTGATCTTTGTATGAGTTCCCATTTAATTGTGCAATCGTATGTAATGATGCATGTCACTACTTTGGCTTGCACTTGAGGAATGATGCTTCTCGAAAACTGTCAACTGCAAGTAGCAACACATCACCTGGATGCAAACAAACTTTCTCATCCTAAACTGCACTCAATCTCAACTGCTAATCACCGGTCCAAACTCCAATCACCCAAACAGCCTCCAACTTTCACCTCACTATCGACAATCCATCCCTGTCCCCATCCTCCCACTGTCGTAACCACTGTCCCTTTTGATAATGAGCTCTCTTACGATCAACACATCACCCAAATTCCCCCAAACCTTTCTTCCACCTCAAAAATATTTCTCGCCTCAGCCCTTCACTTTGTTTCAACGCCACTCACCTACGACTTCATCACTTCCCACCTTAACGACTGCAATAGCATCCTCGAGGGTTCAATCTCCAAACTCCTCAATAAACGACAATCTATCCAGAATGCCGCCACCCGCCTTCTCACCCACACCCGCACCTGTGCTCACATCACCCCCATCCTTAAAAACCTCCTCCCCGTTCTCCAGCGTATCCAATTTAAACTCCTCCTACCCACCTACAAAGCAACATATCTGCAACTGTACTGACCCCCATTTCTTAAAACACATCTTTGTCACCCAATTTTCACTTATTTTTCTTTTTCAAAAGTAGTTCATTTTAAAACATGTATATGTTGCTTTAAAGTTTTTATCCTGTGTTGCTCAATTTTTGTTGTGAAATGTCTTTGAGTACTATGAAAAGCGCTTTTAAATTAAATGCATTGTTATTATTATTATTATCATCATCCAAAAAATGTGGGTTTCCAATAATTGTTACAATAAGGCTTTATTCATTTCATAATCTCAATATTTTCATTGTGAAGTACATTAATACAATATGTCATCAACAACGCATGATGGCAGGCAAGCAGTGAGTGGTGTGTCATGGTGTCTGTTTAGGACAAAAAAAAAAAAAAAAACACACACAAGTGCCACATCCACACACAATATCGTGACCAAACACTAGAATGAGAGGCACAATCATTTTGAGTGCATGGGGTACTGTCTGCTGTTTTAGGTTTCACTTTCAGCGTATAACATTTACGTACAGTGTTGCAATATTTGGAGGTCCCAATCACATAATTATCAGAGTACATTAAATGATAAGTTTTTTCTGCTTATGTGTGTTTGCGCATGCGTGCATGTCTGTCATATTGCATTTGGAACACGTGCTTGGATGGACAGCTGTTTAGAATGTTTTAAGTTAAACACTTCAAGGTTGAGGAGGGGGGGAAGCATTTTGACCCCTACAGTTTTAAAATAAATAGTTGGAGATGTCAAGCATAAAAAATGTGTCAACTTTCCTCATCTTTTCTGATTAACCTTGACAAGAAGCACAATCGGGGCGGCTGCCTGTCACGCCGAAGCGCTTAGCAGCTGAGATAAGGCCAGCGGCATTGAGAGCAAATACACAAATCACTCAACAAAAAGGAGGAAAAGTAAGAAAAGACTTTTACATTTTCTATGGGTCCTTTTTATTAGACAGAATGAATGTACAGATCTGCCATTATACAGTGATAGCACATACCCAGTCAGAGGCTAGCTAGCAGCTAGCAACGGAAGTTAATGTTTCAGTCCGCTCCAGTATCTATCCAGAATCTCCTCAGCTTCTCATTTTCAAGAAGCACACCGAGACATCGCTATTGTAGTTACTACGATACATCCATCCATTTTCTAATTCGCTTATCCATACAAAGATCACGGGCATGTTGGAATCTATTCCAGATGTCTTGGTGCAGTGGTGGGGGGGAAACATCCTGAACTGAATGCTAGCCAATCGCTGGGCGCGCATAAATGAACAAGCATTCACACTCACGATCACACGTGGGGACAGGTTCAATTAACTTACCATGCATGTTTTTGGAATGTGGGAGGAAAGCGGCGAAAACTCGCGCAGGCACGGAGACACGTTTGCTTTCCACTGTTAAGTCTGGTCTGTCAAGTCTCTTGGAATAAGCATCACAAATAGCATTATATCTATACTTTTAAAAGTGCAGTCCCTTCCAATCAATATTTCCTCCCTCTGACACATTTTATGACGAAAACATTGGAATTTCACAAGACCTATCATCCTTGCATATGTAATGCATCTTCGTCACTTGAAAGATATTCAGTCTTGTGCTCAAGACTGGGGGCGTTCATCTTCCATAGTCAAGTATGGTATTCAGCTTCATCATATATCTTCAATGCAAATGAGCCTATAAATAGACAAACACATCTCTCAGATGTGCCGTGTGCAATGTCAGACTGCAGTTCAGTGTTTTCCTGTGATCTTCTGCTTTGAAAAGTGACCCCGTTAAATTTAGGAGTATTTTTCTTTCAACTAGTCATGTTACTAAGCCCCCCATTTCTAGTGGATATTAGAAGTCAACAAACATCTATATTAGGGGTGGCCAAACTTTTTGGACCGCCGATCGACTTTTCGATCAACCAACCTCCCGCGATCGACCCGTTACCGCGTACGCGCACGCACATACACATGCACGCCGTAACGAGCAACAGCCTGACATGGAAGCACGCGACGCACTTTTGCACCCTGTGAACTATCGTAGCTCACATGTACCAATTTAAATTGCTTCCCTCGGCCCTCTAGATTCCTATTCTTTGCCTGTGCCCTCGGTGAATTGTACACGAAAAAAACTCTGAATGAGAATAATGGTAACAATAAAAGCTATTGCGCAACAGCTCTGATCATAAGCTGCAATTGCAGACTGCTGAGCGGTGACACAGGTTACGCGCCACCATAGGTTAAAGATTTACCTGCTTTATTTTATTGTATTTTTTTTTATACTTTTTGTGAAAATGAGACTGATCGGATGATTAAGGTGCCGTGTTAATTAACACAAAAAAAATGTATTACTAACATGCAGAAAGACACACAAATGGTTGTTTGTTTGTTTTTCTCGACAACCCTTGCGATCGACTTGGTACCCGATCACGATCGACATAATGGGCACCCCTGATCGATACTCAACCGGTTAAATTGCCAGGCTTTTGTGATATAAAAAAAAATGCAACCAAAAAAACTTTTCCCATCATCAACGTGATCTATATAACCTGTCCAGTTCAACTAAAAAGAAATCTATGAGAGACTCCGTTTTATAACTGGGAATGTAACAGCATTCACAATGAACCAATCACATTCAAACTCATGATAAATTGGAGTCGGCATACAACTCGCGAGAAGCTAGAGCTGGTCAGGATTTTCTCCACCTTGACTAACCAATGCATTATGCTGCCGTCACCATGCTTTACTGTCGGCTGACCCATCCCAGACCTTGAGAGGGGCCCAATAATTACTATTACCTGACAAACAACTGCATGAGTGCATGCGTAGCTCAAATGCCACAGTGCAACAAATTCTTTGAGAGAAACACTGTCTAATTATTCATTATCTGGCTTCGCACAGGACCTGTCACAGTTTAAGAAGTGCTCAATGCACTAAAAACGTTGCAGTGTGACGTTTGTTTCATGTGGTGTACTGTAACATAATGTTTTGCTTGCTTGCTTCATCACAATTTTTGCTAAGTGAGCGCAGCAAGCATCACACCTCGCTCTGGTTCAGCCTCTCTTTTTTTCATCATCCAAAAAAGGTCCACTTAATGGTGGATGATTTATTTTTTTGCCATTGCATTCGGAAAATTGTGTTCTGCACACTCCTTAACCTCCGTCTAAATCCCCCCGTGCATGTCGCATTTGTTGCTCCCACCCTTAGATAATTGTCATTGGCTGGCTTCAGCTGGTGTACCACGGCAAGCATGAAATGAGGTTTGTGATTGGTTGGCCTTAGCGTTGAATTCGAAGGCAAGCATGAAAATGAGTTGTGCATTCACTTTAACTTAGTGAAATCCGACTGTATATGTTTTCATTTTGAGATATTTGAAGGGTGGCACGGTAGTTGGCACATATTCCTCACAGCACAGAGGACTTGGGTTCAATTCCCGACTCCGGCCTTCCTGTGTGGCCTTTGTATGTTCTCCTCATGCCTGCGTAGGTTTTCACCAGGTACTCCTGCTTTCTCCCACATTACAAAAACATGCATGACAAGTTAATTGAACACACTAAATTGTATCTCGATGTGATTGTAAGCGCGGACGGTTGTTTGTCTCTGTGTGCCCTGCAATTGGTAGGCAACGGGTTCAGGGTGTCCCCCATCTACTGCCCGAAGACAGCTGGGATAGGCTCCAGCATGCCTGTGACCCTTGTGAGGATAAGCGGTTCAGATGGGTTGATCAGTAATACTGCCAAGACTTCAATGTTGATGTGAGTCTGCCTTTTGGGAGCCTTCTGACCTCTCATCTTTTCATCCATTTTAAAGGATTTTTTTCTTTTAAATGTCACCGTAATGCCACATTTTCCCCACTTGATGATGACTTTCTGCATTGTGTTCCATGGTATATTTGATGCCTTGGAAACTATTTTGTAACCTTCTCCGGACTGATACCCTTGAACCATGAGATTCCTTTTGATGCCATGAAAGATCTCTGTGGACCAAAGCTTGGACTGTCAGATGTGTCGGTAAAATTGTCATGAAAATCTCACGAGAAGAGCTCAAATTTATTCCGGTTTAATAAATATACATTAGGTGAGACAGACCTGAATTTGCAAGTATGTCTGTTTTATTTTACAAGTATGTCTGTTTTATCTTTTACTTCCATTCTAAAATATGTAATTGTGTTCAATTGAATTTTTCAAGTTGTACATCATATTATTGGAAGAAAAAGATTTGAAATACCGTAATTTATCGTGGTCACATTTTTACTTACACATTTGAACAGGATGTGTCAACGTTTCATATCCACTGTAAGTCTTCTCACCTATAACTGAATAGAAACCAAAATAACTTAAATCCTGAAATGTTGAGCTATTTGAATTATTATTTTTTTAACAAATACTCACCTAAGATGGCTTTTTAGGAAATTGTATTTATTTGTCAACAAGTCCACAAGAAAACAAGGTTATTAAACAAAACGAGTGTAAGCTGCTTTCTCTTTTTGGGTACAGGTGCACAACATAATATACGTTTTATTTTCGACAGAAAAGACTATATAAAAGTCACGGATGGCGTGGTGGTGCACTCACCTGACTTTGGTTCCCACACTGTGACGGTGTGAATGTGGGTGTGATGGGTCATTTGTCTCTGTATGTGCCCTGCGACTGACTGGCAACCAGTTTAGGGTGTAGTCTGCCTTCCGCCCAAAGTCAGATGGGATAGGCTCCAAGCATCTCCCCGCGACGCTGTTGGGGGTAAGCAGTGTTGAAAATGGATGGATGGATGGATGGACGATAGCATACAAAGTTAATACTGTACACATACACCATACACACACATATACAGAATATATATATATGTATATATATATATATATATATATATATATATATATATATATATATATATGTGTGTGTATATATATATATATGTATATATATATATATATACACACATATAGGACACAACAACATGAGGGATCTGATTGAACTGAACCAAATCCTCTCAGGATAATCACCCAGTTAAAAAATCCTGATGAAACTTAAAGGCAAGTTGATTAGTTGAAACAAATAGAACAGGGTGAGACCAAAGAGGACAAAGACAATACTAGAAAAAAAAAAAGAAAAGCAAAAAGTGACATGCGACAACTCGGTGGTGGTGAGATGATGCTCAAGTAAAGATCTTCATACAGCCATTGTCATTAAACATCATAAAAATCCACAATCAAGCTGCTTTTTTTTGCTCTGTTTATCTCCAGTATGTTATTTTGCTGGAACTTGTGATGAGACAACCTTGCCATACAAATACATAATTATTTTGTTTGTTTCCATGAGGCTTCAGTTAATTTGTGTCAAGTACAGAGATAAATTACATGGTGAATGCCCACCAATGGTTTCCACGAGCTGCTGCAGAGCTAAAGATAGTATCAACAACAGCACAGGCTCATCAGCTCTCTGTCTTCTACGCGCTGGCCTAACAACAAGAAACTGCAAGACTGTGGTCTCATGGCTTGCTGAGCTGTGAAGCATCTTGCACAACATAGATTATGCATTTAGTAATTCGATGCTGAAAACATCCATTTACATGCAAAATAAGTGATGTTTGTTGAAAAATGTATGGCACCTTTAGACCACTGGCGCGGGGGGGATGAAGTTTAATTAGGAACACAATATTTAATGACCAGTATTCATAGTCTTTTAATACTTTATTTGTTAAGATCTTATGTGATGGATCAACACAACGGAGTACATAATTGTGAACAGTGGACGAGTGGTTTGCATTTGATTCCGCCTTCAGCCTTCCTGTGTGGAGTTTGCATGTTCTCCCCGTGCCTGTGTGGGTTTTCTCCGGGTAATCCGGTTTCCTCCCACATTCCAAAAACATGCATGGCACATGAATTGAACCCTCTAGACTAGTGTGCCTCGGCGTGAGCGTGAACATGAATGGTTGTTCATCTCTATGTGCCCTGAGATTCGCCGGCAACCAATTCATGGTGTTCATCGCCTCCTGCTCGTAAACAGCTGGGATAGGCACCAGCACCCACACAGGCACAGGGAGAACATGCAAACTCCACACAGGAAGGCCAGAGCCGTAATCGAACCCTGCACCTCTGCACTGCGAAGCTAACCAGTCAACTACCATGCCACCTTTGATTGTGGGCCATGTGGGTTGCCGGTTCCCTATCCCTGAACTTAATTGTCCTATAGGCACCAATAAAAAGTAAAGTATGAGATTGGAAAGGTGGCTTACGTAAAATAAATTCAGAAACAATAAAACAGCGTTTACTTCATCAGAGGCAGCAATATTAGCTTGAGCAGAGAAACATAAATGAGCACCTGTATGTTGTATCCAGCGCATTAATATACTGGACGTATTCAGTATCAAGTTTGTTTGAAGTATATAATGTCTATAAATAAAAAGACAGCAGTGACACACTGAGCTGATACCCTTTGAGGAGTAGTTCTCCTTAAAGACTTGTTTGCAGATCGCTTTGATCTACACGAGAACCGCAGATGCAGTTCTAATCATACTACATCAGGGGTCAAGCAGGCATGCGACCCATGAATGTGCATTAGTTCACGCATCCCTGTCCTACTCAAACACATTTAATTGAAATGGCAAACCTGTAAAAGTGAAAAGAAACAGAGCCTTTATGTCACTGACATCTGAGGAGGAGGGAAGGCAAAAGTAATTAACCCCCCCACGATTTCCACTGAACGTCAATAGACGATATGGAGAAATTAGCACACTTGTGCAAGACATGAGGAATTGATGAGGAGAACCGTAATTAATTCTTTTGGGATGACAGCCCCAAAAGCTTGATCACCTCACCCTCATGCCCAGCACCCAACTACTTACACACGGGACTCCGGTTGGTGTGGCTGAAAGGTGCATTTAAACCTTTCATGCACCAATAATGATAACCTGTAACCTGTTAACATGATAAACTGTCCACTCTCCTAACCGCTGTCCCTGAAAGCGTTAATATGCGTTCAGTTCTTAATAGTGCGATTACTTGTACATTTCACTTTCTGGGGCGCCGTACTTATTTACAGCAGCATAAAATAAATGTACCCGAAGTATGTGACAAACAACGTTTACGCCGTGTGAGCTCAAGTCAACATTCCTTATGGATTTCTTGAAGGTTGTTCACCCAAGCAAAATGTGTGTTTGTAAACTGATGTATTTGTGAACAGAGGCCCCACCATGAGGTTGTACCTTGATTGATGCGTTTTTTCCCCTTTACTGGAGCTGTGGAAGGGCGTGGACCTCACAGTGCAGAGGTTCGATTCCAGCTCCGGTCTTCCTGTGTGGAGTTTGCATGTTCCCCCCATGCCTTCGTGGATTTTCTCCGGGTACTTCGGTTTCATCCCACATTCCAAAAACATTCATGGCAGGCTGATTGAACACTTATAAATTATCCCTAGGTGTGAGTGTGAGCGTGGATGGTTGTTCATCTATGTGTGATTGGCGGGCAACCATTTCAGGGTGTCCCCCGCCTCCTGCCCGAAGACAGCTGGGATTAGGCTCCAGCATGCCCCGCAACCCTTGTGAGGATAAAGTGCATCAGAAAATGGATGGGTGGATGAATGAAGCTGTGGAGAACCGAAAGCTCAAGTCACTGATTGCAAGTTTTGTAATTAAAAATATGTATTTACAGTATCTATAAAATCTTTAATCATTTCTCAGTCAGGACTCTCATAGGTCAAGGGACCATCAAGTACCATACACAATTTGCCTTTCCATTTCCTAGAGTCGTGAAGGGTCCCAAAATAACCACTTTATGCCATAAAATGTTTTGGCACTTCCTGTCAACCAATGGCACCGGTACAGTAATTAATTGCAGTCCGGCGTAGGGCTTGGAAAGAATTGTAAACAAGTCGACGTTGATTCTCCGCAATGATATTTAGAGCATCTCGCTAATTACTTTTTTTGTTTTGTTTGTTTGATGGCTTTATTTTGTTTGTTTGTTTGTTTGTTTGTTTTGCTTTCGGAGCAGGCAGAACATGTTTGCCAACAGATGAGTTTGTTGAATGAAATTAGTTGATCATCTTATATGTCTGGTATTTCTGAACGGGCAGCTTTGCATTCACTCATGGATGTTCAAAGAGACATGCTCAAACCATACCCAGCACTCACTACAGATCCAAACAAAGCAAACAGCAGGGCTTGAGGAATTGGAATAGCATGTCGTCCGACCACCAACCTTGGCGAGCAATTCGTTCGCAGCCAGTGCCGTGTGCAAATCCCTTTTGATGGATAAATTCAGGCTATATACTGCAGCCCGTCATCGTATCGTGATGAGTCTGTTTGCAGAGAGAGATTGGATCTGATTGAGAGGAACCTTACATACACCAGTTCTTTGATGATCTGATGATTTAAGTAGCTACCCTAGTAGGCATAATAATGAGAGAATTAGAATATTCATGTCCTGTGCCCAGTGCGGATAGTAGTGAAAGGCAAGACAGTGAGCCCTTGCTGCATAATAAATGTTATATTTTAGAAGTGCACCTCAGACTAATGAGGGGCATTCTGCTGTTAAACTATATCGACAAAGGTCCTGTCCTAAAATATATATATATATGTAAAAATATATATACACGAATGGCCTCTCATTTGGAGCAAGTGCAACTTCAAATGCGAAAGGCTTTTTTTGATGATTTTGAAATTCTTCAATGGGACTTGTTGAGCATGACAGATATCACTAATGTTCGTGAACGGGTGTCGTCACTGCGGTTCAATTGGATGGGGTTCAGGTCAGGGCCGTCAGTTTCTTTCATGCTAAATGAATCCGTTTTCACAGGAGTTTGAGGAATTGAATCCGCAGAGAGCAGTGCAAAATTGATTGAAAACACGACAATTTGCATGACTCGAAAATATGATTTTGAATGCAGGTCTTGGTGTCTGTTTGGGTTGTTAATTTGAGCTGAGGGACTTAAGTGTCCCCACTGGTCAGAACAAATGTGCTATCAAGCTCAATATTTTCAGAGGCACATGCAACCCCAGCCCTTTGTTTTCGGGAAGATCCTTTTTTGTGTTTGTGAGTGTGCGTGTGCACGCATGCGTCTGTTAATTTATTACACACGGCGTTGCCACACTTTCCCTAAAGGTGTAGCATTCTACTGATTACTAGTTTTAAAAGTAACTTAGTGACTTTGCTAATTTATTTTTTTTAAACTAAGTTAGATTACAAGTTAGTTAAATAGTTATATTCAGTGAAGACCGACAACCCTGCTTTTGATAAATATGACACCAGGTTTCGCTACTTTATTGGAAATGCATTTTTAACTCACATTTAAGATTCCATCTATCCATTTCAACATTGCTTATCCTGAAGAGGGTAGTGGGGAGTTGATGGAACCTACCCCAGCTGACTTCGGGCAGAAGGCAGAGTACACCCTCAACTGGTCGCCAGACACATATATCCACATGCCAAATCCACACCATCACTGAGTGGGACCCTATCCCACGCTGCCTGCACACAAGTCCGGCGAGTGTACCACTTCACCACTTTGAGTTAAAAAAAAAGAGTATTTTGTAGATTTCACTGAACATAAATCGTCTACTTGAAAAAAAACATTCAGGACCTCACTTAACATAAATACTTTTTTTATGATAGAATGTAAAATAAAGGCAGTTTTTTTACCTGACATATTAAACTCTTAATTTTGTAATGGCAAAACTCAACATTCATAATCTACATTGTTGATCAATAAAACACTATTTTTTAGGGGTGGGCCGGGGCTCCACATATCACACCATGCTGTGTGGGAACCACAAAGAGTTTCCATATAATCAGTGGAAGCAACCCTGCTTGTATTCAGCGCCGTAAACAAAAGACATGAGACAGGCGGGACATGTTTCCATCAGCCGTCAACCAAAAGGGCATACATCAGTGACGGACTGAGAGGTCTGTCGGTACTTGACACGGTTAGTGACCATTGCACTGATCGACAAAAAAAACACCTCTGTCAGTCGTTTGTCCGTCCTTTTTGTTTTGTTTTTTAAGTTTCCCGTCCTTCATCAATCATCAGCAAAACGGGCGTCTGTCGGTGACGGACTGACAGACCTTCCGTCAGTATTGACAGAATACCCGCCTCTGTATACACACAGATTTCTTGAGAGAGAGAATCTATTACTGTGTGTCATGTCCTGTGTGTGAGACAATACAAGGCGTCGTAAATAAGTCATGCTAGCATGTAGCAGCCATGGATAAGAACAGCTTGTTCGCATGCATGTGAACATTCGTGATAGAAATGAGGTTACACTCAAATGTTGCTAGCAGTCTAAAAACTGCAAACTCCCCCTTCAAAGTCAAACTACAAAGTTCAGGATTGTTGACATTCAGGTATTGATTCTTCAGCTGCTTGTAAATATGTTTTGAAATGCGTAGTGAACAACTGAGTAAACAAATGACTCATGTTTTTAAAATGGGATACATTTGAGTTCAAAACAGAACATGGATTTATACAGTATGTACATTTACCAGTAGAATGAATTCACTTAAAGGTACCAATGTTATATTTGCATATGTATAAATGTGAATTTGAAAAAAATAATACATTCAAATTTTATTCACATTATCTTATGTAATTTTTACAAATCTATTAATAACTTTTTCCCGTTGTAATGAAAGCATTTGCAGGGCAATTATGAAACGTGCTGAAGACCCTTTCAAATAAATATCATATTTTACAAATCCAATAATTTGTAAAAAAGAAATCACTCCAGTGATTGAGATATTACGCAAAGCCACAGAAAATATAATCATGCTGTTATTAAAGAATAAAAAGAAAACAACTCTTTTGAAGTATGGGTACGTTTTAATTGACACTCAGATATTAATCGAGTTGATGATTCTTGAAGTTGTGCTACAAAGGTGTGTAATTATCTTGACTTTACTATGGGCTAACTGTATGAATAAGGTGACTTGGGATTTGACTTAACACAGGATGTGACTTTACATGATGCATATAATGCCGCATGTGCAGCTCTAGATGTCAATAAACTGGCAAAATTTGACACTTAAGAGGTAAGTATTCTCTGCTCAACCCGTATCGTATTGTTTTGTGTTTTTTGTTATTGTAAAGTGTCCTTGGGTGTCTTGAAAGGCGCTTATAAATAAAATTTATTTTTATTATTATTATTATTATTAATATTATTATTATTATTATTATCTACTTCAGTTTCTAGAAAATACATGCGAAAATAAGTGGCACATCGTAGACGTAAGGGAACATTTCATGGAGCAAACAGTCTACTTTGTCCTTGTTCATGCCAGAGCATCATTTATGAGCCTTCACAGTGACGCAGTTTAATTTGGACTCTGTTGTCCAGCAGTATGAGACTGTGGCTTAGTTTCTTCCAGCTGTATTTTGTGCATTTCAGTGTTTTACCCCAACTGTCGGCTTTGGCAGAGACAGACGTCTGGCAGAGGCAGACTTAAACTAAAGCTATATTCTTAGCGAAAAGCAGCATTATTCAGAAAGCAAGCGCTCCTTGTTGTGAGATATTCCCAAAAAAATGCCTTGATTTATTTATCTTGGTCGGCTCCGTTGGAATAATGTTTGACCAAAATCAACTTAATAGATCCTTGCAGTGCCTCTGTGCCTGTGTGCTTTTATCCCGGCTCATGGTGTGGAACAGCATTGTGTTCTGTGAGGCCACGCGCTCTTGCTTGTCCCGAAATTTAATGAGGGAGCAGCTTTGGCCTTGTTAAAAAAAAAACAAAAAAAACTCAATATCCTCCCCTCCTGTCGTATCATTTTGTGACATAAATAAAACAAACAAAATGTTCAAAACAAAGCACAACCAGGAAAAACCCATGGCGTCATTCTACAAAAGAGCACATTTCAAAAAGCCAGTCATATTTTCAGATTTCTTTTTTTGTTTCCTCAAAATTGCTTTGTGGCTAGATAATATGCTACCAGAAAGCTAATTTGAAACTCTGATTTCCGTTTTCTAGGTGACCCAGAAGAGACAACTTTGACTCGGATCGAAACAAGAAACGGAATCTGCCTCCTGCTTTCTCATGACCACTATGTGTCTGGATACTTGAGTAGACCAAACAAGTTACGATCACCGTGAGTACCGTGAAATCACATTCTTAGGTGCTCTGTCGCTATTTCACTATACAATACAATACATGCTGATTTATATAGCGCTTTCACAACAGCGGCAGCTGTAACAAAGCGCTTTACAAAACAGTTAACATAAAGTAAAATAATAAACACAACACATAACATAAAACACGGACAGTCGTGCAGTCCTAACCACTTTTCCGTCATACGCTTTGTTGTTTGAAGCAGTTTGAGATGAAAGAGGAGAGAATCAAAGTGTCCTTTAACCAGTGGATCAGAGACGTCATGCTCAAAATGTGCACACGTCGGCTACAAGCTAAGTTTCAAAGTCAACAAGAAGCTGTAGCATCCATTGACGAAAAAAGAGATTGGTTCACTTCTCCTGTCCCATGGAAATCCTTTTCAATTCCAAATACGGTTCCAAATACGCATCGGCGCTCTTCGCCAACGCTCCTCTCTCCTCATCCTCAACTTCAGCGGCCATCCATCCAGCCGCACCAACGCCAACTGTCCAACAGCACTGACAAAGCCACTGAACAAATCGGGGTTGTGAAAAATGCTGCCCATTACTGGCGCAAAAAACACAAGCGCCCCAGGTCTGTCCAGCACCGACAGTCAATGGCGCCGACATTCCTCCCAATCAAAATCTGTGCTGGTACAGGCGTGCTGCCGAGAAGGCGCAACCACCAAGCACAGATACTGCTCCTTTGACGAATGTCGTGGCCAAAAAGCGCTGAAAACAGTCCATATCAGGTCCACACAATGAAACAACAAACAACATGTGACAAAACAAAAGACAAAAACAGCAAAAAAGAACAAAAAAAGCAAGGCTCTTGAAGAGCACTTGCCGAAGGCTGCCTACTCGGGTGCCATCTTGGGAAAAAAAAAACGATGGGTCAAAATGCATGCACTCTCACTCAGAAGTGTTTCAATTTGACGCAGCAAAAGCACCCTTTATATTGCCGAACCTGTAAGTGGTTTTGCAGGTGGCCATTTCATACCTGTCAACTTTTCGGAGCGCCAACCTGTATAAACTACCCAAAAAATCCTTATAAAGAGCAAAAAATCATTATAACATACCAAAGCATATTCTATGTCAAAATAATGGCAGAAAAAACCCCCACAAAATTTTCATTGATACTTATTGTAGATCTCCATATTACAATGTCTGGTTAATGTATAATCATCATTCTACTTTGTGGCATTATTGTGTTCAGAGTTGTATTCCTGTGTTACTTTTTTCACCAACACCAAATGCTGACCCATCGGCTCGAAGTTACAGCATCCATTCATATTTACTTTGGAAATGAAAGCATTCGAGTAGACTAGCACCATTCTGGGCAAAGGAGGGAAAACTGAAATTTTCAGAATCCGTATGCTATGTGCGATACGGCCATATACGTAAGATTCACCACAAAATCCGTATGAACTATGGCTAAACCGTATGAGTTGACAGGTATGCCATTTATCAGCCATGGCCAAATTGGCGCATGATATTTTGACAGACTAATGAATATTATCCGGTTTCAATATTTCTCAAGCTGTCATGGTGTTGCGTTTGTCCAATTTTTAGCCTTTGTTGACTCATTAAACTTCTGTCAGCTCATGTTGGTATAATTAACCGTGGTGTCAAATCGCAGCATGAATTCGAAATGGGGAAAAGAACACATTTAGTTCTCTGATATGGCAATTTTCCATTTTTATTCCACAAAGTGTCTGATGTTGTCTAACACACCCAAATCTTTTATGATTTCTGTATTCTTTTATTACTATTATTATTTTTGTAATTGGCATTCGGATTTATCATGTAATTTTTTTTTCATGTGGTATTTAATAACAGCTTCAGTCTTTTTAAATATCATCAAAGTCATTGTAAAAGTCAAAGTCAAAGTAAGTTATTAGCTCACCATGTATATAATATTATTGAGTGTTACTAATATTGCAAAACATGTCTTTGAGGCATATGTCTTTGCAATGAGTTGAGAAATATTCTTTGGGCCAATACATTTGAGCGCGTGGAATATGTGCGTGTTTTATCCCCATCAAACAAAACAAGTTCAACTTCGCTAATATTGGACATACTTAATCTAATCCTTTTACATGCCATTGTACTTTTGTCGAGCACGATTAAATGATACAAATCAGTGAGCGGGTCAAAAACCCAACACATTCTGATATACAAAGTTGGATTAGGTTCTTAAGCCATCTGCCCACTCTTCCTCGATTCATTCTATTCATCACCCTTTCTGTGAGGAAAATTGGCACCATTTACTGCTGTCACTGCAAGGCTTATTGTCTCCTTTTATTCCGGGGACAAAGCTGCCTTGACATTTAAATGATCCTTGCTTGTTTCAAATTTACTTTCAGGAGGAAGAAGGAAAACAGATAAGCGGTTTGAGTAGGCGGTGGCAAGTAGGTACCATACCTCGGGGCGGGGGATTACAATGAGTGGGACAGTACATGAAAAGATAAAATGCAATCTGCCAGGGAAATTGGGTTGATTTCGTTCAAAAGTGTCAGGTAGGTGTTGAGCGCCTGCAGGTGTTCCCCCTGGGAGTGATCGAATAAAGACTTTGATAGCTTACCAGAAAGTCAGACAAGACGAGCAACAGCCAAAATATGCTCCTCTAAATTGGAGGTTTAATGAATGTGTTAACCTCTGTCAGACTCAACTCAACTTTGATATGGCTTTTTCCATTAAAATAATATTTATTGAATTGATTTGAGAGTTTGATCGAATGGACAAGGCATTTGCATAAAAACATTTTTTTTTTTACTTCTGGGAAGATTTTTCTCGCAGATTTTCCCCCAGCTGTCAGTAGGTGGGGTACACCCTGAAGTGGTTGCCAGCCAATCACAGGGCACACAAAACCAAACAATCATTCACACTACACTCACAATCACACCGAGGGACCATTTTGAATGTTCAATACACCTACCATGCATCTTTTTGCAATGTGGGAGGAAACCGGAGTACCCGAAGAAACCCCACATAGGTAAGGGGGATATGTGCAAACTCCGCCAATATATAGTGACTGTTTTGCAGTATTTTGTTTTGTTTCTTGAAGATTTATTATTTTTATTTTTTGTGTGGTTTGAAATGCCCCCCTCCCCCAATTCATTTCAATGGTTGTCAATTACAAACGGATTCATGGAACGTTCTGGTCTCTACCTTTTGGGAAAAATTGAGGTCAACTGTGCATTTCTGCTCCTTCCTCTGCCACAGTATCCAGTTTCCCGCTTTCCATAAGCCATACTGCTCCAGTAAATGGAAAAATATTAATCCTGTCAACACTCTTGCGCAGTCATCACAAAAGTAGCTTCACGACTGAAGCTGTACTGTGTTAAAAACAGCGTCTCTTCAACCTTGCTTATGTCGCTACTGTCCGACACTGCCTCAGCTCTTAATAATAATTATTATAGAGTGCCTATTAAAAGTGTCTACAAATGTACTGGACATATAAACATTAACTTGTCAATAACAAGGTTTTACTAGCTAATGACAGAGTGATTGCACAATGTGCGGTGTGGTCCATCTATGAACACAATATATTCTAATTCAGCAACTTTGACAATGAAATCATTGACATGATTGGATTCAAAAAACAAATCAACATACACCACAGAGCAGAGAATTAAAAGACAGGTTTGTGTACTAAAAGTCTGTATCTCTGTCAGTAATATGAAGTCCATGAAGACATAGAGCAGGGGTAGGGAACCTTTTTGACTAAGAGCCATGAAAGCAGAATATTTGGAAATGTATTTCAATGAGAGCCATATAATTTACTGCATTTTAAAAGTGAATTCAACAAAATGTCAGTTTAATAAGCCTCCGAATTTATTCTTTTAAATAATTCGGTTATGATACTCACCATGAATGTGAATGGTTTTCTGTTCCTCACTATTGCTAAAGATCTAGCTTGCACCTTACTCAGTAGCTTGAACGCTTTCTTTCTGGTGTTGCCCGCAGGGTATTTTGATGTGAACGTACAGGTAGCATGGCGAGTGTCAAAATTCCACTATACATTCGACCGTTTCAGTGATGCAATGTTGTCATTTCAAATTAAACACACCAAAGAACCTGTTCTCTCCACAAAGGGTAATTCTTTGGTCCATTCGTCCTGAAGTGTTCCATGCTCATCATCTTTTTTTTTCTTTTCACCATCTGCTTAGTCGAAGGGTTAGTTAGCTTTGAGCTAATGACTGAGCAGACTGAGTCAGAAATTGTTTTCCCAACAATTGCTCCTGCAGCCAACAGGACATGAGCAGTGAAAAATCGATGGATGGATTAAACAAGTGAAAATATTTTGTTTTATCTGCAAGCCAGATGCAATCATCAAAAGAGCCACACTTGGCTCGCGAGCCATAGGTTCCCGACCCCTGACGTAGAACCGTCTCCAACCTTCTCAGAACCCCATAGCCTAATGACATCTTCAAATAAGATCAAAATACTATTATTCTTTTCTTTTTTGACACACGTTTTACTCCGTAGCACTTTGAAGTGCATAAAAGTTTTTTCTGGGCCAAAGTAACATGGGAAATGAACTTGAGATTTACATTACTCAGGACAGCCATTAGACAACACCCCTGGTGGCACATACACAAGGCACTCCCAAGTAACATGCTCTCCTTGAAAGCAAAACATTCCTTTTCAAACTGTTCCAATCATAGATATAACAGATGGCACAGGCCATAACATGTCCAAAAAAAAACAACCCCCCCCCCAAAAAAATAGTGACAAAGATGATGTGTAATGTTACGTGATGTATTTTAACTGTGGCTAACCTTGACAGTGGTCTGTTGTTCCCTCATGGTGTGTTTCATGGGTAATAAAATAAGTGAAAAATAAACAAACTCTTTACAACAGCTTTATTGCTTCTTGGCAGATTCTCAAGGTCACTGAGACTCCCACACATTATCAACAAGAGCTGAGAAAAAGAAAAAGAAAGTGGAGGTAGCAATAGTGCAATCATCCAAATGCTTCGGCTAGATTTCATTGATGATGGATGCCCCGGTGCCTTTCACCAAACTGAATTTGAGGCATTTTTTTATTCAGTCTTATTTTGTTCTCCTTTTACCTGATCTTTTTGGTAGTTTAGATTTGAAATCTGTTTATGTTTAACTTTGTAATTGCAGGTGTAATCTATAATGTCAATCAGTGAAATGAGGATTTTTCAGTAAATTTCAACATTAAAGGATACATCTGCCATGATGGTGTGAGCAAGCGATGAAGTAACAAAAGACAAATATGTTGGCAAACTGTTGAGCTGGGCTTCATTGACTTCTTAACAGTTGAATTTAACGGCTCGATAGCCAGCTCAATATTGTCATACAGCTAGCTTCTGTCTTTTGTTCTCGAATGCAGAAGGATGTCACACAGTGCATGCACTCCTCCCACATATATATGTAACGCACAGATGTGAGACGTGTGTGTGTGTGCGCTCCATCGATCCATTAATAATGATGCACTTTTTCACAGCACACATTTCTATTTGTCTCACCAAGTACCAAGTAGGCATTGGTCACCTGCAATTTTTAAAAACTGTATTTGTCATAAGAAACAAGCATTGAATTCCTTCCCAAAGCATTTTATTAAACTAATGGGAATGCGTGGAAACTGCAAATTTACCAAAAAGTATGTAATACAGTAATCAGTATATTGATCCCCGTAGTCCACCCCCCCCAACCCTGCCCCCAAAAAGTGCTATACCAAAATAAATGCTAAAATATCTATTTTGGGTGTTTAACATAAAGGTTTAGAGCACAAATCACTGTAGTTAATTACAAATATGGACTTCAGTACAAGCAGTTCAACATCAATAAATAAATAAACATGAACTTGACTTTAGACGCAATGCTTGCCACAGAACCCATCTGTCCATCCATTTTCCAGTCACCTTTATCCTCACAATCGTCGTGGGCGGTGTTGGAGCCTATCCCAGCTGTCTTAGGAACACCCCGAACCGGTTGCCAGCCAATCGCAGGGCACACATAGACGAACAACAATCCACGCTCAGACTCACACGAGACACAATTTTGAGTGTTCCACTCACATGCCATACATGTTTTTGGAATGGGGTAGGAAATCGGAGTACCCGGAGAAAACCCACGCAAGTACGGGGAGAACATGCAAACTCCACAAAGGAAGGCTGGAGCCAGGATCGAACCCACTACCTCTGCACTGTGAGGTCGATGCGCTAACCACTGGCCCACCGGGCCGCCTGCACAGAATCCCTCAGACAAAATCTTGAAAGCACTTTCAGATTTTTTTTTAACAGGCTACTGCTATAAGAACTCCTAAAAACAGGCCACAGGTCAATTCAAAAGTGCTAAGAGGGTGAGTTTGGCGCACATTTGGAAGTTGTTATATAAGAAGTTTTGATCAACAATGCTTGGATAATAGTGTGGCGTGAGATAGCGTCAGTATGATATACATGTAACCAGGTGAACATTACTTAGACGCTTGTAGTGAAGGCTTCCTTGTTTAACAAATGTAGCACTACTTTAACACCCACACTAGATCAAAACACACGGGAACATATGCAGCGTGTGAGAATCAGACCGGTAAGGGTGGCATGCACGTGAAGGAGGGTAGTCGATGAACTGTGCTCACTGCTTGTCCCAACTTGATACACCCATGATCGTCATAGTAACCCTGGCGATATTCAGAGCACAATATCTGGAGTGGTTCGGTTTGGAGTTTGAAATCTACCACTAGTGAGTCGTGTGAATAGCTGTACAGCAGGGGAGATCATTTGTGTTTGTCCACGTGCTTTGTACACACTCAACACACCGGAACATATCGACAAGCCACTGCTGTTGTCTATTGTGGCGTAATTGTCTTTAATCTGTTAAATGATTTTCTTTGATCTCTTTTCGAACTCTTTTAAAATTCAGTTTACATCTCAGACTTTGATCTTAAAGCTGTACAATTTCTCATTGTTTAGTCGGGAATAAAGCCCACATAAAAATTATTTTGTGTCCAGCCTAGTCCTTCCAGAGACTCGGCTACATACAGTAAATATTCCTATCCCCGGAATTCTATGGAAAGGAATATCCTTCACCCGGAATAAAAACCTATGCATTAACATTTTGACTACAATATTACGCATTACCGGAACTTGCGTAAGCGGAAATTCCACTACCCGTAACCCGGATGGAGGTGTAATGCCGCGGGACCTTAAATACACGTAACGCTCATCTGATGCGACGGAAAATATACAAGGCTGAAACAAGTTTTCAGCTCGCGTTTTTTTATCATCAGATTCTAAACGACGACGTGTAAGTGAGTTTTTATTGCCGTGCGTTTTACTGTGATTGTGAATGATTTTAACTTTATTCACTTACGTCCTGGAGAACGGGGCACTAGCTTAAAAGCAGCACCCACTCGACATGACCGAAGAAACGTGTTCACTTCGCCGTTTTCATTCATCAGATTCGAAATGAAGACGTATAAGCGACTTTTTATTGGCGTGCGTTTTACTGTAATTGCGAAATTTTTTAACTTTATTCACTTACGTCGTAAAGATCATCGCATCGAAACGTAGAAGAACTGTAACGACTGCAGCGGAGCGAGTGAAATGCATCCGTTTGAGCGAGGCTGGACACAAAGTTAAAAAGATGCAGCAGACACTTGGAGTCGGAAAGACTCTAAAAAAACAAGGCTCTAAAAAACTTTAAAAAACAAGGCATCGATTCAACTCCTGATTACAAGCCACCATTCAGCAAGGAAGCAATGCAAATGGCAACAAAAATCCTTCTTATGCACAAGAATTACCAGACATCAGTGATCAACAGGACAGTTACTTGCAACTAGTAAGAAAACACAGGAAAAACATTGTCATAAACCAAAGAATGCATCCAACAAAACAATCCAAAATACACATTTTTTCCCAAGACAGAAAAAAATAATCATTAAAATACTGTACGTATTTTACTGTTGTGATTTTTGGGGATACACCTGTATTGCAGTTTTTGTTATATAAACAGTTTTTGGATAGTATATTTTTGTATTTTATTGATTGTGTTGTTACGCGTGCATTTTGTCAACATACTTGCAGGTTCATAAAGGACATGTACCATGCACATTTCCCAAATGAGGAATTTCTGTTATCAGGACAAATTGGACCGCGCAAACACGAGTCCGTACGTACCTGGGCTCCAACGTATGCATTACGCAGCAGTGCTCGAAATCCCTCATTTTCCACAACGAAATAACGATGCAAACCTTGGCAATAAATGCCGCGATGGTGCGTAATTCGCTTGGCATTTTCCAATCAGGCTGGCAGCTTTCAAATTGGCTCCTCGGTTGTTCTCTGGTCAGTTGCATCACTCGTACCCGCAGCAACAGCAGCTAGCCGTCTCATTAGCGCGATCCAGATTACATACAGTATACTGCGGCTCATGACGGATACTGTGCTTCTTTTTCCCCTATTATTTAGAAGCTTCTGTGTCACTTTAATTGGCATATTTAAATAATTGAAATTTGGACGTTTGTGGATCGCTTCAAATTTGTCCATATTTAAATCGCGATGCATCTAAGAAGAGGAAATTTCCCCCACCCCCTTCTTACATTATCAGAGTGTTACAAAAAAAATGATTTAACACAAAATACAAACACATCGCACCATCAAAAAGGTATATTTTTTTTGCACTGTTGAACATTTGTTGGAGCAGCACCAGTTGCAGTCGACACACTTGCTTGCTCATTAACAGTGGGTGTCCTCGCTTGTTTGTTTGTTTTTTTCTTCTCTTACTAAAGGGTGAACAATACGCATATGCCGAACGCAGGTTGTTTGTGGAGTTTAAATTTCTATTTTAATAGTAGAAAGAAATATAATGCGCAGAAAATGATAAAACACACACACACAAATAAAAACAGAAAACTGTGGCCATTTGTATGAAAACTCAGTTACCAGAAATCAGTCATCCCTCAGCTTCCTTGTAGGTATGATATGTGTTATCTTATCTACACTGTTCGCGGCATGCTGACAACTACTGAATGTATGTCTTTCGTATCTGTTAATGCTCTCTGAACCAGCCACCGGCTGCACAACTGACCACGAGTGCAGTGGTGAAGCCTCATGCGCAGAATAATCACCAAGTGTGAATTCGATAAAGACTTCTCTCATGGGCAATAGCAACAGCCTGGTAGAAAATGCTATTACACCTCTGCACAGCAGTTACAGTGTGCGACACGGTTGCAGAAAAATCCTCGTCACTAAGAACTCCAACTTGAAAAGTGAGAGAGGCATAGAAGTGTTTGTGTGGGTTTGAGTGTGAGGGCATTTTTTTTAACAACTGTCCAGTACAGTCTATTCATTGTGACTTTGCTTCGTAACCCTTCTGTAAACAAAAGATTGTGACCACCTGCACAATAGAATGATGCAAAGCTGCGTTCACTCATCTGCCTTTATAAAAATTGCGTAATAACGTTCAATTTTGACTGATGCTATAACAGATGTATTTTGTTCGCAATATACATTCTTGAGTTTGTGTCTGTGTAGAACTGCACTTTATTATACTGTGAACTGAACCCAATATTTCTCTCACGTAACCAATTAAGACATGCCATATGTAGGTAGCATCGGTCGTTAAGATGCCAAGTCAGCACCTAAATTAATACGGCTGATTATAACCTCGGGCAGCCCGGTGGGCCAGTGGTTAGCCCGTTGATCTCACAGTGCAGAAGTACTGGGTTCGATTCCAGCTCCGGCCTCCCTGTGTGTCAAGCAAAGCGCTGTACGTAGCGTAAAAATCCATACAATAATTAACAGTCAAAACAATAAATTAATAAGACAATCACCCCAAATACGATACTTTTCAAAAATCAATTCATGGTAATAATACTTTATTTATTAATTATCTCACATTCACTACTTCTCTCACCAACATCACATGTGTTTAAGTATTTTATAAGTCACACCAGGCACGGGAGTCAAGCACCTTATTTTCTGATATCATGACAAATTAATGAAGTGGACCATCTCTGGACAGCCAAATTTTGGACCAAAGGACTGGCAGATTTCTGACTGACAACTGTTCTCCTGGCGGTGATATAAATCATGGGTTAATTTAATGTAAGGGTCAGTGAGTTGGTCATGGATGATATTTTTTGGGGGGGAGGTTGACTAACAATTATGCAAAATTAATGTTTGTGTTACATAGTGTGCATTAGTATCAGTGCAGTTAGGCTACCTGTGTGCCATCCATCCATCCATCTTCTTCTGCTTATCGGGGGTCGGTTGTGGGGTAATTGGCTTCAGCAAAAAGCGCAGAGTTCCCTCTCCCCAGCCTCTTCCTCCAACTCTTGCGGGTGTATCTTCAGGTGTTCTCAAGCCAACCGGGAAGCATTGTCTCTCCATCATCTCCTGAGTCATTCTTCTCTCGCTAAGAAGTTCCCAGAAAACTTCACCTTGGAGCCATCCTGATCAGTTGGCAGAGGCAACTGATCTGGCTCCTTTCATTGTGGAGGAGGGAGGGGTGGTTCTACTCTGAGCCCTTTCTGGATAACCAAGCTTCTCATTGTATTTCCAAGGGAGAGACTCTGTGGAGGAAATTCATTTTGCCCGCTTACATCGGTGATCTTATTGTTTTCGTCATGACGCACCGGACGTGACCATGAACAAGGCCCCAAGATACTTGAACTCCTCCATGTGGTGCAGGATCTCATTCCTGACCTTGGTGCCTCCCACAGGTGGTGAGCCCATGGTAGGGTTGGGGGGGTCACATTTCCCCTCGCGGCTGTGCTCGGCCTCATGGGGGCAGGCCCAGCCACCAAATTCTTGCCAGCAAGTCCCATTTGCGGGCCTGCATCCAGGCAAGTGAAAACTTTGACACTTTACCTCAACACCTATTGCGACTCACGTCGTGATATACGCTTCCTTACAGAAGCTGAGTTTTATCCTTTGTGATTTCATCAAGACTCGTAGATGGAGTCCTGAACACACGACGTCACAAAACTTTTAACATTGTGTAGATCCCAGTTTCCCTAAGCAGCTTTATCAAAAGCTTTATTTTCTGCAAGGACACGATAATGCTATTGAGGTGTCTTCAATGAAGCTTGAAGGATAATAATAAAGATTGAAAAAGATTGTTTACTGTTGTTTTACACAGATCCGAAATATTTGGTCAGGCATTAAAAATATTTCCTGCGGGTTTGTTGTGTTGTTTTATTCAGTGAGCTTTTTTTGTTGCCTTTTTTAAGTTATTTTAGTCCTTTTAACCTCAATCAGTTCAAAACCATTGTGCAGAAGTAATGTGAAACAACTCGATGAAAAACAGCTCATAAAAGTGATTTAATGATTACCGTTTGGATGCAGTAGCCACTTGTCCTTGAGATCAAACAATCAAAATGTGTCAGGTCAACAGCATCACGTTCCATCATTTGATCATCCTTGCTATAATATTCCAGTCAGGGTAGGTCGATGTAGTGTTAGTGTCTCTGAGGTAATCATGCAGTGCATTCTGGGAACTCCGGGATTGACAGCCTAAGAACAGGCAGGGACCCGTTAAAATTGAGGCTTAGATTGTTCTTTTGAAGGGCGCTACTGTCGACACAAAACCACCAGATGAGCAAGTTATGGCCCACAAATCAAAGCGCTGCACACTGGCTCATCACACTGACATTCTCTGCAAGATCACCGGGGATGAAGGAGGGCGGGTGGGCGTCAAGACTGCGGCAAGTCTGAACGGAGAATTAGGTGCGTTATGATCCCCCTGAGTCAGGTATGAGCGTGTGAGAATGCGTATAAGAGAAAGCAAGTCGACAAGCAGCAGAAGAAGATGCGATAATGTTATTCCTTGAGAAGGTGAAAAGAAAAAAAATGTCATGACATTGTTATGAATAATGGTTTTGTCATCATCATTTATGATCAAATCCGTTCACTTCAAGGTCACACTTACGTGGTTGCGTATCAAAATGAGAGTTTTTATTCCCTCCAGGAAAAAAAAACACTGTGTATACAAACCCAATTCCAATGAAGATAGGATGTTGTGTTAAACATCCATCCTTCCATCCATCCATCCATACATTTTCTGATTCGCTTAATCCTCA
Source organism: Hippocampus zosterae (assembly GCF_025434085.1). NCBI lineage: Eukaryota > Metazoa > Chordata > Actinopteri > Syngnathiformes > Syngnathidae > Hippocampus > Hippocampus zosterae. Next base: position 18,186,906 of record NC_067464.1, on the reverse strand, counting down.
CAAGGGTCGCGGGGGGTGCTCTGGAGCCTATTCCAGCCGTCTTCGAGCAGTAGTAGTAGCCAGCCGATCGCAGGGCACACAGAGACAAACAAGCATTTACGCTCACACTCACACCTAGGGACAATTTGGAGTATTCAATCAGCCTGCCATGCATGTTTTTGGAATGCGGGAGGAAGCTGGAGTACCTGGAGAAAACGCACGCAGGCCCGGGAAGAACATGAAAACTCCACAAAGGGAGGCTGGAGCTGGAATTGAACCTGGTACCTCTGCACTGTGATGTCAACGCGCTGACCAGTGGGCCACCAGGTCGCCTGTGCTAAACATAAAAAAAAAAAAAAAGAATAAAAACATAAAACAATTATTTTCAAAACATGTTCAAACCCATGTTTAATTGAATGCACGACAAACACAGTAATTTCACGTTAAAACTGATCAACTTTATTGTTTATGGCAAATTATAATTTACTTGAAATTTTATGGCTGCAATACAATGTGAAAAAGATGGGACAGGGTCATGTTACATCACTTTTTCTTTTAACAGCATTCAATAAACATATGAGAACTAAGGACACAAATTGTTGAAATTTTGTAGGTGGATTTGAATTTTTTTTTTTCCGCATTCTTGCTTGGTGTACATCCTCCGTCTAAAATGGGTATCCATCCGGGACGGACAGACGGACTGTTCCGTCCCAGGAAAGGAATGCCCATTACTGTTAATTTTGCCTTTACAGATGTGTCAGTTACCCATGCCATTGGCACGAGGACAGCCCCGTACCATCACAGAAACCGGCTTTAAATGTTGAATCCATCATAGTTCGGATTTGTTTTTTCTTTTTTGCCCCGGGGGACAAGACGTCAACAATTTCCAAAAACAATTTGAAATGTGGACTCATCAGAACACAAAACACGTATCCACTTTGCATGGTAGAGTCTAAAAGTTTCACTTACAGATGTAGCGTGGAACTGTATTTACTGACGTGGGTTTTCACAAGTTTTCCTGAGCCCTTGTGGTGATGTCATAACACATTGATGTCGGTTTTCGATGCCTGAGGGATCGAAGGTCATGGGCATTCAATGTTGGTATTCAGCCTTCATACTGTGATTTCTCCAGATTATCTGAACATTTTGAACATATTATGGACCATAGATGATGAAATCCCTCAATTCCTTGCAATTGTCCTTAACAAACCAACAATTTCCTCACGCAGTTGTTAACGAAGAGGTGAACCTTGCCTCATCTTTGCTTTTCACCCATCCGTTAGCTCGTTCACCAGTCAGATGTTGCAATCAGGTGTTTGATGAGCATTCCAACTGTCTCGGCTTTTTGGGAACGTGTTGTAGCCTTAAAATCCTAAGTTAATGATCACTTGCTAAAAATAATAGTATATCAGTTTCAATAATTCATATGTTGTCTTTATAGTGCATTTAATTAAATATAGCTTCGTCCATGTGTAACCTTTCGGCGTTCTTTTCAGGTGATCATACATGACTGTGAAGAGAAAAGTTCTCATCTCGAGTCATGAATGCAAGTGAATCCACGATGACTCAATACATTCACACTCATTTGCAAAGCAAACACACAAAGCCACTCGGGGAGTGTGTGGTTAGAAAGCCAAACAACTTGCAGAGCTGACTGGCCAGAAAAAAAAGAAAGATTAAAAAAAGCTAACAAACAAAACAGGCTCACAGTGCATGTTTAGTAATTCTGGAGATTGCGAAGCTTGAGAGTCAAGACCCTGCTGCGCTTAGTTTTCCAAAGAAACATATCACCCCCTAAACCTTCTCCAAGATGCTTTAAATAGATTTTCACAACCTTTTGTTTGTGAAGCCGATATTGAATTCTAAATGTTAAAGTTGTGATGCTTAGGTCACATTATTTTATTTATTTATTTTTACAAATATGTACTGCGTTAAATAGCAAGACTGGTTTAAAATGGGCAATTAATTGCTGTGTGGCCAGCAATGATACAACCATTCAAGATGTCAATTAGGTCAAATAGAACTGTAAATGATCTGTGGCGTGATGTGCTTTCCAAGCTCTACTGTGGCAATGTGAACTGGCCCAAGGCAATACAAGTTTGATGCAGTGCCTTAATTGAATGATTGAGAAGGAGATCTTGAGTGACTGTATGACAGAATATAAATACCACAGCAAATTGGTCATGTGTCGTTTCTCTCTCTGCTCATTTTAAATTGGAGAAAGAGAGGGTGGCGGCCCGGTGATCCAGTGGTTAGCGCGTCGACCTCAAAGTGAAGAGGTACCGGGTTTGATACCAACTCGGGCCTTCCTGTGTGGAGTTTGCATGTCCTCCCCGTGTCTGCGTGGGTTTTCTGCGGGTACTCCGGTTTCCTCCCACATTCCAAAAACATGTGTGGCGGGCTCATTGAACACTCTAAATTGTCCCTCGCTGTGAGGGTGAGTGTGTGCGTGGATGATTGTTCGTCTATGTGTGCCCTGCAATTAACTGACAACCAGTTGCCCCGCCTACTGCCGAAGACAGCTGGGACAGGCTCCAGCAGATCAGAAAGTGGGTGGATGAAATATGTAAATATGAAGTGTTTGCCAGGAGTGAGCAGACAGGAAATTGCTGATAGAGCATTCAGCAGCTCTCTTCCTCAGTAGCCACTTTAAAACAGCAGCAATCTTTCATACAAAAATCCAAACAAGGAAACATTGCGATGATCAGACAAAGGCTGAGAAACACCAGGAGCAGTACAGAGCACGGACCCTTCAACATATTTTACCTCGTCTTACAAACTGTATTTTTACCCGGGACAGCATTTTATTATTGTCTACCACAGCAACAGAAAAGTACATATTAGATGAACTGTGGAAACAACATTATTTGACAACGTTCTTTAACTTCTTGAATATTTCCTGATTGATATCTTTGATCCTGCATGAAGACAAATCTTTGTATTTTAAGCAAAACAAGACATGAGAGCCACAGGATCAGTTGCTGTGGGCGAGGAGCGTGGGCTTTTTGCCATGTTCGGCTGGTTCGGGGAAATTGGTCACGTGGATTAGAGCGCAGGGCCGGTTCGAACAAGTTGACCTTTGTTACACATCAGCTTGGACCAAGGAATCCTAATTAACACTTTTGGTTATTTTCCAATGTTTGAAATCAAACAGTACTCTAGTCATTCCCAAGAGTGCCACGTCCTCATTTGAAATCGGAAAATCCGCTCAAATCCACCAAAACCTCAACAAGTGAGACCAGGATTAGTAATTCCCAAATACATTATCACACTGAGAAAAAGAGTATGTGAACATGTGGGTATAGAAATGCAACTTCATAATTAGTCCAGTTCACTCCATCTGAATTTTAATGTAAACCCGTGTTTTTGTTCTTATCCACCAACATAAATAATAAGTAAAATATTGGATTACAGTATTATGGATACAAGCTGCTGAAATGAGTTTTCTCCGCAGGGTGTCCGGGCTCTCCCTTAGAGATAAGGTGAGAAGCTCAGTCATCCGGGAGGGTCTCAGAGTCGAGCCGCTTCTCCTCCACATCGAGAGGAGCCAGATGTGGTGGCTTGGGCATCTGATTCGGATGCCTCCTGAGCGCCTCCCCGGTGAGGTGTTCCGGTCATGTCCCACCGGGAGGAGACCCCGAGGAAGACCCAGGACACGCTGGAGAGACTGTCACCCAGCTTGCCTGGGAACGACTCGGGATTCCCCGGGGAGAGCTGGAAGAAGTAGCTAGGGAGAGGGAAGTCTGGGCTTCCCTGCTAAAGCTGTTGCCCCCGCGACCCGGCCCCGGATAAGCGGTAGATGATGGATGGATGGATTACAGTACCCAATGTAGTATGGTAAAAGTAAAATGCACACATTCAATCTGAAGGATCCTTCAACACATAATCCCAAAAAGTACATATTGCAATCAATCACAGCTTCAGGAATACGAGACAGGAAATACGTGCTCTACATTTTTGTTCAAAAATCCATGAAATCAGTAAGCACAATTTTTTCAACAGAAACAAAGCATTGTTTTCATGTTCTAGCATCACAAAACTGTTGCTAGCAAGCAAGCCCAAATACTGTATGTAACATGCAAGTCATAGTAGACTCATGGCTCTGATTCACATTGTTGTTTTTGTTTTTTTTCTTCTCACAAGCAAAAGAAAAATAAGCAACCTTGAGCAGCCTTACAATTTTTTTTCTTTATGACACATATTAAAAATCTCATCACTTTTTAATTGAAAGCGCTGCGGACGCTAATAATGACTGTAACTCAGTCCACATTTCCCCACAACATTTATGGTATACCTTCGTTTGTCATAAATTGACTACATTATGAATGTGTCACAGTTTTACTCTGTTTACTAGCTTGTTTGAAATTAAGAAAAAAAATCCAACATTTCCAATGCTCACGTGACTGCTCAAACGTGTTGGCATCCGGAGGTGTATGTTTGACGAATTAACATACATGACTGACAGCTGAAAGTTGGACGGCTCCCCACTTTTTATTCTTAGGGATTTTATTTATTTTTTATTTATTTATTATCCATTCAAATTTAGCAGGCTTATTACCGACCATCTTTTCTGCTCTTTGTCACATTTATGACCTTTTTATTTTCACTTTACAGGGACTTTAAATCACAGCAAGGTCATACGCTCAAAGCTAATAATTCGATGATGCACAGCACACAGAAATATGTCCCAAGAAGAGCATAAATTGACCACGGCTGAAAATTATACCCACTGAGAAAATGAATTTCATTCTTTAAATCCGTGTCATATAAGTGTGTAGTTTAACAATTTATATTTGGACTTAAAGCAACCACTACTGTATGTAGAAAACAGTATGCTTTTTTTTTAAAAAATAGAAATAAAAGTGTAAATATGCGCGGCCCGGTACCCCAGTGGTTAGCACGTCGGCTTCACAGTGCAGAGGTGCCGGGTTCGATTCCAGCTCCGGCCTCCCCTGTGGAGTTTGCATGTTCTCCCCGGGCCTGCGTGGGTTTTCTCCGGGTGCTCCGGTTTCCTCCCACATTCCAAAAACATGCATAGCAGGCTGATTGAACACTCTAAATTGTCCCTAGGTGTGAGTGTGAGTGCGAATGGTTGTTTGTTTCTGTGTGCCCTGCGATTGGCTGGCAACCGATGCAGGGTGTCCCCCGCCTACTGCCTGAAGACAGCTGGGATAGGCTCCAGCACCCCCCGCGACCTTAGTGAGCATCAAGCGGCTCGGAAGATGAATGAATGAATAAAAGTGTAAATATGTAACTGATTTGCATAATTCTTGAAAAATGCATTTGCATTCTTTGCATCTGCTATGTTCCACAAACGAGGGCTCATCATAAAGCATTCTTTTCAATCGCTTTTGACCCAGATTGAGACTTGCTATTGATTTTGTGTTTTATGGTGTTTACTGTTTTTATGTCATGAATTTATTGTTTTAACCGCCTTTGTTTTTGTTGTTCAGATTTTTTACTCCCTGAAGAGTACTTCGTGTTCAGGGATGGAAAGGTGTTCTATAAATACACTTGAGTGTTGTTGAGGTGTGCTAAAAGCAACAAAAAAAGGGTGAGGTGATCACAGCTGATGTGGAAATAGTGAAGAAAAAGCTAATTTATCTCTCCTATTTCTCCTACCGTACCCCTCCTTAACTTTCTGAAACCATGTGTGCGTCGCAGAGCAAAGAAGCTGTGATGATCGAATATATTAATATTAGATTACAGATTACAGAATAATTGATCATGGATAATGAATGCACTGTTTAAAAAGACAACAGTAGATAATTAAACTGTAGAAAGGCCTCACATCAAATTCTGCGTATTGCACAAATCCCTCTCAATGTTGCTTCAGAGAGACATTGGTAAACTCGATCAAACAGGACTGACTTGATAGTCAAAAAAATTCTTCTCTTCGTATTCCAGTGAAATGAGGTTTATCACCCAAATTATAGTTAGCATCACCTTCAGGAACACTGTCCAATAAAACTATCATGAAACCGGTACATTGTTTAGAACCACCGTCTTTTATTTTGGCCTTACTGCACCAGTTTTTGACAATTTGTGATGCCACCGCAAAATCCCATGTTTATTCCCTGTGGCGAGTTTAACATTGTATTTGTTGATACGGGTTGAAAGAGCAAACCCGTTGGTGATTTTGTGACGCAGGGTAAAATTTAAATTTGCTGCTAGCAGCTGACTACATCATAGCAGAACACAGAGGGACTCTAACAGCTCACACGTTTCTTTGTAGATGTTGTTTAAGATAAATCAGTAAATCAGTCCTTCAATGCCTTTGCCCCAGTGAAAAGCAGTCACCACTTCCTCCTTTCCCTTCATGTTGGTTTCAAACAAACCGTGTGTGTGTGTGTGTGTGTGTGTGTGTGTGGTGGACACGACAGAGCCAGGGCCCCCACCTCCTCCTGACTACAGCCATCTAAGTCACAACCGCGCAGAAGTAGTCAGGGGGGCCCATTGAGCTAGAGGCATTTATCCACTTGTTGCGAGCGAAGGAACAAACGTGCCGACAGCCTCTCTGTCTGCGAGATTGTAATCCTGTTATTTAATCACATTTTTAAAATCATACGTATATAAAAAAAAAAATCCTCATCTCACCCCTTAGGTCAGGGGTGTCCAAACTTTTTCCCAAGGGGGCCCGATTTTATGTGGTAAAATGTCGGGGGGCCGACCTTGGCTGACATTCTTTACATTGAACAACAATATTGTTCAAGAAATTTTAGTAAGCCAGTCTGTTTCACATTTCCATTTTTATTTTAATTTCAACAATCTTAAGAATTTCTTTTGGTTCATTTGAAACAGGAATTTGAAATATGACATATCAGTCAATATAAACACGGAGTGATGTCTTGTTAACTCGTGAGTGATGCCCTCTAGTGTCTAAATGCTATTACTCATTTAGTGAATGCTATTACTCATTTTGCCACTAGAGGGAAGCAGTACTCTATGAAACATCACTCACCAGTCTACGAGACCTCAGTCAATGCAACACGTGTTCCATTGCGACCAACCTGCGGGCCAGACGGCACTGATTTTATGACAGGGGCCGAGGGCCGGATGAAATTCGACCGCGGGCCGGATTTGGCCCGCGGGCCGGACTTTGGACATGCCTGCCTTAGGTGGTGTCCGTCCCTCATTCAGCTCGGGTCCTCTACCAGAGGCCAGGAAGCTTGAGGGTTCTATGCAGTATCCTTGCTGTTCCCAGCACTGCACATTTCTGGACTGAGATGTCCGATGTTGTTCCCGGGATCTGTTGCAACCACTCATCTAGTTTGGGGGTCACTGCCCCGAGTGCTCCGACCACCACAGGCACGACTGTCACCTTTACCTTCCAGGCTCTCTCCAGCTCCTCTCTGAGCCCTTGATATTTCTCGAGTTTCTCATGTTCCTTCTTTCTGATGTTTCCATCCTTTGGGACCGCTACATCCACTACAACGGCTTTCCTCTGCCCTTTATCTATGATCACGCTATCTGGTTGGTTCGCCATTACCATTTTGTCAGTCTGGATCTGGAAGTCCCACAGGATCTTCGCTCTGTCATTCTCCACCACCTTCGGAGGTGTTTCCCATTTTGACCTTGGGGTTTCCAGTCCATACTCCGCACAGATGTTTCGGTAGACTATGCCAGCCACCTGGTTATGGCGTTCCATGTAGGCTTTCCCTGCCAGCATCTTACACCCTGCAGTTATGTGTTGGATCGTCTCAGGTGCCTCTTTGCACAACCTACACCTTGGGTCTTGTCTGGTGTGGTATATCTGGGCCTCGATGGCTCTGGTGCTCAGGGCCTGCTCCTGAGCAGCCAGGATGAGTGCCTCTGTGCTGTCCTTCAGGCCAGCCCTCTCTAGCCACTGATAGGACTTCTTGAGATCGGCCACTTCAGTTATGGTGCGGTGGTACAACCCGTGTAGGGGCTTGCCCTCCCATGATGGTCCCTCTTCCAGCGCCTCATCTTCTGTTCCCCATTGTCTGAGACATTCTCTGAGTTCGTCATCCGTTGGAGCCTTCTCCTTGATGTATTCATGGAGCTTGGATGTTTCATCCTGGACAGTGGCTCTCACACTCACTAGTCCCCGGCCTCCTTCCTTTCGGCTTGCGTACAGTCTCAGGGTGCTGGATTTGGGATGGTACCCTCCATGCATGGTTAGGAGCTTTCTGGTCTTAACGTCTTAGGTCTGAATCTCTTCCTTTGTCCACCTTATTATTCCTGCAGGGTATCTGATCACTGGCAGGGCATAGCTGTTTGTTGCCCGGGTCTTGTTCTTGCCATTGAGCTGGCTTCTTAGGACTTGGCTCGCTCGGTGGAGGTATTTGGCTATAGCTCGAGGTTGCCATTGGCTTGTGGTATACCGAGATACTTGTAGCTGTCCTCAAAGTCTGCTATTGTTCCTTCTGGGAGTGAGACCCTTTCAGTGCGGACTACCTTTTCCTCTCTTAGTCACCATCCGACTACATTTCTCTAGCCCGAATGAAATCCCGATGTTGCTGCTGTAGATCCTTGTTGTGTGGATCAGGGAGTCTATGTCCCTTTCGGTCTTAGCATACAGCTTTATGTCATACATGTAGAGTAGGTGACTGATGTTAGCTCAATTTCTGAGGTGGTATCCATAGCCTGTCTTGGTGATTACATGGCTTAGGGGGTTCAGTCCTATGCAGAACAGCATTCGGGAGAGTGCATCACATTGGTTTATGCCACATTTGATGGACACTTGGGTAAGGGGCTTGCCATTGGCTTCAAGTGTGGTTTTCCACATCCTCATCGAGTTCGCAACGAAGGCTCTTAGGGTCCTGTTCACGTTATACAACTCCAAGCATTCAGTGATCCATGTATGTGGCATCGAGTCATAGGCTTTCTTGTAATCAATCCAGGCTGTGCACAGGTTGGTACGTCGGGACCTGCAGTCTTGTGCGATTGTTCTGTCAACCAGGAGCTGATGTTTAGCTCCTCTGGTATCTCTACCAATGACCTTCTGTGCTTGGCTTCTGTGATCTATGTGTCCACTTATATTAGCCGCAATGATGCCTGACATGAGCTTCCATGTTGTGAAGAGACAGGTTGTTGGATTTATTATTGTTTAGTAATCATACATTCACGTATTATTCGGTTGATTCTCGTGTCGTCATTTTATGCTCGCAATGAAGAATGCTTCTGCCTGTCAGTATAGTTTGATTTTGCTTGCAATGAAGAACGCTTATGCTTTCAATAAAGATTTATCCTTTATTATTTACTCACATCTATAATCATTTTATGTTCTTCATTATGTGCTCACTTTTGCTTGCTGTACTGTGTGAGAAGTTAGGGTCGCAACCACCTTTCCGAGGACGTGACTGGGAAGAGATAACTGTTAAGACTAAACAGCGAGCAAGGCTGAACCGTGAATGGAGACATCAACACCATCTGCAACAGGATGTTTATGTCTATTTGCACACATGTACGTAAATTGCACTCACATACACACACATAGTCAAACAAGTTCAGTGTGTGTTCAACAGCCCCCACCCTTTAGGTTGGACACACCTATGTAGTAGCTTTTCCCAATAAATGAGGAGGTGAAGGGGGAGATCGTTAGGGTTACGTGTGGAGAACTGAAACCGAACGCTTCTCCTCGTTCCCTCCTGGTACCAGAATCGAGTCTCCTGTCTCCTCCTTTTGGTTATTCTTGAGTGTCAATTTGGACCAACCTGACACAGGTTATTAGCCGATATTTGGATGGGACTGCACCCTTTGAGGGATCCTATGTGATCAGGATCGTTCGCCTTTCGGTTAGCATCCTGGGTGAGTCCTATCCCTCAGCAGCTGGTTCATTTGTGCTGCTCGGCGCTCATGGAGTGCTGTGAGTTTCTTTAGCCAGTAGGTGTGGACCATATCTGGGCCTGGTGCTGTCCAGTTTTTCATATCTGAGACTCTTTCCTGTATGTCTGCCACTGTTATGGTAACTGGGTTCTGTTCAGGGAGGTTGCTGTGCTCCTCTCTCAGGGTCACCAGCCATTTTGCACTGTTGTTATGTGCAACCTCCTTCTCCCATGTGCCTTTCTAGTACCTTTCAGTTTCCAGTCTTGGTGGGTCAGCTCTGTTGTTAGGACCCTGTCACTGAGCATACACTTTCGCAGGTTGTGTTGCAAACACCCTGTTTATTCGTCTGGCCTCACTCTCTTTCGTGTACCGCTTTAGGTGGCTGGACATGGCTTGGAGCCTTTGTTTGGCAGTTTCGAGTGCTTCAGCTATGGTCATCTGGATGTACCTCTTGGGTGTCGGCCTTTTTTTCCATCACACCTCTCTGGGCCTCCGTCAATTGACGCATCTTTCCGAGCTGCCTTGATCTTAGTCTCCAACGGTCTTTTCCATGGTGGATAACGTATTTTGATGCTTCCATGGTTGCTCTTAAAGCCAAGCATCTCAGGGATCACTGATGCTAAAGCGTATATCAGCTCATTGGTTCCCGTGATCGTTATGGTAAGGATCGCCCTCGGTGCTGCATTCACACTTTCCATGAGGCTTTCAGGTGGTACTTCACATAGCTGTTGTAATCGGTTTCTAGGTTGCCCAGCTTTCATTCTCGCCGTGATCTTAGCTTTCAGGTCAGTTGCTGCCTCGCTCAGCATTTCATTCATTGGGGCTGGCCTCCCAATCTCATCATCTGCATTCATTGGGGCTTGCCTCCCAATCTCTGGTATGACCTCCTCCTCTGATCTGGCAGCCTGGGGCCCTTCACCATGGAACCTGCGTTGTACCTCATCAATCTCAAGTTGTGACAGCAGTTGCCGTTTGTGGATGTTGGAATACTGAGCTACTAGTTGTTTCGTCGTCAACCGTGACTGTGGGTTTCGAAGTAACCATTTATCACACATTCTCTGCATGTAACCCCTCTGACTAGGGTTGCTTGAGTAGTAGCATTCCAACAGAGCCATGTTATCGCATCTCGCCCATCTCCGCTTTGTTCCAGTAGCCCATTTTTCATCAAGGTGCTCTGGTTCCCCAGCACCTGAGACAGACCTTGTTTGGCCGGGCATGTCATTCGTTTTCTTGTCTCTCTTGATTGTATGAGGTAGGCATTAGCATGAAGGATCTAGCCCAAGGACCCATACCGGACGGTGTTATGTGCTCATTTTTTGCCCCAAGCGGGATTCGAACCACCGTCTGCCGTACGCCAAACCGATGCCTTACCAACTGAGCAATCCAGCCGCTTATTTATATATATAATATATATATATATATATATATATATATATATACAATACAATACAATACATGCTGATTTATATAGCGCTTTCACAACAGCGGCAGCTGTAACAAAGCGCTTTACAAAACAGTTAACATAAAGTAAAATAATAAACACAACACATGACATAAAACACGGACAGTCGTGCAGTCCTAACCACTTTTCCGTCACACGCTTTGTTGTTTGAAGCGGTTTGAGATGAAAGAGGAGAGAATCAAAGTGTCCTTTAACCAGTGGATCAGAGACGTCATGCTCAAAATGTGCACACGTCGGCTACAAGCTAAGTTTCAAAGTCAACAAGAAGCTGTAGCATCCATTGACGAAAAGAGATTGGTTCACTTCTCCTGTCCCATGGAAATCCATTTCAATTCCAAGCGGCAACTCACGGTTCCAAATACGCATCGGCGCTCTTCGCCAACGCTCCTCTCTCCTCATCCTCAACTTCAGCGGCCATCCATCCAGCCGCACCAACGCCAACTGTCCAACAGCGCTGACATAGCCACTGAACAAATCGGGGTTGTGAAAAATGCTGCCCATTACTGGCGCAAAAAACACAAGCGCCCCAGGTCTATCCAGCACCGACAGTCAATGGCGCCGACATTCCTCCCAATCAAAATCTGTGCTGGTACAGGCATGTGTGTGTGTGTGTGTGTGTGTGTGTGTGTGTGTGTGTGTGTATAGGCGGCCCGGTAGTCCAGTGGTTAGCACGTTGACTTCACAGTGCAGAGGTACATTGTGTGCAGGTTCAATTCCAGCTCCGGTCTCCCGTTTCAAATACATGCATGGCAGGCTGATTGAACACACTAAATTGTCCCTAGGTGTGAGTGTGAGTGCGCATGGTTGTTCGTCTCTGTGTGTTGGCTGGCAACCGGTTCAGGGTGTCCCCCGCCTACTGCCCGAAGACGGCTGGGATAGGTTCCAGCACCCCCCGCGACCCTAGTGAGGATTAAGCGGTTCGGAAAAATGAATGAATGTTTATACACACACACACACACACACACACACCAAAGACCTGGGAGGTTGAGGGTTCTGCGCAGGATCTTGGCTGTTCCCAGTATTGCGATCTCCTGCATGGAGAAATTGGATGTTGTCCCTGGTATCTGCTGGAACCATCCACACGATTTCGGGTTTTCTACCTCCAGTGCCTCGCGATCATGACTGGCACCACTGTTGCCTTTATCCTCCACATTACCTCACATTTGTCCTTGAGTCCTTGGGATTTCTCTCGCTTTTTTTGTGCTTTTGGATGTTGGATGTCTCATTTGGGATTGCTACATCTGTCACAACTGCTGTCTTCTGATGTTTATCTGCTACCGCTATCTCAGGCTGGAATCTGGAAGTCCCATGGGATCTTGGCTGTTCTCAACTACCTTTGAAGCTGTCATTTTGATTCTTGGACTTCGAGTCCATATTTTGCTACAGATGTTCCAGTACACAATTCCTGCTACATGGTTCTGCCGCTCCATGTATGCCTTGCCCACCAGTATTTTACACCCTGCTGTAATATGTTGCACTGTCTCTGGGGCTTCTTTGCACAGCCTGCACCTGGGGTGATGATGAGTGCCTCCATGCTGTCTTTCATTCAAGCCTTTTCTAGCCAGTGCAATGTTTTCTTGGTGACAGCCACGTCATCCATTTGTTGGTGGAACATGCCATGCATGCATAAATGTGTACATGGTTGTGCAAATGTATGTAAGCTTGGGAACATCTTTGAATTCAAATCGTCTTAAACACATTTAGATTTCAAGAAATTCAAAAGTTATTGCCGCTTGATATTGCACAGCTGTTAACTGAAAGTCATTCCAGGCCATCAAGCGTCCTCGATATCATAAAACTGACTGAGAAAATACCAAGATGTGCGACGTTATTATTTGGGCAAAAGGTGCCTACTTCGAAGAATCAAAATTACATATTCGATTCTGTTTTATTATTTGTACGGATTGGGTTTAAAATATTCACAACACAAATGCAAATGTTTCACTTTTGCTGGACTGAGAGTTGAAATATTGTTTTTTTTTTCATTACAGTGCTTTCGCAATGTTCTTTTGATAATCTCGTCTTGTCAAATTAAGTAATGAGCAGCTGATGAGGATCAATACCTGAATTTCAGGAGCCGACACTGCCGCGAGTTTGACAGCACGACTGACTGTGAGGTTTTTATATCACTTGTTTCTTGTTAGTGCTGCCATCCTTCTGCCCACACTATTTTCTTTTGGGGGGGGGGGGGGGTCTTTTTGCAATTTAAAGCAGTGTATGAATAACATGTCCCTGACCGTTTACAAATCTGAAAAAAAAATCATTGATATGTAATAGACTCTTGCTTGCGAAAAAAAAAATCTTCGAAAGACACCATTCAACTTGTGTGTTCTCTATTGGCCTTCAAACATCTGGCCATGACCTTACTCTGTAACCTTGACACGCACAGAACACACATCATTCAATAACCATTGCACTACTGATGTCACTGTTTACTGCTCACATAACATTTCAAGCAGGGGTCACCTTTTTGAAACACAGAGATTCCTCTTGACTACTGATGAACGCAGAGGGCTTCCGGTTTAATCGTATGCACTTTTGAAATAGATTTGCTCAAACTACCTTCATGTGTTATAATTAATCATTCATGATATTCATTTCTGAGAAGACACTGATTATTATATACACTAATTATCCATCCATCCATCCATTTTCTACCGGTTATCCGGGGTCGGGTCGCGGGGGGCAACAGGTTTAGCAGGGAAGCCCAGACTTCCCTCTCCCCAGCTACTTCTTCCAGCTCGTCCCGGGGGATCGCGAGGCATTCCCAGGTCAGCTGGGAGACAGTCTCTGCAGTGTGTGCTGGGTCGTCCCTGGAACACCTCACCTGGGACACGTCCAGGAGACATCCTAATCAGATGCCCGAGCCACCTCATCTGGCTCCTGTCGACGTGGAGGAGAAGCAGCTAGACTCTGAACCCATCCCGGATGACCGAGTTTCTCACCTTACTTATCTCTAAGGGAGAGCCCAGACACCCAGCGGAGAAAACTAATTTCGGCCGCTGGTATCCGGGATCTTGTTCTTTCAGTCAGGGCCCATAGCTCGTGAGATGAGGGTTGGAACCTAGATTGACCGGTAAATTGAGAGCTTTGCCTTTTGGCTCAGCTTCTTCTTCCCCATGACAGACCAAGACAACAGTCCATATCACAGCAGATGCTGCTCCGCTCCCTCCTGCGCTCACTCGTGAACAAGACCCCAAGATACTTAAACTCCTCCACTTGGGGTAAATATCAATCGGCCACACTTTATTATCTATAATTGCCAGTGTTCACATTTCTAAATTATCGCTTCAACACTATTTCTGGAGACTCACAGTGTCTCATCAGTGGTGAGCTATTTTTGGAATAGGCCCGCGGCCTACAAATGTTATCCTTGATGACTCTCTGGTGCCCGCGGGCACCATGTTGATGACCCCAGGTTCAAAGTGACAGTCCTTGTCTTCCTCCTTAAATGAATGCGGGTTCCTTTCAAACCTTAATTGCTTAAACAGATCACAATAGAATTAAGTCAGCCTTTGAAAACAAATCATACTGCCGGCTGCGTGGAACAAAAGTTAATCTTGATACTTGGACTGAACAACTGCATATCAATTGTTTTTGCATGATTAGAATGCAACGCAAGGGAAGCTTCACTAATCATTTATTTCCATTTTCAAAATCAAACAAAGAAGTGAATGAATGGTTGTTTTGTCAAGTCAAAACTGTACGTTCTTAAATTGGTTATGACTTCCGCAAAAGTATATCTCCTGTTTTACTCATAATGCATGGCGCCAATTACGATCATATGGCTGATGGATCGTTTGAGCACTCTTCCTGGTCCTGACTCATTGTGGCAGCAAACCAGCGACCATCTTCACATCGGTTCCAGGTCATGTAAACACAACTAACGAGAATATTCAAAGTCAGTTCTTTTCCAATTTGTATTTTTGATGTGATCCTTCAATTGAATTCTGAATTTGTATCATATATTTTTGTTGTGTGCTTTGACGGCCAAGTTCGAATGTAAAGTATGAATGACACATAGGTTGGTCACTTGGGTTTTGTTCATGCTTGATTTAAAGGAAGCTGACAAGTTTCCGGGCTGCCTGCGTATCTCCCTTTGACTACAATGTGTCAGCCTTTTTTTTCAACATATAGAGGAGTGCATATATCAACAGGGTCTAAAAGCCGCCACGTGGTTGTTGTTGTCTAACTCAAGAGTATGAATTATAAATGAGTACCCATAAGGGCAGTCCTCTGTGCCTTTGTGAGCGGTCATTCATCACAGATAGACTAGGGGTGCTATTTTTATTTCATAGTCATTCTTTTTGCGTGATTTGGCCAATAAGAAAAAGTACCGTATTGGCCCGAATATAAGACGGCCCTGATTATAAGACGACACCCTCTTTTTCAAGACTCGAGTTTGAAAAAAGACGTTTTGAACATCAAATTAATTTTTATACAGAAAATAATTACAGTACATCTGAAACAAATGATTATAACAATATATTTGAGAGAAAAAGCATGTTATTTTTCCTCATTCAAATCTTAATATCTGAACATTTAAATATGTAAACTAAAGTGCAATCACATTCGTAAATGAATGGCTTCTGATTTTTGAATTGTAAATTACATCATTACATCAACTTCTCCTCAGCTGCCGATTAACCTGGCTGATCTTTGACCCACTTTTCTCCAGATTGTCGCTACGTTTCTCCATTTTCTGTTATCTCTCCTATTATTTCCTTCTCTTATCTTTCTTACCGCTATTTTTTATTTTTCTTCTTCGTGCTACCACTATTTTTGTTTTTATTCTTCATGACAGGGTTTCACTTTGGCCTGGGGAGTCAAGTTCAGCATTCACTTCAATGATGTCTGTCGCCATCTAGCATCGTGAATGGGGATAATGTCTAGATCCCGAATATAAGACGACCCTCACTTTTTCAGTCTTATTTCAATGCAAAAAAACACCGTCTTATATTCGGGCCAATACGGTAAATTACGTGTTCACTCAAACAGACGGCGACTTGACTTGACTTCTGAACTACTGATTGTGATCGTTTACTTTGACTCTTTTATTCTTAAACATTTCAGTCAATCCAGGGTCGTCCACATTTGCATTATTATTTTAAAAAAAATAAAATAAAAAATAAATCGAAACCAATTTGCCAGTCTGCCAAAATAGGGCCCCACAAAATTCTGGCTACAGTATAATGTATATGAAAATAACAGTTTCATTCGTGAAATAATTACACTCTGAGCAGGCTTGTTGGTGAAACACCATATTACTTATTGATTCAGCCTGTCTGGTTTATGCAAAAAAGAAGCCTTTCAATTGTATTTAAAAGGATATCAGCTCATAACAGCTATACATTCCACCGAACTTGCTTAATGTTGACAAAGGATGTTATGGCCTCACTGCGACAGATGTAAGTTGCTTTTTGTTGTGTGTGTGGGGGCGGCGGGGGACCCACATTTATTCCAGTTTTATGAATGAACGATTACAAGCGTTTACTCAAGCATTTCTGTTTCTTCATATTTACCTTTTCACACAGTGCAGTGAACCCCGTTTCTTGTAGGGGATACATTCCGTGCCCTGCTCTAATTGGTGAAAATTTGTTACATTCATTCAACTTAACACGTTATAATCTTACTGGTGTTTGCTCAGGGACGCTATTGATGATGGCAACGATTTTGAGAAAAAAAAAACATGTTTTCTTAAACTGAACAGTTGCCAGCGGTCACGACTGAATGCTGGTGCATCTGTGAAGAGCGGGCACATCTGAATATCAACACAAATAGGCCAAAAGTGGAGCGCGTGACAGAGGAACAAAAATGTGGAGTTGGGCCTCTTCCTGCCTCTCCACTTTCAGCAGCCTGTCAAAAGCTAAACATAGGTGGCATGGTCAGACTGTCTGTTTCACTTGAGGAAAAAAAAAGGGTTTCTACCTTATACAAGTTATGAAAGCTTCCGCACACACACACACACACGCAGTGCAAGACCTTCCTGAAGGCTTTCGCATACAATGTGTGCTTGAGTAGCTTTGCCGCCGGGCCTGCTCTGTACGGCACTGCAACAAAGGTGATAGATGAAGCTTGTTACTCACAAGTGATTTGCATCATCTCCACCGTTGCCACAATGATGACGTGGGAAACCATCACAAACCCATTTTTTTCTCCCCTTGCTTTTTCACAGTAACAAATCACATTTTGTCAGAAGCTATCTAAAGTTGTCCCTCCTCTCATTCATTTTTAGCCTCTCAGGCATTGTTGCAGAAGAGAAGAAAAAAAAGTATCCTCAGTCTTCCGATCCACTTTCACTCGGCCTTCCTCTGCTCCAATCGACCTTCCCCTGCAGTGTGATCCATTTTCCCTCTTGGAAGTTCCCAGGCTATATGTCTCATTTTCTCCTTCTTTTCCCCTCTCGTTCTTTCGAATGTATCTCAGTTTAGTCTGCTCTGTCTCCTCCCTAATGCATGACTGTGTGTTGCGTTGCCTCTTCAGGCTATGTGTGGGATGGTGTTGGAGGCTGGCAGTCTCTGATAAGAGGGTGAGTGAGCTGGTGCCATATTCCTTCTGAATTTTTCTTCATTATTTCTTTTTTTTTTCAATGAGTACACTTTTTTTCTCCTTCACACTCAGTTAAAATGAAATAGAGATTACAAAGTTAATGCGGTAGCTGTGTGTGCCTTCCATTGAAACCATTTCTTAAAACTAAGCGCCGACTTGATTTGTTGGTCGGTCAGTCAGTTAGAATGTTGCACTCTTTTTCTGAAAAAAAAATAGCTCTTCGTCTTTCAATCTACGAAGAGTGCAGCATTCATGAATCTAGGGGTAGCCCTGCGAGTGCCTCGTAAACCGCAGAGAGCCAATGTGTCTCATGCAGAGGACTTTATCATGCACCAGTGCAAACATGAGCGCTCGACTTGCAATGGATGTCTCGTACGCTGTGTGTACTGGTTGTGCAAGCCCCTTCGTAGTGAAGAGCGCCACCTTACGTAATAGAGATTAATACAAATAAAGTCAATGGAACAAATGTGTATGGTAATTAATGGGATCGAAAAGCAACCGATTATTCATGAATGATAGCTGCCACACAACTTGCACAAAAGCAGTGTCGTACAGTGATACCTTGAATTATAAATGCCCCACGCAAAGAGTTTTTCAACTTCGGAGCCCGATCGCCTCATTTAATTTTGGTTTCAAGTTCTTTATTTCATTTTGTGAATGTTTTGGATTACAAACGGGTGAAAATTGCTCCTCAAATTAAGTAATTTATTCACCAAAAGTACTCGGCAAAAAAAAAAAAACTTTGAAGACTTTATACCATATTATTAGTTTTTTAAATGATTCAAAAAATTAATTGGGGAAATTTTTATCAAAAGCACATTTTAAATACAACACCAGCAATAACATCTTTCTTTGGTATGAACAATATTATGTAAAATCAAAGCTATTGTTTTTTTGTTTTTGTGGTTTTTGCTGTTTTTTGTTTTGCAGAGTTTTATTATTGCTCACGCAGTACTGCATCATATCATTTGTTTTGTGATTGTGTGCTGTTTTCATGTCTTCGTTGTGGTATAAATTAATGGGGAGCCTTAATACTAAACCTTAAACTAAAGAACTGCTGTCCATTTTATTGAACAAAAATTGCCAAACAATACGACCACGGCAAATAATAATATTGCCACTCAGAATAAATAAATAAATACATGTTTCATTTTCTAGAAGTCCGCCCTTCATGATAGTGTGTGTCACACAATCTAGAGCTGGGGTGCCCAAACTTTTTGGACCAAAGATCGACTTTGCGATCAGCCAACCTCCCAGGATCGCCCCTTACCGCGCACGCGCGCGCTCACACACACATACACACACGCATGTGCGCTATAACAAGAAACAGCCTGACACGGAGGCATGCGATGCACCTTTGCATCCTGTGAACTCGGTTCGGTGAAGGGTTCGGTGAATGTGCATATGAACTGGTTGGGTTCTGTACCTTCAACAAGGTTAAGAACCACTGGGCTAAAGCGTTGTGATCATGCAAACATTTAAAACAACGCAACACAAAGGGTGAAAAGTACAAATAACAAGGAAAGTTTGCAGAGCTGCTGCAGTATGCGCAACTCAAAGAACTAGGTTAGCTAAGCTGAGTCACAGCACAAACTAGACTCATTAATCAAGCTAGCACTGTTTTATGAAGTGATGACACATTAACTGGAATTAATAGAAGCACAATTGGACAAGAAAGACAAAGGTCATCATGTAAGTTAAAAATATCCACTGATTGGTGTGTTCTGTTGAATCAAGATAATACAAAAACAAATGTATCAACTTCAGCTCCACATTTGAGAAAATGGAGCTTTGTGACATGGACACCAAATGTTCTGTTTTTCTACCCTCGGCCACTTAACATTTAAGTACCTCAAAGAAAAACGTGTACAACTTTAGGATTTGCATGTTTGTCTTCAGGATGACTCTGTTAGAGGACTAAGATATATTGGGATAATCTGACCACCTCCAGCAAAGTATAGCCCCATATTAGACTTTACTTACAATGACAGGAGAGTACAGCCAAGCTAAGCCCCAGGCATAGCTCCATCTTGAACTGTATTTCTTGGAACTTTGGAATTTAAAGCTTTCCTCAATGGACAAACACTGCAAAACATGTCTGACCCCTGGGCCTTCTTAAAGAATAGAGCACATACAGTATCTTGATGGAAATATCTCCCGGGTTACTGTCTTCATTTAATGTATGGGTTGGAGTTGTGTGTTTAGGGAATAAGACTATTTTTCATTGCTCAATTAATTGCAAATGTGACTCGGGGGAAAGGGTCATACCGGTAACTGTAATCATCTCTGTGTTTGGCTCCCCATGGGAGAGTGAGGCATCATGAACCGCCTATTGATCGAGTAATAGTAGTAGAGAAGGGTTCCAGACTGGCTGGCTTCATCATTTCTATTGTATGGAGCCTGTGCCTTACCAAGCGGAGTGCTTCAAAAGTGTAGAGCAGCCTCAAAAGCCCACACTTGCAGTAAAATGCCACACAAAATGCGTCTTCATTCCTAGTCTGAATGTTGAGTGTTAGCAAATTAATAATGAATGGTTACAATTTTTAGAGAGGATGACCAGGGGCAGCAGCGTAACCATCATTTCAGAATTGAGGGGATGGGGTGGGCATTTTTCAGGACACTTTGATGAGAAAATGATCACCTTCGGATATCCAGCTGCTCTTCTCAGCAACAAAATTGTTGAGTTAAAACAATGATAGGGAAGCATAAATAGCTGGATATTTCATTGCCTAAAGGTGACACTAAATACCACAATTCAGTAAAACATCAGTACTCATCAGGCCGTCACGTAAGGTGCTACCAAAAGTGTTCTTATCTTCGGTGGTCTACACTTATGTAATTGTATTACTTGCTGTTCCAGTTCGTGGCTTTGTATTCAGTAAGCCTCAGACTTGACAAAACGTTCAGTCAGGCACCTAAAAGAAGAGCTCATTGCCAATATACAGTATACATTAAGCACAGTTGTGTTACTGTGATATTTCATTTTTCTACATTCTGATTTGCAATTGTCATAGACATCCTCAATTTCTTAATAAGGTGCTCTAGAAGGCACTTTGGACATATGGACACTTATGCGTAAAACTATTTTCATTACTGAAATTAATTTCTGTAAAAGCAAAATATGAAAGTGCAGATGCTGTTAGGTTCTGACCGAACCGAATAATTTTTTAGGATTCAAAAAAATGCAGACAAAATGTAATTGCAAAAATATTTATTAAAGTAAAGTTGCACAGACAAACTATGAACTGAAATCGCTGGTCACAAAGTGCCAGGAAAAACAATGCATGAAACCAAAAGTGCTTGCAAAGGCAAAGATTCAATAGAACACAGAGAACACACAAATATCCAAAAGTCCAATGACATGAAAACAAAGAGCAGTCCGCAAAAAAACAAAAATACATACAAACAAGGATCTATGAACAAAACGTGAGTGACTATGAATGGTATAGAGTAGTCAAAAAATAAAAATAAAAAATCGTACTCGGACGCTAGGTCAATAATCCGGCAAGGCGTGGCAGAAATCAGAGTCTGTAAAGACACACCCGAGCTTGATGGGGGAACGAGTTTTCATCACTTGGGACCGCTACATCCACTACAACGGCTTTCCTCTGCCCTTTATCTATGATCACGATATCTGGTTGGTTCGCCATTACCATCTTGTCAGTCTGGATCTGGAAGTCCCACAGGATCTTCGCTCTGTCATTCTCCACCACCTTCAGAGGTGTTTCCCATTTTGACCTTGGGGTTTCCAGTCCATACTCCGCACAGATGTTTCGGTAGACTATGCCAGCCACCTGGTTATGGCGTTCCATGTAGGCTTTCCCTGCCAGCATCTTACACCCTGCAGTTATGTGTTGGCTCGTCTCAGGTGCCTATTTGCACAACCTACACCTTGGGTCCTGTCTGGTGTGGTATAGCTGGGCCTCAATGGCTCTGGTGCTCAGGGCCTGCTCCTGAGCAGCCAGGATGAGTGCCTCTGTGCTGTCCTTCAGGCCAGCCCTCTCTAGCCACCGATAGGACTTCTTGAGATCGGCCACTTCAGTTATGGTCCGGTGGTACAACCCGTGTAGGGGCTTGTCCTCCCATGATGGTCCCTCTTCCAGCGCCTCATCTTCTGTTCCCCATTGTCTGAGACATTCTCTGAGTACGTCATCCGTTGGAGCCTTCTCCTTCATGTATCCATGGAGCTTGGATGTTTCATCCTGGACAGTGGCTCTCACACTCACTTGTACCCGGCCTCCTTCCTTTCGGCTTGCGTACAGTCTCAGGGTGCGGGATTTGGGATGGAACGCTCCATGCATGGTTAGGAGCTTTTAGGTCTTAACGTCCGTGGTCTGAATCTCTTCCTTTGGCCAACTTATTATTCCTGCAGGAATTGAGCTGGCTTCTTAGGACTTTCCTCACTCGCTGGAGGTATTTGGCCGTAGCCGCTTTCCTTGTTGCCAGTTCGAGGTTGCCATTGGCTTGTGGTATACCGAGGTACTTGTAGCTCTCCTCAATGTCTGCTATTGTTCCTTCAGGGAGTGAGACCCCTTCAGTGCGGACTACCTTTCCTCTCTTAGTCACCATCCGATTACATTTTTCAAGCCCGAATGACATCCCGATGTCGCTGCTGTCGATCCTGGTTGTGTGGATCAGGGAGTCTATGTCCCTTTCGCTCTTAGCATACAGATTTATGTTAACCATGTAGAGGAGGTGACTGATTGTAGCTCCATTTCTGAGGTGGTATCCATAGCCTGTCTTGGTGATTACTTGGCTTAGGGGGTTCAGTCCTATGCAAAACAGCAGTGGGGAGAGTGCATCACCTTGGTATATGCCACATTTGATGGACAATTGGGTAAATGGCTTGCCATTGGCTTCAAGTGTGGTTTTCCACATCCTCATCGAGTTCGCAACGAAGGCTCTTATGGTCCCGTTCACCTTATACAACTCCAAGCATTCAGTGATCCATGTATGTGGCGTCGAGTCATAGGCTTTCTTGTAATCAATCCAGGCTGTGCACAGGTTGGTACGTCGGGACCTGCAGTCTTGTGCGACTGTTCTGTCAACCAGGAGCTGATGTTTAGCTCCTCTGGTATCTCTACCAATGCCCTTCTGTGCTTCGCTCATGTATTGATCCATGTGTCCACTTATCTTAGCCGCAATGATGCCTGACATGAGCTTCCATGTTGTGGAGAGACAGGTTATTGGCATATATATACATATATGTACGAGGGATGTGAATCTCAGCACTGAGGACTATTCGATACACATCTCGATGCACTGCCAGCGATGCGATACTTAAACGATACATGGAATTTTCTGGCGATACGATGCGATATGTTTCACCGTCGTCACGATGCGATACACATTAAGTTCAAATCAATGCGATCCGATACGATACAATGCAATTTGTTGCGATATTGTGCAATTAAACATGATGCAAATAAGCAAAGAAAAAAAGCTTTTAAAAAGATGGAATTCAGTATGGTATTACAAAAAGGATACCACTTTATTCCTTATAAACAGTAGAACTTGTAAAACAACTTATTTAAGCCCTTTCACAATTGGGTTTTGTGCAAAGAAAATATAAACAATTTGGCACCTGAGACTCACAGCTGTTGCTATAGTGTAAACACAAACAGACTATTCTCACTGAGTGTCTTATATGAAATATAATAATAAAAATATATATATATATGAATCTATAGCGCAAGATGTCCACCCATCCACTGTAAGTGCAACTCTTTGTGCACTGTTCAGCGACACAGTAATCTCACTTCTTACTTTGTTGTACACATTGGGAATATGTAAGTGAACACAGACCTGTCTGGTATTTTATACCTGGGTTCCAAAATGTGCACGAGCTGTCTGAAACCCTCGTTGTCCACCACGCTAAGGCTGGAGGTCTTTGCATATGAAATAAGCAGTGACCTTAGTTATAGCCATTGCGCGGTCACAGTGAGTTGCAAGGGGACTCCCAAAATAAGAGGCAATTTTTTTCTGATCCTGACCTGTTTTACCAAGAGTTTCTCCGGTGTCCGACGAGGAACTGGGCGTGGAAGCGGGGGAGCGGGAGTGAAACTTGTCGTTTTAAGTGGGTCTGCATATTTGTGGTTCTGCCGTTGTATGGCTTCTTAGTGCGACATTCCTTGCAAATTACGGAGGTTTTATCAAGCTTTCCGTCTTTCTTTTCGAAGCCGTAGTATTTCAAAACATAAGATTTGAATGTTGCGGCTGCATTAAATATAGTAGTTTACTCGCCTCCCCTTGCGCTAACTTCCATAATGTTTCGCTAGTTGTGTACCGGACTGTATGTGACGCACGGCTACCGTCCGTATTCAACACAAAACGCAAAGCAATGATGGTGCATTCATTGCGCCTAGGAAAGGGCAGATAGGTGACGTTTAACATGAATAAAACGGCGCTTGAATCGGATTTTACCGATACCCATCAATGCATCGTGATGAATCGCGATTTCACCCGTCAATCGCGTCGTAGCCAGTGAATGAGCCGATGCACTCGCATCGCGCACGTGCGCATCGATGTATCGATTAATATCGATAATTTTCCACACCTTTAATATGTACATACATACACAATCACATCCAACAATACAATGTGGGGGCAAGTGAAAGTATTAACCATGTCTTCTGCTGTGGTGCAGTGAGGACAGAAACATTGTTTTAACCTGCCTGCAGTTTCAGCTACAATCTTCTGAGCAGCCGTCCGTGCCTGGCCAATGCTCAGCTGAACACAGAAGCCCAGCCATCAATCATGTGTTAACTCCAAATGACCTCACTCTTCAAAAGGGAGAGGAACGTGCTATTGCACCTTGCTGGAAAGCCAGACTAAAAGATTAAGTAACATCTTGACCAATTACTAGATAATCGAAGGTAGAAATAAATATTTTTCACTGAGGTGATCAAGGATGAAAGTTCGTCCCAAGTGAGTAAGTATTCAAATGCTCCTCTTGTAAATTAAGGAATGTAGGTTAATCAAAACAGTTAGGGTAAATGTAAAAAAGAAAAAAAGAAAACCTGAGCCTTCAGTGGAACTCAATAGACCTGTGCTCTGTATCTTACTATGGTGCACAGACGTGTGCGGCACGTTTTGCTGTTCTCGCGTGAGCTAACCAACTTGTTCAGTGCAACAAGCTTTTAAAGTAATGTAAACATGTTTTTGTAGAAGCAATAGGGGTGCCCAACCATTTGAAATGGTAGACTACGATGGGTACTCGGGAGTCAAAAATAAATTGTGTGTGTGTGTGTTTGTGGGTGGGTGGGGGGTGTTATTATGATTTGTATTATATATATTTTCTTGTTCGTGTGTGTTATAACTTGCACACCCTACCGATCACATGTCCACATTTATTTTCAAAGAAAAAAACGTGGGTCACCTTGGTACGTTAGTAAAACCACACTTGGTGTGTCAGCGCTGTGTGCTGTCAATACTGAGACACGGGCGTTGCAGGTTCGATCCCCAAATTGGGTAAAGCACCACTCGTTACCCATATCAGCCACAAGTAGTCAATGAATGGGCATCTGCGGCATCTCCCCAAGATAAACGGTATAAAGAGGTCACTACTGTACTCATCTGCTATTTGATTTATTATAGAATATAGCTGTTTCTTTACAGCCCCTATCCTATATCCTATAGTGTTGGCAAAGGTAGGGAAATGCGGATTTACGTCAGGGTTCATTCACGGACGCAAACGTTCCCCAGATGTTCGCCAACAGTTTCAATGTTTTTTTCTTGTCGCAAGGAAATTTTGAAAGTTTCCTTGCTACAAGAAGAGTCGAAGCGAATGTCTGGAAAAAGTTTGGCAAATGTGTGCGACCTTGAAACGAACCCTGACGAGAATGCAAGGTTCACTATTTAGTTAAGTTAACGTAGACATGCCGTTTTCATTTTTTTTTATGTTGCAACTATTTGGACGCATGCACTTATAATTGGTCTGGCTTTACATGAAAAACAATAAAAATGTGAGTATGAGCTTGATTTAGGTTAATGGCAAAATGAGAAACTCAGGTCCGATGTTACTTAACAATCGTGCCTATGTGATATGAGCCTAATTTGTATTCTGCACCGTATGCACCAGTGGCAGTGTGAGCAGTATGTATCATCTACTAAACAGCAGGTTGCCGTAATTTTCAGAGATTACCAAGGTCTGTGCCACCAGCATGATTGTGAGATGAATGCTACAGATGGACAAACAGACTCTGAGTGGAGTTTAATTTTTGTTCAGCTACTTTCATAATTCAAGTTGCTAAGCCATCTGAGAGTTGTTTGGGAGGGAGTAAAATGGTATCTCTCTGATCCACACTCCCAAACACACCGTCACTGAGTGCGAACCGATCCCACGCTGCCCGCTCACAAGTCAGGCATTAGGCGAGTGGCCCACTTCACTATCAGGGACAAGCCATTTCAAAGAAACACGTTGTAGGGGTGGCAACTCAAAATGTTGAAAGAGCCATATTGGCCTTAAAAAAAATGTCTGGAGCTGCCAAAAATAATATAAGCCTTTTAATGAAGTCAACACATGCTGTGAGTGTCTGTTTAAGCTATATTAGCTTACTATCAAAATGACTAAGCAGGCTCCAAATACATAATGTGTAGTCATGATTAAATGTTTATTTTCCCCTCAGCACATCTGGAGAGAATGACGCATCCCGTGACAACTCTGCTGTACAATAGTACTTTTAGTTTACTTTCCAGAGAGGCATGGCTTTAATATTTGGAATTATTGCAGTTTTGTTTTTGAGTTCTGAAAATAGCTGCTCACAGATTTAAGGAAGGCAGCAGTGGTTATTTTTCCGTGATCGGCAACTCTCCTGTACAAAGAAATCATACAAACTCCATACAGAACTGTGAAGCAATTAAGCCAAGTGCTTGTCCACCGCGTCACTACATACACATAGGTCGCTAAGTGGCTAGCTAAGTGAGATACAATTTTGAGTGTCAACCTCGACATAAAATGCAACATGACAGAAGTAGCAAGTTCGCAACACACAAAGTTTCACCAAGCTATTGGAATGTGATATCTTATCAAAGCTTCACAGAGAAAGAGAGATGAAAAGTCTAGTTCAGTGCTGTCAGTGCTCATACCTTCCTTCAGAGAGTGTATTTCACATTTTACCCAGTGTGTTGAAGGAATCTTGACTTTGTCGAAATAAAAACGTAAGCAATTAATAAATAAATAAATCGCCAAAAAAGATCAGAATATTATTTTCTATTTGAAACTTTGGCTGCATTTATCATATGGTTGTTGCTACCGGGGGGATGAGGAGGCACTCAACGAACACCTCATCTCCAACAATGGTATCTAAATATAGAGCACTTGGATTGTTGTTTAACAGACGGTAATGTCACTTTCCAGGCCTGATTTTGCTCGACGATACACAGAGCACACTCTGCTCTTGACAAACTAAAATTGCTCTTTGGAAATGGAATATCATAAATTGCTGCCATTTTTGGGAGTATGTTGAATAAATTGTTTGGCACTATTTGAAGAGATTTCACAGGAATGAATACATATTAAATTGTAAGGTCAAACATATCTGGGTGGTGTGACTTGCCAAAGTATAAGTTAACCCATTGATGAAGAGGTTTTCCATTCATTCTCCTCCCAGCAAGACCTTTGCAGATCAATGACATGAACTACATTGTTCAGACTATGGTCACACTTTTATTAGAGTTTTTTTCTGGTCTTGCGACTTCAATTTAGGTCCAACTTGTATCCCTCCATCCATTTTCCAAGCCGCTTATCCTCGAAAGAGTCTCGGACATGCTGGAGCCTATCCCAGCCGTCTTTGAGCAGTAGGCGGGAGACACCCTGAACCGAAATGTGATTAATTTCGTCAAAGTTAAGTGCATCTCCCTCATCAACGATATACTTTCCTGTATGGTCAGAGGAGAAGCTCCACCCCAAAAATGTGACTTCACAAATTGGCCAGCATTGACCAATTAATTTTCATCGGAGGTTCATAACAATCTCTTCAAAGGTTCAATGAGGACATAATCCGTTTTATACATTTCAGGAAAAGGATCATGAAAAGTGATCAGACTCAGCCTTCTAGAGTTTGTCAGTTCACTTGTGAAAAAAACCTCAACCAGTCAATGATGTTTTCTCAAAAAGTTTTCTACCTTATTCAGACGATGACTGGAAGTCACCACCAGCATTATCACTTAGAGCATGCCATAAAAAGCTTGTTTTCAATTTTAAAAAAGCACCAATATCTTCCCATTAACTGATACATCTGTAACTTTTGCTCAAGGACATCTTATTATGCTGGAGCGTATTCTGTCCTCCCTATCCGCCCGAAGTTGAATCTTTCTTCCTAGCTTATCGGTAAACAAGCGCATTGGCTCCATTGTGTACCAGCTGTATGAACACACTCGTTTGAAGTTAATCAAGCATGTAACAAAATGAAACTTGAAAAACATGATATTATGTGTTGTGTCTATTCTCCATTAGTGGTCAAAACAAGAATGATCTTCAAATCTTGTGAATGCAAGATCTGCATAGACAAAAATTACATTTCTTTCTCGTCCGATGCTTAGAATGTGACCACTCTTTGATACCACGCAAGCAGTGAGGAGTGTCTTGAGATGCACCAAAACACCGGCATTTAATGAGACTATTAGTCTGCACCATGTCCTGTCGGTACACTTGGGCAGTTTGCACTTATCAGGTGGCAGTGTAACTTCGGCATGTAATTAACTCTATTCATTTTGTGGAAGGAAACGGACATTAGATTTAGGGCCTCATTTATTCAAGGTTTGTCCGTGCAAAAACAGGCATGAAAGCTGATCTACAAACGGTACAGGGCCAGGATTGTGTCTGCCAAATGGGCAATATAGCGTGACAGTTCATTTCATGCATTTTGGCAGGAGTATATACAAATTGATGAATTCAGTCCACGCAATGTGATTTATCAAACCTCGAATGAATTCTGATGGCTGAATAACGCATCAGAAAGGCGGGTGAAAAACGACGCGCTTAGCGCTGCCAGCATAATGCAGGCAACATGAGAGGCGGTGGGTGGGGAGAACTTTTCCACTTCAGTGGACATGTATGTTGAAATGCCAGAAACAAAAATTAAAATTTTGGAATGCAATATTACAGAGGATGGGTAGATATATTGAATTCCCACCCACTTGGGATGAGTAAAATCACACAAAATGTGGCTTTTTTTGTGGTTACTTTCTTCCCCAAAGAGAGGTCAATTTCTTTTGCCTTTTCCACCAACACTCGCAATTCAATCACTTCAAACTTAATCGCTCCCACATTTTTCATGGTGAAAACCTCCAGAGATGGTTCAAGCGCAAAACCATCTTTTCAATATTGTGGGGTTCCATCACTTTTACATGTTCCCAACAGTTTATGCAATCTGTTAGAGTGAGTGAACATGCAATTTAGTGACTGCTATTTTGGAATTTACGAAGAGATTGCAATCTCACACCCAACAACAGCGCATGCAATCTGTGAGAGAGAACATGTAACATAGCTGCCGCTATTTGGGATCTTGGTGAATCATGTCTCTAATGTGAAAATCTGTGGGTTTGTATATTTTTCATTTGCAAATAAGCCATATCCATGGACAGATGTTTCTGTGATGATTGCCATTAAATGATTTAGGTCCATTTTAAGTTTTCATGACAATAAATTATAGGGTAAATATGAGTAGGATTGGCTTGCAACCGGTTCAGGGTGTCCCCCGCCTACTGCCCGAAGACAGCTGGGATAGGCTCCAGCACCCCCCGCAACCCTAGTGAGGATAAAGCAGTTCGGAAATGAATGAATTAATTAATATTATGAATGAATCATGTGGCACAGTGGTTGACTGGCTAGCGTGTCAGTCTCACAGTGCAGGTTTTCTCTGGGTAGTCCGTAATCCTCCCAGATTCCAAAAAACATGCTTGGCAGGTTAATGGAACACTCTAAATTGTCCCTAGGTATGAGTGTGAGCATGGACGGTTGTTCATCTATGTGTGCCCCGCAATTGACTGGCAACCAGTTCCTGGTATATACCGCTTACTGCCTGAAGACAGCTGGGATAGGCTCCAGGACACCCCGCGGCTTGTGAGGATAAGCAGATCAGAAAATGGATGGATGGTTGGATCTTATGAATTGTGTTCATCTTATTTATCTTGTTTTGCATGCCATATCAAAAGATTCATGCAGGGGCGTACTGTTCTGCGCTTACGTTTAATGAAATTAGCGATATTCACACGTGGCTGTAAATGTATCTGTAAATGGCATGTAGAGCACCTGCTTGGAGTTGACAGGGCCAAGATACTGTCACACAGCTAAAATTACAGAAAAAAAGTCACACTCCAAAGTTGATTTGTACATCACGCCATATTTTCGAACCTTTACATTACCTCTCGAGTGAGAAAACCTCACTTATTGAGATTAGAAGATTGAAATTTAAGTCAGTGGAACAATCCCGTGGCAGCTTTACAGTATGTCCTTTCATCTAATGTAAGGCTGGATGTGCCTGTTGGTATTTCAGCAGCAGACTTGACCTTTGCCTTGACCATCGTAGATAGTGTTTGAGCCTCAGAAAAGGCCATTAGTAAATGGCTGCAGACCTTAAACACCCTGCATGGGTCTTATTACCTGTTCCCATTCAGGAAAGGTCATGTCTTTGTCTCACTCTGACTTACTCTACTAACTACATACTCCATTTTTTAAAGTATTTGTAATGCTTCACATTTATTTTACTGTTGTGTACCTATAAAAGTCACCTTTGAACAAAAGCAATGAGATAATGGATTATTTCATGGTAGTTGTTGCTACTGAATGAGTTTCGAATGACTAGCTCAGTCATGACAAAGTGAAGACATGTGTTTCAATTTTACTCATTCATTCATTCATTTATTCATTCATTCATCTTCCTAACCGCTTGATCCTCACTAGGGTCGCGGGGGGTGCTGGAGCCTATCCCAGCTGTCTCCGGGCAGTAGGCGGGGGACACCCTGAATCAGTTGCCAGCCAATCGCAGGGCACACAGAGACGAACAACCATTCGCACTCACACTCACACCTAGGGACAATTTAGAGTGTTCAATCAGCCTGCCATGCATATTTTTGGAATGTGGGAGGAAACCGGAGCACCCGGAGAAAACCCACGCAGGCCCGGGGAGAACATGCAAACTCCACACAGGGAGGTCGGAGCTGGAATCGAACCCGGTACCTTTGCACTGTGAAGCCCACGTGCTAACCACTGTACTACCGGGCCGCCCAATTTTACTCATTTTGTTTTTAAAAATAATTTAAGGTCAACTTGTTAAATTATCGCTTGGTCCCACTTCTGTCTCTTTATCCGAAGTGTTTTAATCACCAAATAAAATAAATTATCAAATCACTCATTATTGTTTGCAATTAATTAATTTCCGTACTGAGAGCACTTCATGCTTACTAATCAATACTCACGGTCAGGTTACTATTGTGACGCCCTCGTATGTGGCCAAGGATGACGCAGTCGCTGATGCACCTCATATTGGTTGATTCCCATGAGCGATAACCGAATGAACATTCATTCAAGAGAAGCTATCGGCCTCAACTCATGACCAGTCACTCAACACATTAACTGACTGCCTTGCGCCGATGTTCAAAGTTCTATTTCCCATCTGCTCTTTCATCTGATGCATCCCCTTCTCTTCTTTGATCCTTTCAACTTGGAATCTGTCAACTAATCCGTTTATCCTCACAAGGGTCGCGGGGCATGCTGGAGCCTATCCCAGCTGTCTTCAAGCAGTAGGCAGGGTACATCCCGAACTGGTTGCCAGCCAATCCAAGGGAACACAGAGACGAACAACCATCCGTGCTCACACTCACACATAGGGACAATTTAGAAGTGTTCCGTTAAACTGCCATGCAAATGGGAATTCCTTGGAGAAAACCCACGCAGGCACGGGGAGAACTTCCAAACCCCACACAGGAAGGGCGGAGCCGGAATCGAACCCTGCACCGATGCACTGTGAGGCGGACATGCTAACAAGTCGACCACCTCGCCTTATTTATTTATTTTAAAATAAATAAATAAATAAATAAACAAATCGTTCTGTATTGTTTTTTTGTTTTGGAAAATAGCCCTGTTGTAACAGTCTTTTATACAACACATCAAAAAAATACAACGTTTTTGCAAAACGTTGTATTTTTCCACACAATAGTTTCCATCTTCCATACTTTTATAGACTTAGAAATGTATAAAATCAAATTCCATAGTTTTCCACACATTCCATACTTGCCAAGGAACCTTGTTCATGGCATCATTGCTATTGTTATTGCAATATGTAAATTTCACGTTTATTTCTTGATATCTTTATAAGACTTCTTAATTGTGCAGTGCTAGTGAAAAATATAACAGTTGATCTCATGTTATGCATATTCATTATTGCTTTCAAAATACTGTTTCAACTACTCATTCATCATCAAATCTCAGGTTTATTTAAACTGTCCTCATGTGATTTATCACTTCTCTTGCATTGCTAATTTCAGTCCGTGCAAATCTGCATGAACCAAACTTGTCAAAGAGAGGAAAAAAATGATGATAATGTGATTAGCTCATTAAAACAACTGTGCTTGTCTACAGAGGCTAGACTTTTTAATTTGTGCATAAGAGTTTCTATACACAAGCAGCAGTTTGTCTCGAGTTTTGTGGAAAGTGTTTTTAGAGATCTGTTGTTGTTCATAAACCTACTGCAAGTATAATTACAAATATTCATGCTAATAGTATATGCCCCGTGATTACCCCAATTAATACATTTTTTCATTGTCATTTATGCAGGTCTACTTTGTATGAACTAACATGGACAAAGTGGTCATCAGTCTCCTGCTGCTGGGAATCACGTTTACAGTGGTCCATGCATGTCCCAAATACTGTGTGTGCCAGAACCTCTCAGAATCTCTGGGGACGCTTTGTCCCTCCAAAGGCCTCCTCTTTGTCCCGCCGGACATTGATCGGCACACTGTGGAACTACGACTGGGCGGCAACTTTATCCTCAAGATAACCACTCAGGACTTTGCCAACATGACAGGTCTGGTAGACCTCACCTTGTCCCGTAACACGATCAGCACTATCCAGCCTTTTTCCTTCATCGATCTGGAGACCCTGAGATCTCTTCATCTTGACACCAACAGATTGACTGAGCTGGGTCCGGATGACCTCAAAGGTCTGATCAACCTGCAGCATCTGATCCTCAACAACAATCAGCTGAGTTGCATCTCCAAAGCCACCTTTGACGACCTGTTGCTGACACTTGAAGATCTGGACTTGTCGTATAACAACCTACGCAGTGTGCCTTGGGAAGCAATCCGCAAGATGGTCAACCTCCATCAGATGAGTCTGGACCATAATCTTATCTCATTCATTGCTGAGGGGACTTTTACAGACCTGGAAAAATTGGCTCGTTTGGACCTGACTTCCAACCGTTTGCAGAAGCTCCCACCGGACCCTATATTTGCACGCTCGCAAACTAGCGTTGGCATGAGTACTCCATACATACCACCATTATCCTTAAGCTTTGGTGGAAACCCATTGCACTGCAACTGTGAGGTGCTTTGGCTTAGGAGGCTCGAACGAGAGGATGACATGGAAACCTGTGCTTCTCCTACAAGTGTGAAAGGACGCTACTTTTGGTCTGTTCAAGAGGAGGAATTTGTTTGTGAACCTCCCCTCATCACACAGCACACAAACAAATTGCTCGTGCTTGAGGGCCAAACTGCTAGTCTCCGCTGCAAGGCAGTTGGAGATCCAATGCCAACTGTGCACTGGGTTGCCCCTGATGACCGACTGATCAGCAATTCTTCTCGAGCAACTTTATATGAAAATGGCACCCTTGATATCACAGTCACAACATCCAAGGATTATGGTACATTTACATGCATAGCTGCGAATGCTGCTGGGGAATCTACAGCCTCCATCGAGCTCTCAATCATACAGCTCCCTCACCTCACAAATGGTACAAACCGTACCACCCAGTCCAAGTCTGGTCTTTCAGACATAACGAGCTCAACTAAGATGAGTAAAGGGGAGCCTAAAACTATTCCTGAGAATGTGGTATCTGTCTCAGAAGTGGCCTCAGCTTCAGCCCTGATTAAGTGGACTGTAGGCAAATCAACACCGAAGGTCAAAATGTATCAGCTTCAGTACAATTGCTCTGAGGATGAAGTTCTCATTTACAGGTAAGAATTATGAATACCGTTACATGATATCTAAACAGACTCTGTTGTCGACGTAGCTAATGAATAGGCTTGAAGTAGTTACCCTGGAATAAAAACTATTTTAGTCTCCAGGAAATTATCTTCTGAATTGGTACTTGAAGCGACCAATTTCTTGAAATGTATTTTCTTCATTAATATTCAAAATATTTATTTATTTATTTATTTTTCCATTCTGGCCAGTTTTTCCCAAACCATTCATTGAAAATCAAATAAGAATACAGAATTCCACTTCATTAGTCAATTACATATTAGCCTGGAGACTTTTACTGGAGATCTCTGATCTCCGTGAAATGTATTTCATATGACAAACGAGACAGAAAAATCTATGACATTCAGCAAAGACAATTGAGTTGAAAAACGGAAACAAACAGATCAAACTTTATGAGTCCCAAGATGTGATTTTAAAGTAACACACTATGTCTTACAGATTCAAGACATTCCCCAGTGTTTGCAGGATACATTCCTTTGCACCATGACTCGAAAAATTGAAATTCATTATACTCTTGAACTATGTCAAACAAATTGCATGTGTATACGTTCGGCCCCTTCATACTTGCGGTTCGGCACCCATGCTATCGCTGCATTGCAGTGGGCGTCAATTACCGGTAAACATGGATTTCCGCTATTCATAGCCCGGCCTGTTTCCTATTCATTGTGTGTGTGCGTGCACATTTCTCTCTCTCTCTCTCCATACATATATATATATATATATATTAGATATATATGTATATATACCGGTATATATATACATATATGTATATATACCGGTATATATATATAGGGCGGCCCGGTAGTCCAGTGGTTAGCACGTCGGCTTCACAGTGCAGTGGTACCAGGTTCGATTCCAGCTCCGGCCTCCCTGTGTGGAGTTTGCATGTTCTCCCCGGGCCTGCGTGGGTTTTCTCCGGGTGCTCCGGTTTCCTCCCACATTCCAAAAATATGCATGGCAGGCTGATTGAACACTCTAAATTGTCCCTAGGTGTGAGTGTGAGCGTGGATGGTTGTTCGTCTATGTGTGCCCTGCGATTGGCTGGCAACCGATTCAGGGTGTCCCTCGCCTACTGCCCGGAGACGGCTGGCCGCGACCCTAGTGAGGATCAAGCGGTACGGAAGATGAATGAATGGATGAATAATGAATATATATATATATATAAACACACGCACACACAGTCATACAGTCGAACTTCAGTACAATGTATGTTGAAGGATATAACAAATCTGTACGCTATAATGGTAGCTCGTTGTACCCATTTCCAATAAAATGGCCACCAACTACGATGTATCACAGAAATCGCTGTGAAATAAAAGCCAGGAAAAAAGGCATGAAAAAAAAGACGCTTGCAGAAGGCAAGGAAATAAGGAACACAGAGAATATGAAAAGGCAAGAGTCCAAACAGCTGTGCCGCCTGAGAGAACGCCCTCCACTCTCCCCGGAACTGGAACAAAAATTAAAACAGGACCAAACCATGACGGTGGATGCCATGTCGCCAGAGAGAGAGAGAGAGAGATGTTGGTATCTCTTGGCATTGCGACATCTATCACCACTGCTGTCTTCTGATGTTCATCCACCACCACTTGATCAAGCTGGTCGGCTATCACCAATTTGTCAGTCTGGATCTGGAAGTCACACAGCATCTTGGCTGGGTTGTTCTCAACCACCTTTGGAGGTGTCTTCCATCTTCATCCTGGGACCTATAGTCCAGATGTGCTGTTCCTGCTGCTTGGTTATGCCGCTCCATGTTTGCCTTTCCCGCCAGCATCTTACACGCTGCTGTGATATGGTGCACCGTCACTGGGGCTTTGTTGCATAGCTTGCACCTAAGATCGTCTCAGATGTGGTAGACCCCAGCGTCTATTGACCTTGTGTTAATGGTCCTGTCCAGCCTTTTCCAGGTATGTTTTCTCAACGTCTTCAATTTATTGGTGGTAGATGCCATGCAGGCTTTTGCCATGACAATCCATCTGTCTCCTTCTCCGTACTGGGCTTTTGTTGCCTGAGGCATTTACGAAGCAGGTAGTCCCTGGGAGCCATCTTCTGGATGTATTCTTGGAAGCCTGTTATTTCCTCCTGGATTGTACCCATGATTCTCACTAGTCCACGACCCCCTTCTTTCCACTTTGTGTACAGCCTCAGGATGCTGGACTTGGTGTGCAACCCTCTGTGCATTATATGGATCTTTCTTGTCTTGACAACAGTGGATTGCATCTGTTCCAGTGTCCTAGATATTGGAACTACAGTCTACTTTGAAATGCTGCACTGTCTCTGGGGCTTTTTTGCACAGCCTGCAGCTGGGATCCTGTATAATATCTGTTGATCTTGTGTTTAGCGCCTGTTAATTTGCCATGAATTGTGCCTCTGCCCTGTATGTCATTCAGTCCAGCCTATTCCAGCCACTGGTATGTTTTCTCGATGTCAACCACTTCTTCAATTTGTCGGTGGTACATACCATACAGGGTATTGTCTTTCCATTGATCTTTCTCCTTACTGGGCTTCTGTTGCCTGAGGCATTCACTAAGCAAGTTGTCCCTGGGGGCCATCATCTTAATGTATTCTTGGAGGCCTGTTGTTTTCTCCTAGATGGTGCTTGTGCTGCTGACTAGCATATGTTCCCACTCGTTTGGCTTTGTGTACAGCCTCAGGATGCTGGACTTCGTATGCTGCCGTCGGGTTATTCAATCCCTTCGGTTGTGATCATCTCCCCTCATCTAGATATCATTCATCTATACTTACCTTGTCCAAATGACATTCCGATGCTGTATATCCTTGTGAGATGAATCAAAACGTCAATATTCTTGGGATACAGCTTCATGTCATCCATGTAGAAGAGGGAGCAGATTGTCGTTCAACTTCTTAAAGGGTACACAAAGCCCCCCTTGGTAGTGATCTGACCGAGTCGAACCCCAGCCCCCTGTGTTAAAGTCAGTGGTCTTACCCACTGAGCCCTCCGGCAACTACCCAAAAGACATTCTTCTGCAAGCCGGGTCATGGCAAAGTAAACTTGAAGAAGATAAAATTACAGTTGTATTTTCTATCCCGACCTGTGCTAATTATCCAAAATAAAATCAGATCAAGGTGTGTTTTCCTTTTCTCAATTTCCAGGTTTTAAACGAAAAACGGGACCTGACTCGTTTGACATTCAACCGAGACTGCAACACTGCCCCCTAGCGGATGGAGGAGGGATGGCCTTTCATAAATGTTTTGAAGTTGTGTGTGAATATCTTGAAAACTGCATCATGTTTGTTTGTTTTTTCTCAAAAATAAATGCACAAGCCCACTAATTCATAAACACATCAATTCACAATGTGAATTGAATGTTAACACGCGATAAATCATGATAAATGCACACATATTTCTGGATCTGAAAAATATAAAAATGAATATTTGTGGATCTGGTAGATACATTTGCTTGAAGAATTTTGAGACAAGTCGTTTCCCATAAGGCTGGAGATGTGTACGAGACGCATCACACATATGCGTAATACAGCTTGTTTGTGGAGCAAACCAGATGTGAAATTTGGATTTTGCAAAGTATGCACTCCGTCCATGAACAAATACATTTTAATTATCTCCAAATTTCACTTATTTTTTGACAATAATTTTGTCACCTTGGCTATGCGTAGTCTTTCACTGAATACTGTAGCTATGCACTACTGTCAGGTCCTCACTCCAGCTTCTGTGTGTGTTTGTCACCTATTTCTTCTGCAAAGTGTGGGCACACAAATGCTGCCCCATATCTTCACTTTCACTTGCAGCTTTACCCACGAAAAAGAAAAGAAAAAAATTGGCTCCCAATCAGGACTTGGCTATCATCCTTCACTTCAAAGAATCAGTTCCAAAAACAGAATCATTCATGAACGACACATCCTTTTTTTTTTTTTTTTAACTGAACACAACATGTAAAACTCACAGAACTGGGTGGAAAAGGTATGTGAACCTTTGTACTTAATAGCAGGTTCACCCTCCTTTAGGAGCAATAACCTCAACCAAATGTTCCCTGTAGTTGCACATCGGACCTGCCCAATGGTCGGGGGGAAAATTGGATCATTCTTCTTTACAAAACGGTTTCAGTTCCGCAATATTAGTCGGATGACTGGTGCAAATTACTCTCTTGAGGTCGTGCCACGGCCAAGTTTTCCAGTTTGGATGTATTTTGTTCTGGGCATTCCCCATCTGTTAGGCAGTTATTGGGAAGTTGAAAATGTCCCACCTAATGATAAGATGACATGCGTGGTTGATTAACTTGGAGTTTGCAAGTGAATCTGTAAGTACCATGTGTGATTGGGTGGCATAAGATTTGGAGTCTGTGAGTCACCCAATTGCGATAACGTTTGTTGGCCTTACTACATATTCCGCGTTTTGAAAAGTAGGTTTGTAGCGCCGTCATCGCTGTGGCTGGCTGGCGATCATGGTGGCTAAATAGCCACCACTTCTTTCAAAGTCACTAATCATCATCTCCATAGCAGCAAGTAAGAGACACTTCAGGCAAGTATCGTCAACACAAAAAGATGCTGAGATGTAATATATTACAGGACAAGAATTGCTAATCGTCAACCATGCTACACTGCTAGGTTATTTCAAATGTGTTCACGAAATGATGGAATAAGAAATTGTTGATAGAGTACAATTTTCACGCCAGTCTCACGTTTCAAAGAGGGTTTATTTTAAAGTGGAACAATTTGGTCCTAATCCTAAATTAGGATCAAAGCATTAAATCTGTTCAGTGAACATATAGCAGTCATTTAATGTAAAATTCAAAATTCAAAAAGAAAAGGGTTCTTGGGTTCTCCAGGGTTAAAGTGAAACGATTTGGTTCGATTCAATCATCTCACATTTTTTAAAATCAAAACCGATTTCCCAATTCAATTTAATGTTTTGTGACACCCCTTTTATCACTATAACATTGTAAGACACAGTGGATTGAATAAATTAAAACTGAAATGTTTCGTTACTCGAAAATATTGAAATTTTCGAATGATAAAACACCTGATAAATATTGAATTGAATACAACTATGTATGCGTAACATACAGCACAGATGAAATTTCTTCCCTCCCAACATAATATATATATATATATATATATATATATATATATATATATATATATATATATATAATGTGTGTGTGTGTGTGTGTGTGTGTGCAGGGCGAGGAGTTGTTCACGTTTGGTTGTTTGTGAAGCACTTTGCGTTATGTTTTATGTATGGATGGTGATGTACAAATAAAGTTTGATTTGATTTGATTTGATTCTCCAGCTTGTGAAAAAAAGGACATGCACAGTAAAACTCAAGATGTCCCAAATTTTGGGGGTGCTCTGATTTGCTTTCACCCACAAAAATGGGCTAGACACATCGACGCTTGCAATGATGAGATTGAATATGAATTATAGACTTGTGGGGGAAGGAAAAGATTGCATGAGGTCCCTCGTGCATGAGGAAAAGTAGTCTCTTCCTCATTATGGAAAAAGGCAATTAATGATGAATAATGAACTGCAACAGCAATGTTGTATGTGTGGTTGAGGGAGTTCAGAAGGATCAAGGCTAGGACTAGAGATAGATGAACAGCATAATTGCCTATTTATAGATAATTATTGCACTTGCTAAAATGTTAGTTGTATTTTGCAGCTTTGCAAGAACGATAAATTATCGAAATGATATAATTAGAATCATAAATTCAGCCAAGTCGCTGTTGCACTTGTGGTACACTGGCCTGACTTGTGTGCGGGCAGCGTGGGATCGGTTCCCACTCAGTGACGGTGTGGATGTGGGTGTGAATGGTCGTTTGTCTCTATATGTGTCCTGCGACTGACTAGCAACCATTTCAGGTTGCCGTCTGCCTTCCACCCGAAGTCAGCTAGGATGGGCTCCAGTAACTCTCCCCGACCCTGTTCAGGATAAGTGGCGTTGAAAATGGGTTGCTGGATAAATTCTGAGTGAATTAAAATAAAATTTTTGACAGGATGCTCTATAATGTGTACATGGCACTTTAAGTACAAGACTGTTTCTTGAACTGCTACTCTCCACTGTTTCATTCTCTGTCAGCTCTCCACAAAGTCATTTTGGTTGAGCTGCAGAAATCCTTGGGGAAGACAGGAGAAAGTTCGAGATAACATTAATTGCAACCCATCACTGCGCTGGGTTTTATGGCCTAGTGGCTTGAAGGAAACCTAATGAAAGCCCCAAAGCAGTTTGTAAAAATACCTCAGGGACTTTCAGAATGTGAAAAACAAGATGTCCGGTTGGACGGAACTAAGATTAAACTTTTCACTCCGCCACACACCGAGCGATATGGCTAAGCGCAACTGAACTGGGCAACTGCGGACAAATTCTGATCAGCAACTCACATCCGCACATCTGAAAACGGACACTTGCGCACAAAAAAACTGTGACCCTTGGTATTATCACGAAACATTTTGAGGTTTCACATACGGGTTCTGTTATTTTATTTATTGAGCCACAACTGGAATTACATGATTGACAAGGAAGAAGCTGATTGCCCTGGCTGCTACAGCTTCAATCTATTGCCGATCATATGTTCTACACGCCCCCACTGGTCTAAACACGGCACTCTGATTAATATTGCGTTTGTTGAATATGAATTAAGAAGCAAAATTCATCCGTCTTTAGAGGGACATCACAGTGACTCTGTTCAGGTAACGTCCAATCATTTCTAACCTGTTTTCTAAGTCTTGTCATGTCATTTGATATCCGCAAGCTGAGCTGAGAAATTGTGATGTCATTTTCACTTGACAGCAAGTGATAAATTGGCCACAGAGATGGTTTAAAATGGTTTAATTTTGCTTCTGAATTCCTATTCCACAAACGCAATATTAATCAGAATGTCATGTTTAGATTAGTGGGGCCGAATGGAACATACTATCAAGAAAATTTTTGACTTCTCCTTTAAGAGGCTGTTGGCTATGATTGCACCATTATTAACTGCACTCGAGCATTTTCGCAAAGGAGGCTTTCTGCTAGTTGAAGAGCCCCGCACACTGCCAAAATAGTTCAGTCACGTTAGGCTGTGTTGCTCGGTGTGGCGTGGGCCTTTGGCCTCAATTCTAAGCAAAGTGCTTGGAGGAAATTAGGCACTGCTTATCACCTGCAGACTATGACAAGACAAAATTTGTACTTTGTAAATGCACAACACTGAGGACAAAAAAATGGGTCATTTGAACTAATTTTGTGCTCTCTTTGAATAGGTACATTTGTGGCACATGATTCAAATACCTTCAATAAAAATTTCTCAATGTATTTTTTGAGACCAAGAGTAGAAAATGACATTTAATTTTTAGCATGCCCAAGGGACGTACACGATCAAATCAGGTACCGTATTTTCCGCACTATAAGATGCTTCGGAGTATAAGGCGCATCTTAAATGAATGGCCTATTTTAAAACAGTTTTCAAATATAGGGCACACCGCATTATAAGGTGCATAGAATAGAATCTCCAAAAGTGGCTGCGGTTGCGTTATGCATCCACTAAGCATAGGTGTCAAACTCAGGTCCTGGAGGGCCGCTGTCCTGCATGTTTTCCAAGTCTCCCTGTTGCAACACAGCTGATTCAAATGATCAGATCATCAGCAAGCTCTGCGGAAGCCTGACATTGAACCAGTTCATTTGAATCAGGTGTGTTGCAACAGGGAGACTTGGAAAACGTGCGGGACAGCGGCCCTCCAGGACCTGAGTTTGACACCTATGCACTAGATAGAGCTACACTAAAGAGAATCCAGCTTTATCTTTACAGACCTTTCACGACCGCAGCTGCAACAAAGCACTTTACAAAACATTTAAAATGCTATGTCCAAGAAATCAGACTATTGATCCATATATTAGGCCCATCGGATTATAAGGCCCACTGTCGGCTTTTGAGAAAACTAAACGAATTTAGTTGCGCCTAATAGTGCGGAAAATACGTTATTTAAATGACTCTAACGGTTCACATAATTTTAATAACCATGACATTTTCTGTGATGTTTCATTCAACAATTATTCATTCATTCATTCATTCATCTTCCTAACCGCTTGATCCTCACTAGGGTCACGGGGGGTGCTGGAGCCTATCCCAGCTGTCTCCGGGCAGTAGGCGGGGGACACCCTGAATCGGTTGCCAGCCAATCGCAGGGCACACAGAGACGAACAACCATCTACGCTCACACTCACACTTAGGGACAATTTAGAGCGTTCAATCAGCCTGCCATGCATATTTTTGGAATGTGGGAGGAAACCGGAGCACCCGGAGAAAACCCACGCAGGCCCGGGGAGAACATGCAAACTCCACACAGGGAGGCCGGAGCTGGAATCGAACCCGGTACCTCTGCACTGTGAAGCCAACGTGCTAACCACTGGACTACCGGGCCGCCCTTCAACAATTATGTAGTCAGCAAATGCGACAACAATGGGAAATACATTGTAAGATAACATAAGATAAGATAAGATATCCATTATTTGTCCCACACTGTACTGTAGATCACTGATGTGAAAGCCACACTCAACCTCAAACGTTTGCTTTTGCCACATATAAATAGAGCAGGGGTTTCCTTTTTCACAATAAGAGTCACAAGTACATTGATGTTGTTGAATATTCATTATTATTTAGTTGTATTGAAAAATCAAGCGTCTCCACCTTAATAGTGTAGATAGTAAATGTTTCTCAATGCCCTCCAAGCTCAAACAAACTCCTTTAAGTCCAAACGTAACCAATAAGTCAATGATGGCTACTAATGATGGAATGATGCTGAAACCATTGGTTTGTTGTTTTCAATGTAAAATGACAGGCTGAACATAATTTGTCATCTGTTTTTAATTAAAACGTATTTTGTCAACACCTTTCAATAGAAGATGCAATCAGCATTTCAAACCGGTGTGTTGTCCTTTGTTGACGCTGGCGAGAGTAATAACCTGTAATTTATCGCTGCTGCAACCAAAGGACAACAGTCAAAGTTGTCTTATTGCTGGAGATTGTCAAACTGTCTCGGTTCATAGTAATACAAAGTGATAGGATAGCTGTTAACTGACTTAACAAAAGAAAATAAAAATACTGAGGCACTTTATGCTCACGTCATTGTCGAACTCCTCAGAAAGATACCTCAGATACCCATTCTATTTTAATCGCACATAAGCCCAGTGATTCGCTTATATTTCAACTTTTTCAATGGGTATACTATGATCCCTCGCTATATTGCGCTTCGTTTATCGCGGCTTCGCTACATCACGGCTTTGCTACATCGCTTTTTTTTTTTTTAACCAAAGTACTGTATTCAGAAAGAAATGCTGAATGACTCTGAGGTTTTGTACATGGCTGTACGCATGATTGGTTCATGGCGCAAACATCGACCAATGACATCACAAGTGGATTTATCCCATGAGCTGATTGGCTAGATGCCCCGCCCAGCACTTTCCCTTGTGTGTCATGACGTGGTTGACTCTGATCAATGTCTAGTTTTGCTGTTGACTCTGATCAGAGTCTTGCCAGCTGGGTACTCTCTTATCTGTTGTGTTTGCTACGTGCAGGGAGAGGGGAGGCACACATGCTACAGTGAGAGGGAGTGCGAGGGTGAAAATGAAAGTGAGCGTGAGCGAGTGAGAAAGAGAAAGAGAGGGGGTGATTGGGCTTGTCTGGAAAAAAAGCGGAAAGTCTCTCTTTGCCTCCTCCTCATCAATACCAATTAACTGTCTTATCATAAACACATCGGCTGTGCAGGGATAGCTGGCCAGCAGCTAGCTGGAGGCTAACGGGAGCTACACCGTCAGAGCGGTGAGAACAGCGAGAGTAACACAAGTCTCTATGTCTCTCTCAGAAGGCAATGCTGATGAATGTTAATTACCATATAATGTTTTATAATTAAAGATTTCAGTAAATACATGTACTGCTGTAGTCTTTGTCTTACATATGTAAACTAAAAATACTGTTGACATATTTTAAACATGCTACTACTCACATGCACGTAGAGGAAAATTCATGGGGAGCCAAGGCTCCATCGCGGTTTTTCACTTATTGCGGCAGGATCCTGGTCCGCATTAAAGTGAGGGAACACCATACATTTATTGCGCGGTATCTAAACCATGACTCTTGTGTGAGGCATTCTACAATGACTACAGTATAGTATTTGCACTGTGCACTGTTTAACGCTGTCTTTCTTTCTCATCTGTGTGTTTACAGGATGATTCCCATGACTAACAGAGCTTTCGTAGTCACCAATCTTGTCCCGGGCATGCAGTATGATCTGTGTGTATTGGCCATCTGGGATGACAGTGCCACCACGCTCACAGCCACCAACATTGTAGGCTGTGTCCAATTCATCACCACGGATGACTATCCCCAATGCCAGTCTCTTCACAGTGGTTTCCTGGGTGGCACCATGATCTTGGTCATTGGCGGTATCATTGTGGCCACGCTACTGGTGTTTATCATCATCCTCATGGTGCGCTATAAGGTGACCAGCGGTATCCAGACTATAAAGTTACCCACTGTAAGTAATACTTACTCACAGACCAATGGGGGTATGAACAGGTTCAACGGCGCCCCGCCACAAGTCAAGTCGGCCGTGGTGGTCATGCGTGAAGAAATGGTCGAGTTCAAATGTGGATCCCTTCAGAGCAGTATCTCCTCATCGTCATCCTCCTCCAACTCACTGGATAGTCAAACAGGAAGAAGGATCGGTGACTGCTACAGTATGCGGGGAGCTGAATGCAGCACCCTTCCCAGCAGCAAATTCAATAGGCACCGGCATAGCCACAAACCACAACCAAACTTGGACCACCTTTTAGGAGCCTTCACCACAATGGA
Source organism: Hippocampus zosterae (assembly GCF_025434085.1). Lineage (NCBI taxonomy): Eukaryota > Metazoa > Chordata > Actinopteri > Syngnathiformes > Syngnathidae > Hippocampus > Hippocampus zosterae. The sequence continues at coordinate 18,142,128 of NC_067464.1, read as the reverse complement.
GCTGCGAGGGATCACCAGAGACCGTCAAGGTGCAGCCGGCCCCTCCACCGCTTCCACGACCATGACTCCAGGCGCCGTGGCGCCCCTTTCCGACAAAGAACCTCTACTTGGAAGAGCGGAGTCCACCACCATGCTGGGACGTCTGCTCGGGCTCCCCCAGGAAGGGAAACCTAAAAGGAGCCATTCGTTTGACATGGGTCATGTGGGGTCGACGCAGTGCCGTGGCAGCTATCCTCGCAGGATCAGTAACATTTGGACGAAACGCAGTTTGTCAGTGAATGGCATGCTACTACAGTACGATGACAATGAGGATGACAAGCCGAGTTTGGAGGGCTCCGAGTGGGTGATGGAGAGCACGGTTTGAGTACTACTGTGCGGATTGCACTTGGCCAAACAATGCTAACCACTGAATCTAAATCATAGACATGATCAAAAAGGGAGACGTGTTCCACATGGGACCAGTCTTTGTGTATTACAGTTCAACTGTGTCATTTTTCAACAAAATTCTGAACTCAAGACAGTCTTGGACTGTATATAGAAAATATTTCACCTGTCTTGAGTTTTGGCTTGCACAACAATGGTCTGGAATACGTTCTCTCAACTTGGCACATGAGAGTATCACAAGAGGGAAAAGAGGAGAAACTCTGAGTGGATTTACTGCGTCTTATCAAATGAATTGACTGCCAAGTGGATTTGCTGCAGTTATGGTGAATGGGGTGTACTTTTGTGTGACCCACTGCGTGAAATAAGACTACAGTACTTCCACAGTTGATCGGAGGACCACAGGATCACAATGGAGGGGGGGAAAAAAAGAGTTGGTAAAATTTTACTTTTACCAAGGTTTTCTATCATTTATACTATTTATTATTTTGAGTGATACATCGAGTCACAGATGTGCAGCTCGGTTATCCAGAAGTATCAAAACATCACAGAACGTAGCTTTCATAAAGAGCATTTCATAACAGATTATGTTGATCCACTGTTCATTCCTGTCACGCAATAGACCAAGCACAATCTTTACCACGTGGCCCTATTTTCAAGACAAAGTCAAAGATTGAAAGGTATCAAATTTGTCTCGCTGTCTACTTTGGGTAAATGTATGCTTATTGGTTAGTTGCAGGAAAGAAATGAAGATGAAACTGTTCTGAAATAGACAAGGCAAGAAATGGGTCAAAGGAGGACAGATATGGACTCGTTTGCATACGTTTCAAAGAAATGTAGCACAAAGCAGAGCAAATCATTTTTATCCAAACTCTGTTCACTTTCATATGCTTTGTATTCCTCAGTTAAAGGTAGTGACAAAAGTCAGATGACTCTAAGCGTCATTATTCTTCATGGTTAATGAGGATATCAAAAATGAGGATATTTCAGTTGGGCTATGTCCACAATGAGCCCTGTATTGGGCTTACTGGGCGCAAAGTTAGAATTGCATATCATGGGCAAAGCTTCTCAAAACTATAAAACCAGATGGCATGGAGGAGAACGGCAAAGCATCGGCTGCTACGCTATTGATTGCTTGAGTTGAGTCATCCAATGAGCTGTACATCATTCATTCTCTTTCATTTAGAGCTGTAAATTATACTTCTTTTTAATTGGTGGCTATTTAGAATTATGGCCTAAGTGAGATATATCCACTCCCCATTTTGATGCCTTTCTCGATATCCTGTCGGTTTTTGCTGCATCTGATTCTATTTCTCAAATTGTTTCTCAATCGTTTTGATCGCTAGGTGTAGCATTCTGTATATTGGCATATTTTGTACAAATAACTGGGTGGAATGTAAATGTGGGGAAATCATTTGGTGGTGTTTTTATTTTCATTGCAAGCAAACAGTGAGGGTGCTTTGCTGTGGTGTACTAACTTGGTCGTTTTTAGCTGGCTCAGTGAAATGGGAATTTCCAAAACAGGAAGACAAGTGGCAAAGTACTTGTTCTTAAAATATCGATAAAAAAAAAATCACTGAAATCATACAAACAAATCAATAAAAATCTTTCCTGACAGACATTGTCTTTTGTGTCCTCTCAATCAGTCATATCAAATCGGCCATGCGTTCTACAGTACCTTTTGCCTCCACTGAGTTGGGGGTTACCAAAAAGACAAATACAACTACAATATCCCAAGAAGTGACAACATTGTTGATAAAAGATACATTTGTATTTTGTAAATGGACAATTTAACTGACTAGTTCTATTTGTGTCAACTTGTAACATCCCTTTTCACACTGCAAAGAATAAAATGTCTGTGCGTGACTTGGCTTAGTCATGATTCTGCGGCTCAAGGATTTAAACAAAAAGAAAAAGGAAAAAAATGTGTTTTTTTCCTAAAAAAAAAAAAGAAAGATATAAAGATAAAATGTTCATAAATTCCAATGGCTGTTGTTTTTTTACTTCAACATCACATCCTGGTATTCTATGTGCCTTGAATTACACTCATCATTGCGTGTGTGGTTCATATACCAAATGTCGACTGGGTGTCCTTCCCCTTTCGCTGTTTTTATTTATTATAGGTGGCCCAAGGCATTTGTCCAGCTGCTGCAATCACTCCAGGTGCTGCTAACCCAGCACTGCCCTTATTACACATCACAAATACACGCAGCTCCTTGCCAGGGCCCATTACAAGGCCCCAATTCATAATTTGCACAGAAGGTGTTTACACCGGAGGAAACCGGACTACCCAGAGAAAACCCACGCAGGCACAGGGAGAACATGCAAACTCCACACAGGGGGGCTGGAGCCGGAATCGAACCCGGAACCACTGCACTGTGAGGTCAACGCAACTGCATCACCGGGCTGCCCCAGTTAATAAAATTAATAATAAAATACAAGATTATAATGTTCAACTCCAGTCGTGTAAATGCTTTTAATATAGATTACAAATTGAGTGTCAGCCGCACCAAAACAAAATAAAAACATAAGTTCCGTGACTCCATTGGATGGATCTGAAAGCTCACAACTCAACAACTAAATTTGTGCTTTTATCCAGATATTCACCTAAATTAAAATTGAATTATCACCTAATCAGACAACACATAACGATTGAAATTTGCTCGGCCATATTACGGTTGAGGTCATTAAAATGTACCGCACCTTGATTTTTTATTTTTTTTTTAATGCTAACCTATAACATATTAATTTAACAAATTGGGCAGTCTGGCTGTGTAGCAAATATCCCTCAACTTGCATTATTCTTAAGTAATGTCCTGAGCAGTAATTGCTCCTGAAGATTTTGTCATCATTGTGTTCCTTCTTATAATTTCTGTCTCAAATGCGGCTCAAAATCGCCAGAGTAGAGAAAAGATCTTTGAAATGTAATATTGGAAAACAAAATAACAAAAACACTTTTTTTCCTGAGAATGGCCATAAGGGGTCAGTCATCAAGCTGAATTTGGAAACTGTCACATCTTGTTATGTAATATTTTAGAACTGATACCCTTGTTTCATTCTTAACAAATATCTCATTCACTGTCTCTCGGGCTCCCTGTAACAAACAATTGCCGGATACCTCCAGGATGGTTTATTAATGTCCCAAAATGCAATAATTATGGAGATGTGATGATGTTTTCTGCCGAATGGTGAAAAAAAAAAACACACACAATTGCATCAGCAGCGGGTAATCAATACAGGTGGCTGCAACAGCACACATGGTGGTCACCTCATTACTTTCCTTGAAGTCAAAGTTTTAAAAAAATATATACTGTATTGACAATAAAATTAATATTTCATGTATAACTATTTTACATTAGCTCTTGAAATAGTACATAGCTAATGATGAATAAAGTTATTTCAAATAAAGGGGCCACGAGCTCTTGTTAAATGTTTGACATGAACAGTAGCTCCTCTTGAATGCAAGAGATAAGACCAAGGTGGGGCACTACATTCCAGTGCCCCAGGGTGTCAACGACACATTTGACGTTTGCGTCTCCAACTCGACTGAATACACGCGGCACTTCCGTGTTGTGTGTTGGCACGTCAACTTTCATTCAAGTGAAGCTTGTCAAAGTTATATTGCTCACCGCTGGAATTACTATTTATTTATTTCAAGTCTTATGTCTGATCGTACCACTGCAACTTTTAAGGTAAGTTTGCTAACTGATTGCTAGCTTGCTATCATGCTAACTTAAGCTAGCCTAATACAATACGATACAATACATGCTGATTTACAGAGCGCTTTCACAACAGCGGCAGCTGTAACATAGCGCTTAAAAAAAACTAATGACAAAATGTTGTGACTTTGACTAAAAAGATCATTTCTTAATTTTTGTGGCTGTTGAGTGTGAAAAAGTCACATTAGGCTTGATCCACTCTGTTTTCAACTGTAGTAAAAGAAAGCAAGTCTTTTCGATTACGGTAGGTCAATCAAATGATATATCTGTTTTATCGATGTATGGATGTGTCTTCCACAGGCACCAGACACATAATTTTTTGTCATGTTGAGCCCGAAGCCACAGAATAATCGCTTTGTGCACAACTACTAGAGGTAAGTGGATCCCCGACATAGCAGACACAGAAAAGGAATTTTGTCATAAAAAATGAGATTTATTATAACACAAAATCCCCGTCTAAACGGACAACAGAAAACGCTGGTCAAATGAGGGCCAGGAAATAATAACGAGGCAACAGAAAACGCTGGTCAAAAAGAGGACCAGGAAATAACAACGAGGCAACAGAAAACGCTTGCGAAACAAAAACGGCAAGGAGAAAGTTCTTAAGTAAAATACTAATCAAACACGAGAGGAATATCAAGGCATGCAATAATAGTCAATAGTCAATAGTCATTTAAGTCAGAGTTTTAACCGAGAAGGAATAGACGATAGCAAATGGCATGGCGTGGAATACTCCGGCAGTGAGTCGACTGCCGGAGCGCCCAAATATAGCAGGTGCAATTACCAACAAATGGTTTGCAGGTGTGCAGGCGGCAAGCAAGAACGCCTGCCCCATGCTGTCGAATCCGGAACGTGACATTTTTATAAGTTGTTGATCCATCCATCCATACATTTTCCGATTCGCTTTATCCTCATAAGGGTTGCGGGGCGTGCTGGAGCCTATCCCAGCTGTCTTCGAACAGTTGGCAGGGGACACCCTAAACTGGTACCAGCCAATCGCAGGGCACACATCGACAAACAACCATCCATGCCCATACTCAGACTAAGTACCATTTAGAGTCTCCAATCAACCTATTAAATTAACACAATAATTAAATAACAATCGTTCCCAATGCCCTTTTTTATTGAAATGAAAACAGGAAAGTAAAGAAACAAGCTTGGACTCTTAATGGGATACTTTTCCTATTTGTATGCAATGAATTTGATAACTTCATTATTTTTCATGAACAGCTGACACCTTTATAAAGACATTTTGCCACTTGCTGTCGACCAAAAATGACGTTTTTAAATATGGTAATTGTGCATGAAAAATAACCAAGTTATCAAATTTAATACAGACAAAATATTAACTTTTTACTGATGCAAATCGCCAAATAAGCATTATTTTCAAATGTTGTATACCAATGGTCCTCAACTAGAAATGCTGTCGGTCCACTTTTTCCCATGCACGGTGGTCATGGGGAGCAGGGCTATATGCCCATTTAGTATGGTCAAGCCAAGCTTATACAAATCAACACTCCTCACAACCAACCAATAATGGGGTGCATGAAAATAACAATTATTCACTTTGCCAGTACACAGCAAATAATGAGAGGTATTGTGTTGAGGCAGAGGAACTCTTTTATTTTGTTAAGTTGTGCCTGCTTAATAATAGAAATAGCCCTTTTAGGGAAGTAAGACATTTTTTACTTTAACTTTGTCAAATAGTAGTTGTCTTTTTTCACTTAATTTAACAAAAGCCAAATAAAATATTCATTTTACCAAAATAAATACTAAAAATGAAAACAAAAATATTATTTTCATTTGTACGATTCCCCCTTTCACATCCCCTCTAAAATCATTGAAAAATATATCAGAAGAGGAGTTAAGAACCATTTTAAATACTGACACAAGGGAGCACAGGAATGTGCAGTGCTGTTCTTCCACTGTAGGTGAATGCAATGTCTGAGGCATGCAAATATTATTTGAGAACGCCATTGGGATGTTCATTTAACATGTTGCGGTGTTCTGCTGTTAAACAGCTGCAAAGATCCCCGGGTAGACGGGAGCAAAACTGCACACAATCGAAACGTCCCGCGATTTGTCTTGTCTAATTGTCTGTGTGTGGCTCTCCTGTGCTGAAACTGTGAGCACACTGTGGCGTCGCGCATGCGTCTGTTTCCTGACACAATCATCCATTTTGAATGCGTGACGCTGATGTATGGGCACACTTTAAGTTCAGAGGAGCCAATCAGCGCATCGTTATCGCCGACATGCCCCCGTCTCCAGTTCGTCAAACATTATACACACACAGAGTCGCGCTGCTGCGTCCTCAGCAATTCATCTGTTCGTGCACGCAAATAAAACAACGGATAATTTTAACAAGCGATCGCGGTAATCCGCAGATTATAGTCCAAAAATAGAAAATGTATAACTTAAAAATCACTTTATAATTTATTATTTTATACAATTTGCCGAGGGTCGGGACAGAGGAGGTCGGCGGTCCGGACAGAGGAGGTCGGCGGTCCGGTCCTGGATCGCGGTCCGCCAGTTGAGGAAGAGGGTTGTATACTTACCATTATGTATGTGTTTGCGTTTCAGTTTCACACTTTCCAAATGAGAAACAGCGAACTTCAATCTTGGCATCTTGACTTTGTGTGGAAGTGTTGATTGTTTTGCTTTGATTTTGCAAAACTAAATATGCAGGAATTGCACCAAGGAAACTGGTCCACTCATACGTTGAAAATGACCATATCTAACTTGTAACTAGAAATAAAGGATCAGGAAGACAGTTTCCCCACAAGTAACTATTTGAGGTTCCTTCGTGCGCTTCATTGGAGCTGAAATGTTTACAGCAGAGAGGAACATTTTCCAATCGGTGTACTTTGAGTTGCATCAATAACTCTCCAACTGCATGCAGTTAACTTTCAGCCTCACATCGCTTCTCCTGATACTCGGTCTGGGCTCAAGAGCTCCTGTTGTACTATATGTTCCGTGAAAGCTTTTGTTTACCCCATCTATAATGAAACATTTCGCAGTGGAACCACTTCTGCTGAACGTTGACTGATCGCTCTTTTGAGGGAGTCAATATTCGGGACCACTCGGTAAACTGTAAGGTAGCAGTTGAGCTGTAAGAAAGGTAAGAAAAGCAGATTGGACACACAGTATTGCAAACTTTCAAATGTCAACCAGACCGCGAACTAAATTAGTCACAAAAAATTACGTGTAGATTCACTTACCGTATATTTATTTTCTTTGTTGATTATAACTCAGAAAAGGCTGGAAAAGATCTCAAATCCACACAGGTAGGCCAACACAATTGTCCCCAGGTGTGAGTCTGATCACGGATGGTTGTTCGTCTCTGTGTCCACTGCGATTAGTTGGCAACCGGTTCAGGGTGTCCCCCGCCTACTGCCCGAAGACAGCTGGGATTGGCTCCAGCACCCCCCCCCCCCCCCCCTGTGACCCTTGTGAGGATAAAGCAGATTGCAGAATGGATGGATGGATAGACAAAGTCAGGCCTGTTTGAGCTCAGTGTGCCGTCGCCAACAGTGCCAGTGGAAAGATCAATCTCCGATTAAAAAGACTAAAACATTTATTCAGAATACGACTGAACAAGGAAGACTTTATTTCTTGGAAATTATCTCTTCAATGTAGAAATGACGCCATTTTTTCAGGATAGGAAATGTCGCAAACGAACGTCGAATCGGATTTTTCCCGTCAGAATGGTCAGATCATATTGTCATCAAAGAGGAATGTTTGTATTGATCATAGTCCCTATGTCTAACCTATCTCTTTGGGCAGGGCACAAGGTCCACTTCATTAAAGCGGATGCTCGGGTTAGTTGCACAGCTGTTGGCCAGCTAACAGCCAGCTGAACGCCATACTGGCATCAAACAAAAGGGAGTGTTCAACAAACATATGCTGCACCTGTGAGACAAAGTAGAGTAGCTTTGTACGAAGCTAGGATGAGGCTAGTACAACACAGCATCAATGGATTTGAAATGGGGCCTGAGAAAGAGAGATACATCGATGTTTGCTGTAAGCCAGGGGACAGCGCGGCTTGGAGTCTGTCTGAAAGCACCACTCACACTGCACTCATTGTTATGGTGGAAAATGGAAAGTTCGAGTTTGAGTCATTTGTTTTCATATGCCTGTCGCGAAATGTATAGAAGTGACGTGTGCGCCTGTGCGGCAAGACGCGTTGCGAGGCAACACTTAAGCAATGGTCGGCTCACTCACTTTTCTCCTGATGCAGACAAGCATTGAGTCATGAGCATAGTACTCTGATCATAGTACTCTGCCATTCAAAAGTACAAATATGATGACGTCACTATGCATTTTTGTCAAGACAGATTGCACAGACTGGACACGGCTTGGCTACTCTGATTGAACCGTCGTTCGGATTGGCAAAAGGAATATACCACCACTGCGATTCCAAATAAAATTCCATTTGGATTCTGCCTTTTTATACCAAATGAAGTGTGCGTATATGTGTATCAATTTGGTCATTTGGATTCATTCTTAACAGAATGCATTGCTCCTTGTAAACCCTGCTATTCACACCTGTACGGACAATTCCATTGAGCTAACATGCATGTGTTTTAAATGTGGAGGATGCTGGCGTGTCCGGAGAAAAACCCAGGCATGGGAAGAACACGAGGAATACCAAATCCTGCATTTCTCAGAACTAGGGAGCGGATGTATTAACGACTCAGCCAGTGAGCCTGGAATGAACATACCAAATTTAATTTCTATTCTGTAAAAATAATAGCACTCTGTGCAAAATTCATTTTCTCGTTTTTCCATTAGTATTGCTAGTAAGCATTCGTAATGCAGTAGAATCTCTGGAGTTAAAATAGGTCAATCTAATGTTCCCTCCTTTCCAAGAACTCTCACAACAGGGATGACTTTCTTACTTTAGCAGAATGCCCTTTTATTCATTAATTTCAAATGTCATTTTGAGCAACCTGGGTACTTAGAATATGATATCACTGCATTGCAATTTAAAATATGAGGATGCTGTCCTTTGAAATGACTCTGTTTCGGGGTGTGTTTAGAGTACACATGTTGCAATGCACATATTTCAAAACCTTGCTTTTCTATCACAGTGTAGCGATGATATCGATTAGTTGTGAAATCATGTACTTCCGTGTTAGCCCAAATGCCCCACATTGACTTTCTATTGAAGGTGAGAGATGGCATAGTATGCTTAAAATGAAAACCATACAGATCGGCAACTTCAGATGACTAGCAATCAGTGATGACTGAGTGACACTTATATGACAACGTTATTCTGTAACGAGTAATCTTTCATGTGACTATTTCCGGACCAGTAATCAGATTAAATTGATTTATCCAAGTCACTTGGTGCATTCATATTTTTGTCGTTTTCATTAATCAGAAAAAAAAAACACACACAAATCTTGTTCCACCTAGCATCTATCCCAACCTGCCAAAAGACTGCCTCCATCATCCCCGAGCGTTATTTGCACACTCACATGTGTGCATTTGGATCCCAGGATACACACTTCAGAGATTTAAATCTGCCTTGTGTATATTGCACACATGGCGTGGTTTATAATACCATCCATAGCCAAGGTTCGGAAAGAAATGCCCAACACACTCATACTACAAGCAGTGACACTGAACTACATATACAGTCAAACCGCGGTTTTCGAACGTCTCTGTGATAGACCAAATCAGATTTCGACCAAAAAATTTGAGATATTTATGCCTCCGATTACAACCGAAAACCGGTCTTCGACCAAACTGAGAAAACCCGCTTACGCCACTCAAGTACTCTCTGCTTCCTTTCACGAGGAAGTGTCGTGTACGGTTCATTGTGAGCAGACGTGTTTGTTGTGATTTATGCTTATTTATGTCTGCATCGTGTATTAGCCCCTAAACATGGGCTAATAAAATAGTTTCGTATTTCGAACAAATCGCTTTTCGAAAAGCCTTCTGGAACAGATTATGGTCGAAAACCGAGGTACAGTATGACTGCACTAGATATTTGCGGTTCTCTCTATTTCACTCTAGTGGTTAAACCAAAAATGACTATTCTAATGCACTGGCTTATTATAAAAATCTAAATTACGGAGGGCTTGCCGGAGTGGTTAAATGTAATTCAGAAGAATCAAACTCAGGGATGGTGAACTCTGGTGTTTGAATTTTTCAAATTGCAAATATTCATGCCAATCATTTGTCAAGCCAATTGTCATGGAATTAAATTCATTTAACCTTCTACCTTCCATTAAATCATTAGACATGGCACATTTACAAGCATAAGTGCTCATTTCCACCTCACGGTTCTTTCTATCTTGCGTCATGCCACCGCTCCACCTGACAACTGCTGGTGCTTGATTGACAACTGCAAATAGAGAATGTCTTTACTATTGTTTTCACTGAAGAAAAAAAGTTACTTTGCATTGAAAAGAAATTGCACCCGTGTTTTGTAAAGGTTCATCCAAACTCTGTTTCACTCTACTTTCTACTTCCCTGGAAATCTTGCAGCAGGTGCTGCCTGACAGCAACATGACGAGGCAGGTCTTCTTCGTCCACTTCAACAGTAGGCAAACAACCTTTGGTGCATTACCGCCATCGTCTGACTCCAAGAACGTACTCTTCTTCTTCTTCTTCTTCTTCTTTTTTGTCCTATTTTTCATATTTGTCTTCATTTAGCATTTAACGGAAATTTGCTAGTTCAAGCAGTGCAATACCACCACACAATGATTTGCCATGAATACTGCACTACTTCTTCCTACTCCTTTGAAACATCATAATTGTGTTGCATGATGACTGATTTCTCTCTCCTTTTTACTATTTTACTTACCTTACTTTCTGTCAATTTATTACTGTATGTTTTATGTTCAATAAACAAACAAACAAACATTGGTTTACAGGTTAAATCAGTCCTGAACAACTGAAACACTCTATAATTACACTTATCTCATATAAAGACACATGGATTGAGAACAACAGATAACTGTTCATAAGAAATTACATGACACAGAATTGACTTTGTAAACAATGTATGTAAACAGTGGATGAAACAAGCTGTGATATGAAAACTGTTTCGACAAAGATTATCTTTAAACCCTGAATTTACGATCTATAAAGACATTTTGGAGTGGCTTTGTGACCGATTGGCAGCTTGTCTTTTCTGACATTTCCCTGGACTACGTACCTGTGTGACTTACGAACCAACAGAGGATCAGAAGAGATAAGGAAACGGGTTTAACTGGGGACTAGAGAACCGACAAATTCAGATTTAACCACCTTGCGAGATTGTGTGGCAAGGTTACAATATGTGTGGTAAGAATTGTTAAGAGGTCCTAATTTATCTATCACAGCATCAAAGATCGACAGGACTTTGGGGATTCTAGTCTGTTTGAAGGACAAAATAGCGAGAGAGGCCATGGTACAGAAGAGCAGAACTCAAAAGCATGCGCCGCAAATGACCCCCTACTCCCAAAAAAGCACAACACTTATTTTTACATTAACTTTACAATCTATTTGTTATTATTGTATATATGTATTACAGTATGTATTACAGTAAAATACATATTAGAGTAGAAATAATGAAAAATAGCACAAGTCAGGCTATGGCCTCCCTTTGTGGGGTTTGCATTTTTTCCTCGTGCCTGCGTGGGTTTTTTCCGGGTAGTCCATTTTCCTCCCACATTCCAAAAACATGCATGGCAGGTTAATGGAGCACTCGAAGTTGTACCTCGGTGTGAGTGTGTCCCCCCATACTGCCCGAAGACAGCTGGGATAGGCCTCAGCACCCACAGCGCGACCCTTGTGAGGATGAACCGGATCAGAAAATGGACGGATGGATGAAAAAAGAAATACATTTTCATCGAGATTGAGCATTAAGATAAGATATCCTTTATTTGTCCCACACTGGGGAAATTTACAGCCTCCAGCAAGAATGTGGGTAGAAAGAAGAAAAAACAAACAAACACTGTTCAATTAAGTGCAATATAAATACAAAATGGATAAATTGCAGTGCTATTTACAATTGTTTTTCACATCATTTAATTATTATTATTATTATTGTTGTTATTTTTATTCAGCAGCCTGACCGCAATCGGTCGGAAGGCATTGTTGTCATTTAAGAGTGGGTGAGTGATGACAACAATAAACGTCATGTTTGAAAAATCGCCGTGTATGTCGTGTATCTTGCAGGCTCTCGCCTAAACTTGTTTGAAAAAGTTACTTCCTCTGACCCACTTCAAGACTTACTATAATTCTGCTCCTTATGATCAGCATTTTGAAGCCTTCTTGAAATCAGACATTGACAGTATTGGGTGGTTCACATTCAAATGCGCATACAGAGTACCCATATATTCCACATCTTCCATTTTTTTTGTCCTCTTTGGGATACGGCAGGGAGTACTCTCTGACAAGTGATCAGGACTGATATACAGTATGCGATGAAAACAACGAAGCACCTTAACCACAGTAGACGGTGGCACCGCGCATGCGCCTAAATACGAAACACGGGTCATCCTCCATTTCTCCATCGCTCACATTTGGACAGTTTTTAGCAGCAAATAAATTAGTCTCCTACGTTCCCATTACGATCTGTTATTTTTTTTAATCCCGCGCAGACATTTTGTTAGCGCCTGGAACAGCATACCTTGAACAGATACAAAACAAATCAACTTCGAAACTGCAGTGAACAATACAACAAAAAATGTGAAGACTAAAACTATATTATGCAGTTCTGAAAAAAAGACAGCTGTCGTTGTTTTTTTTTTTTTAAACATACAAATTATTAATTTGTGTAACACTCAAGCAAATACAGACAAGTCTGTCCGTCTCCGTGCCTTCTTTTGTAGTTCGGCTCGAGAGGCGTTCAAAGACCGCCTCCAAAAAATGTAAATTAACGATTACTTCAGAGAAACTTAAAAGTAGAAAATAATGCACCAAAACAGAAAATCAAGCAAGGAGATCACAGAATAAATTCTATGGGGGGGATTGTAAACACACAACAAAGGAATAAATAACAAACAATTCTAAGACAGTCCAGTCTGCTACTTGTACCTTGGGAAGATAAACTCAACCACATATCCCCAAATGATGCCACTTAATTCACTCAGTCTTTAGTCAATTGCAACATTAATTTAAGCAAATCAATAGCATTAGCATGCATTTAGATTTGTTGAAGAAAACAATCGATTCTTCAATCAGGCAGTTGGAGAGTGCCCAAAAGGCGAATAAGAAGCACTAATGAGGAATGAATTTGAAAGTCAATGAGCAATCTGGCATCGTCTATGTTTATCAAATCAAGCCCTAAATAAACAACGCAGAGGGATAAAATAATGGAGTGTCCATTGCTCAAGTCAAATTAGAAAATGAACTTTACATGTTTAAACCTTGTAATGATGTCAATGTTTGTCACACAGGAGTTACTCCAGTCCCCCTCAGTTTTTTTTAATCCTCTCAACGTGAATATCATTACTTTTTAACACGCATGCGTTAGTACCAGAAATTGATAATGGCCATGAAAACCTTGAATTTTGAATAAAGTTAAAGCCAAGGTGTACATAACAAACAAGTGTAATTAGAAAATGACTCTGTATGTGATACATTTTAATTCAAATTAATGTTTTCGGCCATCACAACTACTGTTGCCCATCTTAAGTCATTTGTCTGTGTTGTATATGTGATCGTTACGGTAGGGATCGCCCTCAGTGCTGCACACTTTCTATGAGACTTTCAGATGGTACTTCACATAGCCGTTGTAATCGGTTTCTAGGTTACCCAGCTTTCATTCTCGCAATGATCTTAGCTTTCAGGTCAGTTGCTGCCTCGCTCAGCATTTCATTCTTTGGGGCTGGCCACCCAATCTCATCATCTGCATTCATTGGGGCTTGCCTCCCAATCTCTTGTATGACCTCCTCCTCTGATCTGGCAACCTGGGGCCCTTCACCATGGAACCTGCGTTGTACATCATCAATCTCAAGTTGTGACAGCAGTTGCCGTTTGTGGATGTTGGAACACTGAGCTACTAGTTGTTTCGTGGTCAACCGTGACTGTGGGTTTCAAAGTAACCATTTAGCCCACATTCTCTGCATGTAACCCCTCTGACTAGGGTTGCTTGAGTCGTAGCATTCCAACAGAGACATCTCTGCATCTCGCCCATCTCCGCTTTGTTCCAGTAGCCCATTTTTCATCAAGGTGCTCTGGTTCCCCAGCACCTGACGCAGACCTTGTTTGGCCGGGCGACGTCTGAGCCGGCATGTCATTTGTTTTATTGTCTCTCATCATTGTATGAGGTAGGCATTAGCGTGAAGGATCTTGCCCAAGGACCGACACTGGAAGGTGTTATGTGCTCATTTTTGCCCCAAGCGGGATTCGAACCACCGTCTCCCGTATGCCAAACCGATGCCTTACCAACTGAGCTATATATATATATATATATATATATGTATGTATAGCAACGTCACTCGTGTGAACCGCGTCTCAGCAGTCGATAGCCCGCTGCTTTCTGCTGTGCGCACGTGAGCGCGAGCACATACTCACGGCGCCGACGCAACCCACGTCACATATTAAAGAAGCTTTGAACTACGACAACAGCTAAGCTAGCCTCGCCGATGTAATGATGGTCAGCAGATGAGGTTTACATTTTAGGTGACTTTTAATAACAATGTGGCAGAGTCGTCAAAGATGCGATGTGCTCACTTGCAGTCACTTCCTGGAACTCCCCCTTATAGGCGGGACCTCTCAATCAACTGGAGTATGACGTACAGTACAAACTTTAATAAAGCACTTCTCATCTAAGAATAGCCTATTATATGACAGCCGACACGACGCTCGAAGTCGATTTTCTGATAATCTGTGTGTTTCCTTTTTACTCAAATACCGTATTTTCACGACTATAAGGCGCCATTAAAAGTCTTACATTTTCTCCAAAATGGACAGGACGCCTTATGGTGCGGAGAATCCTTTGTATGCGCTGAGTTCCAAAATCTGACTGACAGCCGACACGCTGTTTATATAGAGAAAAGGCGGAAGTGACTGTGGCCAGGCATGCGGAAAAGAAGTCGGCCAATCAGGGAAGGGTGGGCGTGTATATATACATACATGGAGAGGGAGAGAGAGAGAGAGTACAGGCAAGCTGGGGAGCAGTCCGCCAATGGTGAAGGGTGGGCGTGTAAGTGGACGCTAAAGGGACGCCTCAAGCAGGTACCAACACCTGTATAGAGTGTGGCAATGTGCATTGTTGCAAAACAACTCCGGTTTTGGTTTCTAAAAACCCCCGAAAATAAATTCGACAAAGAGACATGCCTACGAAGCTCAGTTCAAACTTAAAGCCACCGGTTATGCTTTTGGCATGCGTGCCCATCTCACAGCAGTGGTGAAAAACCAAGTCAAGCAAATGAACTCTGAGCTTGCCGTTATTCCTTGAGGCTTGACTAAAGAACTCCAACCGCTGGACATTGGCATCAACCGGGCGTTCAAAGTAAAGTTGCGAACGGCATGGGAACAATGGATGATCGATGGCAAACACAACTTTACAAAGAGTGAGAGGCAGCGCTGGGCGAGTTACGCCACAATACGCAACAACGAGAGGGAACGCGGCGTTTTTGATGGATTACGGTACTTGCACAATTGTTCAATTCTTTCTACACACACACGCGCTGCCACCATGTTTCGCTCTGTTCTTTACTTTCAAATGTGGGAAAGCTTCACACGAGAGAAATGTTGACTTTGCAGTTGCTGCTCCTTCTTTCCGCTTGGCAATGTGTAGCAATTCACACTAGCATGTGATGCGTTCAATGACAACTGGGATGTGCAGTCCTCTGCTTCTGATACAGAGGATGAGGACTTTGATGAATTTCTAGGTGATGATTGATTGAAAACGTGAGAACATTGTACGATGGCTAAATAAAATACACCCGAACTCAGTTCTGCTTTCGTTGCATTTTTAAAAACGTGTTTTTAGCTTGTATCTGTATGTCTTGGCATGCTACCGTATGCTTCAAGCTAACGTGTTAGCGTGTGCGCATGCATGCCGTATGTTTAAGCTGGCGTATGTTTTACCACTGTAAAACTGCGCCCATTGGTATAGTGCGGTCTGTCTATGTGTAAAATACAGAAATGTCACCCATTAATGAGACTGCGTCCAACCGTACGGTGCGTCGAATAGTCGTGAAAATTTTTATTCGAGCGAGGCTGAGGTCTGCTTTGTTTCGGCAGGCGACATCGTGTCACCAGACGCACTTCCTTATAAAAACTATGTGGCGAGCTTTTGCTGCATCGACGCCCCATGGACTGAGTGAGCAGCCTGGACTGTGTCGACGCAGCCTGCACAGTTCATGTGTCGATCACGTGATGTAATGAAGCAGCACTCGCACCGACACCTGGATTGCTCTGTGAGCCTGACGCATGTGTCGACGCATCGCTGTCGCTGGACACATCACTAGTATCCAATATAGTGGGAATTAGGGGTGGCAATCGGTGTTACTCAACTGAACTCAACTGTATTCATAGAGCACTTTACAACAACCACCGCTGTGTCCAAAGTGCTATACATGGAGCAAATATCATATATACATAAATACACCCTGGACTGAATCAATGCCCCCTGGACTGAGTCGACGCCGCCTGGACTGTGTCGACGCAGTTCACGTGTTGATCACGTGATCTCATGAAGCAGCACACGCACCGACACGAGGATTGCTCTGTGAACCCGACGCATGCGTCGACGCATCAGTGTCACTGGATCCATCACTACTCACGACTATCTGCTTGTCTTTGTTTCACCGGACACTGTAGGTATTTTTTTTTCATTACCTTTTCCAAGTCATCCGTAGTATTTTTGTTATGTAAGTATTCTGGTGATGCATTCTTGGTTTATGTTCTTTGTGTATAGAATTCTCTTGTCCTTTGAGTTGACAACCAATTTACGCTTTTCTTGCTCTTTGCCTCTTGCAACCACTTTTCATTTGTTCTCGCCTTTTCCTGGTTCTTTTCTACCAGCGTCCTTAGTTGTAATTTGTCAGTCTATTGTTTTTATAAATAAATATGTTTTTGTTCAAAGCCTCTCATCTCTGTCTACGCTTGCAGAATCCTTGTTCTGTCCGGAATCTTTCCGGACAATTTTAAACAATATTTCAATGTAACTATTTTGAGTGCACGTCACAGTGTGTATCGAGCTAAGTCGATGAAGTTACAAACAAGGAGGGGAAACGTTCCTTCTATCATTCACATTGAGCAAACACAGTGTGAGGAAGTGACGCTCGCGCCCACCTTGAGTGTGTTCATTCCCCACTGCATGTCGGAATTTATAGCGCAAAACACCATAACGCCAGAGTTACATGCTCACGTCGCTTCCCAGCCTTGGATGAGTGTTTTTAACGAGTAAGAAGTGGGAGATGAGCTGCCGGAAGGAAGATGTGCTTTCTCACAACCCTTCCTGATTCCTGGGGGTTGACGGCGTTATGTCCATAACGTGAGCAGAGTCCGCACTCGTAAATTAAGCCATTGAGATACCAGACCAAAAGCAGCACCCTGACCCTCATGCCTTGTGTCACGAGCGATCGACGTGGCTGACATGGTGCTCTCTGCCTCACTTCCTCGTCTACTCTAAAGCGTATTTTGTGCCATCAAAAGACATGGGAAGTATCATTAGTATTAGTATCATTATTATACTTAGTACGTAAGTATAGTAACGATGCATGTAATCTGAAAATGGACTAACAATGTCCGATTCCTTTAAAGGTGGAGGGGGGCAGGCTGTTTTCAGGCCAGAAAGGGGATTTTTGACAGAAATTACTGATTTCTCCAAACAAATTGGTAATTTTGAAACTGCAAGCTAATACTACTTTCCTGATTAAAAAAATATATGTAAAGATTGAAAAAATCCTTCTTCCTTCTTGCTGGGCCATTCCTTTAATGGCCAAATATGGAACAATCCCGTATTTTACTTGGCAAGTGGCAACCGTAGCTGGAACCTATCCCAGCTGACTTCAGGCAAGAAGCAAAGGTACACCCTGGATTGGTTGCTAGGCAACTGCAGGGCACATAGAAGATAGACAACAATTTATACTTATGGGTAATTAGGAATGTCCAATGAATCTAATTAACATGCATGTTTTCGAATGTGGAAAGTCGGAATACCCCCCCACCCAAAAAAAAAAAATTGTCACGTGAGCAAGGAGAGAACACGCGAACTCAGAAGGGACTGAGCAGAGATTAGTAAACAGTACCTCTCAGCTGTGCGGCAGACTTGCTCATAACAACATGCACAATGTTGTTCCGATTAAATCCTTTTTCATGAGACGCTGAGCACCAAGTGTATTAGCTGTGTGGCTCCCTCTTTAAGCATCATTCTACATCAAGCATTCCTTTGGTGACCAAATAGACTGTTTACCGAAGGCCACTCGCCATAAATGCAGTGAAATCACTGCGTCAAATAAAAGTGTGTGTGTGTAAGGGGGTTGGGGGGGGGGCTTCCCCACAGCGTCCTGATTCTCTGCTCATAACCCCCACAGCGTTGAATCCCCAATCAAGCGGAATGAGGGTTGTTTTTTTTTTTTTTGTCCATCCTCCAAAGTCCTCCCATTCACCCCCACCACCTCCCCCTTGTCAACACTGCTATTTTTGAAATCAGAATAACTTGAACTGCAGGCTAAAGCACCTTCTCTCATCCAAGCCTAAATATGGATACTGCGGAGAAACAAATATTGCATCTTCCATACTGAAACTCCCAAGGGTATTACTTAACTTGTTATGGAAAGGTCAACTCTCAAAGGGGGGCAGCGGGGTGGACCAGCAGAGAGAAATGTTTCAGTGAATGGCAAATAACATTGTTTTTTCCGGTGCAGACGAAGAATTATTCTATGGTGGATGATGGATCGAGACGAATATTAAAAACTAGATGACAGCACCTTCATTTACAAATGATGTCTTTTTCCTGGTTTTATTTATCAACCAATAAATCAATTCTTTATTTGTGAAGTGCTTTTCATACATAAAATGCAACTCAAAGTGCTTTTTATGAATTCAAATCAAGCCCACTTGTCCACACGGACACAGACACACACATACAAGAAGCATGAACTCTCACTGATGAGCTCTTACGGGCAAAGATTGTTTTTAATGAATTGATTTTTTGAAGTAAACGCTCTGCTTTCCAGTTCAAGGAGACAGAGTTGCTTCCTAAAGGAGCACGCCGATTAGTCAGTGGTGGTTTGCGTAAGCATGGCCAAGAACGATTTAAGAACGAAGCCCACTGCCAAAGGAATTATTTAGTTTGGTATTGACAGTTTCTACAATTGCGACATGATCGTGGTGGTAAAATCCACAATGTGTCTACTCATAGGTTGACCTAAAACAAAGGCAATGTAAAGAGCATCAACTTGAAATTTTAAATAGAACTAGGGTGTGTCATGATTCGGTTTAGGGACCAACAGGTGGCACTGTAGGGCCCCCCTGGCAGCTGCACACCTGTTGGTCATAGGTAATCAGGCCTCCCAGCCCGAACACTCAGTGTCGGGTCATTGTTGCTTCTTGCTACTGTCATGTGTGTTGCTGTTTGTTTGCTCTTTAGTCTTTAGTCTTTAGTCATGGTTTTTGTTTTGTTTGATACTTTGGACATTGTATGTTTTGGATTTAGTTTTCTTTGTTTTAAATACAATTCTTCAAATACACCCTGCTCCTCCCTCCTGCCTGCTTTTTGGGGTCCACCACCACCTCGCAACGTGACAGGGTGGAATTATTTACGTACAGTATATCCCATACAATTTGACTCAATTGTGTCAACAGCAAATGGATACGGTGAAACTCAACTCCTTTAGATCACAAGCAGAAGGAATAGAAATGAAAAAAAAAGTTGGGATTCGTCTTGTCGAGCAATCAGGCCACATTAGAAAGAATAAGCAATTGACAAAATTTAAAGAGATCATGCACACCCTGCGTCCAAGGCTTACAATGAGGAAAATTTTGCAGTTAGTTAGATAGTCAAATACCAAATGCAGCATTTTTTTCTCAATGGTTTCATTTACCGGTAATATACATGACAAATTGTTATTTCATAATGTTACCTCTCTTGGTAAAAGACTGCTTGACTCAGGAGCACTCCATTGTAATTATCTCTTATGAAGGCAACATTGGTCAAAAGTTCCTTGGACCGTGATTCTTATGTTTGGTTATTTGGACATGAACACTTCCGTTACTCGTTGAGGTCTCTGGAATTCGGTGGGTTAAACTGCTGAAGCAGTGTACTCAAAACTCCGAATAACAACAAGGATTCGGAGGAAATTGATTACATATTTGCATTTCACAACATCATTGGAAAGTGCCTGGAATAAAAAGCAACCCTGAAACTTAACTTTTTGTGACTTCAAAAAGGCAATTCACCGCATTCACAATTCATGCCCATAGGGACCTGTGATTTAAGTGCAGTGTATGAAACATCCGACTGCCCCGTGTGATATTCAAACAAATTTGCAGTTGTAGGATCTTGACTTTGCTAATAATGCAACTGTTGTTACATCACAGTCACAGACTGTTTGAGCTTTGTCACGAAAACTGTCCTCCAAATTGAGTTGACGAAGACCAAATTATGGAAAATGCCCCAGCTGACCTACCAGTAATGATAAAGCTAAAGACTTTGAATTTGAGAATTTGCAATTTATATAACATTCATTTGATAAGGAGAAAAAGAGGGAAAAAATGTGAATTCAGTAAATAGATATTTTGAACCGAAATGAGAAGCAATTATACACAGATGTCTGAGGCTTGCCAAAATACTGCAGCATTATTTTTAGACTGCAGCTAAGACTGCATCACCTTTCTAATTCATAACTCCACAAACAGTTTCCTTCTAAAGCAGTTGCAACTCTTTGTTTTGTAAAGTCTGAGAAAAAAAAGGAATTTTCTTGTCTCCCTGCATTCTCCTGTGTTAGGCTCCCTCACTGAAGTGTCATGTCACTCCAGCTCTTTCCTTCCTCACATCACACCACCACCTTTCCTCATAGTCGGAGACAGTGAATCAATATCTGTGTCTTAGTGCTCCATGTTCTATTGACTTTGTTTTCCCGAAGACTCCATAAAGAGCAATTGTGGAGGTTGAGTCACTTCTGTTTCCATCCTTTGACATTATCCCCTCCTTGTTGTCGCTTACCACCCAATACACTATAAAATAGCTGCATTGGAATACCAGTTTACAGAAAATGAGACAGAAATACCACTTTCCAAACAAACAATACTTTATATGTGAAGACTTCTATATTTATGGCAGGATGGAACACGTTAAGAGTACACCGGTGCTTCTAATAATTGTGCGGAGCAGCATGCCAGTGTTGTGTGTTGACGTGAAATGGATTTTACTTTAAAATTATTTTTTTTTAAATATTATGTGGGCTTCAATGGGTGCACAGACAGTAACCGACAAATTACGTAGACGACTTATTCAAGATGTTTGCAGCACAACAGCAAAATACACCTTCACAATGTTTACTTTGAACAAGGGGGTTCACTAATTGTCGGCAGACCTTGGAGCCTCCCAGGGTTCCTAATTCCATTAGCATTTCTTTCATGAAATGAGGGCCTAGTTCATTCAGGAATTTAAAGCCCAGTAGCAGAATTTTTTTATACGAAATCCGGAATCTGAGTGGATCCCACAAATGTTGACCAAGATACAGCCAACGACACAAATTCACGCAAGTGCAAAGCAAACCCGTCAAAGTACAAATAATGATACGGGTAACAATGAAGCAGGAGAAAAGGCAATAAACCAAAAGCGTGTGCAAACGGCAAGGGAAAAAAACTGAACATAAATTGCGTCTCAAACGGACAAGAGGAAGACAATACCAAAACGATGAAACCGAGAATAGCACAATTACAATAAATCGTTACTATGATCAAGGAAGAACTAAGAAAGAGACAAAACGGACCATGGAACGAGAACAAGGGGCATCTAGAGGATTCAAGACCTTGGTACAATAGGGATGAGCAAGGTCGGAATAATCCGACAAACGAATTTTCAGCTTCGCAGTCTTTTAAAGGTGGCTGATGATGAGCTTGACGATGAACGAGGGCGGAGCAAAGGACATGCCCTCCGGTCCGGCATACAACCAAAATAAAACAGACAGAAACATGACAATTTTAGGACTTTGGAACTGGAGTAATATGTTCTGATCTTATTTTTCCGGTCAGAACCTGAGTTGCGCCATTCTGAATGAGCTGCAGCTGTTTGATGCTCTTTTGAGGGAGTCCAGTCAGACGACCATGACAATAATCAAGTCTACGGGAGATAAAAACATGGATAAGCTCTCTCTTGGAGCATGCAACCCTTCAATTGGATCTGTTTTTCGGCTCTGTGAGTGCAGATGGTTGTTCATTTCTGTGTGCCCTGCGATTGGCTGGCAACCAGTTCAGGGTGTCCCCCGCCTACTTCCGAAGACAGCTGGGATAGGCTCCAGCACACCCCGCGACCCCTGTGGGGATAAGCGGATGAGAAAATCGATGGATGGATGGACATATAGGGGAAGCAATGATGCAAACAGATGTAGTCACAAAGTAAACAGACAATAAACTGTAATTCTCACCAGCCCACACATCCGCTATAGTGAACATGTAGGATAATCCTATTAGTGAGAGATGTTATGGGGGAAAGGACCTGATGAAAAAGCTTTGAGGATAAGAGAAGATCATGCTAATTTGCTTTAGCGCATGATGCAGTGGATGCATGGAAACCTTTGAAGGATTCCTTTACTCACCTAAAACACAGAGCATGACTCATCAGTAGAATGTGTAGGTGTGTGCTCAGAGGAGCGCTGTACACTGTTGGCTCGGTATGAATGTCTTAATCTTACAGTAATGAAGGCCCATGCTGTCAGCCAAGCAGCTGGTATATCTCTTCACGCTGATGTGCGCCTCAGGATATTTCTTTTGACGACATATATTCATCATCAATCAGATCTCATTTCGATGCACCGTATCTTCATTTCACACAAATGACTCATGCTCGAAAACTGTAAGAACCTAACAGATTTCTCATGCAAAAAAGAACCAAAGTAGGACATGGTGATGTATATTACCAGTAGACCCAATGCTGTTTTGCATTTGTCATATTTTAGAACGGGGCAGCACAGTGTTCGACTGCTTAGCACCTTGGCCTCATAGTGCAGAGGTGCAAGGTTCAATTCTGGCTCCGGCCTTCCTATGTGGAGCTTGCATGTTCCTCCCGTGCCTACGTGGGTTTTCTCCGGGTACTCCAGGTACCTCCAACATTCCACAAACGTGCGTGGCAGGTTAATGGAACACTCTAAATTGTCCCTAGGTGTGATTGTGAATATGATTGGTTGGTTGTCTATGTGTGCCCCGCTTACTACCCGAAGACAGCTGGGATAGGCTCCATCACTCCCATGGCCCTGGAGAGGATAGGCGGATTGGAAAAGGGATGGTATATATATACATACTGTATTAACCATAAAGTAAAGGGCTGCAACAACAACTGTGGCGGCAACGAATGGATTCACAGTGCTGTATGATAAATGCGTCGGTCACATAAATTCAGCAGGTGATGCGCACCACAGAAAGAAGAGCAAAGCAAGACAGCTACATTGCTACAGAAACCCACTTTATTCCATCTTAAAAAAGAAGAAACATCATGTTCGTCTCTCCTAAAGCTGGTCTATACTTGCAGTTTGACAAGTTCAAAAACTTCAACAGCGTGTGCTACTTAAAATAATGCACTGCAGTATAATCCCTCGTTTATCGCGGTTAATGGGGACCAAAACCACCCACGATAAATTAAATAGGTGAAGTAGCAACCAATTAACATATACAGGTAAAAAATATATATACCGGTATATTATTTACAAGCGTCCGAAATGAGTTTTCTCCGCAGGGTGTCCGGGCTCTCCCTTAGAGATGAGGTGAGAAGCTCGGTCATCCGGGAGGGGCTCAGAGTCGAGCCGCTTCTCCTCCACATCGAGAGGAGCCAGATGAGGTGGCTTGGGCATCTGATTCGGATGCCTCCTGAACGCCTCCCCGGTGAGGTGTTCCTGTCATGTCCCACCGGGAGGAGACCCCGAGGAAGACCCAGGACACGCTGGAGGGACTGTCACCCAGCTGGCCTGGGAACGACTCGGGATCCCCCGGGGAGAGCTGGAAGAAGTAGCTAGAGAGAGGGAAGTCTGGGCTTCCCTGCTAAAGCTGTTGCCCCCGCGACCCAGCCCTGGATAAGCGGTAGATGATGGATGGATGGATTATTTATTATTATTTATAAGTGCGCAAACAGTCCGCGAGAAGCTGCAAAACAACAGCGAGTCACATAGAACAACATATACAGTACTGTACTCCATGTATATGATTTCTTTTTATGAATATGTTTGAAAAAATCTGCGATGCACTGAACCCGCGATACACGAACCGCAAAATAGCGAGGGATCACTGTATATAAAAATATTGCTGCATATTACTTGAAACTTGTCAAATAAAACATTGATTAAAAACAAAGGAATAGTGTTTACGGAAATGGCTATCACTACAACAGTATAACCCGGGCATGAAATGAAATGATTTTAACACGCAGTCTGGCGGGACAATTCTCACGACAGCGGTAGCTACATACAGACTCATCACAAGACCTCAGTCTCAAGTGGCTCATTATATGAAGAGGGGGCGGGGGGCTGCCACTAATTATTACCCCATAAATATATCCATCCATCCATTTTCTGATCCGCTTTATCCTCACGATCCCAGCTGTCTTCCCAGTAGGTGGGGGACACCCCGAACCGGTTGCTAGCCAATCGCAGGGCACACAGAGACGAACAACCATTCACGCTCACACTCACACACAGGGACAATTTGGAGTGTTCCATTGACCTGCAACGCATGGTTTTGGAAAGATGGAGGAAACCGGTGTCCCGGGTGAAAAGCTACGCAGGACCGGGGACAACATGCAAACTCCACACAGGGAGGCCGGAGCTGGAATCGAACTCAGTACCTCTGCACTGTGAAGCCGACGTGCTAACTAATCACTGGGCCCCGTTCCGGAAATATATAAATGCGTGCATCCATGGCTCGAATGCAACAGTGCAACTTCTACAGATTCTTTGAGAAGCAAAATCTTATTGATCACGTTCTGGTTTCAGACAGTTTATGGTGTTACTCAATGTTCTAAAAAATGTTGTAACGTATTTGTTTGATGTGGTGTACTGTAACAGAAAGTTGTGCCGTCTTGCTTCGTCACAATATTTTGCGAAGCAAGGGACCAGCAACAGAAAAATGTTAATCAATTTGGGGGTCCTCCCAATGGCTGCAGGGGCTTAAAACGTGCTTTGTTTGCTTAAAGGCAGGCTGTGTTCATTTAAGTAATTTCAAAGATATTTCTTTTTTTTTTTCTTCTTTTTTTTGAACGTGTAGAATAATCCATTTGGCTCTCTTCCAAAGTAAAAACAAGCCATCTGGCATGTCAGGTGAAATTTCGTGTGTAGTTTTTCTCAATCACCACCCTGGCCAACCAAATCACGAGACAGATTCATATTTTTACAGCTTCAAGCTATTTTCTATATTCGCTGCTTGATATTATTTTTTTTATAACTTTTCAAAACACCACAGATTTTTAGGAAAATTCTTTTGAGTAAGAAAGACCATAAAACCCAAGCCTCACTGTCAAGATCTCCACTTAAACTGTGCCAACAACTGTTCCTGTGATAAAAAGAGTTAAGAAGCTCCTGGAGAGGGAACAGATGGTCCGAGCTAGACGTAACTCAAGGTCCCTTTGCCCACAAACCACTTTTCTATTGTAATTGTGCCCTCAGGGGGAACAAGCCCGCAAGGCGGCTTTACAAACTGAAGGGCTATCCTTGAAGGGAGGGATATCGTGGCACGGATCTTACGGTCGGCGTGGCAAAGACAACTTTAGATAAAGACACAAAATGAGCATTTAAGCGTTCCCAATAAGTAAGTGGTATTTTATTTTTGAATTTATTCGGACAGACTGACGCCATTTCGTTCCTTGTCACGCGAATTGAGATGTGCATATGAAAGAATATCACTAACATGTTAAATGTTGAAAGTCAAGTCGTCGATAGAAGTAATAAGGCTGGAAATGTTTGCACGGAGAGAAATAGGGGGAAACTGAAGAGTATGAGAGTGTGTCATTTTTCTTCTTGTTTTCGATCTCGGTGAACAGTGTGTGAGTGCTGAGGAATTAAAGAAGCAGCGGAGTGTGCATGTGCAACCGCAGACACGATAACGGATAGGGTTTTTTCAAAAAGGAATAAAATAAATGACTGGAGGGGACAGAAGGTGAGAATGAGCTCAAAAAGGAAAATTGTATCCCGTTCTCACACGTTAGAGCACTGCTTTATCAGTCCTATACAACGTTGCTATTGATGCCCGATTGATGCCTTGACTTTGACTCCTTTGACATTTGCGACAGATATGACTGCCCAAGCCTCGCTTATTTTCTTAAAACTGTCAGATTTATTGACTTAAACTTTCAGCCTTCACAGCAAATGTTTTGCAGTTCAAAAGTGCTTGTCGATCATCGTCTTTTGTTTATGTCCCGAGAGAGTGTTTATTTCTTGATGTCGGTTGCCTTCTCGAACTCGCGCCCTGCCGAAAGAACGCACCTCTCACTGCCTCATCAAGCTTAGCATGTCTGCCCTTTGGTCTTCCAACCACTCAGCACCAGACCATTTTTCAATCCGGTGCAGTTTGACTCACTCTATTTTCAGAGGTATTCTGGGATGTGTTGTTGATGCCTCTGTTGACGTGGCTTTCTCTTTTTTTACTTGACTGATGGTTTCACCAAGCGGTACAGTTCAGTTTGTCACGGCGTTGTTCATGGGCCTCACTTATCAAACAGTGTCTAGGGTTCCTAGTTAATATACATGCACATTCATTCCTCGGTTTACGAACGTCTCTGTTCTCGACCGAATCGGTTTTTGACGAGAAAATTCCAGATTTTTACGCCTCAGATTACGACCGAAAATCGTTTTTCGACCAAACTAATCAAACCTGAATATGCCACTCGACTCCTCGCGGCTTCCTTACACAAGGAAGTGACGCTTCCTCGTGTAGTGTTCATTTTGAGCGGATTATAATGGGAAACATGGTTTCGGAATTCGAACAAATCGGATATCGAACAGCCTTCTGGAACAGCTTATGGTCGAAAACCGAGGTATGACTGTTGTAGAATACATATGGTACGCGCAAAAAGGCAAAAATGGTATGTGACAAAAAAATATATACTACTAATAATAATAATCAGGTCTATCAAACTATCTATGTTTGTACACCTGTAGAAAATCTTACCTTACAATTCGCTTTGAAAAAACATTGAGCATCATACAAAGGAATCTGTGCTGGTTAGCACTACATGCATGTGAATTATGAATCATGGCTACTAGCGAAAAGAAAAGGAAGAAACAAATCTCTTATCGGTGAGGTGGGGGCGAGAAAGTTTCCATGTGACATAATCAGAACGGCAGTTTTCTGAAAGCAACCGCTTGATCAAAACAAGTTACAAGTAGTTGAAAATACTGGTGGCACGCTGCCATTTTCAAGTGCGTAAACGATGACGTCACTGTGTTTTGCTACTGTTACTTAGTATTCGTGCGTCACACTGTTTGTGCTGTTTTGGATGAATAAAATGTGAGTACCGTTGCTTGTGTTGCATCCTTACGACGCTCATCTAATCAGCAATCAAGCGGCTCCAAATTGCTGCTGCTCGCTTCCTAACTGGCAATTGTAGGAGGGAGCACACCACTCCGATAGTGGACTCCCTTCACTGGCTCCCAGCGCATTTTAGATATAATTTGAATTTAAACTTGAAATCATCCCAACCCGCCTTATCTTTCTGAGCTCCTCCATCTCTATGTACCTGACCCATGCCTCAATTTATCGACGCAGATGCTACTGGAGTTACTGAGGACAGTGGTACCTTTGTTTACGAAATTAATTGGTTCTGGAAGAAATTTCTTAACTAGAAAAGTTTTGTAAGTAGAGACGCTTTTTCCATGTAAATGCCCTAATCCGTTCCAAGTATGTATTTATGTCAGATATTGACTTAATGTTCAGCACTTTGTAATCAGCTGCGGTCGTTTTTATAGGGCTCTTTAAAGTCTCGTTGACTCCTCTCACACACTATCCCGTAATTGGTAGCCCATAATCTTCCAGCTGCAGGTTTTGAACCATGACCGAGACATCAATACATGCCACATTGAATTAAATTACAGGATAAAAATAATTAATTTTCCTTTCAATCTTTTGATTATAATTAATCTTGCGATTTCACTAAGGGCCTCGTCATCCCAGGACATTGATGAACCAATTAATCCAGTCCATAAAAGACAATATATCGCTGCACTGGATTCTTCACACACCAATTAAGAGCTTCAAAGAGTTCAGCTACATCAGTGTGCATTAATCAAAATGTTTTGTCTTGATTTCATTTTCACACGGACCTAGTTATCGATCAGATGCCAAGTAACTGACTGTCGATTGCTATTCTGACACCTGATTACACATTTTTCTATTGAAAATAGGCAGAGATACCATCTACCTACTCTGTAGCCTTTCATGGATCACAGAGGACCGAGTATAGACGTGGATGTGAAGGCCACAGTCAGTGGAGGAGCAGACGGTGTGTAACAAACACTGATGAGTACTACCGGTAATTGGCGGGGACCAGAGATAGGAGGACATGAGTCACAAAATACTCAGTATTCGCAGCAGTCCAATCAAGTCTACACTGAATAACATTGTATTTATTTTTAATCAAGGATTCACTGCAGTCAGTCATGTTGAATTTGTAATTGTGAAGAGCAATATCTCAATTTGATCTTATTTATTTTGTACTGACTGCAATTTGTAATGGGCAAGAATAAAGAAAAACAAATAATGCTTCCATCAAATTTGAACTGATTTAAGCAAATGTACTGCCAGAAGCTACAGTTATATACGGACGCCGGTGTGTTTGTACTGGCAAGTAAATTCATTTACATTGGCTGGGGAGAAGAAAAAAAAAATCCGCTTGAAAGATGAAATCTCTTCATGCACGTGGACGTATGGAGATACCTCAGCCAACCTGTGTTTCCAGATATTAAAAAGGCACATTGAAACTTCATCTTTTAATATATGCTGTATACATAAAATTAAATTAATGTTACTCCGTGATCATCAAAAAAAACACCGGTAAACATAAACTTCAACTCTGACCCTCCAACATCTAACCAGTTCTTAACAATATATATATATATATATATATATATATATATATATATATATATATATAGTTAAGATATATATATTATCTAAAAATAGCATTTTAAGTGGGTGTATAACCTTCATGAAAAGCACAGTAGCCCATCTGTTTAATCATACTCTATTTAGCCAGGTAAGAAAGCACATACATTTCAACAACAAGATATCTCCTTGAAGTACGTAATCAATGAAGGCATTACAGAAGCGAGGAGGCAGATGAGAAGGCTGTCATGAGAGCACAATGCAGAGATTAGCATGATAGACAGGAAGTGGAAAGCAGACTAATACAGTGTTTGCACTGTTTCATGACCGATATCGTAACTGTAAGCTCTCCTTCATTAGGAAAAAGTTAAGCATCATCAATCATTTTCACAAGATTGGCTTGAACCTGTATGATTCTTTAATCGAGTTATCGCAATTGTTTTGATTGCATTAGCAGCTGTTATATCAGCAACTCTTTAGTTTGTGTGTCCAACATACGGCCCACGGGCCAAAAGCAAGGGGGTTCAATCAGGCCCGCAGGAGAATTTGAGAGTGAAAACATGCATAAAAGACACGGAATGAATACTTTTAACGAACGTGTAATTCATGGAGTATGCGCTAGATCAGGGGTGCTCATTAGGTAGATCCTGATCTACCGGTATATCTAAGACAGGTCCCAAGTAGATCCGAGGAGTGTCGAGGAGAAAAAAGACAAAACAACCATTTGCGTGTCTTTGTACATGTTAATAATATATATATTTTTTTTTTGTGTTAGTGTACACTGCACCCTAATCATCTTATCAGTCCCATGTTCACCCAAAAAATATTTAAAAATAAAATAAAGCAGGTAAATCTTGAATTTACGGTGGCGCGTGATTGGTCACCGGAAGTTGTTAGCTCTCAGCAGTCTGCAATTGCAGCTTGTGATCAGAACTGTTGCGCTCTATCTTTTGTCATTATTCTCATTCAGAGTTTGCTTCGTGTACAATTCACCGAGGGCACGGGCAAAGAATAGGAATCTAGGAGGGCCCAGGGAAGCACTTTAAAACGGTACGTGTGAGCTACGATAATTAACAGGCTGCAAAAGTGCGTCGCATGCCTCAGTTTCAGGCTGTTTCTCATCAGTGCGTGCGTGTGCGTGTGTTTGTGTGTGTGGTGTCTGTGTGCGTGCGTGCCGGTAAGGGTAGATCGAGGTTAGTTGATCGAAAAGTAGATCTTTGATCCAAAAAGTTTGAGCACCCCTGCGCTAGATCAATGTTTTGATCAGAGAAGAAGACAACAGCAATCTCAGACCCAACACAGCAGACGCTTTAAAGGACATGTGAAGACCTTATTCTTTATACATTTTAATAGCACTCTCCTTATTTTGTAAAGTGTAGGCAAGGATTGCATTTAGATGTTATATGCACCTGTGTAAATGGTTTAAAAATTCCTTTCTTTATAAATCTTTTTTAATCTTAAAGTGCATTACAATATTTTTCAATACCAATTACTTGTTAAAGTTTGTCCAATCAGTGGGTCAGTGGGATCAGTTGCAATGCATTTATGTGAATGATAAATGTAAATTGCACATTTGTCTAAGGAAAACTAAGGTGCTTCATGAAATGTTTTGTCAAAGATACAGTATGTTCATTAAATTTCAATATTTTCCTAATGTTCTTGTGCTTGCTTAGACCAAAACAAAGGAAAGACATATTTTAGTTAATTATAGCAGAGTATGGTAGAATTTTAATGGTCCGGCCCACTTGAAATCTACCGAGGCCGTATGTGGCCCACAATATGAAATGAGTTTGACACCCCTGAACTAAAGGGTTTGTGGAGACGATTCGTTTTTCGGTATAAGGACTTCTAATACAGATAGAAACATACTTGTTTTTCAACGTAGTCTCCCAGCACTGTCACACACTTTTCCCATCTGTGCACAAGCTTCTATATTCCCTCAGCGTAAAATTATTTGGACTGATGTCTCAGCCAGTCTCACAACACTTTTGACTTCATCATTACTTCCACACTTTGTGAACGCTTTTAAGGGACCAAACAACTGAAAGTCTGTAGGGGCAAGGTCTGGACTCTAAGGGGGATGAGGGAGCATTTACCAGCCCAGCTCATTGATGGTCTGCAGCGTTTGGGCCACTGTGTGAGGCCTTGTGCTGTCACGATGTAAGATGACTGCTTCCGGCTGATGACCCCTGTCTTTGTTCTTGATGTCTTTCTTGACCTGCCTCAGCAGTTCACAGTAGATGGCACGATGTTTGAAAGTGGCGATGAAATCAAAAGTTTTGTGAGCGACTGGCTGAGGCATCCGTCCAAAGATTTTTACGCTGAGGGAATATGGAAGCTTGTGCACAGATGGGAAAAGTGTGTGACAGTGCTGGGAGACTACGTTATTATTTTTTTTTTAAGTAAACTTTTATCTATATTAGAAGTCATTTTACCCAAAAATGTCACCTTATTTATTGAATGACCCTCGTAAATCTAAAGAACTAATTTGTTTGTAAAAGCCGCCAGTATATTAGGCCCACTGTGTTTTATATGCTTGACTTTGAACTATGGTTTTTGCCAACATGAATCAATAGGTCAGGGATGGGTGGATGGGGTATGGAGGCATGTAGCGTTATTTAAGAGCAAAGGGGCAGCCGCACCACTTTCAAATTTATATTGCTGGCAGACCGCACTTGTCACAAGAGAGTTTATATTATTATACAGAAGAGCAATAACGTAAATAATTCAATCTGATTCATTTCATTTCAAATAGCCATCAATACCCAATGGAATATACTTTTAGACAAAACTTCCCAGACATTAAATAACAAGCATCCGTCTACTGACTTAATCTTTAAGTTTTTCGTTTCTTTCTTTCTTTTTTTCTTTGACAGCAGACTTATTCTGTAGCAGTGCAGAGGCTGAGAGGTAAATGTAGAAGGTAAAATAAGTCGTGTCAGTCTGAGGAATTGTTTTCCAGTAGACATGCTCTATATTACCGCTTCAAAAAGCATGCAGAGACAAGCACCCTGTCAGCCGAATGATAGACTTACAAGCTTTGCCCCTGAGCCCGAAGACACAACAAATTTTCACCAATCTTTCGAGTCAAGTACACTCGGCTCTAATGTTGATTTCGTCAGCGAGCCACTTTAAAGCATAGCTGTTGCGTCAGCCTGGACAAAAATGGGTGCATGGAATAATAACAGTGATGACAAATGCACTGAACACACCACATACATCTTGTTTACTCTTCTAAAATGATTCCATTGCATGTATGTGCGGTTTGATCAAGCCTCCTTGACATACGATGAGCCGAAAAGCTCCTGAGCATCAGTGGAACCTTCATGAAGGGATGATCTAAAAAATGTAGCGTGTGTGTGAGCCTGTGAAAATGCCCGTCTTGTGGCTTTTCAACAATCAAATTTATCAACAGAATACATTTCATAAATTAAATTAGCTTGCTACCTTGGTCACATGATCTATTCTACAAAGATACCCTCTCCCCCGAAACTTCCGGTATCGCGGCATAAATCCATCGGTGCTCCTGGTTTGTGAAAGCCCCCCCCCCCCTCACCCCTGAGTCGCTTTTGCACTGACAGCGAGCATAAGCTTTATTTTTTTTAAATCACATTTATTCCAAAATCAAAATTGTTACAGTTCTGTTTGTGACCAACAGGTAGCACTGTAGGACTCCACCTGCAGTGGCACACCTGTTGGTCATTACGTCATTAGTTGTATAAAAGGACTCCCCGCACGACCCCTTGGATTCGGGTCATTGTTTGTTTCTATCATGGTTCTGTTACTTGCTGTTAGCTTTTTATTTCAGTCATGGTTTTTGGTTTGCTACTTTGGATTATTTTTGTGTTCAGGACTTTGTTTAGGATTTGGTTTTCTCTGTGTTTTAATACAATTTGTCAAATACAACCTGCTCCTCCCTCTTGCCTGCTTTTTGGGGTCCACCACCACCGCTTCGTGACACTAAACATACCATGTTGTGTTCCAATGTGCATATCCAAATTCCACAGAGTAAGCAACTATCGACTTTGCGTCGATTCTAAAAACTCACTCATGATTATGTGTATAGTACTTCTCTGTCCCAAAGCTTACTTTCTAGGGCAACGCAGTGCATGAAAACATTAATCAAAAGCAGAAATAGACCTGTTCAATAAAGAGATCCGGAAACTAAACATTCTAAAAATTCGATCATTATTTGACAATAACAATGGCAAAGGCAGAAAAAACAAAACCAAGAATATAAAGGCAGATTGAACACAGAATTGTTGATACTAAAATGTATACAATTCCACATGCACAGCGCTGCTATGATTTCTTATTAGCATTACGATAAC
The DNA here is from genome assembly GCF_025434085.1 of Hippocampus zosterae. Lineage (NCBI taxonomy): Eukaryota > Metazoa > Chordata > Actinopteri > Syngnathiformes > Syngnathidae > Hippocampus > Hippocampus zosterae. The sequence continues at coordinate 18,108,494 of NC_067464.1, read as the reverse complement.
TTACATCTAATGTCACTGCAATGTCAGGAAAAAGATTGACTTACACATTCATAACATTTGAAGTACAGTTAAAAAGAGTCATACATTAAAGCCCTTTACTAAATTGCAGCTTATTTCTTTGGAAATACCGGTCTGCCAATGTTAGCATTCCACAAACTAGCGGCATCATGTCACATCGACATCAGCAGCCAAATGTCTCAAATCCGAATTTGCAAGTTGGCATGAAGGTCAGTCTCATCCATGGCACTCCACTATTGAGATACTAAACCCTTCTATGTTTGTCATTTCAACATTTTTTTTTCACTGCGGGAGCGAGGAAAAATGGAAATGATATTTTCTGCTGCCATCCTTCCTACAACTGCAGGTGGAAGTGAGGGCCAACTTATTTTTATTTTTATTTTTTGTATTTGTCTTACATATCTCCTTTGTTACCTCTTCTTCAGAGTAATTATTCGAGGTGCTACAATTAGTTTTCCTTTTCTTTCTCTTCCACAAATCCTCCTCCAAATTGTCATTATGGAAAATCAAATCAAGTACAACTTAATTTTGCCATTTTTTTACCAAGCAGGAAGTTAATTTTATATCATCAAGAAGTTCAGAAGTTGCACACACACACCAGCACTAAGACAATCAAAGTATGCCACGAAATGGGTGAAAATAGGCCCTATCAAAGCTACTCCAAGCTTCTTGGGCGGGGGTTCAGGACATTTAACACACAGGCAAATTCAAAAACAACAACAACAAAAAAAACAAGGTGGAGGATACCCAAAGAATCAATACGTAGGAGTCAACCAATACTAAAGAGGACATTTATAGTATGTTTAAGACAAATTATAAATAAATGCACATATAATCCAGCTTTTAATTTCCTCTTAAAGATCAAGAGAGATCAGTTTATTTTGCCGTGAGCATCAAACTGTTTCCAAATCTGCAAACAAACTTTAGGCTGGTAGTTTTAAGTCTTTGCTTTTGTGCAATGATGACATCTTTATATCTGGTGATGTGTGCGTCTCGAGAGAAGTTTACTGGTTCAAGCCCACAGAGTTTGGGATCCAACTAGCTGATTACTTGATTCATCGTGCACGAATTTTGACAGTTATTGAGTTTGGGGAGCCTTTGTATTTAATGGTGACGCAAGAGCATTGAAATCAGAGCAGGAACTTTTGCAGAACTTGGAATGTTTCTCTGTGGCTAGGCAACATGTTCCACAAAATGATATTTCAGTAATACAGGTGAGGGTCAAGTAAAGTTTTGCAGTTTTTGATGAAAATGTGAGATTTATGAATAAGTGAAAAGACCCACGCATTTAGAAAGCTTTCCAATAAGGGAATCAAAATGACTTTCACCAATATAAAAATACATCATTTATTCCGAGGCACTTACATATTGGCTGTACATCAATTGCAATGTGTATGACGCGTACGATGTCCATGGAAGGCGTCTCCGATGCCTATTAAAAAGATTTGTGATCTCCCTAGCCAACTCTATAGCAGCCGTGTGTTGGTTATGCTTGGAGTTCCTTTTAAACGTACTTTACACGCTTCGAGCTGCCGCAGGACTCAAGCTCATCAGTGTCTTCTTCCACCACATTAAGGACCATCAGTGAACCTCTCACGCTCATTGGTATGGACAATGGGGCAAAGTGTGCATTTTAAAATACACCACACCACACCAGCTTGCACAATTGCAAAATCTACAAATTGAGAAAATATGGAAAAGGGGTGACCAGTCAGTCAAGAAAAATTACCCTAAGAATATAGCATGATATGATAATCCAGGCCTCCGTATCCTCAGTTAAGTTCAGTGTTCATGACTCAACAATAAGGAAGAGATGCATAGAAAATGACATCCACGACAGAGTTTCAAGACGAAAACCTTTGCTGACTTGGATGCTCCTTGAATTTCAAACAGTGGCAACTGAATAAATATTCTGTCCTTTGCTTATAATTGAACTTGTTAGCTATTTTATCTCGGACACGTTTTTTATTAGGTTGTTATTTACCTGACATGTTTTGGTGGAATTCTTTCGCCAGTGTCACATGATGGTGTGTGACTTGTCTTTATCAGCTGATGTTCAATGGAGGCATGACTCACCTGACAGGCGAGTCACACCCTCTGCTGTCCGTTCACCCACTTCAGGCTCCTGCTCCAGGTATGTACAGTACATGTATGCTCCCTTGTTCCTGTAGATTGACCTCGGGCCGCGCTTCTTGATCTCAGAAGCCTAAATGATCCAGCACTGATGTTTGTTTTCTTCAGTGCGGATTACTGGCCTTTTTCATCTCCACAATGTGGTTTTCCATTTTGCGGTGATCAGTGATTCACTGTGTTCCTAGTGTGCCTTTTCTTTTATCGCTCTTGTTTGTCATGTTGCAGTCCTTTTTATGTTTCTTCTTTCTTGTAATGAAACTCCTCCCTGTCTCCCCGATGTATGTTTTATGGCCTGATTGGCAGGGTATGTCGCAGTGCCGTTCTGCCGCTTTCAAGGCCTTCTCTGCCGGTACAAACAGTATCAGAAACACAGACCTACATTTACAAATGAAATGGAAATAATTGACAGTCTTTTGTTGTGAATTCATTTGAGTATGTGTTGGTCGTTCAGCTGTGTGTAATTTTTTGTTTGTTTGGACCTCCCTCCCCCCAAAACAAACAATCATATTTCAGCTTTTGGTGTGTTGCCATGCACATATTATTTCGTCAAACACCTTTGGGACCTTAGGGCATGATTATAAGGTGAATTATATAACTAAATACCCACTGAAGGCCAGGTCCAAAATTCACCGCCCACCACGGGTATTTCATATACGGCATTGGTGTCAAACTCATTTTACATTGTGGGCCACATACGGCCTCGGTAGATGTCAAGCGGGCCGGACTATTAAAATTCTACCAAACTCAGCTATTAATAACCAAAGTAACATGTATTTCCTTTGTTTTGGTCTAAAGAAGCACAAGGACATTTGGAAAATGTTGACAATTAATGAACATATCTTTTACAAAAAAATTAATGAGGCACCTCAGATTTCCTTAGGCAAATATGCAATTTACTTTTATCCTTCACATGTATGCATTGCAACTGATCCCACTGATCGTACAAAGGCACAAAACTTTAACAAGTAATTGGTATTGAAAAATATAGTAATGCACTTTAAGATTAAAAAATATTTACACTGTATAAAGAAAGGAATTTTAAAACCATTTACATATGTGCATGTAAAATCAAAATTTAATCCCTGCCTATACCTTACAAACTCACGAGAGTGATACTAAATGTGTAAAGAAAGTATTCATGTCCTTGATAGCGTGTTGTTGGGTCTGTCTCAGTGACAGACTGAGGCTGCTGTTGTCTTCTCTGATCAAAACAATGTTGTCTTCTACTCTGATCAAAACAGCGTGTCCCCTAGTGGATACGCCATGAATTGCACCTTATTAAAATTAATTATTCCGTGTCTTTTATGCATTTTTTTAAACTTTTAAATTATCCCGTGGGCCGGAACCGGACCCCAAGGAGGTTCCACCAGGCCCACGGGCCGTATGTTTGACACACTGGAATACGGTGTTGGATTTGTTTTCAGGGTGGATCTGGGATGAACCAGTATTTGAGTGTTGTGTGTAGTTTGACGGGTGTTTTGATGTAATATTTTTTCATTGCACTTTGGATGAGTTCTGTGCCTCAATATTCTTGTTTATTTGTTTGTTTTTTCTTCCCTCCTGTGCTCAGTTTTTTGTTTTAGACCTGTCCTGGTCCTTTGGTTATTGTCCAATGTTATTGCCCATTTTTTCGATACATGTTCAAGTTCAACTGACCTGGTGGTGATAGACCTTTTGGATTATTTTTTTTTTTAACTTTTTCACTGAACACACACCAGCTGAACCCTCAATATAGTCCTTCTGTTTTCGTCCAGACTTCAGAACCAAATTATATGCCCGAACACACAGTGCGCTCATGGTAATAAAAGAAGATAAACACCAAGTTCTCACAGTTTTCTCTGGCAGCAATACTTCCCATCTCTTGCTTTGGTGTAGATCTAATGTCTGCTGGCTTGACTAAGCCAACCTGAGCCTATCTGAGTCTTGAAAGATGTTTTAAATAAGACTTGAAGTCTCCTGTTTTCTCTGGGTTTTATTTCTCACCGGTGGCAGTTATATGACATACTGTGTCACCCTAAAGCAGTGTTTTCAATTATTTTCTGTGACAACAGCCGCCCCACCCCACCTCCGCACACACACACACACACACACTCACACACACACACATACGGAAGAAAAAACATTCGGCCATGACTATTTGTCAAAAAAATGGTAAATGTAAAATGTAAGTACATCTCTGCATAAAAATGTGTCCTTATTCGCGGAAAAGAAAAGAACAATGAATTATAGATCAACTTCCAAGAACTATAAATCAACTTATAACAAATAACTTTTTAGTATATCACAGAAAGATTTGAAGTTTGAAATTTAACAAAAAAGTCAATGAATAAATAGCATAATTTGCAATTACACTTTATTCATCTATCCATCCATCCATTTCCAACACCGCTTATCCTGAACAGGGTCGCGGGGCTGTGCTGGAACCTTTCCCAGCTGATTCAAGGCAGAAGGCAGACTACACCCTGAACTGGTCGCCAGTTAGTCGCAGGGCACATACAGAAACGAACAACCATTCACATCCACATCGTCACTGAGTGGGAACCGATCCTACACTGCCTGCTCAGAAATCATGCGAGTGTACCACTACACCATCAGCGACTACACTTTATTCTTGTACATCAAAAGAAAAAAAGCATGTTCCCTAGGTCACCCCCCACCCCCTGAGGATCCACCGCACCCACAGTGGGTCCGCTCCACTGTTTGAGAAAGACTGCCCTCTGATGTGGTGACAATAGGTTAGAGCAGGGGTGGGCAAACTACGGCCCACGGGCCGGATCCGGCCCATTGTAATGACGGGTATTTCAACACCAGGTTACTTGAAGTTGCAGAGCACAGGGAAGGAGGGAAAGACGAAGAAAGAGGGAGAGAGTAATGACCATGGAAGGGAAACTGATATGTATCTGATTAAACGAAGTATTAATCAGGGTAACAAAGTATGAAACATACAGGAGACGCCTGGAGTCGGAAAGACTCAAATCTACGAGACTTTGAAAAACAAGGAAGTGATTCTTACTCAGTCCGATTCTGGCAATTTCCATGCTCAGAGTGAATTGCTTGTGGCTCGAGTAAATGAACATTTCCTAGAATGGTTTGGTTGTTATCATGTTAAAAACTTTCCGCAAACTGGACCGCTAATAAAAGTCGGAGAGCAGTCAAATGTGTAGAGCGTGAACAGCAGGGGTCTCAGTACACATCCTTGAGGAGAACCGGTGCTGAGTGTGATGGTGGAGGAGAATGTTACATTATTACTGGCATTGCCCCCGGGAAAATAATTGCCCACCCCTGTGTTAGAGGAATGTGTGCGGGTGTGTGTGCGTGCATGCACACCCGCACACACAGCCGTGAGGAAAAGCGTGAGGAAAAGAAGCATCTCCCCATTTTTTCATCTCATTCTTTCTCCTCCCATGCTAATTTGTTCCATTGCAAAGGTAATGAGATATGGACTGCTCTTGGAAGGTGTTAGTTACTCGGTCTGAGATGGGCAATGTGATATTCCCGATTGCGATGCTTCCCTCCGACTTGCATGTTATTTCGTGATTCATTCTCTGGTTGCACAGGCCTCCATTAAAGACCAGGGGGGAGTCATTTGGATCCGGATTGTTATAGTCCCCTGCTCTATGGACTGCTGAGTTTTATTCTCAGCAGAGTGAATGCGCCAACAAAACTGATCTGAGCTACAGGGGACTTGACTGCCATAATAGCTGCACGACTGTGGCCCCCAGAGGAGTTTCTTTATTCAGACAGAGTTTATGTTTATGGACATTCATGAGGGCACCCATAATTTCAAGCAGTCTTTTGGGTTATGTGCTCATATCTAGTTGATTTACGGAGTGGAAACACCAATGTCAAAATTGCAGCCAATTGTTCAAACAAGTCACCAGGCAACACTCTGCTGCACGATATCAAAATAATCAATTGTAAACCTAAATGCTTTGATTTGATTTTAGTTTTATTTTTCAAAAGTGTAAAGTTTCAAGTTACAATGGTGCCTTGAGATACGAGCTTCATTTATTCTCTGAAAATGTAAGTATCTCAAAATGTGGATTTCAAATCATCTTTCCAACTGAAATAAATGGAAATGCACATAATTCGTTCAATGTGCACCATTGCGTAGAATCCATCATGATTCTTTGCCCAAATATGGGCGAAGGGCCAGGGTGGAATGTACACGTCATTGACTTGGCACATACCCAAAAGGTTGATGTCATCCAGAACATTTCTCAGTCAAAACAAAGAAAAAAATCTATTATACATCTTTTTATCTATTTTGCCAGCAACGCAGTGTCGCAGTTCGACAATCGCCACTATTTTCAAGTTGTGTCACGTTAAATCAAGTGTTGCGAAATTTTATTGCGGAGACAGAAGCAGCTAAAGTTGGATCGTTTTTCGCGATAATAAGTTGACTTTGAGAAAGTCTTGCATCATTGGAAGCAGAGTAAAGAGAGGAGAAATTATGAACTGAAAGACTGAACCATGGGATGAAATAAAAACCTATTTCTCAGCAAATCTTGTATACCTGAATTAATACAATTTTTGCAGCATTTGTTTATGAGAAATAAACCTAGTATCAATGTATATTGTTGTTGTTTGTGTTATTATCATATGCAATTGAATAAGTAGACCATTTCAGAATTTGAAATTTGGGACTCTCGAAATGCATAATGGGACTCATACTTTTCTGATCAGCGAGTCCCTGGGACTCACTGGGGGTAAACTGTAAAATGATCACTGAGTGTGAGCGTGGATGGTTGTTGGATGGATGCTGCTCTAGGCCTTCGAGGCCTCGATATCATCAATGAAATACAAGCTTATGTAAACCTTATGTATTTATTCATTTTATCTCCTTCACTAAAGTTATTTGGAGAGCTGACGTGGAAGTACAAAGTATAAATACTGATGTAAGTTATGCTAGTAAGAGGTAGAAAGTCCTCTATTTCTTCCTTTCCCTCCCAAACTGTAATTTTGTAATTTACTCATGGCAGCAGTTGGTCGCTAGAGGTGGGAAGGTGGATGTGTTTGGCGATGGATGGGGGTTTAATTTGAGACTGAGCTCACCGTTCCCCTCTGGTGGTTTCCTTAAGTGACAAGCCCCCGGGGCTGAAGAAGTGTTAGTTAATCCTAAAATGCATCCGGGAATACAGCACGGTGGTCCAGGATAAATTGTGGTAGCTTTGCATCAATATGCTGTGGTATGAGTCAGGTATCTGTGGGTCTATTTCATTCAAATGGAATGACAGTTGTCCTTTGCAGTTTCTAACAATACATTTCGCAAAACAGGATGCAGTTACAAATACACTTTAAAGGTATTGGACGATATTTCAAAGGCTGTAACCTTACGATCTTGAGCATCATCACTTTCTCCCTTTTCTTCAGCAGGAAGGCCAAACCTTCTCAGGCAGAGGGTCAAACACCTCATCACCCCCCTCACACATCATTTCGCACTCCCTGCACACCCGCAAGTCAACTATGCAATCTGTCTGCGTGCTAATAGTTGGGTGACAAGATACTACATCAGCCGGCTGGCTGTCTCTAATGACTCAGCGGTCCCTGCAAGCTCTTTCCGACCCCGTTCTGAGCTCGGGTATATTTCAGCAATTCGGCCGCCAGCATTGCTTGAATTTGTCAGGATGCTAAGTAAGTTACACACACCATACCGCAGACTTAGTACGTGTGGGCGTGCATGTACAGGATTTGCCACATTATAGATAGATAAAACTACTTGGTCAACAGATATTTCTTTAAATGTCAAGGTCAATGTCTTACAATACATACGTACGTATGTATTGTAAATTAACGTACGTTAATTTCTGTCCATCCATCCATTCATTTTCTAATCCGCTTATCCTCTCGAGGGTCACGGTGCAAGCTGGAACCTATCCCAGTTGTCTTCGGGCAGTAGGTGGGGGACACTCTGAACCTGTTGCCAGCCAATCGCAGGGCATACATAGACGAGCAACCATCCGCGCTCAGACTCACGACTAGGGACAATTTAGAGTGTTCCATGAATCTGTCACGCAGGTTTTTGGAATGAGCAAAGAATCGAAGAAAATTCACCCAGGCACGGGTAGAACATGCAAACTCCACACAGGAAGGCTAGATCCGTAATCGAACCCTGCACTGAGCGGACATGCTAAGGCCGCCTGCATGTAATTTAGAAATGTTAAATGGTGTCTACAGACAACTACGACCGAAATCTACTCTATGTACTGTAGCTGTCGCAGGTCCTGTGGGTCAAACTTATCTATCAACAATGTTTGTGCCCTCAGAATAATTCTGCTTTCTCACTCAGTACACCTCCTTTGAATCACAAGACTTTCAGTTTAAAAACAGTTCATCCATTATCATTAATATGAGTGAAGCTGCAAAGTCCAAGCTCTTTTCAACCTCTTGTCAAGAGTTAGTCATGTGATATCTGGTCGACATTTTTAACTTTAGCCAGGATTGAACATCATTTATTTTACTGTGTTCTAATTATCCAATAGAGTCCAGGTACCGTTTCTGATATATTCTGCTTAAGGACCTGTGCTAATTGGTTGGAGATTTAAAACAAGTGGCTTTGGCTTTAGTTGAAACGAAGAACTGCAAACAGATTGTACTCTTCCAGGTATTGCAGATCACCCTTACATGTGGCTGAGGAGCGCAGTCTACCGTTTTTAGTCCTGGCATGTCGTCTTTTTCCAAGTAGACTAGTACTCTTGTCTCAGAACTACAGTCTTCGCCTCTGCGTCATGTGACTGCATAGGAGTAGCATCAGAGTTTATTTTTGGGGGGGGGGGGGGGGGGGTTGGTGCGGGGGAGGCCCGACTGTGTGATTTTACCTGGTTTTACTCTTCCACAAGGGATTGGATCCACAGCCTGGATGATGCTGATCACCGGCCCTAACTGAGACCTGCTGATGAGTCTACAAGCATCCAGAATGGTAAAACATCACAGTTATAACCATTGCCCAGTTGTGGGACATTTATTACACCAAAAACAGTCCAGTTATACACATTAATACCTTCTGTGGCATATGCGCAAAGGCAAGTGACAACTTAGAAGTGGTGAACAGGCCGTTTTAGCAGTGCAACAGCTGTGAACTGAATTGTAAATGGAACTCTCCCAACACCTCAAATCTGCAAATGCTGGCAACCAGTGTAAGCCTGAACCTTGCAGATCTGTGCGAAGTGGAATCAATCATGTATCCCAATTCAGTACACTTTGTGCTGCTCAGAACTGCAAAAAATGTATCAAAATTTTAAACAGATTTTTTTTCATCAAAAAAAGAAAAAACTGTTTGCAGGGGGCGATACTTTAAGTTGGAACTACTTTAGAATTTACATTATTGACATTTATGGCAACAAGCATAACACAGCAAGCAAGTTGTTTGCTCCAAAACAATCTGCTTTAAATATTTAGATCATTTTGTTGTTTGTTGTGAAATGATTAATGTAAGGTGTCACAAATAAAACGGATTCCAGTTTCTTCATTTGCTTCATGTAGTCTGCAATAGCATCCTCAATAGTCTCCCCTTCAAGCCATGTCTGTCATGGCTTGTATTGGGTGAGGACCCAAATGCAGGGAAGTAGCCAGGCGAGGCTTTTTTTTTTTTTTAAGGCAAACAAAGTACTGGGATAATCAAAAATCCGAAATGAACAGACGTCCAAAGATCCTCAGGTTCAAAGTAACAAAACAAACACTGTAGGATGGATGTGAATCAAGGCAAAAAAGACGAAGGCTACGTTCACACTGGACACAAAATGGAATGTGGTGCCTCGCGCAAGTTTGATCGAGGGTGTTTATTTCTGCATTCGCGTGCCCCTGGCTTGTTAAAATGGTTTGTCCACATACCTTTTTAGATAGGTACAATGGAAGCTGTTCTGTTGCCTCGTTTTCAATTTGATTATTTTCATAGTTTGATGTTTATCACGTGCACGGTGGGATAACTAACCTTGAATGGGAGAGGCAGGGGACTCATCCATTGCAAACGATCTCCAGTAACCAAACAAACAGGCAGATGGGAGTCGCACTGTAGAGAAAGCTTTTATGGCACACATCGTCCTTGTCTGTGCTTATCTCGACTCAAAATGCTTCGCCTTGCTCTTACTTGTCCCTTAACGGCCGCACACCACTTTGCACAGTCACTCAGTCACGGGCCCTTTCATTGGAACAACGGAGGAGGTTACCTACATTTTTGCCCCCTTTTAGAAGTCTTTAAAATGTCATCACTTCCTTAATTTTTAACATATTGACAACATTTAAACACCATTTTGTTCCTGTATTCCATCTTTTTCTGGGGGACATTGTTCTTGCTGGGAAGAAAATAATTTGAATTTATTTGTCACGTACCGGTACCTAGATGATGTTTAGCTCACCGGTTAGCATTCTGCGCTCCAACCGTGAAGATCTGGTTTCGACCCCCACGTTGGGTGGAAGTCACAGATAGATCATATCCCAGTTATAGCAAACCTGGTGTCATTGAAACACATTAGTGACATAACTGTGTCAGAACACACACACAGTAAATCTAAACGTGTTAAATATGGGACTAACATAGGTGTATTGATCATTAATAAGGTCACCAGTCAATATAACCGGTGGAGTACTGCAGCGGTTACTCACGATACTCGCTGTACGGAGCATGGAGACGCCGCCGGAGGAGGGGGGAGCGAGCCGGCGTGCTCGTCAAGCTCAGGCAGCGCGGATTTCGAACCCCCGCTCCCATCGATCCATCTTGCTAATCTACGATCTCTGCCAAACAAGATGGATGAACTTCTTTTCCTCACAAAGACCAACAAAACATTTGCACGTTCTGCTGCGCTCTGCTTCACTGAAACCTGGCTCAGTGACCGCCATCCAGATCCCGCGCTACATCTACCCGGCTTCCGCCTTCTCCGAACCGACCGCGACACGGAGCTATCGGGGAAATCGAAAGGTGGTGGGATTTGCTTCTATATCAACGAAGAATGGTGCACTGATGTCACGAAGCTCGACGCACACTGCAGCCCGGACCTGGAGTCGCTGTCTTTAAACTGCAAGCCATTCTACTCGCCACGTGAGTTCACCTCCTTTTTACTAGTCGGTGTTTACATTGCGCCACAAGCTAACGCTAACACGGCGATACAAACGCTAGCTGAACAAGTAAACAAACTCGAACTAAAATACCCAGAGTCACCCCTGATCATTTTGGGCGATTTTAATAGAGCACATCTTAACCGTGAACTTCCCAGATATAAGCAGCACATCGACTGTTTCACCAGAGAAGGCAACATTCTAGATCACTGCTATACAACAATCAAAAATGCATAGCGATCGGTCGCCCGCGCAGCATTGGGTCTTTCTGACCACAATTTAATCCACTTAATACCTACATACAGACAGAAACTCAAATGTGTTAAACCGGTTGTTAAGACTGTGAAAAAATGCACAGATGAAGCAAAGCTAGCTCTACAAGAATGCTTAGACTGCACTGATTGGGGCGTCTTTGAAACTTCAACGGGCACACTGGATGAATACACAGACACTGTAACATCATACATCAGTTTCTGTGAGGACATGTGTGTACCAACGAAGTCGTTCTGCTCCTTCAACAATAACAAGTCATGGTTTACTCCCAAACTCAGGCAACTCAGGAAAGAGAAAGAGGCCGCATTTAGAAGTGGAGATCGGGCACTGTACAAACATGCCCGAAACCAATTGACAAAGGAAATTAACATCGCAAAGAGAAGCTATGCAGAGAGGCTGAAAAACCAGTTCTCTGCTAACGACTCTGCATCTGTATGGAATGGCCTGAAAGCAATCACTAACTATAGAATGCCATCCCCCCAAACAGTGAACAATAAGGGTCTTGCTAATGAACTAAACATGTTTTTCTGCCGATTTGAAAAGGACACCCCCATTTCCCACACACACCCACCTCTACCAGAAACCACTCTACCTAGCCCCCCACCCTCTTTTTCTCCACTACAGATCCACGAACAGGACGTGAGACGGCTCTTCAAGCAGCAAAAGATCAAGAAAGCTCCGGGGCCCGACAAAGTGTCCCCCTCCTGCCTGAAAGTCTGCGCTGACCAGCTGGCTCCGGTCTTCACACAAATCTTCAACAGATCCCTGGAGCTGTGTGAGGTCCCATCCTGCTTCAAACAGTCTACCATCATCCCAGTTCCCAAGAAATCGGCAACATCGGAACTGAACGACTACAGGCCTGTCGCCCTGACGTCTGTGGTCATGAAGTCCTTTGAACGCCTTGTGCTGAATCACCTAAAGAACGTCACTGGACCCCTGCTGGACCCTCTCCAGTTTGCCTACCGGGCAAACAGGTCTGTGGAAGACGCAGTCAACATAGGTCTGCACTACATCCTCGAGCACTTCGACAGCACAGGGACCTACGCAAGGATTCTGTTTGTGGATTTCAGCTCTGCGTTCAACACCATCATCCCGGAACTCCTCACCCCCAAACTACTCCACCTCGGTGTGTCCCCTACGATCTGCCAGTGGATCCTCAGCTTCCTGACGGGACAGACACAACAGGTGAGACTGGGAGCAACAACATCATCAATACGCACTACCAGCACTGGTGCCCCACAGGGATGTGTCCTCTCGCCACTGCTCTTCTCTCTCTACACAAACGATTGCACCTCAACAGATCCAGCTGTCAAACTCATAAAGTTCGCAGACGACACCACGGTCATCGGTCTCATCAAAGACGGCGACGAGTCTGCGTACCGCCAACAAGTGGAGCACCTGGAGCTTTGGTGCGGCCGACACAACCTCGGGCTGAACACGCTCAAAACTGTAGAGATGATCGTGGACTTCAGGAAACATTCTTCTCCTCAGTTGCCCCTCACACTATCCAACTGCCCTGTGTCAACCGTCGAGACCTTCAAGTTCCTGGGAATCACAGTCTCCCAGGACATGAAGTGGGAAGTCAACACCACCTCCATCCTGAAAAGGGCCCGGCAGCGGATGTACTTCCTGAGGCTGCTGAGGAAGCATGGCCTGCCACAGGAGGTGCTACGACAGTTCTACACTGCAGTCATCGAATCAATCCTGTGTTCTTCCATCACGGTTTGGTTTGGGGCCGCCACAAAAAAGGACAAAATCCGACTTCAACGGACAGTTAGGACGGCAGAAAAAATCGTTGGCACCGCCCTACCCACTCTTGAGGACTTGCACACTGCAAGAATCAAGACAAGGGCACGGAAAATCCTCCTGGATCCCCCGCACCCTGCCCACCACCTTTTTCAGCCACTCCCCTCAGGCAGATGCTACAGATCCATGCGCACCAAATCCAGTAGACACTTAAACAGCTTCTTCCCTCTAGCCATTAACTCCTTAAACAGTCACTGAAAGTCACTCTTCTTGCACCACAAAATGGTACTTCAAAACTAGTGGTTACTCTAAAATGGTTCAATGATTTTGTTGTTTACGATGATACTAGTGCAGCGTGTTATACCGGAGACAAATTCCTTGTGTGTTCTACATACTTGGCCAATAAAGATGATTCTGATTCTGATTCTGATTCTGATTCTGATTCTGATAACTCACTTAGTTGCTGCCACATGTTGTTGCTGCCTAGTGGTGACATTCATTTTGAATATTTGCACAGGTGTTGTTTTATGTGACAAATGAACGTAATGTCAGGTTACAGGTTATTATTATTATTGGTGCATTAAAGGGTTAATACATCATAAGAGTGTTTTTTTAACATTTCGTTTAGCTTCCTTTTTTCTATTGTAATTCTGACAGTAGAGGTTATTTGGGTAAAGCAGCGATGCCCAAGTCCGGTCCTCGAGAAACCCAATCCTGCCTGTTTTAGATCGCTCCCTCCTCCAACACATCTGATTCAAATGGTGAGTATCGTAATCAGGCATCAGGAAATGCGCTCATCTAAACAGGCTGGAATTTAGAGAAGTTCAGCATAATACAGAGAGACAGACTTGAGTCTAATAAATGATTTTACATTTTTGACATTTCAAATCCCACTCAAGGAAATGTTGGACAACATTACACGGCACATTTTTAAAACTCTTGAGACAGGCGTAATCTCCTCAAAACATGCTTGCACACAACACAGTCATCCCACAGATGGGACATCAGCAGTCTTAAGCAGCCTAGTGCTTTTTCACAGTGTCATGAAAATGCATTTGCCTGTATCACCAGCCAAGTACCTTCAATACAATCTTGCAACTGTATTTTAACAGTGGTTGCATCACGTTTCAAATTTCTTTCAAAGCAACATTGCCCTTGTTCTGACAAATGGATGCATTTTCACAGACTACCAAAGCACTCACTCCACTCAAGTACATCCAAAGGTCATTCATTTCTGCTTGTTGCTGACCCATCTGCACTCCTTTCTATGTCCCCTTATTTCTGTCCAGAGACCACTGCTCAACCCTTTGACAGTTACTATCAACTCCTCCTTGAAGCCAAGGACAAAACACCTATCCCTCCTCAAATCGGACGCTACTCTAAAGAAATCTATTTTCAACCAACACTCAGTTCTCCTCATTTTAGCTTATTTCTGCAGCAGCTTATCTCGCCTCCTTTCTCTCTTACCAAAGTAGTGCAAATTTCACTTCTGTCAATGTCACAACATCCTCCAAAAGAGTTATGAGTTTGAGTTGCTCAACTATAGCCCTTTTTCATTCATAGAGGTTCAGGCCAGGGATGGTGGCCACTGTTACTGTATCTGCCTCTTTTTTGAATGATAATGGTTGGTTCTTCCGCATAAATGAAGCAAATTACAGATATAAACTGGCTGTAACATATAATAATGTACCTGTCTTTTGCATACCAACAAAATGATGTTCCTAAGGTGAACATTTCCAACAGTTGAGAGAGCATATTATCCATTGCACTGAAGGCCCATATTCTCCAATATGCGGAAATCAGAAAGGTCACGCCTTCCCGCTTTCTCCTGTCCACTTAAATATTTTAGTTACACAGTCCAAGTCCACATTCTGGGTGGTGAAACCCTAAAATGTGGGGTTTCAAACATCGACGGTCCCAACACTGCTCTCCATATACCATTCCATTTGCATTGTGAAGATGCTGGGTTGATCTTGCATAAATGGCTGCCAGCAATTAAATAGTTATCATGAACAAAAGTAGAGATATGAAATGACCTCTCCAGTTTTTTAAAATTTATGTTATCATCCATCCATCCATTTATTTTCTAATTGTGCCACACTAAAAGTGCCACACAGGAAGGGCGGAGCCGGAATCGAACCCTGTACCTCTGCACTGTGAGGCAGATGTGCTAACCAGTAAATCCTGATGCCACCCAGGAAGAGTTTCATTCACTCTATTCATGTCACTCAAAATGCACCTAGTTAAAACTGCCAACTCAAAATGTCATTTTGATCTGCCCCTTTCTGTTTTATTTAATTTTTTTAGATTTATTTGTCTGATTCCATTTTTTTATTCTTTTATTAAAAGCAATGTAATATTGTATGGTGTCCTTCAGTGCCAAGAAAGACGCCTTCAAATAAAATGCTTTTGGCTATGATGATGGTGATGATGATGATCAGAGTGTGACCTTGGAGGTTCTGACCGAGGAGGTGCAAAAAGTACTTTTATCCGACCGGCCCATGCCCAACTGCCATCTTTTGACAAGAAATTATTTGGTCGACTGGGGGTGGGTGTGTTAGTGTGATTGCTTGTGTGTGTGTGTGTGTGTGTGTGTTGGGGAGGGTGCGGGGGGTCTAATTTGGACGACGTGTATTATGCCGGAACGTTCCCTCACATCGCTCAAAAGAGGCTTGATTGACTAGTGTAAATTTTTAACCGCTTTTTTTCTCAGTGTTATTTGCGTCACTCAAACTGTGTGTGGCTATTACAATTAGACTTTGTTTATCAATAAGGCTGATTTGCATAGAGGTGTGCAATTTCTTTCTCAAATATATGCAAATTAGCTCATTTGAATAGGCACAAATACCACCAGCGCACCGAGACGCATTCTGCTTGGTATATCTCAGCTGGTGACGCATTTCACCATCTGCGTGTTCTTTGTGGATTAGACGCTATCCGTTTGCTCCATTTTTCCTGGATAGCACCACGCAAAAGTCCCACAATCCTTTTGGGAATTTGGCCCTGTTAGTGTTAGACTGGACCGCCAACAGCCCAGACCTGCCCCCTCAGAAAATGTGTCGTGCATAAAGTCCCAACACGACAACTGAGAACACTCTTTCCCGTGCTACAAACACCACGCACACACACACACACACACACCACTTTTTGGGACATTGATGCAGGCATCAAATTTAAATTTGGTGAATCTTTAAGGGAAAAAAAATCAGTTTGATCATGAAATCAGTTTGAACATGAAATATCTATTACCTGCTGTGGATTCAACTGAATAAAAGGTAAAAAGGATTTTGCATATTTTTATTTACTTTTAACACTACAGCCCAACTCAAGTGGAATTGGACTTTGGATTAGTCCAGTGAGGAATAGTCAACGCCAAAGTAAGAGAAGAGTCACAACAAACACAAAAGTGTGGCTGCATTTAGTAAAACATGACTTAAGTACATGATGCAAACAAAAAAGATTGATGCACTGCACTCTGACAGCACTGACCAAGGTGGACGATAAGCTTAGGGTGAAGGACAGAAAATAAATGAAGACTAGTAGACCAAAGGGAGCGGCAAAAGCATAGGAGTCGATAAAGGTCAGTGACATATGAAGACGTTTGACCACATAGCGCTCTGAGACTAAATTGGATTTCTGTAAGCAACGGGGAGCTGCCGAAGAAAGCGGTGATGTGACGTTTTCTGAGAATAGGCAACATTTTTGCAAAGGTATTCTGCATTGCTAGCAGATGACGGAGGGCACCAAGTTTCGGTATAACTACCAGCCACTACAGGAAATGGCACCTCAATCATACAGTTTGAAATTAAATAATGCTATACAGATCAGAAATTGCAATTGCATTATCAGAATCATAGCGATGTCAAGCCCATTTTTAGGGGTTCAACACCCCTGAAGTGAATCCAATCGCTGATGTTCTTACTACATGCATTTTGCCGAACAAATGACGATGGAAACCGTTGTCGAAAAATGCCATCTCTTGTCATCGCAATTTATATCGTCATATCACCCAGCTCTACCATGGTCTATAAAAAAAACGTTATACAATTGTCATGTTTTGGTTTGTGACCAACAGGTGGCACTGTGGGGCTTTTCCCTGCAGCTGCACACCTGTTGGTCGTTTGGTAATTAGTGGCTGCTGCTGTCAGGTTTATTTCGGTCATGTTTTGGTCACGGTTCTGTTTTAGCTCCAGTTGTGATTTTTGTTTGCTACTTTGGATTTAGTTTTTTCTGTTTCAATACACTTCAAGTACAACCTGCTCCTCCCTTCTGCCTGCTTTTTGGGGTCCACCACCACCACGCAATGTGACAAGAATAGAAGTGGCATGACATCTAAGGCTGCCATCTGTCCTGTAAAATACAGAATTGTCCTTTATTATGGAATGAAATGTTACATCCTGTATTGGTTCAATACGGGTCACGGTTTCTTTCACATTTTCCTAATTGTCTCATGCATCTCTCACACACAAACGTGAACAATGAATTGAACAATAATGAACAAAATATAAGAAAGGAGAAATTAAAATTAAATTAAATATTAAAAATATTGGCAGGAGGTACGCGAATGTAGCCGTCGTCTGGTGCGTTCTCTGCTCTGTGCCAAATCCTCTGTCTGCCTGCCTGCACGGCCCCTTTGCGCTGCCTGTCATGATCGTTGCCTAGTAATGCACTCACTACACGCTACACAACAGGCTGCACCGCGGGTTTTAAACATGTCGACTACAGTATATCCTCCTGAGACTCCACTGCGTCCTCAAAAGAGGAAACTGCGACAAAAATCTAGACGAGAGTGGGAATAGGCAAACCCTTGGCTTGAAAGCGTTAGTAGAGAGGACCTTATTGTTCATCTTTTCATTTGGGTTCACACAAGTGGTGATTTTATCAGAGTTATCTTTCTTAAGAGTTATTTTTATTTTGAATTTCAGAATTAATGGATAATTCATTTCAGAATTAAAAACAATTCTACAATTTACTGTTGCATTAACCTTTCAAGAAACCTTTGTGGTTTCTGTAAAGGTGGTGTAGTGCACACCAATGCTGTTAATTTATGGCAACATTGGTAGAAACTTGACACTGGTTGGTTGTAAAATAAATGTTTTACGCAGTATAAATATGTCACGTTTTATGTTGTCATATACTCATAGTGTAATGCCAAGAGGTGTTCTCATAAAGTCACACCAGGAGTCATGTTGGCAGTTCTCACCATCAGTGCTTGACAGTCCCTGTCCATGGTGCCAAAATGAGAGTTGAAGCATGTTATTTGTAATTAATATTGCCCACCTCAAGTGGGGATTGTTTGAGATTCCAGTCTGGACTCTGGGCTGCAATCCAGCCACAGGACACACACACTCTCCTTGATATGCATTGGAACACAAAGGCGCATTCATTTTATTTTTCTGTAGACAGATACATTAGGTTTTGACATCATAAGATCAATATGACACCAATATATTAATATTTCTGTTTTCATTTCAATATATTCACATCAGATATACGCTTTAGAAGATAACACCTTTTTCTGTGAGCAAAAGTATTGTCTTTTACCCAAGTAGTCTTATTGCATAAATATCCAATAAACTGTATCAGACATCGTACAAAGTAATTTAGTTGGTTGTTCTTGAGCGATTTCATCACAACATAATAAATTGGTTTTCCGTTTCAATTCCAGGAATTTTAAATGGTGAAGTTGGCTTTTCTGCAGTGAGCAGAATACCTCACTTCTCATCCACATGACATCATGTCCACATGAGCGATTTCAGAAACATGCCAGCCTCTAAAGCCAGGATTGTGTGCCGTAGTGTTTACCAATGTCTCAGTGCTTGCCTGACAACCTGCATGCACAATTCTCTTCTGGGCAATTGCTGTCATTGTAGACAGGAAAAACAAAATGCTCCCACAAGAACTACGTCCTCAACACACTGGTCCCATATATGGGACAGAAATGGGACACTGGTCCCATATATGGGACCTTGTCAATTACCAATTGAAAGTATAATTACCAAGGGTGGGTGTTCTGTCAATACTGATGGAAGGCCCGGCAATCCGTCACTGATGGATGCCTGTTTTGCAGTCGATTGACAAATGACAAGAAACTACAAAAAAACATGACGGACAAAGCACTGGTGAAGTGGATTTTTATGCACCATTGTAATCGTCATGAACGGGTGGGTCAAGTATTGACGGACTGCTCAGTCCATCACTGACGGACATCTGTTTTGCCGATGATCAACAAAAACGCCCCACTTATCTGTTTTGTTTGTTCGTGGGGGTTTCTTGGGAGAGGATTGCATTAACTATATATGTGTGAGAATGAGTGCTCCAATTTCCAATTGGATCTCTGCGGGCACTGTGATAGCTGGCTGTGATTGGCTAAGGAGGTGGAACCAGATGATGTCACTTCACTCTGCTATGACAATACAAAACTACAATTTTTGTTTCATATAGGTGATTTATTTACATCCAAACCTTGATGGTTGTGGTTTTATGATAATTTTGTTATTTCTAGTTAAGCCTGTCTTGTGTCTTCACGGGGCTGAATTGAACACGAGCAGGGTTGCTTCCCTTGACTATATTTGGAAACGTTTTGTGCTTCCTGTGTAGTAGGTGGTGGCCGCCCCAAAGAGCTTAATCCACCAATGAACCAATAAAAATAATAACAATAAGAATTAGAAGAAGCAGACGACAAGCATTGAAAGACAGGAGTAGGTCTGCAAGCTAATTGGATTGAATTTTACCCATGGCCACAACGCAGAGCTTGAGTCTGGTTAAGGTATGCCATTTTAAACTTTAAATTAAAACTTGTGGTGGTGTTATAGGAGTTAAATTCGCTGCAGGCAGCCACCAGCATGCTCCTGCTGACTGTACTTACAGTTCAATAGATTGTCAAATAAGTGTATGGGAAATGTATGTGAGAGTATGTGCGTGTATTGCTTTTTGGAAAGACATCGTAGGATGTAGATACGTTTATAGGTCACATTGGATTTTTCATCTGTTGAACTGTGACGTGTTTTTTGAGGGGGCGCGGTCTGACTGACAGACGGATGAAATTTACTGGTGGAAGCAATGATGAAAGCGTCGTTAAAATAACATGACGGATTGACCGACTGATAATTACAGTTTGGTTCAGCTTGAAAATAATGATGAACTGACAATTACGGACGGGTGCCCAGGCCGCTTGACAGATGATAAATGACGGACCGACAAAATGTTGTACCAGGAAATGGGCATGTGCAGCGGAGTTCCTTGCCACATCGCTTAAGACAAGGGTAGGGTTCTTTGAGAACCAAATCCTGCATTTTTTAGATGCCTCCCATCTCAAACACACCAGAATCACTTGACCATGATCGTTGTTCTACTTCTACAGAGGTTGCTAATTAGCTGATTTTTGAATCTGGTGTGTTGAATTAGGTGTCAAACTCAGGCCCTGGAGGACCGCTGCCCTGCATGTTTTCCAAGTCTCTCTGTTGCAACACACCTGATTCAAATGAACAGGTTCAATGTCAGGCTTGCGCAGAGCTTGCTGATGATCTGGTCCCTCCAGGACCTGAGTTTTATCACCTATGAATTAGAGAGAGATCAGGCAGAAGATGACTGTAAAGGAAGCACAGTTCCCGACCACTGGCTTAAGAAAGGCCGACATCTGTCAGCCAATAAGATAACATTAACGTCACAGCCCCGCTCAGCTGCGCTTTAGAACCATCTTGGAAGAGGTTCATTGTAACCGTATGCCTCAAAAAAACGGAAACGTGACCCTCTGCTGAATATGACTGTTTCGGTGTGGAACCAGTACAATGGAAAATCGGCTCTAGGTTATTTTAAGAATATCAACTGCCTATAGGTATGAATGGGATTGTGTGTAGTTGTTTGTCTATCGGCTGACTGGTGACTTGCTAATTAGATTAGAATACAAGTGAGCATTTCTACTCCAAGATCAGTCAGTAAGTTGCTATCGCTTGAATCAAAGCACACTGTGCATGACCTTCACAGCACCAAACGAGTCAGCTGAAGTTAGCAATTAACTGGAGAGCGTATTGGATCATTTATAAAACATACAACAGATGGATGCAAAGATTACTTCATACATATTGTGTCCATGCAGCTGTTCCATATCGGATATCCCCTGTTGGCGTCGGAATGGACGACTGTCGAACAATCGGGTTAGAATGAGATTGCACATGGAACAGGTTGATTTAACTAAACAGGGCAACACAATCATGGACCTTTTGGGTGACCTTGTTTCTTCCTTCTGATTTTTCAGTTTATATTATTTTCTCAGTTCCAAATGCTGAACATTACACAGGGCCGCAACAATACGGCATGGAAGTGTACAATGAGAACAGTTGTAGAAGTTCCCAGTATTGGGGTTATTCCTTTACTGATGACAAACAGGTGAGAGGTATATGGGTAAAATTAATGGCTGGCAGCTACATCAACGGTCAAACGGGGGAAACAATTCAGTGAGTGGGCTGGCTCGAGAGGACTTTAATTAAACATTGGGTTTGAAAGCAACATTAATTTTCATTAATTTTCCCCATAACACAAAATGTGTGCCATTATAACACTGTTAAATACTGTGCTCGTAATATTTTAGGCAACTCTGCAGCATTATTCGTTTGTATAAATTGGTATAAAAATATTTACTGTTACTTCACTATTGAAAACGTTAAAGCGTAAAGGGTAGCACCCCTTTGATGAGTGTTGCTTTTGGCAATAGAATGGTTGGGTTTTTAGTTTTTATCATTAGTTCTGTTGCAATCATTACTATTTCACATTAGGAATATCCTAGTCACACACACACTCAAACACACAAGAGACAACTAAAACAGTTTGTCCACAATATTAACGTGAACACGCTGTAGAAGGTTGTTCAGGTTCACCAGGAATGCTAAAGACAGAATATCTAGTGAAGAAAAAGGAATTTGGGACAGATGTCATTAAACCCTTGATAATGAAATAATTTGCAGCCACAGAGCCCCGAGAGGTTATCAATATTGCATACTGAATAAAAAGATAATGACCAGCAATTCTAATTTCATTGGGGCTTTCAGAGATCTTTCCTGTCAAAATTCAGACATTATGGGGGATCAAGGATTACGGTTAGAAGTAGGCAATCTGCTTGTTCGTTTAAACAATTAAGGATGCACTCTTTTCTTATTGCATCAGTTAATGTTTCTTGTTAAAAGCCAGAGATGGGGTATATCAAGCTAAAGTTAAATTGTCACAATGCTGCTTACATTATACCCCCACTTTTAGAATAAGAATCTTTTTTTCGGTCTGATGGTGTAGCATGAATGATAATAATATACTGTGTGTGTGTGTGTATATATATATATATATATATATATATATATATATATATATATATATACTGTATATGTAGAGAGAGAGAGCGATCGATAGATGTACATACATTTTTCCTGTTCATAGACCCTTCACGAAAGAGAAAAAAAGCTCATGTCACTTAATATCCGAAAATTAAACTGGTCAACAAATTTGAAGAAGCCCAATACAGTGTAAACTAAATGTCCACAAAATCCAAAATAACAGGCTAAAGTTTATGATATAAGATGTGACCAACAGGGAGGTGATACAAAAAAAAAGTGTAAAAATACCAAATATCCAGTTTCTTGGCAGGATGCAAGTTTACTGTTTGCCGGTAGTTAAGAGAAGCAAATGCTCACAATTTAACTCAAATGAGCAAAAAAAACTAATTTATCGGCACCTTTATCCAGATTCTCCCCAAATGAACTCATCGTTTTTGACACCACATCTTAGTATTAGAATTACACAAAGTGTGATGAAAACCAACTCGGTGACGGTGTGAATGTGGGTGTGAATGGTTATTTGTCTCTGTATGTGCTCTGCGACTGACTGGCAATCAGTTCAGGGTGTAATCTGCCTTCCGCCCGAAGTCAGCAGGGATAGGCTCCAGCTACTCTCTGCGACCCATTTCAGGAAAAGCGGTGTTGAATATTGGTGGATTGATAGATGGATGATGAAAACTATGCTTGTATTGTTTTGTGCAAAGTGGCCAACTAACAAACCAATAAACAATACGGTATGTATCCTTACACGCTTGCTTGACAGAACATTAGAGGGCATTTTATATGCCTTCTAATTTGCATTTTTTAGTTTACATCTAAGAGCAAGCTAAGTGATGATTCTCTGTGAAGTGGCTGTCACTACTCATTTGGCTCGCCGTCCCTCTGCAGTGGTTATTTGGAGATCTTTTGCAACTTTTGACCAGAGAAATGCATACAGTGCATACTGAATCGAGCCTTGTTTTTAAATTTGACCGAAATGGTTGAAATTCTTATCATGGTAGTTTCATCAACTTGACCACTCCAGTATGTTATCACCAAGCCACCATGACCTTCGATCCTCTGCATGGTTCTCCACAAGTTTTATCCCGCAAGATAAGGTCCTTTGTCAGTCAGATCGACCCCTGAGACATTGTGACATTTGGCGAGCACAACAATATCACAGCTGCTTATCTGACCTTTCACAAAGACTCCACCTACTATGTCTTGGAAAAGTACTCAGAAACAATAGAAGTTGCAATACGGCCTTGTCACATGCAGTGTGAGAATGCTATTGCCATGTTCATGTTTTTTGATTCACTTGCAAAACTCGGGTTTGCATCATTGTGGCATTGTCCATCAAATACGTGAATATACTCTCTCTCTCTCTCTCTCTCTCATATATATATATATATATATATATATATATATATATATAGAGAGAGAGAGAGAGAGAGAGAGAGAGAGAGAATAAAATAAATACAATAAAAAATACTTTAAAAAAAATTAAATCAAAAATAAAATAGGTAAGAGCGAGTGAGGAAAAACATATTTGCTAACAGTGCCATCCTGTGTACATACAATTTATTACACACATTTTAATGCAATATCATGCCACTATGTGTGTGTGTGGGGTGGGGGGGGTGAACTTAGTTTGAGCTCTATTACAAACTCGTAATGATAGTCTCTGCCAATAGAAGAGTCACGAAAGCTATTATTTTGAACTGACGTGAATAAAGCATTGTATGAAATGTGTGGCAAAATTAAACTGCTTTTTGCTCAGAATTTACAGACCTTGAATTTCAATGCTGTTATTTAAATGCAGAGCATGCTACAACCATGCGAGGACGTCTTCCGATGCCTTCAAAGACTTGACATATTCACATGGTCTAGACTAATACTGTAGCTTGGTCTGTATAACAAACAGACATCTTATGTTTATGGATTGGAATTTGGATGTGATGGCCGCTCTCATCTTAAAGATCCAAATCCTTGACTAAACTTAACAATATTGTCATTTTTCTGCAATTTTTATTTATCTTGTATATACAGTAAATGTACATAAGCGCGCCTGTGATCGACTGGTCAGCACGTCTGCCTTACAGCGCAGAGGTGCAGGGTTCGATTCCAGCTCCGGCCTTCCTGTGTGGAGTTTGCAATGTCTCCCCGTGCCGACTTGGATTTTCTCTGGGTACTACGGTTTCCTCCCACATTACTAAAACATGCATGGCAGGCTGAGTGAACACTCTGAATTGTCCCTCACTGTGACTGTGAATGCGGATATCTATCTATATATCTATTTATTGATTGATTTGTTTATTTTTAATCTGTACCGGTAGACCAAAGGGTTCAGTAGTAATCCAGAGGAGTTTGGCTGCATATATGGCATGAAACAAAGTCATGAATGGAATAGGGGCCCATCATAGGGAGATGGGAAATTTATGCAATATTT
Source organism: Hippocampus zosterae (assembly GCF_025434085.1). Lineage (NCBI taxonomy): Eukaryota > Metazoa > Chordata > Actinopteri > Syngnathiformes > Syngnathidae > Hippocampus > Hippocampus zosterae. The sequence continues at coordinate 18,083,522 of NC_067464.1, read as the reverse complement.
TGATTCACCTGTGGAGTTCAATTGCTGCTGTGTTTTGCTGTGCAAAATTTGTCTAATGCAAAAGTGCCGCTAATGGTGTTGCAATTGTCATCCAGTACAATTGAAATGATCCAGCGGCAGTATTTTAACGTAATCTGACATCAAAATATGTCAGGAAAATATGCTCCGAACAAAACAATGCATGTTTAAAATTGCCCACATTGGTCATTCAGTCGCACTCTCACTTTTGCAGCTGTGGATGTTTAGATTTATTAGGCTTTGCATTTTCTCTCCCAGGCCATGCATTATGCATGACAATCGGAGTAACACAGAATAATGGTTGTGTCAGAAAAAATTGGCGCTGTATCTTTGACACCTGCCTGCAATTGTAAACAAACTGATGTGCTCTGAGCAGTTCCTAATACATATCTAGTTGTTGGTATACGTGGTCTGAAAAGCTGCAGCGAATGAAATATTTGCTGGCTGAACAAACATGCAATGCAATCATGAAATAATGGGTAAAAGAAAATGGTGGCAGCTAAAAAGAGAATAATGACTAAAAACAAAATCCGTACAAGTGTACAGCTCAAGTCAAATGACCTGGAGACTCTATCTGTCTATCTATCTATCGATCAATCGATAGCTTGTGAAATCACTGCATGAAAGCCGAAAACCAACTGTTACGGACTCGGGTAAACCGAGTTAGGGAGGGGGATCCAAAAAACGTAGACAAAAACAAGGTCTCCGATGTAAAGACAATTTAATGTCCAAATCGAATCGGAAATAAGCGAGAACATAAAGCGCTGGTCCACAATGAGGACCAGGAGGTAAATCAAAAACGACTAACAAAAGGAGCTTGCACAAAAGAGCAAGAAAAGGAAAGTAAAGCCACAAACTACGAACGAAAAACTATGTAACACTTTGTACACGCGAGAAAAGCCAGATCATCAAAACAAAATGGTACTTACACACAAACTTGGTACCGAGACTACACGCGAAAACACGACGAGGTCAAAAGCCACTATTCAATGAGCAACGAGGTAAGCAATGCCATAAACAATACTCCCACAACAGGTGTCGAACGTAGGAGTCCTTAAATAGTGTCTCTATTGATTAATGATTGCCAGCAGGTGTGCTAGCGAGACCGCTCCTGCCACCTGCTGGCCAGACCGAAAAACCGAAATGTGACAGTACCCCCCCCTCAACGGACGCCTCCTGGCGGACCACCCGGCTTCGACGGGTGCGCTGCATGGAATGCCCGAAGCAGGGACGGGTCTAAGATCCAGGAGCCGGGGACCCACTGCCGATCCTCTGGGCCGTAGCCTTCCCAGTCAACCAAATACTGAAAACCCCTACCCCTGCGCCGAGAGTCCAAGATTTCACGCACGGTGTACACTGGTTCACCGTCAACGATTTGTGGAGGAGGCGGCGACGTGGGCGGAGGAGCCAGGGGACTGGTGGCCACCGGCTTCAACAGGGAAACGTGGAACATGGGGTGGACCTTCATGGTGGGCGGCAGTCGGAGCTTGACGGAGACGGGGCTGAGGACCGATTCCACCTCGAACGGTCCAGTGAAGCGTGGCCCCAACTTGCGAGATGTACCTGCGAGTCGTAGATCCTTAGTTGCCAGCCACACCTTCTGTCCCACCTGATAGCTGGGTGCTGGGCGTCGGCGACGGTCAGCGATCTGCCGGTTCCGCTGAGCCGTGCGTGAGAGTGCTGCTCTGGTCTCCTTCCATACGCGATGGGCCCGTTGTAGATGCAGCTGTATGGAAGGGAGTTCCACCTGACCCTCCTGAGAAGGAAACAGAGGAGGTTGATAACCATATGCTGCCATGAAAGGAGACCGACCGGTCGCTGATGAGACGAGGGTGTTGTGGGCGTATTCCACCCAAGGCAGGTGGACCGACCACGAGGAGGGGCGATCGAGGCAAACGCAGCGCAGAGCTGCCTCCAAATCTTGGTTCATGCGCTCCGTTTGACCATTGGACTGTGGGTGGTATCCGGAAGACAGACTCGCCGTGGCCCCCATGGCCTGGCAGAAACGTTTCCATACCCTGGAGATGAATTGAGGGCCCCGGTCTGACACAATGTCCACTAGAATTCCATGAAGACGGAAGACGTGTCTCACTAGGAGGTCGGCGGTTTCCTGAGCAGAGGGCAGTTTGGACAACGCAACAAAATGGGCAGATTTAGAGAAGCGGTCAACTATGGTGAGTATGACGGATTTTCCCCGGGAAGGAGGCAGGCCGGTGACAAAATCCAGGGAAATGTGGGACCATGGTCGAGAAGGGGTAGGCAGCGGTTGCAGCAAACCAGCCGGCAGTTGGTGGGACGCCTTACTGCATGCGCAGGTGGAACAGGCCTTGATATAGTCCTGGGTATCCTTGCGTAGCTCCGGCCACCAAAACCGCTGCGACACGAGGTCCAAGGTCCGGTTCACCCCTGGATGGCATGCCACCATAGAAGTGTGCCCCCACTGTAACACCTCTGCGCGCAGAGGTGGGGGCACAAACAGTCTCCCGGTCGGACAACCAGCAGGGACTTGAACTCCGTTCTGGGCCTCCTTGACCTTACATTCGACGGCCCACCTCAGTGCCCCCACGATACAATGGTCCGGAACAATGCTTTGGGGTTCGTTGTCCTTCTCCGCAGGGTCATGGATGCGGGAGAGAGCATCCGGTCTAATGTTCTTAGAGCCCGGGCAGTAGGTGAGCGCGAAGTTGAAGCGAGTGAGGAGAAGCGCCCACCGTGCTTGGCGGGAGTTTAGCCTCTTGGCTGACCGGATGTAGGCAAGGTTCTTGTGATCAGTGTACACCATGAATGGCTCTTCAGTGCCTTCGAGCCAATGTCGCCATTCTTGCAATGCCAATACGACGGCTAGCAGTTCACGGTTCCCCACGTCGTAGTTGGCTTCTGCTGGGCTGAGGCGACGAGAGAAAAAGGCGCAGGGGTGAAGTCTTTGGTTGACTGGGGATCGCTGCGATAAGACGGCCCCCACGCCGGACTCCGACGCGTCCACCTCAACGACGAACGGATAGGAGGGGTTAGGATGCTGTAATACTGGAGGGTTCGTGAAGGCTTTCTTTAATTCGGAGAACGCGTGGTCAGCATCAGTGTCCCACCTAAAGGGGATCTTGACAGAGGTTAACCGGGTCAGAGGCAGGGCTTTCTGGCTGTAGTTGCGAATGAAGCGACGATAAAAATTAGCGAAACCTAGGAAACGTTGCAACTGCTTTCGATTGGTCGGAGTGGGCCAGTCTACTACGGCCTTCACTTTGGCTTCGTCAGCTCTCAGCTGACCCTTCTCGATAATAAAACCCAGAAAAGAGATGGACTCAACGTGAAACTCGCACTTTTCTGCTTTTACGAATAACCGGTTTTCTAGTAGACGCTGCAAAACCAGCCTGACATGGTGTTGATGTTCTGCTAGAGTCCGAGAAAAAATTAAGATGTCATCTAAATAAACAAAACAGGTTCAGAAAATCTCTTAATACGTCATTAATGAGACACTGAAATACCGCGGGCGCGTTCGTTAGCCCAAATGGCATGACCAGGTATTCGAAGTGCCCTAATGGGGTCTTGAATGCTGTTTTCCATTCGTCCCCCTCACGAATACGGACCAGATGGTAAGCGCTTCGTAAATCGAGTTTGGAGAATATAGTGGCGGATTGGAGGGGGGCGAACGCTGAATCTAATAACGGAAGTGGGTATTTGTTCTTGATGGTGATTTCGTTCAGGCCCCGATAATCAACACACGGGCGTAACGTCTTGTCTTTCTTCTCAATAAAGAAGAATCCGGCCCCCAGTGGGGATTTAGACGGCCGAATGAGGCCAGCCGCGAGTGAACTATCAATATATTCTCTCAGCGCCTCTTGTTCCGGCTGAGAGACCTGATATAAACGGGAATTCGGGAGTGGGGCGTTATCTATCAGGTCGATGGCGCAGTCGTACGGCCGGTGAGGCGGCAATGACTGGGCACGGTCTTTACTAAACACTGGGCGCATGTCATGGTAAATACGCGGAACTTTGTCCAAACAAATAATTTCTGGTGGCTCGTTACGGGTCGGCCCTCTCTTTTCTGCCGCCGAGCGCAAACAGTGAGTATAGCAAAATGCGCTCCAACTCTCGATTGCCGGACGTTCCCAGGAAATGACAGGGTTGTGTTCGCGCAGCCACGGCAACCCCAACACTAACGGTACCGATCGAGACCGCATGAGATAGAATCTACGGTATTCAATGTGATTGCCTGATAATTTTAGTTTCACCGGCGCTGTGATCTCTTTCACTTCCGCCAGGAGTCGCCCGTCAAGATCGTGAACCCGCTTTGTCTCTCTTAGGACCTCAACCTGGCAACCCAGTTCCTTAGCTAGGCTGGGGTCTACAAAACAATTGTCCGCCCCAGAGTCCACCAAGGCCCGAACAGAAATGACCCGTAACGGACCATAAAGAGTTCCGTCCAGCTCGAGTCTTGGTGGATGTCCAGGATGGACCTCCTCCCGTCTCGACTCACGTGACGCAGTATCGGGCACAAACTCACAGTTTTCGGGGCGCCCGGAAGTGTGGGCCGGTGTCGAGGAATAGTTGGAAACCCGGTGTCCAGGTTGGCCGCAGTAGAAGCTGGCTCGATCCCGAATCCGCTGCTCTCTCTCCGCTGGTCCCAGGCGTCCGCCTCCCAGCTGCATGGGCTCCTCCTCTGCGTCGGCTGGATCGGAACACGAATGACGCTCGGGTCCGGGTGGTCGCCAGGACTCGTGCTCAGCCGGCCGACGACCCGTACGTCGGGGTGGAACACGGGTAGTTCCTCGCTCTTCCATACGTTCCCTCTCACGCTCTCGCATGCGGTTGTCCACAATGAGGGCCAAATCGATGAGCTCCAAGTTGTTGCTATCGTCGCGGGTTGCCAGTTCGTCCTTTAACGCAGCACTTAACCCGCGGCGAAACAAACCACACAGGGCGCGGTCCCCGTAACCGCTACGGGCGGCCAAAATGCGAAATGAGATGGAATATTCGGCAACGGATTGTCGTCCTTGCCGAATAGCTAATAGCCGACCTTCGGCCTCCCTTCCCATAACCGAACGTTGAAATACGCGACGGAACGCGGCGACAAACTATGGGTAGGAAGACCGAAGCCCGGGTTGAGCATTGCTGATCTCTACTGCCCAAGACGCCGCCTGACCAGTCAACAGGCTCATAATAAACGCCACCTTCGTGCTATCTCTTTCGTACGTAGCTGGTTGTTGGTCGAATATTAGAGAGCACTGGTGTAAAAATTGCTTGCAGAGAGCCTGCTCTCCCCCGTAGCGAGGGGGATGGGGGAGATTGGGCTCTCGCCCCATGATCAGGGAAGAGGGTGTCCCGGATGAAGCCGCCGGGACCCTTGGGGGTGGCGTTTCTCGGGGGGTCGCGTGTTCCCCTTGGGAACACAATATTTCCAGCCGCTGGGCTAGGACGGCGACTGCCTCCCGGAGCTCCGTGAGCTCCTGTTGTTGCTGGCCCACTAATTGCCCCTGGCTGGTCAAGGCGGTCATGATCTTGTTTATGTCTACAGGATCCATTTTGGTGGGAGTATTCTGTTACGGACTCGGGTAAACCGAGTTAGGGAGGGGGATCAATAAAAACGTAGACAAAAACAAGGTCTCCGATGTAAAGACAATTTAATGTCCAAATCGAATCGGAAATAAGCGAGAACATAAAGCGCTGGTCCACAATGAGGACCAGGAGGTAAATCAAAAACAACTAACAAAAGGAGGTTGCACAAAAGAGCAAGAAAAGGAAAGTAAAGCCACAAACTACGAACGAAAAACTATGTAACACTTTGTACACGCGAGAAAAGCCAGATCATCAAAACAAAATGGTACTTACACACAAACTTGGTACCGAGACTACACGCGAAAACACGACGAGGTCAAAAGCCACTAGTCAATGAGCAACGAGGTAAGCAATGCCATAAACAATACTCCCACAACAGGTGTCGAACGTAGGAGTCCTTAAATAGTGTCTCTATTGATTAATGATTGCCAGCAGGTGTGCTAGCGAGACCGCTCCTGCCACCTGCTGGCCAGACCGAAAAACCGAAATGTGACACCAACATTGAATGCCGAAAGCCAACATTGAATGCCTTTGACCTTTGATCCCTCAGACAGCATTACATTTAAATAAATAAATTAATAAATAAAAATCATTGTTGTAAGTAAGGACATCACCACATGGGGTGAGGAAGACTGGGGTGAGAAAACCAATGTCAGTAAATAGTTTGGCCCTACATCTGTACTTGCAACTTAAAACTATAGTATGCAAAGCAAAAGCCAGAGAACGTTTTGCAAACTGTTAGATCAGTGGTTCTTAACCTTCTTGGAGGCACCGAAACCAACCAGTTAATATGCACATTGACTGAACCCTTCATTACTGAAAAATAAATCAATTATACACTATATACTTTTTTTATTCAAGATATTAAAAAACATTTATTAAAAACAGAAATAAGTAAATAATTGAACGACGTACTATCACGAGAGTCACATGTTGACTACTGAGCGAACTAAATTTCTTGCAGCACTGATTGAACAAGCAATGTAATGTGATCATCTGCAGCCAGTGATGGCCAAACGGGTGTGTCATAAATAATTGACGTGTTGAGTTGGGTGTGTCTTACTCTCCATGGCAGAGGCTCCATCGAACCCCTGAGAGCGATTCACCGAACCCCTAGGGTTCAATAGAACAAAGGTGAAGAACCACTGTGTTAGATCATGTTTGTAGCAGCCTCTACTGGTAAACAAATTGACATAACAGGTGTAGAGTGATTCATTAACCGGTCATGCATGGTTCTGGAATGAGGGAGGAAACCGGAGTACCCCGTGAAAACCCACGCAGGCAGGAGGAGAACATGCACGCTCCATACAGGAAGGCTGGAATCAAACCCCGCACCTCTGCACTATGAGGTGGACTTGCTAACTTGACGTCCAGCAGTTAAATGGTGCAAATTGCCACTTTCTACGCTGTTTCACAATCGTTCTACACCATAAAAAATATATGGAGTAATATTTCGCTCCTATCACTGCCCCTCAGCACACTGAAACATTGATTCACGCCTTTATCACCTCAAGATTCGACTACTGCAAAAACATCTTTTACGGCTTTCCCGCCAAAAACCCTAAAAAAACATTGATACATCCAAATATACAAAAGTGTAATATACAAAGTGCTGTACATGGAACAACTAACATATGGAAATCACATCACCCCAGTCCTCCAACATCTACCCGTGCTCAATTCCAGTCTAAATTTTTTCTCTTTCTCCTTTCTTCTTTCTACATACATTCTTGCTGCTGGAGGCTGTAAATTTCCCCATTGTGGGACGAATAAAGGATATCTTATCTTATCTTAAATTCTTGTCATCACCTTTAAGGCCCTTCACAACCTTGCCTCCTCCTACCTCACTGACCTCCTTCACTACCTGACCCCAACCTGCAATCTGAGATCTGCCAACGTCAACTTCCTCACCGCTCCCATCCCAACCAAACGCCGGACCGGGGTAGACACTAAGGGTGTGGAAAATAATCGATATTAATCGATACATCGATGCGCACGTGCGCGATGCGAGTGCATCGGCTCATTCACTGGCTACGACGCGATTGACGGGTGAAATCGCGATTCATCACGATGCATTGATGGGTATCGGTAAAATCCGATTCAAGCGCCGTTTTATTCATGTTAAACGTCACCTATCTGCCCTTTCCTAGGCGCAATGAATGCACCATCATTGCTTTGCGTTTTGTGTTGAATACGGACGGTAGCCGTGCGTCACATACAGTCCAGTACACAACTAGCGAAACATTATGGAAGTTAGCGCAAGCAGCAGCGAGGAAACTACTATATTTAATGCAGCCGCAACATTCAAATCTTATGTTTGGAAATACGACGGCTTCGAAAAGAAAGACGGAAAGCTTGATAAAACCTCCGTAATTTGCAAGGAATGTCGCACTAAGAAGCCATACAACGGCAGCACCACAAATATGCAGACCCACTTAAAACGATGGCACCAGATCACCGACAAGTTTCCCTCCCGCTCCCCCGCTTCCCCGCCCAGTTCCTCGTCGGACACCGGAGAAACTCTTGGTAAACCAGGTCAGGATCAGAAAAAAATTGCCTCTTATTTTGGGAGTCCCCTTGCAACTGACTGTGACCGCGGAATGGCTATAACTAAGGCCACTGCTTATTTCATATGCAAAGACCTCCAGCCTTAGCGTGGTGGACAACGAGGGTTTCAGACAGCTCGTGCACGTTTTGGAACCCAGGTATAAAATACCAGACAGGTCTGTGTTCACTTACAAACATATTCCCGATGTGTACAACAAAGTGAGATTACTGTGTCGCTGAACAGTGCGCAAAGAGTTGCACTTACAGTGGATGGGTGGACATCTTGCGCTATAGATTCATATATATGTATATATATATATATATATATCTGTGTATATATTTCATATAAGACACTCAGTGAGAATAGTCTGTTTGTGTTTACACTATAGCAACAGCTGTGAGTCTCAGGTGCCAAATTGTTTACATTTTCTTTGCACAAAACCCAATTGTGAAAGGGCTTAAATACGTTTTACAAGTTCTACTGTTTATAAGGAATAAAGTGGTATCCTTTTTGTAATACCATACTGAATTCCATCTTTGGAACAATCACTGGTTCCAAATGGAACAAACGGAACCCACAAATCCACTGTTTATCAAATTAAACAATGAAATCTCATGACCTGATTGACTTCAAAATCGCCCAATTAATGTACAAAGCACACAATAACCTTTGCCAAAAGATCCAGAAGCTTTTTAAAATTCGAGAAAGTTGTCATAATTTAGGGGGTACTAATCTATACAAAAAAATCCAAAACACGAACGAACATCACACAATGGAGTGTATCTGTAATAGGTGTAAATCTGTGGAATGATTCAGAAACGGACCAGTAAAATGAAGAACTCTCTTGCTGAGATTAAAAATGAATTCGAGAGTAGTACAAGACAACTACACAAATCAGAATTAAGCTGATAAATTCGATACACTCATGAAATATAGCAATACATCAGAAATACATTGATGAGATTATTTAATATATTAATGAAATGTAGCATCCATTATGAATGAGAAAATCGACATATACATGTGCTCTAAAGAGTATGTACTGTATATACAAACCTAATGTAAAAATGTATTAGTACAGCATACATAAGGGTAAAAGCATTTGTTGATATTTAGACTTTCTTTCCTATTTAGAAAAATGATCAATTCATATATAAGAAGGGGTAGGACTCGGGGTAGGTTTGTTGCTTCTTTCTACTCCTCTGAACACATATTTGTGATGACGACTATTTTCTTTTCCTTTTTTTATATCTTACCTTCACCTTTTGCCAATTTATTACCGAATTGTATATTTTATATGTTCAATATACAAAACAATTTATCAGTCAGTTCAGTCTGTTAAGTGGGTTGGCTGCCCGGATCTTGAAGGTCCAGCAGGTGGCAGTGGTCAGTGACACAGTATCAACACAGTGTGTCAGTGTGTCGACACACCTCATGAGGCCTCATGGACCCATCACTAGTTCACTGCTATTGCCCAAGTTCTATGTGATAGATCTCACGTTCTTGTTCCTAATCACTCTCCTCATCATAGAATATTTTGGTTTGTGATGATTTGTTAAATCACTCAATTTGGTTTCGTGTGATTGAACTAACCTCATTTCCTTTTGCGTATGTCTCGGTGATCATTCTGTCCTTGGAATTGGCAAGGTTTTTGGCTTTCTGTTCCCATTTGGTTTTCCTGGCTTTTTGTCGTCAGCGCTTGTTGTTGTCTACTTTGTCAGTCTCTCGTTTTTCTTTAAATAATCTCTTTTGTTATCGTCATTTATCTGAGTCTGCGTTTATGGGATCCACACTCCAGTCCAGACCATTTGTTGAAACCCACCTGTCCAGATCTGCTTTTAACCTCTAATGCACCATCATTTGCCCAATATAATCTCGCAACATAAATTCTTTTTGTCTTTGTTTTTCCACACACTGGCATGTATATCGTTTTTTTTATGATTGCCTTATTTTTCCAGGGGTTTTTTTTTGTCTGTTACTATGTAAAGTGCCTTTGAATGTTGTTGTTGGTTTTTTTTTTACGCTACACGAAAAATATATATTATTTGATTGGAAAAAAAACTATTTTGCAAGGAGAGTTTTGGAGTACATTTTACATTTATTTTAAAAAAAGTTACTTGAGGGCTGAGGGCATTTTGCAAGGAGAGTTTTGGAGTACATTTTACATTTATTAAAAAAAAAAAAAGTTACTTTAGGGCTGCAACAAATTTTCAGGTCGGGAGCCGTACTACTCATACTGTGTACCAGTAAATCATTGTGTCTTCAAAAGGAGACTAAAAATGATTGCTCTTGGGAGTCCGAAGCTTCCGCCTGACACCAGCAGGATACTACTTACACACACCAGGAGTGGCAGGTCTCAGGTGCTCGAGTGGCCATTTCCCAATCTGAAGGTTATGAGTTTGTTCCTGTTGATTGTTTTTACTTATCATACATTTGCATATTATTAATGATGAATGGATTATGCTTGCAATAAAGAACACTTATGCCTGCAGTGATATATTGATTATGCTTGCAACGAAGAACGCTTATGCTTGTAATAATTATATCATACTTTTCATAAAGATATGCTCACATTTATAATAAAGAATGCTTTGTGCACTGTGTGACAGTTGAGGGACACAACAATCTTTCCGAGAAAGTGGTTGGAAAGTGATTAAGACTAAACGAGAGCAAGGTCGGACGTTGATGGAGCTGTCAACACCAGCTGCAACTTATTGTTTTTGTAATGATTGCACACATGTACGTATTTTTCACTCACATACACACACAGAGTCAAACAAGTTCAGTGTGTCTTCAATAGCCCTCACCCTTTAGGTTGGACTCATTCATGTACAGTACTAGATTCGCCATGAGAAATAAATGGGAGGGCGAGCGGGGAGACGTGCAGAGAATTGACCTAGAGCAGGCATGTCCAAAGTCCGGCCCGGGGGCCAACTCCGGCCCGCGGTCGAATTTCATCCGGCCCTCGGCCCCTGTCATAAAATCAGTGCCGTCTGGCCCGCAGGTTGGTCGCAATGGAACACGTGTTGCATTGACTGAGGTCTCGTAGATTGGTGAGTGATGTTTCATAGAGTACTGCTTCCCTCTAGTGGCTAAATGAGTAATAGCATTCACTAAATGAGTAATAGCATTTAGACACTAGAGGGCAGTAGCACTCTACGAGACATCACTCACGAGTTAACAAGACATCATTCCGTGTTTATATTGACTGATATGTCATATTTCAAATGATCCTTGCAGTTGTGGATATGTGTATTGCTTGTTCATTTCCCTGTTGTTCGAGTCAAAGGTTTTGTGACTATTGAAAAGTCATGGTGATACATTTTATGTTTCAAATCAATCAATTTGCACTCAGGAGACTTCTGTTTAAGAAAAAGTCAAGTGAATAAGCAGTTGCATGTGATATACCTGTTTCAAATGAACCAAAAGAAATTCTTAAGATTGTTGAAATTAAAATAAAAATGGAAATGTGAAACAGACTGGCTTACTAAAATTTGTTGAACAATATTGTTGTTCAATGTAAAGAATGTCAGCCAAGGTCGCCTCCCCGACATTTTACCACATAAAATCTGGCCCCCTTGGCAAAAAGTTTGGACACCCCTGACCTAGAGCTTCTCCTCGTTCCCCCCCTCGAGTGATTGGCACCAGAATCAGGTGTCTCCTCTCCTCATTGGGTCTTTATCATGAATGTCTAATTGCTAACTCTGACAGTGCCTCAACCCTTTTGTAAAGTATTTTAAGAAACATTTCAAATTTACTCAAAACTCTATTTATAAGTGGGAAAAAAAACTGTCCGATAGTTTTGTTGGGGTTTTTTTTTCAAGTAAATATTACTCCACATTTTTGACAGTGCAAAGGAAAAGTTGGCAGCGAAAGACTCCCTTACCCATTATGCACCGCATGACCCGGAGATCTGCAAGTGGAGGGCACTGCAGATAATCAAGATGGGGTCGGACCATTGCGCACATTTTTATTGATAAACACAGTACAATAGACTCAAGATGATTAGTAAAATTAAAATCAAAACCATTTTGAATATGTACTGTATATGAAAATGATTTTAAGCATTATTTTCAATCATTAAAAAAATAAGTCAATTAATTGGAAATGAATGTACATTGCATTTCGAAGATGCTTCTGTATTATGAGCTAAAATGAATAAGAAGCCTCGCTTCGAAAAGTTGCTGATGAATTGGATTTTTGCTCAAACATAAAGAGCACATCATGCTCAAATGGCATTTGCTTAAATAATGTACGCAAACATTGTCGAAGTAGCAGCAAGGTTAGTCACTCCACTGAAGCGACATCTTAAATCCTTTCTAAAACCTGTTAATCTATAATCCTGCTGGCATTTCACAGGCCAATTTAGTCTGTGTGCAAGGCCTGTCCAACAATGTAAAGATCTGGGTGGGATGCAGAACGTGGCGTTCCCCTGAGGTCTGATTGGCTACCCCATGATTCTTCTTTTCTGGCTGGTTCATCATCCAGTCTGTAACAACAAGAGGAAAATATACAGTATTATTGCAACATATAATAAAATATTTATATGCCTGGATAGTGAGGCACAAGGACAATGTAATAGAAAGGCAACTCTTTGTTGTGCTCGAACGCTACATGAGTGTAGTAACAGAGTTAACCCATTACCACCACACATCAAAATATAAAAACTATAGAGGGTTTTTTATTATACAATAGACGTTTGTCGACTTACTCAACTCATTTTATCCATCCATTTATCCTGAACAGGGTCGCGGGGAGTTGCTGGAGCCTGTACCAGCTGACTTCAGGTGGAAGGCAGACTACACCATGAACTGGTCGCCAGTCAGTCGTAGGGGACATGTAGAGACAAATGACCATTCACAACCACATCCACACCATCACTGAGTGGGAATGGATCCCATGCTGCCCGCACAGAAGTCCGGCGAGTGTAACACAACACCATCAGCGACTATCTTTATTTTATATCACACTATAATATCTATAATTACAACACAGAGCTCACCATTGGAAGTACAGTATTCCCCTCTGTAGAAATTTAAGCTTTGCATGTGTTGCAAGCAGCTCCAGGATTACCTTTTAATGTGAAATATAGCCAATGTTTGAGTACCTCTGCCTTGATGTCCACACTGGAAAAGTTGATACTAAAAATATGCTTCCTGGCCTGTGACAAAATCACTCATTTGTGATGTAAGAGGAATGGATAAATGCAATCTTTAGGTAAGTAAACAAACAGTTTTCGTTTCTCAACCCTAATCATCAGTTAATCTAATTCCACATCCAGACAAACTCGCACTCACACAAACATTCACATCCATGGACAATTTAGAGTCTTAAATGAACCTACCTATGAGATTTGAACTGTAAACATTTCATTTGTAAGGCCAACACGCTAACCACTGAACTGCCAGATTTGGTATGTGAAACATAACAAAATGATTAAAACAAAAATTCTGCGACTAGCTGGCAACCAATTTAGGGTCTTCCGGACTAGTGCCCGAAGATGGCTGGGATAGGCTCCAGCATGCTTGTGACCTTCATGAAGAAAAGCAGCTCGGATAATGAATGGATAGATAAAAATATAAAAATAAATCTCACCCCTGTGTGCATATTGCAGGCTCACTTCCGCAGGTCTCAGCCACTGAGAGGACAGGGGATTGAGGTGGAAAGTTCAAACTTGGTCTTCTTTCTGAAAGACTTCGGCGAATAGAAGGTTGCGGTCCTCGGACTGACGCGGAAGACCTGCCACGTTTGCCGCAGGTATTTGAGAGAAGAGGGCCTCCAACAGTGGTCCAGGCTTCAGACAGATGAGAGGGTATAAAGGGCTGGGCCTTGAACAGGGATGCAGAAATCGGGCAGAAAACAGAACGTGCATTACTCGTCAACCGAGCAGATTCTTCCGTGCTGTTTTCTCTTGACCACCGTTGCACTTTTGGGGAAGCGGGTGGAGACGGTGCTTTCAAAGGGTATGAAGAGTTGAAAACATTATGCCGCAAAACTGGTGGACTGGGGAGGCTTTGTTGACCTTCTGGTGGAGTAGTGAGGTTCCTGTTAACTGGGGGAGTGGCTGAAGATGGTGGTGTTGGTGACTTTTTAAAATTGTGGGGACTTGGAAGTCTTCTATGGGAAGACTTTGAAGTAGTCGGTGTAGATGGCAAAATTCGCCCCTTATACAGCAGTGAAGTGGCAAGTGGATGACAACTGGTTTCAGATGAGGGAGGCACTTGAGGGACTGTAGTGTTTAGTCCAGCCATTAAGAGGTTGTCAATCTCCCGAAGAGCTGTTGAGTCCTCTTGACTAGCAGATTGGCATGCCGCTTCATAATTTGTTGAAGATTTCTCTGAACGTGTATCTGAAGAGTGTTTTAAGTACCTGTTTCTTCTGGCTTGCAACAGAGAGGATTTTTTTTCTTTTACATTGTCAATGTCTGTCTTAACATCAGGTTGACTGACAATGGCCTGGGTCGTTGTGACTTGATTATCAAAGTCACCAGGAAAAATTCCCTTAGAACAATTAGGCACACCTCCTTTGCTAGGTAACACTGGTCCAGATTTAACTGATGCTCGCAGTCGCTGGGACAGACCAGCCCTTTTTACCATCGGCGATTTCACCGATTTTATCGCCGCTTCAGCTCCTCCACTGCCTGAAACAATGCTTTCAAATGAATTGTCCATTAAAACTTCTAATGGGGGTGGAGGTAGACTATCCAGGTCTAAAGGATCCGTCTTTTCAGATGAAGTACTCTGAGGTCTACAGCTCGTCTTCCCAGTGCTAAGGAAAGCTGTGACATTTCCTAAACCTGGCAACACTGGAACACCACACTTCCGTACCCCCCTCAGTGGCCCCAGAACTTTTAGGCTGTCCATCTCTTCTATCCCTTGACTGAAGGTATCTATGAGTTTTTTGACCGAATTCCTGCCTCTACACAGGCCTGAAGATGGCCTTGGTGACAAAGGGGGGCTGGGAGGTGGTGTTGCTTTAACAAGGCCTTTCTGTGTGTCCTTATCTTTTTGCTTGTCATCTTCCTCCGTATTAGTGGTTGATCCAGAGGTTTTGGTAATGCACTTCATCGGGGCTACCCTTTCGCGTAAATTGCCATCGTTCTCCAAAGATGAACATTTTGGGTTCATTTTTGGAGAAGCAGCTTGTGAAATTCTCTGGTCTTGTGTAGATGATAACGTCCTTGTGGCTCCCTTTGTGATTTCCTTGCTTTTGTTTATTTTCTGCAATTTCTGGCCTATTTTTTTCTGAGACCTTTCCAGTTCAGGCAAAGGAGGGTCTTCCCCTTTGCTGCGCAAGAATTCTGCAGAACGGGAACGCCTCTCTTTCGCCAGGGGTGTTGTTTTCACCCCACTTCTTCGAGTAGTTGTTTGAGATCGCTTTAGAGATGTTCCCTTTTCATCAGTCCTTTGGCCTCTACCCGTTTTTGGACTACCTGCTACTTTTGGTTTGGGACTAGCACTTGCTGGGTGAACAAACTGCATTTTGCCACCTATTGCATTTTTCATTTTGATCGTCATTTCTACATTTTTCGCATTTTCTACGCGCTTGGAGGGTAGACGCCCTGGCTTCTGTTGCTCACAATTGACAAGTGAAGAATTTGATTGTTTTCTCATCCTGAGTTGCCCTTTTCCAGTTTCTCCATCCATCTTATAATTCTCATCATCTTCTTCCTCGCCATCATCCAAAGAGACTGATCCCAGGAATGAGTCCCCCTGCACATTGGCCATCATTGTGCACATAGAAGCTAATGAGTTCAACGAAGTGAGGGAAACACTTGGACTTATTTGATTTGCAAGCTTTTTCACCGACCCTCCTGTGACTGAGGTAGATTCCATCGGGCTGAAGGGAGCGGTTCTATTCGTGCCACCAGATTCACAACTCACACGCCTATGGTGCTTTTCCGATCCGGTGAGAGATTCACTTTCAGCCCCAATACCACTATCCTCACTAAAGAGCGCAGAGTCCTCAGGCCCAAGTTTGCGAAGAGATGCCAATTCAATGCGAGATGTGAGTCGCATTATCCTTGTCTCAACTACACGCTTGACTCTCAGCTTCTCCTCTAAAAGTTCTGAGACTGAAGCAAAGTATTCCACCGCCTCTTCCAGGGCAGAGTCCCCAATTCCTCCAACTGTCTGACTCACATTCTGCATTCTCTGTGTGGTGTATTGAAGCAGCTGCTGCAACAAATCAGGCGGGTGTTCAATAGCTGTGCCAGATTTGAAAGGTGCAGCAAATGAGAGCTTTTTCAATTGACTTGGCCAAGCAAGATGTTCTCCATTTTCTTTGAGCATTTTTTCTCCTTCCTCAACAATTTCTTCCAGGGCTTGAATGATTTCTTCAAAACGCAAAGCCATGAATGAAACCATTGGCTGCAGAAATGTTTGGGTTTGAGTTGCTTGTTCCAGCAGACCAAGTATAATGTCATATTTGTTTATGCTGGGATTTAAAAAAGCATAAGCAGCTTGGTGAGCTTTTACCAGAGGCTCGGGGAAATCAATTTTCGGCATTTCCTTTTCTTTATTTTTCAGCGCTTTCACACCTCTGGAACTTCTTCTTGTTTTTTTTCCCAACTTTCTGTCCGGGTCTCCCTGCTTGGCCCTAGTTTTGTCTTTTTTCTGCATCACTGTGCTGTTCTCCATTCTTTGACTCTTCAATTTGTCCTTATCAAGTATCTCCGGGACAGGCACAGTTGCATATGTATCTTCTTGGGGTGGCATATTTAAATCCTTATGAAATACCTGTTTATGTCCACTTGTCTTTTTGTCTTTAGTGTCGCCATCAGTAGCTCCAGTACACTTATGATGATCTCCATTTTTAAAATGCGCTTCTCTGGGCTGCTCTTCGGGTGCAGAGGGCAACATTCTTCCCCGCCTCAAAGAGCCCAGAGCCACCAAATTGTTTCCTTTGGATGGTGAGCATCCCATTCTGGATATTGATAATGATCAGCTTACTCAGACATCATCTTGATGACATCACAAAAGTATACCAAGTGGGGAATGATCCAAAGAATATCCAAGGTCTTCAGCCTTCTGCTGTATCTGTTTCCTTCAGATGACACAGACATCGTTAAATCCAATGAATGTCAATTTTGACATATCCTTTCCAGCAGTCATAGATGGGAAAAATAAATCCAGAGCTCGCTGGTATGTTGAAGAAAAGTCTTGTTGCATGCTCTTGTACACATCTCTGTGTCTGACAAAGGACAAGGAGCTGAAAGGATTAGTGAGGCTTGCAGTGAACCTCGCAGCAAGTACATATGTCACGTTAAAGCATATAAATCTCACCTACTTGTAAGCACATAAGCTCATTTGGGTAATGAGTGTTGGCCTCAGCTAGCTTTGTATAGGCCATACAAAAATATCTTTCAGATTGAAGCATTTGCACAGCGAAATCAACAAAATCCAGGGAATAATGTTAAATAACAAATATTGGCCAATCATGTAAAGTACACACAAGGAACTGCTTTTTGCTGCAGTGTCCCTCGTGAGACACAGTTCTACATGCAGTAGAGTCGACACTTAAACACATCTACAAGAAACAAATAACACAGAAAACCGGAAATGAAGAGTTGTGATGCCATCATTATTTTTGAAATAATGTGAAATGCTGAAAAGTGATCATGCTGGTCAGATGTTTAAGCAGGTGTTAAAGAGTAAGTCATGTACTTCTGATGTGCAGGGCTCTACAGCGCCAGCGAGAAGGAAGGAAGTGTAGGCGGTCGTGACTCAGATGCTGTCAATCTTACAGGATTTTCCCTGATGCCTTACGATTGGCTAGTGACAAGTTCCAGGATATACGCCACCTCTTACCCAAAGTCAGCTGGGATAGGCTGCAGCACACCAGGGATAGTAAATGGATGAATGGATTTTCCCTGAGTACCTATTGGTTCTCTCTTTGCATTGGGTAAATATTTCATCGTAGTCATGGGGGCTCCATGGAAAACGCGTTTTAATTATTATTTATCTTTGACATTTATCATCATTGTTATAAGAAACATTGGTTTGGTAGGGGGAGGCATGTTGGTGGACTGACAAGGCTTTTCTGTGTGGACTACACATACAAGTACATTCCAGTAGCTGATTTAACAATTCTTAATTGTCTGTAGAGGTGAAAGTAACTGTGAATGCTTGTTTGTCTGTATGTGCCCTGCAATCATCTGGTGATCAGCTCAAGGGGTACCCTGACTCTCACCCAGTGTCAGCTGGGATCTTATTTAGGTTAGACGGTAAAAAGAAAGTTCCCTGAGATGGTGTTTCCTCACTTTCATTCTCTGTGCCCATCCAGATATCATGAAGTTATTGTTTTTACTGCACTTTTATGTGTGCATGTGTGTGTGTGTCTGTGTGGACGAGTGGCAGGATGAGCCTGATCTTTACAATGCAAAGCATTTTGAGTTGCATTTTATTGTGTTGGTGTGTTTTATAAATAAAGTGTGATTGATTGATTCATTCATTCATTCATTGATAGAGGGGTGTCAAACTCAATGTAGTTCAGGGTCACAGTGCACAATTTCATGTCAAGAGGGACGGATCATTAAAACCATTGCATAATTACTGTAAATAAAATTAGCCGTTTTATAATAATACATTTTATTAATAAGCGCCTTTCAAAACACCCAAGGACAGTTTACAGTCCAAAAAGAGCAATAAAACCACAGATAAATAATAAAAAGCAATGAGTTAAACTAAATATGCAACTTTAAATAGGTGGGTTTTGAGATGAGTTTTGAATATAGGAAGAGAGTCAATATTACGGATGTCGGTTTTCTCTTTGTGCATAGAAATACAATTATTTTAGGAAAATGTAAAATATTATCAAATATTTATATAATTTTAATGATGCAGTGTGCCATTTTGACTCCATTCGCCGATGCTTGTAGGAGTTCGCAATTGTTTTGCTTTGCTCAGCAGAAGGCAGTTATGTGGGCAGCAACCATATTACGTCATCATCTCAGAATGCCTTGCTCAACGAAAACATGGCAGCGTACATGCAAATAAATATACGACAAAAGGTGTGAATTTTGATATTTTCGAAATATTTATATTACAGTTATGTCTCTTATAACTAAACAAATCATGTCAAGCAAACATGTCATTACCTTTAAAATGTTTTTGACTTGCAAAAAATGCGACAAATACAGTATACAGCAATTTTACCGTAAACCTTCTGTTATGTTTACATTTGCCAAACCGACCTCCATCATGATGTAATGATGACGCGTTCCCGAGCCCAATAGACGACTACCAACAATGTATTCACATTCATTTTGAAATAAAATGTAACTTACCTTTTCAAATCAGTCCATGGCAGTCGAAGGCTGAAGTTATAAAGAAGTCAAAACGAACCAGCGAAAAGAACGAATTTAAGGTGGGGACAAGAAACAAGCTTTCTCTGATAGGATGTATCGTATACACTGTACATACACACTCTGGAGTACAGTATTATAACGACTGTCATTATTTAAATCACGTTTAGAGGACAGACATTAAAAAAATTATTTTGTTAATGTGATTTTTTGGTAATTTTGTACCGGGCTTAGGTCACGAGTCTTATTTGCTTTACTGTTTTGTTTGTGTGTGTGTGTGTGTGGGGGGGGTTGTACATTGTATTAACCAATACAATATTCATATTACAAACGGTCAGAATTCCTTTCTTTCCCTATTTATCTATTTACTTTAATCCAGCACCAAAGCAAGCAAAGCGCGCATCCTGGCTCACCTTCGAGCTGCGTGGCGCGGAAACCTCCGATGTCACTGCAGTAATTCCCAATCGTACGAAGACAGTGTTGGAAAAAGTGCTGGCTATCAAGATTTGCTCAACAAACGGTCTGTCTTTCCGCTCTCCTAATATAGATTCTATTCATTAATATACTGTATATTCTGTCTCAAACTGACAAGTGTGAAAGGTAAACCTACACCTTCAATTTTTGGTTAGCTTCAAGCTAACGTTAGCTGCTAAAATCAAATAAATCGCAAGTAGTGTATTTCGTTATGTGAGGAAATTGATTCAACATGCAGCTTCTAATTGGAGTATCCACGGTGTAGATTCTACCAAAAACATACCGGTAATCTATCTCTTAATCTATCTGCTTTCTGCTACATAGCACATTTTGGTAATGAGGTAACCTAGCATGTCAAATACGGTTAATTTAAGTACAGTGATACTTGCTTGAAAGTAACCACTGACGACTACTTGTGTTACAGATATGGAAGCTGTCCTTTTCTGGCCACATCACATTGCTACTGTACTGTAAAGTTGCATTGTTCATAAATGTTTTATATGTAGCTACGGTTCGGTTCTATATTGTTCTTGAAATAAAGGTGAAAAAGAACAGGTCACATGGGAATCCAACTTTATTCCTTCATCATCTGTTTTGTAAATTAGCAATTTGTTTTACAAAATCAAAACAGCCTGACCAAGAACCATGAGTATTACTGTAAATGTCATATCACGGGTTCAAGTTTAAAGAATTGCTTGAAAATGGTATTGAATGTTGATTATTGTGAAAGACTTTTAAAAATTTTCACTATGTAAAAACTATTGCGTCTTGTGAGTGAATCACATTTGAATGGTACTGAACTGTTCATCATGTAAATTGACATCAAATATTTCCTGTCCTTATCACAACAGACTGGCTTTCATCTTGAGTGACCCAGACAGACGCATGATGAAACGGAGAGCCGAGTGGTGCCGAATCACCACCTCCTGTGGAATAACCTCCAGAGAGACCCCACTCCGGGCCCAAAACAACCATGAAGAACAGTGTCCACCAAAGAAGAGCAACTGCAGGAGTGGAATGTATCGCCTTGGGAGGTCTCCGTTACCAACCATTGTTGTTCAGCAAGAGGAAATGACATCATACTTAAATCTTTTTGGTGAGGAACATTCACATTGCTCTTCATTGCATCCTCGAATGAATCATTATGAACTTCATTTCAGATGATGATCTAATCCATGACTTTTTATTGATGGACTGTTGCTGTAAAATGAGCGACAAGGTATAAGCATCTACTTTTCTGAAGAATATAGTGATCTTAAAGGCCCAACTCATGGCTTTTCAAATCTATTTTTCAGTATCTTCTGGCCATGGTTTTTGTCTACTTCAAAAGATCAAGTTTGACCATTGCAGAATACACCAAGAAGAACTTTTTTATTGCACTGTAAGTTCACAGAAAGTTACCAGGCTCCAGACACTAAATTGGGTACAACTGCACAATCAAAAGTGATTTTGCCTGTGAACATTTCTGTAGGAACCCTGCACTTGGTCCTTTTATCTTTAATGTTCCCAATACTGTATTGTAGTAACAGTCACTACCAGAAGATGGCATTTTCTCAGTTGATCTATTTAATGAACGCCAGGAAGATCGAGGCACAGCTATGGAGCCTTATTCTGAAAATGCGGAAGAGGGTTTAAACTGTCCAAAATAGTCCCTCTTCTTTATAATGGCTGAGCCACACACACGCAGGAGGGCAGCTCTGCCGATGTGATGGTCTTAACTACTTCCAACTAGATAGCTCTGTCGGAGTGCAGACAGATAGGAAGATGCTGAGCCGGAAGAAAGATCACAACAACGGCCTAGCTCACGCCATCTATCTCGTTATTTGTGTCAAAGAAATCTAACCTAACATCGGTGTGCATCATCCATCCATCCATTTTCTGATCCGCTTATCCTCACAAGGGTAGGGGGGGGGGGTGCTGCAGGCAATCCCAGCTGTCCTCGCGCAATAGGCGGGGACACCCTGAAATGGTTGCCAGCCAATCGCAGGGCACACAGAGACGAACATTCGTCAGCGCTCACACTCGCACATAGGAACAATTTAGAGCAGGGGTGCCCAAACGTTTTGGACCGACGATCTACTTTTTGATCAACTAACCTCCCGGGATCTACCCTTACCGACACCCACACACACACACACACACGCCATGATGAGAAACAGCCAGAAACTGAGGCATGCGATGCACTTTTGCAGCCTGTTAACTATCGTAGCTCACACGTACCGTTTTGAAGTGCTTCCCTGGGCCCTCCTAGATTCCTATTCTTTGCCCGTTCCCTCGTTGAGTTGTACACGAAGCAAACTCTGAATGAGAATAATGACGATAAAAGTTAGAGCGCAACAGCTCTGATCACAAGCTGCGATCGCAGACTGCTGAGCGTTAACAACTTCCGGTGACGTAATCACGTGCCACCGTAAATTCAAGATTTACCTGCTTTATTTTATTTTTTAAATATTTTTTGGTGAAAATGAGACTGATAGGATGATTAGGGTGCAGCGTACATTAACAAAAAAAAATTCTAACATGTACAAAGTCACAAATGGTTGGTTTTTTTTTTTTGTCCTCGACACTCCTCGGATCTACTTGGGACCTATTCTTAGATCTACCGGTAGATCAGGATCGACGTAGTGCACCCTGATTTAGAGTGTTCCATTAACCTGCCATGCATGTTTTTGGAATGTGGGAGGAAATCGGAGCACCCGGAGAAAACCCACGCAGGTATGGGGAGAACATGCAAACTCCACACAGGAAGGCTGCAGCCCGAATCAATCCCTGCACCTTCACACTGTGAGGCCGACATGCTAACCAGTCGACCACCGGGCCGCTGTTATGCACAATACATCTACAATATTTGAGGCAGCTCAGCGAAATTAGTGTGGGAGGTCAGGTGGGCATCTGAGACCATTAACCTCGTACATACATTTTTTTCCCCCCGCAGACATTCACGTTCAGGTCCTTAATTTCCCCCTTTACGCAAGTCACACGATACCCTCGTGATTTTAATGTCTGAGCTGTATGCCCCAATGTTACCACAAATTACTTCTGAGCAAGCTGGAACCCCAACAATCAGCTGATATCCTGACATTGTAGGTATCTTGCCAACACCATGGAGGAAGAGGACGAGGAACATAAATATGAGATATTTCCTTGGGCGCTGGGTAAGACCTGGAGAAAGAAGTTTAAACATTTCCTCAAGCAGAGGGACAAGCTCTGGGTGCGCACAAAGTTCAGAGCGGCTGTCAGCAAGCGCTGCTGTGAAGAGGTAAGCAAGCAGAATTGACAGACAAGACCTTCAAATGATGTTCCTGTCTGAAATTTTCCATTAACTGTTTTTAATTTAATGTCATACGATAAGCGCTGTCAACCCTCGATTCCCTTTTCTCTTGTCTCGTTCAATGAAGGTTTTTGTACTTATAGGTGATGGCAATCGTGCCATCTCACTTTGTGTGGCAACGTGAGCGCTCAGAGCAACACAGTGGCACTCGCAGGGATGATGACCTAACAGTCTGGTTTCCTCGCGGACCGACAGCCTCTCCAGTCCCTTGTACCCTCTGTAACCGCAAAAGCACATTTAATCAGCGGCTCCGGCACACTCTTCAATCCCCCGGCACTTTGGCCACTCAGCTGAATTTGGAGAACACTCCACCCAGGTCCATTACCACTTGCAGGGAGAGCATTGAGACTCGTGACAAAATCCAGCATTCTTTGGGCTTCCCTGAGGAACCAGGTAGGTATACTAACCAGAGCCACTCTTGTTATTTGTGTTAACATACAGCTGGCATACTATGAAAAAGGCATCTTATAATAATATCCAACTTAATGTAGTGTAAATTAACATTAGGCAGCTTCTATTAGTGAGGCAGCTAAAATGCCCATTGCTCCTTCCCTGGAATCAAAGAGCAGGTGAACTTTGTAACACGTAAAGTGGGAATTCAGAGCTGCATGTCCATGTATTAGTCGGATTAGTTATTGCACTGTATATATCAACATAAACTATCAGTCCAGGGTGTACTCTATCCTGCCTCCCTCTCCTACTAAGTGTGCCAAAATAGGTTCCCGCTTTGCTTTGACCTGCAACAGGATTAACAGTGGTATTATTTATTTTTTACTGTAAATTTTACAGGCGCATTAGGTACACACGTACAAGCTCCAATAAAATAGTTTGTGTAGATGTCTACTTTATCACATAGAGATTCATTGCCAAAATTTGGGTTACTTAGCATGGATGGATAGCGACTAAAACATCATATGCTATTTTATGTTTTGTTCCCATAGTATTTTGTAGCATGAATCCTAGACATCCTTGATTTTGTACTATTATCCTGTAACTTGAGCTACTTTGGACTTTTTCTTTTATTGTGCAGTAACAACAAATCTGATAAAGAATAATTTACAACAGTCATAAGTGGAAGCAGTTCAGTAATACATTTAAGTGCAATAAAAAAAGGACTTACTTGATTTAGACAGCAGTTGAGTCTTGACACAGTTGTCCCAAAGCAAAATAAAGCAGCAGAAAAAACTGTCAACTACCATCAGTCTGTGATATATTTTTATCTCCTAATATAATCAATGATTAGTTGACATGTTTCTGTCCTCTCCGGTAGGCAATTCATCCTCCAACTCTTCCACGGACTGGATCAATGAATAGTCCAGTGTCCGATCACATCGGCATAGTTCTCAACTTCCTGTTTCAAACTCCCACCGTGTTGGCATTTCTACTTTGACGCAGACTTCGTTTACCAACAACGCCCACAAATAGAATTCGGTGGATGAATTACTATTGGAATTGTGTTTAACATTTAAGATAACTGTTGTCTGTAAAACAACAACAAATATGATTGAAAAACATATTTATTCCTTACACTGTTCTTGCTATTTATCGATCTTATTTATTTATTTAAATGATTCCAGCATTATATTTGACAACCATCAATATCTACACATTATCCCTGTGTTTGAGAGAATTCAAGCCACGATTCCTCAAGTTGGTGTCACATACTTAAGATGTTGCTGTTTTGAACCGTCAATAAAGACTATCTGAGATTCTGTATTTTTGATTATGCTTGGAATTGTTCGCAGCTTTCCGCATATTTGATGATTATTTTATTTTTCCAATTTGTTGGCTTTGGGAGATAAAGCAAATTTTCAAGTAACTGATGAATAATGATTAAATCAGAAGTGGGTAGGTGGGTGGATTTCACACGCATGAGGTTGCATTCGACAAATGATGTACAATTTGAGACTGATTGAAATGACTCTTTTTCAGCTTTGGGAAATGTCTGCATTGTGAGTGCAATTCTTGTCAAGTGTGCGACCAGTGTGCTTATCGTTGATTTTTCTCCTTTCTCCTGTTTCATCCTTGTTCCTTGAAAGGCACTATGTAAATAATAGCTGCAATTATTCAAATCCAGATATTTTGCAATAATAGTAATGGAACAATAACCAAAGATACCAAAAGTATTCAGTCAGTTTCTTTATTTTACACAATCCAAACATATACAGAAACAAAAATGATCTCCCGTATTTTCTTCTCCCAACAACCTGAGCAACTATTTCACAAACTTCCTCAGTTTCACCAGGAATGCTGGAAAATACAAGATAACAAACACGTGTTTATAAATCAATAATAATAATAAATAACAAAAAATTTAAATCCTGATAAAACGGCCCCACCTGAGTGGCTCAACTGTTGTGGGTGAGGTCTGGCAATGTACGGGATACTCCCAAAGGCCGGATGTTCCTCTGGAACAGAATACAGGTGGTGTCACCTGACTTGTGAATTTCATAAGAATCAAACACAGTAAAGTCACCTTGTTCTGCCTCATCTGAAGTGTCCCCCTCTTCGCTCGGGGCTTCATTGAGGGTTGGCACTTTCTTTGAGCAATACCGCCCATCTTTAAGAAGGGCAGGACCAACAAGCCAGTCCCGGATCGGAACCTCAAAGATGCGTTCGCACAGCAAAGGGAGCGCTGAGCATCGAAGCCCTTCCAGCAGGTCGATCACTTGTGTTATACTGAGAGGGCACAGGGGGGTCAGGAACAAAAAAAAACATGAACAAAGTGTGACCTGTGTACAAAATCTGTTGAGGCAGACAGTAAACAAGAGTCCCAATTATTGATAATTAATAATTGATTAAGAAATGTGGAAAAGTGAAGTTCGATGACGAACAAAATCAAAATGAATGTGCAACACAATACAATTAGACCAACAGAGAATGGGGTGCATCACGGTGGACTCGTGGTTTTCTTGAAGAAAAATACAGTACGCACTTGGCGAGGTAGACGGCACATACGGCTCCGGGCTGCAGATGTGGAATCACATTGGGCAAAACAAGCTGTGGATTGATCAGATCAAGAGCAACCTGCAACGGATGTAATCCAATCAGTAAAACGCTTGCCGTCACCCAACCTGCACCTGCAGCGTTGCTTCAAAAACACCGCTGCCACTTCTAACACTTAACACTTACCGCATCAAATGTCCGGTGGGCGAGAAGAGATGAAGCCGTACAAAGGTCAGCGTGATGGAAATCGATATTATCAGGCCACTCCTCCCCTTGCCGCGCTCGCCACGAATCCCTCCAGCGCTGGTAGTTGAGCATCGCTCTTCTGAGATGATCGTCTCTGACATCAACACTCAGCACGCTGCCCCTCGAGCCCACTGAGGAAAATGTCAACCTTTTATATTTTATAGAAAATAACATCGAAAAAAATACAGATATACTGCCCTTGTAAATGCATCGTAAATAAGTAAAAATTGTATCAATGTAAAAGTTTTTTAAAAAAGAGTTCAAGATTAAATTAAAATGTATTGCACTCAAAAGTGAAATAGAACTAAATTGTACAGGTCCAGCTCCATAAAATCATTTAGAATATTGGAGATAACTGTTAAAATATATTTCAGTGGTTAAACTCATGTGCATTCAATGAATATGAGCTTCACTTTTTGAACTGAAATAAAATTACGCTGATGATCCATGACGTCGCCATGAAATACCACTTTTATTCTCTGTGCCAAGTTTTGTTGTTTTTATTGTTAATATGGTTTTAAATAGTAAATCTGTGGGCGATTTGTGTCGTGAAACTTACTTATGTGCAGCGGGCTAGCATCTGAGCTCCACCACAGCAGGACAGCTCAAATTTTTCTTTGGATATGTTATGTATGATAAAATCGGTCCTTCGGTGAGTATGTTCCAAACAATGAATAGCGGTCACCGCTTCCTTCTTTCCACTGCGTGTGGAGGACACGACCTCTCCCTCTCAATGTTATCATAAAATAATGACTCAGTGGTGGGTGCATACCTGCCCGAGACAAAAACAGAGACATGGCTCCAGACCCAGAGCCTGCCTCCAGCACACAGTCTCCCTCTGTGACGTCCATCATCATCAGCATTGCGCTAGCGTCCTGTGTGTTAGAAGCAGATTGCACCCAACCTGTGAGCAGTCTGATCCACAACTTAACATCTGCAAATATAGTCGATATACTGTGAAAAGTCTACACACAACTCTGTTCAAATTCTAGGCTTTAGTGATATAGTAGAGCTGTCAGTTTAGCGTGCGCTTTTTTGTACGGCGGGCAGTTTTGAATACAGCGGCACATAATGAACACTGGTGTCTGGTGTCTCGTTATTCTTCAACTAACATACAGAAACAGACTGCTGTGTTCAAAGCAAATTTGAGAAAAAGTGAAAAATGTTCATGTAAAATTGAAAATCGAAATTGTTATTTCAGTAAATATTTGCATTTAGCACATAAAGAACTGATTCATTATTCCATGTTGATGAGAGCATTAAAATGGGGGAAAAGAGGACAAAAAATGTAAAAGGAAATTCAGAAACGATAAAAAATGTGTGAGTAATCACGATTAATTTTTTTAGTCCATTTGAGTTAATTATGACAGTTGCATTTTTAATTAGATTAAATATTTTAATCTTTTGACAGCTCTGATATAGATATAGATAATTTTGAATATTTTACCTTTCACTTAAATCAGAGGTAAAGGAAACATTTTTACTCATTGATAAAAATACACTATTTATCCCGCTCATCGAGGGGGAAAAATAAGACTTGCAAAATATTTATTTTAACATCATATTCATTCTTTTTGTCCGATGTGACTTCTGAGCAGCACCTTAGCGGGCTCTGTTGACCAGCTGCAATTGGTAGAATATTGAACACATTGACCAGTCGCCACTGGTATCATGTAAGCAAAAAGTAACACATTCCGTTTTTTATTTATTTATTTTGTATATACCTTTGGGTAGGAGATAGCAGGGCCCCTCTTCATATACAGCACATAATCATCCAGACTGGCACGTCGTATGAAGATGGGGATCCCTCTGCTTGTTCTCTGGAAGTGACCTGCAGGCTGCTCAACAACATCATCATGCAGGATAATCCCCCAGCTGCTCATCAAACGTGTTCCATTCTGAAGCTGGAACATCTTCTTGAACTCCACACGCCCTTTTCGATGATACTCGGCCACTAGCAACTCCCCGTAAGCAATCGTGGTCTTTTGTGGGAGAGCGGGTAACATCCGTCGTGCTGCATCAAAATGGCACTTTGATGTGTCGGACTGTGCAGCCACAACAGTGCATGTGTTTGAATTATATTCTTTCAAAGATGCTTCGTTACATGCATCCAAAACAGGATTTTGTTGTTGTTTGGACATCGTTGCACTGTGTTCTTCTTCCACACATGTTTCCTCTTCGTGTGGCTGGTTCTCTTCTCTCAGTTGCATCACTTCAGGGCTCAGTGCATCCTGTGGTAGCATGGTGCTTATCCTCTCCAGGGGAGACAGAGATCTCCTCCTGGACAATTGCGATTGCCGAGCAACGGTCGTGGCGTTCAGGAGTTTTGTTTGAGAGCTATCTCTGACATCATTGCTATATTTCACACAGCCTGTTGAAAACGTTTTCATTCCCGGTCTACTGGAATTAAATTTTACAAAAATGTATCTGTGTTTGTGATGCGCAAACGGAGCTGTGTGAATACGTACCAGTGTGGACAAAATAAGAAGTCCATCACGGGGTATTTGTAATGCCATTACGTCAAACTAGATTAACTTAAAAACTATGAATTAAGATGTAGATTTTGTCTCACCTAAATCACTAAATGTGGTCAAATAAAGCATTTTACATTGACCATAACGACGTATCTTGCTAAAATATCAGCGATCAGAGAGGAAATAGGCAATAGGTATTACTCCGAGGCATACTTGTTTTGAAGGTCGCCATGCTTGAAAACGCAATTTGTTGGCGTCATAAATGCGCGACAGTCGTTTAATCGAATACATCCAGCAGAGGGCGGTGTTGCAGTTGAGACCGGCAAGAGCCTGTTTTGGTCCTGAAATGCGAGACAACTCATTGGCCATGCACAGCAAAGAGTGAGCGCTGCTTTCTGCTGGTCAGAAGTAGTTATTGCAACCTTCTGATACAATACCATATTTTTTCTACCCTTTAAAAATGAGCAGTAAGAGAAACTGACCACTCTCTGAACACGGGCTGCTCGCGAAATCAGAACAAAATAATAAATGTAGAAAAAATATATAAACTGCTCAAAAACGTCAAGCGAAAACTCGGAGCTACATTGTGCTGTTTAAGTGTTCCTTTTATTTTTTTTCGATCAGTATATTTCGATATGAACCAATTTGGAATTTAAATGTATGTATAACACTGGCAGAGAGCCGATCCCCAGCTGGTGGCCAGCGCAGGGATCACACACCCCGCCGCCCACCCGCCTGACGGTACGCGACAAAGGGGAGGAGGTGGTGGTGGTTCACAATCTGTCGCTACACATTTTATTTTGGGTTTCTGGAACACACCAAATATTGTTTCCACAATGTGGCTTTTCATCGCTGTCAATTTGTGCAAGTGTAGGTTAAAAACTCAGATTTTTACCCATACGTATGATTAAAGTACCGGTATTTAAAGTTTATTTTCCCCTAAATATTGTTCTTGCACTTTATGTTCTTTCAGAATTTTATAAAGCTTTTTTTACTTCTTTACGTTGCTTTTCAGTGTCTTTAATCTTAATTTGCTTTTAAAAGTTGTACCGGTACTTTGAATTACATGCAGCACATTAGCACAGTTAGCTCGTGTATGAAATGTGCTATATAAATCAAGCTGCCCTGCCTTAAAATGAAACATAAACAGTTCAAAATACCCTGCAATCTGAATTATGACGCCAAAAAATTAATATATATCCCAATATATTTTTTTGTGCAGAAATTTTGTGAAACAGCAATAGAGTGTCGACAATCTGAGTTATTTGCTGACTGGTATTTAGGTAATCTCCTCCTCTCCAAAACTAGAGTTTAAAAACATCAAGTATGATTGAGAAGACAGTTGGATGAGTGCACTTGTTTTTGCTTTTCCTATTCGTAAACACTTGTCAGAGTTTTTCTCAGACAAAGTTAAAGAAATGACTCGGCACACACCGAAAATTGTCTTCAATATCGGCGGGAGGAACTCTGAGAGCGAACGATGATAGTTGCCCCGATGATCACACACTCCCCTCCCTCTCCGCCGGTTCCAATTTTTATTGCAAAATACAAGAAAAACACTGCCCCCGAGATTTGCATACTGCGCCCCACGGTAGTGATCTGATCTACTCAAATACACAAGTCACAGACTTTGCGGATGACAAATGTCCACCTGGGTGCGACAGCTGTTCCCAAACCGTCTTTCGGTATTCAATAACTCTTTGTTCCCAATTCGTTTATTCCTGTGATTGAGTCAAACCTTTTTCCATCCGTTCGCCCCCCTTGCTTTGACCTGATGACTCAAGAAAAGGCCCTCTGCCCAAACAGCCGACACCTCTGCGCTGAGTATGTCCAGACATGCCCAAATTAACAGAAATTTTAAACATGATACAATTTTGTTCATAGATTTCTCTCTCAACACTCCATTAAACGCGATGATGATGCAACAGTTCACTGATAATCCCTGGTCACTTGAGCACACACGTCTGTTCTATCCACATTTGTTTTTGTGCTGGTAAGGTTCAATGTAATGATTTCTCAGAACTCAAGCGACTTGACATGACTGATTGATGAGTCCTACATCATTTCTTCACGCGATACAAAACTTTGTTTTTTATTAATCAGAAGCATAAAATGACAAGAGTCACCCATTTATAAATAAAGAAGATGAATGCTCTCCTAATATAGCCAAGCTCGATCTAAGTGTGACATTCTTTTTCATGACAGTGAAACTTATTCAGCTGACTTCATTCCTCCCCTCTATTCATGCCACCGTACAAAGGGTCATACAGAGGTCTTGTTTTCACTGTGCACTCAAAGTTGAGTGAGACCAGCAGCCAACTCTCTCCAGGTGTTCTGTAGCTTTTGATATACACTCAATCTGATCTTCTTTCAAAATGTAAAAAACACAGGAAGTGCATTTGTGAGTATTCTGCAACCAAAATGCAAATACTGTATACTCATTTAACAGTTGCATGACGTCTTGTCTAACTGGTCCCACTGATATTGGTAGGAGTTTCCCACTTTCAGAACATTGCTTGTTTTTACAGTGTACTGTATGTAGCTCAAAGGTGGTTAAGTCACATGGCCTTGTTGAGAATATGTTGAGTCATCTGCTAATGAATACTAATACTTGTTCACTACAAGTACTTCTGAAATGATACAGTGAAGAATAAATTACATCTTATGCAGAGATTTATTAGCATGCTGTATGTTCTAGAACAGTTCAACTGAACTACTCCTCCAAGAACAGGATGGCTTTGATGTATCATTTATTACGAGGGAGCATCCTTTTTGTTCGATTTCATTTTTCCCATAGCAAAGAACGCATAAATCATGAGCTTCATTACCATCGCAAACTGATTCATCCATTTGCTATAATGCTCCTCTTTTGGGTCTGTTACTGTTCAGGAATGGTCCTGAAGTGTAATTTGGAATTCCCTCTCTATTCCTGTAGGTGGCCTTAGAATGTCCACTTGGCGTCAGTAACACGATTCTATTCTATATTTGCTGGTCAGGGAGAATCCAGTTTCAGCAGTGTGTGCAATCCTATAATAAGGTAAAGTGGCTGTTGTCGTCCATCACCAACAGCACTGGTCAAGATCTCCTTTTTTAGGACTGAAGTAAACTAGTAGATTGAAAACCGCAGCTGGTGCACAAAGCCATGACATCAGCCCCTTGCCAGGTATAAAAGATACGGGCCTGACAGGGGAGGGGGGCTTTTTTACATCCATGCCTCGGGCCACTCAACTTTTTGGAAAGACTTCACTCTGACATTGGTTGAATAAAATCTTTTCCCAATCAGCCGTGGTCCCTGAAGTGCTCATTCGTCGGGAAACAGCCACCGATCACCGAGTGTTTTTTGAAGACCAGCGAAGCAGCAAAAACCATATACCACAGTCCGTAAGAGAATCAGACTCTCCAAACATGGACCCAGATGGAATTGAACAAAAATGATTTACTTATACCCAAAAATGCTCTGTAGTTTTATGATCTTGTGACGTTAATCTTTTAAC
Organism: Hippocampus zosterae; assembly: GCF_025434085.1. Lineage (NCBI taxonomy): Eukaryota > Metazoa > Chordata > Actinopteri > Syngnathiformes > Syngnathidae > Hippocampus > Hippocampus zosterae. Next base: position 18,051,133 of record NC_067464.1, on the reverse strand, counting down.
CTATAGTGAGTGCCTATGGAGAGGAAAAGGCCCTTTAGTGCATGACCCATCAAGGAATAGCCATTAAAATCTGATTTTGGGGGAACTGAGATATTCATTAACTCTTGTAACAAAATCCACAAAAATATTTTTGCCATATCATGTTGTTTTAGAGATTTGTCACATTCCATTTATAAGCATCATGTAGATTACATCTGAAAAAGAAAATTTGGGGAAAATCATATTTTAAACCTGCAGTATCAAATTTGTTACAGATTATTTAATGTAATATAAAGAATGAGTTACATAATGAAAATGCATGTATCAAATATAATTCTACCAATCGTTCTATTTTCATCGGTTAAAGTGGGCATGAGTAGAGATGTGCACATGAATTTTGATGACGACTGATCAGAAATGAAGCAACGTTTAACTTTTTAAATGAAGCATTTTAGTCTACCTAGAAAGCGCAACATTTTGTTACAGAGCCACATGATCATCGATACATGCACTCCGGGTAGCGATCTAAAAATTGTAATGACTGTCTGTCAGTTTGCATATATGACATACAAATGTGTCACGGTACTTCGTTCTCGAGCCGCATTAGAAATCCCCACTCGTCGCCAGCGATGAAAGCCGGCGTTATTTTAAGTGACAGTTTGCTGGAAATCCCCCACCTAGTGGTTTAAGCTCCGCCCTTGGCGTCCAGCAACACAAGCACACAGTGGACGCGAACAAACCGAGCGCACATCCAAGCTAACAACAAGCAAGCAGGCGCGACCATGGCCCTCCACAGGACCACTATAACCAACCAAATGGATTACAACCGGGAGTCCAAAGAAGGGAAACCGTCGACAGACGAGCGTCTGGATAGTGGCGTCGACTCGCTTAAAGAGGAGGACTACCAGGCGGTAGCAGAAGAGCTATGGCGCCTGCAGCTCGAGTGTCAGCCGTCGCAAAACAAGCAACTTCCAGCTTGTGCCACCGCCGAGATACAAGAATGGAAAACACAAATCACCGAGGACGGAGACACGTAAGTTGCACCACGAATGGCGCTAGCGGCGGGCACAATCCACTCGCTTGAACTAGATTTGCTCGCCAAGTCGTTTGACCAGGCCTGTCTGCGAGGTAATTCGATCCCCTTCCTGCGGGGAACGTTTTCCGTTTTCTTCCGAACTTGCCATCAAAATGTATGTCAGAATTCAGCCAGAGCCTATTTTTCCTCTCCTCCTCTCCCTTAAAGTAAGGTGATGCTGCTTGGGCACCACAATGGAAGTTTTTCGGTTTCTAATCACCGGTTTGGCTGCGGCCTTGAAACAGCGGGGTTGCGTGTCAACAAAAGGCTATTATCAGCAGGAATCTACTATGGCCGCGGGTCAGAGTGGGAAAGTCCCCTGCGCGCCGCCGAACAATCCCAACCGGCACGCGCTCCCTCCGGTCCAAACGACAAGTGGCCGCGAGTGGCCGAAAAGAACCAGAAGTCGCACAGTTTGAAAAAGCACGGGGGCCGGTTTGAGTACAAAGCTGTAGGTGCCAAGGAGATTTGTCATTGCAACGTTTAGTGAAACCTTCGCCAAGATCGGTGGTGAATTACATCACGTTTAAGTGCGGGCCAGGAGGCTTCTTAAATTACGTACTTATAAGAATTAGGAAAATGTTTACACGATAGTGTTGCATTATATTGTAAGCTGGTCACGAGTAACCGTGATAAGTCACTGTAATACTCTTCGGACCAATCAAGTGAACTTGTATAGTACCTGATCATGACAAAGTGTGCTGTTAAGAGTCACTGCCTTTAGATGTGCTATGAGCCACAAAATATTCGACAAATCTGCTCAAAGGTGGTAACATGGAAGGCTGTTGAACAGTAGCAAAAGGAAAACTACAGTCGTTACCTTTCTACCCTCTACGGGAAACAAGTCATGTACTTTGTATCTAAAACATGTGGTTACACAAGCTCTATTCTTTCCATTGTCATCATCTGGAAACACATCAAATAGACGTTGATGGATTAATTGACTGCACTGAATTGCACTTTCAAAGAATTGTGAAACTCTATGGCATCTATGATATGTTTTAATGAGACCAGCGCCTACTTTATAGCATCCATCCATTTTCCGAACCGCTTGATCCTCACTAGGGTCACGGGAGGTGCTGGAGCCTATCCCAGCCGGCTCCGGGCAGTAGGCGGGGGACACCCCGAATCGGTTGCCAGCCAATCGCAGGTCACACAGAGACAAACAACCATTTGCACTCACACCTAGCGACAATTTAGATTGTTCAATCAGCCTGCCATGCATGTTTTTGGAATGTGGGAGGAAACCGGAGTACCCGGAGAAAACCCACACAGGCCCGGGGAGAACATGCAAACTCCACACAGGGAGGCCGGAGCTGGAATCGAACCCGGTACCTCTGCACTGTGAAGCCGGCGTGCTAACCAGTGGACTACCGGGCGGCCCCTACTTTATAGCAATGGAGTACAAATTATCCTGGTATAGTCACAAATTTAACTTCTTCAAACGTAAAAAAAAAACCCTCTTGGTCGACAAATTTATTGATTGCCAAGTTGATTACAGCATCATTTCACCATGATGACCAATAACATATCATTTTATTTTATTTATTTATCCTTTTTTCCATGGGAGTGTTTTGTTATTAAGAGTTTTGGCTGTGCATATTGTAACAGCTTCTCATTGTCTGTCTCCAGGCTACTGCACTTGGCTATTATTCACGAGGCAACGGACTACATCAACATGATGATCGAGCTCTCCAAGAACACAGACTTCCTCGACGTCCAAAATGACCAGCGACAGGTGTGTGAGCTGAACCTTGTTTCGCTCTCGACGCCCCCCTCCACAGAACCATCGAGTGGACGTTCATTTGTCTTTCTCTCTCTCTCTCTCTCTGTATCCCACTTTAGACGGCTCTTCATTTAGCAGTCATAACAAACCAATCAGATGTGTGCCAGCGCCTTTTGGCCGCTGGCTGCGACCCCACGCTGGTGGACGACAGCGGGGACATGCCCGTCCACATCGCATGTCGACATGGCAACCTGCTGTGCTTCAGTGTCCTGACACAGTTTTGTCGTCCGGAGCATCTCCAAACGATGACGTCGGCATGCAACTACCAAGGTAAGCTTTTAACAAAGCATCATTTTTGTTGTTGTTGTTTTTAGCGGGGTTATAATAGTCTTTTGATTTTTCTTCAGTTTTTATTTCATTTTGACTTTTTAGCGGGGTTATAATAGTCTTTTGATTTTTCTTCATAGTTAGTTTTTATTTCGTTTTGACTTTTAATTCAATTAGAAGATGGATGGATTGTTTCAACTTAACTTTAACTTTTGTGTTTGGTTCATTTTTTTTCCATGAAAATGCTTCATGACAGTTTATTTTTTATTAGCTTTAGTTTTTAGAAATTCTAGATGGTGATATATGGTATATTTGTCAAGTGCTAGGTTTATTTAAAAAAATCTCCAGGTATTGTATAACAAAGTACAATTCTCAAACCACTGTTGAACCTTCCTTCCTCAGTACAGCAATGCGAAAATAAATATATTTAAAATGAACCCAAAGGCTTCTGCATGATATTAATTGACAGAAACAAAAATAAAGGACATTTTCCCGATGATTAGTGTGTTTCTAGAAACGTAAAATGTAGTTTCAGTTAGTTTTCATTTTTTAAAGGCATTTTTGTTTGATTCTGTTTACATTTTTCTTTTCAATTTTAGTTCTATTTATTTTATTCATTTTATTTTACTGCAATAACCTTGGTTTTTAGTGTGCTGGAGAATCGAGATTGGCCATTTGTGTAGATTTGCTTCATCATCTTCATACAGTGTGGTCCCTTGATTTACGAGTTCCCCAATTACAAAGTTGTAAAGCATCACCTGATCGAACGGTACTAATGAAAGCTCAACACTAAGACAATGTCACTCTCAAACATTTAGTAAACTGAATGTAAGTTGATTTGATGTTACTCTGATGGTTTCACATATCTTCTACACAAGCTTCAGGCAACTTACACTTGTGTCATTTGCAAGTGAAGGCTTCCGCTTAACTTGTTGCTCAGTCAAAGTGACCGCCTGTCTGTCTGTCATGGTGTCGGATGTTAAGCCACTTCTCTGATGTCTTCAACAGGTCAGAACTGCCTCCACTTGGCCTCAGTTTACGGTTTCCTCTCGCTGGTGGAGAATCTTGTGGATCTAGGAGCTGACGTTAACTCAAAGGTATAGCACGGACTTGTGCAGCATGCTTTTTTTTTCTGGGTGTATTGGAAGTTTTCACTCATTTCTAAATTCCTAGGGGAAAATGCATCAGTTTTTTTCTTCCCATTCCCTAGGAGCAGCGCAACGGCCGCAGTGGGCTGCACCTGGCCGTCGACCAGCAGAATCTGTCGTTGGTCAAACTGTTGCTGAAAAAGGGAGCTGACCCCAATCTCTTGACATTCGGAGGCCACACCCCCTTCCACCTAACCCACGGTCGCGCCGACGACGAGATCAAAAAGGAACTGTTTGCATTGACTCGTCCCGACTTGAGGGAACTGCCTGACAGCGAAACGGATGACAGCGAGGATGAGGAGGATGGGCAGTGGGACGAGGAGGTGGGTGCACATTACAGTAAAAAAAAACATGTGTATATATATATATATATATATACACACACTTGTGTGCGCAATCCCCATGCTTTAACGCTGTTGTGTTTTTCAGGTGGGTTATGATGACATCCAGTGGAACGGCCACTAGCAGGAGGAGATGAAATGTGACCCAGAGGATGAAGTTAAGAGAAAAGGACTTGCCATGTCTATCGCCTGGCTCTTGGCGTGGCTGAAGCCACACAGATGGGAAAGGAGGTCTTGTGACCCAAACGGTGGTCAGCGAAGAGAGCGAGAGAAGCTAACGGGCAGCTGTCGAAGCTTATCAAACAGACTGGCAGGCGAATCAACCTGCAGCACTGCGGGAACGTACCATGTGAGCATGCGGCTTGCTTTTTTATGGCTTGCCAATCATTCACAAACGCATCCATCCACATAAGCAGCTCTCTTGTATGATATTGTAAATCCTGTGTATACAAAGATGTATTTTCTATGGAAGCTGTGTCTGTGTACAGTAGAAAAGGTTGTAAATGTTTGACAGCGACACTCCATTTAAATTAAAATGCTCAAATTTAACCGAGAAAAACAAAACTGTGTTTGTGGCTCCGGAGAATAAAGGCAACACTATAATGCAACGGAATACAACCAAAGCAGCAGTAATAGAGGAAATGACATTTAGCTGGAAGTTTTCTTGACCTGAATAATGTCAGGTGCGTTTTTGTGCTTCATTATTGCATAAGATATGTGAAGGCCGACTAGGAATGAGGAACTTGCCACACTTGTACAAGATGCTCGGGGAATTTTGTCTGCAGAATGAGGCCACATCAGCCAGGAAGCTTTGGGGTATGTGTGGGCCAACAGGAAATTCCCCAGAGCACTCTGCTGTACATCACATTCCGTCCTCTCTTGCACCAAAGAAGGGAATCTCTGCCCAACAGGCTGTTTCAGTCAAGATAAGGAAATGGAGTTTCAACAGTTTCACTTCAACAGAGTGACGTAATTTCACATCTGATAGCAATCTGTATACTGCGCTGTTTCATTAAGTCAGGTGTGTCCTCAACACACCTGATTCAAATGATCAGGTTAGTCATCTTGCTTCTTTACAGCTTGCTCATCCTTTGAATAACATGTTTCACCAGGGCGGGATGGGAAAACAGGCAGGGCGTCAGCCTTTGAGAACCGAGTTTAGACACCCCTGCATTCAGTGGTACTCGTCATCTTTTTATATCTAAACTCCATTTTTATTTTAAGAAAGACAACAATTTATCCATCCATTTTCTATACCCGTATTCTCATTCAATAGGAAATGATGTTCAATACCCGTTTTAAATATGTCATGATAGTTTTAGGAGAAATATCGCTCGTAGTCTTACATATTAAAACAAAGAAGCATTGGTTATTGTGCATGTAATGTTTTGGAACACTTTTAACATCCAAAAACGTTTAAATCAATTTAACCCTTTCAGGGACGGTGGTCATGACAGTGGACAGCTCATCATGTTATCAGGTTACAGGTTGCATGAAAAGGGTTAAATAATATCATCATCAGTATTCTTACCTGAGCAAAGTTTGCATAGAACAAAGATAAAACTATTATAAATGTTTTGTCCAGGGAAACCAAGACGAGTATGTATGAAACAATGAGATTTATTTGACAAAGAAAATAAACCTGGAGAGACACCATTCACAGATCTGTCAAGGGACCCTTCTCCCTGCCCCCCGACCCCGTCTTTTTATCTCGTTTTCTTCTCTTTGGGGAAGGTTAAGGTCAGCACAATCAGCATTTTGAGCGGCTACACAGAATGCAGTCTAGTGCATGAGCAGGCAACGTTGCTTATCTGCAAAATAACTGGTCAACATTCAATGGTACGAACAGTTTCTTACATTTTTGCACTGTGAGATGTCGAATTCCCATTACATAAAAATTGTGACATTTTATATACTGTGTTGGAATCACCAACATGGTGCTCGCAGGCATCTGGTGTAACCCTTGGACTACATGAGTAGCCTGCAGTGTTATGCCTCGGAGCCAAGTCCTTGGCCTTGGCCTTGGTCTCAGGTTGTCGGTCCTTGGACACAACACTGGTAGCCTGCAGGCCTGTTCTAAAAATAGCTTACCAGTGATGATACATTGTGATGCAAAGGTACCCTTTCATATGGAAGTACTGTACCTTTGGGACATCAAAATAAATCAATCCGAACACACACACACACACACACACACACACACTTGAATATGCACATATTCAAAATGACTGCTGTCCATACTTAGAGGCCCGTATCTTTGCTTCTGTATTCGCCATAAAGAAAATCAGGTGAGTTAGGGCAGGGACACATAAAAAATCAAGGATACTGGCTTTTGAGGACCAGAATTCCCCACCCCTGTTCTTAGGGATAGCTGGGAACCCCGTAGAGGTCACTTATTCTGGCCGCTTGTATTCAGGGTCTTGTTGTTTTTGTCATGACCATAGATGATGGTAGAAACAGATCGACCAGTTAATCAAAAGGTTTGTCTTTTGACTCGGCTCCTTCACCATAACCGACCGTGAAGAGTCTGCATGCCTCTTCATCTCCAACTCAATTTTTCCCCTCACTCCTGAACAAAACCCCAAAATACTTGGAACTCCTCCAATCGGGGCAGGATATCATCACCAACAGGGCACTTAACCATTTCCTGACTGAGGAACATGGTCTAAAATTTAGAGATGCTGATTTAATCTAACCACTTCACACAAAGATATGAACCACTGCAGTGAAATTTGAAGGTTGTAGCTTGGTGAAGCCAAAGAAGCACACCATCAGCAAAAATTAGATGCAATACTGAGGTCACCAAACCAGAGCCCCACAACCGCCTATGCTGTGCCTAGAAATTCTGTCAATCAAGGTTATGAACAAAATCAATGTCTGAATGCAACTCTGGCTTGAAACTAATTTGACAATGCAGGCCAAACTCTTGACACCAATTGTACAGGGACTGAACAGCTCATATTAGGAGGTCTGGTAAATCACACTCCTGTAGCAGACTCCACAAGGTCCCCGAGGGACAGTTGAAAACCTTCTGCAGGTTCACAAAGCACATTTAGACTGTTTTCATACGGCCACTCAAGCACACTACCAAGGATGTAGTGCTGGTCCACGGCTAAGAGGAAAACCACAGTGCTCTACCCGAATCTCACATTCGACACCTGCCAGCTTGAATTCTGCAGTGGTGACCTTACCAAGAAAGTGTTCGACTGATCACACTCAAACAGTGACACACCCAATTCCTCATGCACTCCTACCGTCATCACGCCTGGAGTGGGTGTGTAGGTAGGCAAGTATAACAAGGAACTGGCACTGAGAAACTGTTTGAAATTATGGGGGAAGAATTCCTGCCTTTGATACTGATCACAGCTTGCGTTTTCATCTCAGCATCCTGCGTGTGGAGTTGAGAGATGTCAGTCAAGCGTTGCCAACGGGGATCTCATGGCTTTAATTGTACATTCAGTTTGCATCTTTATCGTGCGTCCACTGCACCTGAGACCCGAGGTCAGCCTTAGAGGTCAACAGGCGACTGCATGGATTGGATACATTAAAAAAAAAGTCAATATGGTACTAATGAAAAATCTTATATCAGTATATCATCTGATACATTCTCATTACTTAGTTACCCTTCTGGAAACTGTACTGTAATGTCACCAACTACATAAACTTCCCTCTATAAGAAACAGTCATCTTCTTCTAAAAGGCCGTGGGGGGTCAGTGGGGAGTGATCACACTCCGTAAATTTTAAAGATAACAAACTGGAACTGCAAGGAATCTTGATCCCGTGTTTATAGCCGGCTTGACCGTCATGCTTATCACGACACCGCCGACGTTCTCTGCCATTTGAATGAATAGATGTGACTGTCTTAACGTCTTGGCGCTTATTCTGAAGAACACATCACAAAGAACTAAGCAAGACTAGTGATGTATGAGCTTAATGCTTCATGTGACCTTGTCCATATACTGACTGGGATGTACTTCTCGGTGGTGACCCCAGCACAGTCCTTCCTCTGCTTGCTTTGGAGGTCGCTTCTCCTTGGCTGATAGCCTTGAATGCATCCTCTGATGAATTGCATACAGAAAAAAAGACTATTTACTCGCCTCATTGAAAGTCAGGCGTTTAAAATGCTGTAAATCTTTCACGCATGACGGCCACGTCTGCATCACAGTGTACTCATCTCAACAGTGTTGTAATTATCAAAACCTCATTTGCATAAACATGCTTGAATTTGTTTAATTTCTGTTACTCCTGGGCAAGTTTTCGCCTTAAAACCTGCACCTAAACACTAAACATAAATGGCAATAATATACTTTCAAAATATAAACGCATCTTCCACTGAAGTGCTTTGCCAAATGGAAAGCTCCAGCAACATCTGGGTCGTATTTTATTTAAACCTTATCAAATTGAAGCAAGGTCTTGATAAAAATCATCATTTGCTCCAAAGGCTATCAAAGTATATCGAAAAGCAGGGTCTTTGAATATTTGTATTCAAAAGTACAGACACGATGAATTTATTAAGGTGGCTGATAACAGGAGCTAATGCCGGCCCGAACAAGGTACAACCTTGACCGGATGCAAGCCAATTGCAGGGATTGGGTACGTTTTCAGGGCATTCTGGCAAGGCACAACCATTTCTGTGGTACTTCATAAGTGCTCCGGTCTTCTGTGTCATCATAAGGGATGTGCCAGGTATCTCCCGATGTCTGCACAATGGTGTCACAGTTGGGAATGCCCTGAACACACAAAAACATTTTAAATAAGCATCTTCACATTCTCTCTCGTGTCCTTGCTTCTCCATCTTACCTGAAATCGGACACTCCTCCCTGCCACGATATGTCCATGCACAACCAGCTGATGGCCCCTCTGCCATTTGAAGAAGAGTCGCCTGGTGGCCTCATCGGGCAAGCAAGCCTTGTGGTCCCTCATCAGGTCCTTACTCACGAACCGACAATGGTTACCCGAATGCAAAGTGGCATACAGCAAGAAGGGATCGTCTTCAGAACTGATGGAAGGGGTTGGGGAAATGAAAATGAGTAGCTCTAAATAAAGCGCTTTGTAGCAATGTGTGTCTATCATTTACTATATTCCTTACATGTTGTCAGTGAAAAAGCAATGAGCTTTCTGCTGGATAAGGTTCATGTTGTGTCTGTCCCAAGATCTCGAGGGTCGCAACATGTGTTTCCTCCCTAGCACCAGAACAGTCAAGCCCTGTCGGTTGAGCTCCGACACCACTGCCAGCAACTGAAACACATGCAAAAAAAACCCATGGGACAAGTGTGGCCAACCTTTCTTGACCGAAGATCTACTTTTCAAGCCAACCAACCTTCTGCGATCGACCGTTACTGCACGTGCACGCATGCCATAATGAGCAACAGCCATAAAGGCCCCCTAACATGAACGAAACAGAAAATAAAGTAGATACAAGATTTTGTGAAAAGCAAATCCCTGCCTACCTTCATGAGAGACCTGATGCGGAGGCATGGGTCGCACTTTTGCAGCGTGTTAAATGCATGATCATCACTATCGTAGCTCACGTGAACAAAATACTTCTCCAGGCCCTCCATGTTCTCATTCTTTGCCAGTGCCTTCGGCAGCAGACATTTCAATTGCTTCTCCCCTCTTCCCAGAAACAATTTTTGCACATCCCTGTGTGACAGTATTACAATATCGACTGTTGTAGCTCGGACTCTCTGCATCATTTGCACAGCTACCATTGTTACACACACATTACATAAAGATTCTCTATACTTACGTATTACGTCCTAAATATTCTTGTTATAGTTGCTCGTTATTGCAATACTACTTTGGCCCATAGTACTGGAGACAAATTCATTTCAAGTTTTTTCATTTATTTGGCTAATAAAGAACATGATGATCTTTTACACCAGATCAATTACAGGAAGATGTGTACACCAAATAGCTCTTATAACCAAATTATATTCTTTGTATGGGTTGAGGTATTGTCAGACATGCCATACCACAGTGAAGATTAAAATATCATAAACAAAAAGGCAATTTTCGCTGAATGATTTAAAATAAAAGTGAATAAAGGGTACTTCAGTTCGTAACTAAATGTGTCCTGCAACCGACTGGTGAATGAGTCAAGTCATTTGGGATCGGGTCCAGCTCACCCTCAAACCTCATTAGATAATGCAGTATCGAAAATGGATGGAAATATCGCTTTCTAAAAATCATCATTCTAAAAATCTTTGTACGTAAAGTCAATGTGCGAAAGATCACATACGATACGCCTGTCACAATCGAATAGAAGGATGTGGGAAGGCAAGGTGGTGTTTAAAACAGTGTGTTTTAAGAGGCACCTCCCACACACTTATGTTGATGCAATGACTCATTAGTCATTGTGCGACCTGCAAAAAAAGCCCAGAGTATGGAGATACCCCCAAAAATGGTAAAACTGTGCTTGTGGAATTAAAATGGCTTCCCGTGCATGAAATTCTTTGTTTTATGTGTCCTTACCATCTCCGATTGCTTGCTTCTGTCCTTGTTGATATTTGCCACATTAAGACCGTCCACGACTACATCAAACGCTGGCTTCATCCTCACAAATGCCTTGAAACTATCCAACTCCTGAGGAGACACAAATATGTTGATCATGCAAAAGATTAGATATTTTTTATGGTATTGAACAAAGCTTTCTTTTAAAATTCAGAGGTTTGTTGTTTTTTGTGGTTTGAAGTTGAGCCTGAGCTCCATCTGGAAGTATTGCAGTTCAAATTATGGAATTTAAATGATCACCGGCCTGTAATATAAAACATAAAAGTGTACCTGGTTGTTCCTTCCATCCCTAAATACAAATGTGTAATGCCAGACGACAGTCTGCAAAATGAACCATCCCGACCGTATTCAATACTGAAATAGTGTTTGAGAAAAAAGAATTTTTAAAAACCCTCACTGGAAACATGTTTTGCTTTGATATATATATAACTAAACAAAACAAGGCTATGATCATCTATTTTAACAATAAACTAGCATTTTCCGAAAAACAGCAAATGGTTGAGCTGCCACTCAAGCAAGGAGGAAGTCTGCGGTAACCAAAAAAGACATACAACATACTGCTAGAGACCAATGAAACTCTCTCAGGCACCTGCATGTCCAATTCTACTGTAAACACTGAGGTCCGGCTTTGTGGCGAGCAGAAACAACATGTTGTGATCCAGCCAGGGAACATTGTGTGTGTTTTCACTTTTAGATGTGCAGCAGCGTAGAAATAGACTTCTGTGAATTCCCCTGGACGTCAAGCTGTGCGCACTCTTACATGCACGCGTAATCAAAATGTAGCCTGAGAAAGTGAAAGCTTGTATTGATCCAGGAACAGAAGCAGAAAAACCACGGCCCCAAAGCTCTTTCTATATGTATGTTGAATAAACACTGAACACACACGAGAAAGACTCTTCCAACTTTCAACTTGGGAGTGCGTCTAGCTCAGACTGGAACATATCTTATTGCTTGGGTGTAAATATATCAACTAAAAAGGGAAGTAAGACAGAGGAGGGAAGACCAGAGACAGTCAGTCTACTCCCAGTGTAATTATCCAGGGACTTTCCACAGTTGATATGTGAGACCAGCTCATTGTGCCGCAGTGGGTAATATGACAGCTTCCAACACACGTTCATACACACAATCCTGAATACATTTACACACGCATCCATCTTATGCTGTGATTTCAGAAAGAATACTACACTCTTTAGCATTACAATACAGTACATGGATTCGATTTTGCTTTTTTTGAATATAACAATGTCTTAGTAAAGGCCTGCGTATGTCGGCAAGACAATGCCAAGGCGCATTCGGCATGGGTTCAAACAGCGTGGCTTTGTAGTTAAAGAGTGAATAAGTACGAGACTGCTCAGCCATCAGTCCAGACCTGTCTCCCACTGAAAATGCGGCGCTTATCAAAGCAATAAATAAATAATAAAATGTCAAATAAACAAAACATAGACCCTGGTGTCTTTAGCAACTGAAGCTGTACATGGTCTTCCTAAAAAAACAAACAATGAAGATCAGTTTGAACATCTTATCTTATCTTTGAAATGTCTGAAGAAACCCTTTATTTGTCACACGATTGAGGAATTCCCAATTTTCAGCAGCAAAATTATAAAAGGGAGAAAGGAAAAGACAACAAGTATATAAATAAATATAAAAATAAAATATAAATATAATATATAAAAGAATATTAAAAATGGGTGAGTGGGGGTGCGTCCAGGTTTTCAGGTCTGTCTATTCAAGAGCCTGACAGCAGTCTTCAAGAGAATATAGTTTTTATTTGCGCTTTACACAACGTCCCAATTTCATTGGAATTGGGAGTTGGAAATATCAAATCAAACGCAAATATACATAAAATGCATCATTTTAATTATTAAGGGGAATAAAAGTCTTGAGGCCGTGTGAAAAGGTACTGCCCTCTAGAACTAATAACTGGTTGGGCCACCCTCAGCATCAACAACCGAAATCTGGGGGTTGTTGATACTGGAGGAAAAAGAGGAGTTACAAAATAGAAAATTGAAAATGCAAGCTAATTTTATTTTTGTGATAAAAAAAAATACAAAAAGAGTCTCTGAAAGAAAAATGGCCATCCTGGCCGCATAAGTTCAATGAACAGACCTGGACATTGTTTTTTCCTTGCCAGGAGGCGGGTCACTCGGACCCACTTCTGGATGCAGGCCTGTACGTGGATCTTGAAGGTGAGTTCCTGGTGGCCAGGCCTGCACCCATGAGGCTTGGTTGGCTTCAGCCCAAAAGAAAAACGTGGAACCCCCCCTTCCCATTGGCTGACCACCTGTGGGAGGGGCCAAATGGGTTGGGTAGTGTGAGCAGGGCGGCGACCAAATGCGGTCTGATCCCCTGCTACAGAATCTGTCTCTAGGGAGGTGGGATGTCACCTCTCTGGCAGGGAAGGTAGACAAGAATAGATCTAGTCAGACGTGCCTCCACATACAGCTTGGACTGTGATACCACTCTTCTCGAGAGGGGTTGGACCCTCTTCCACTTTGGAGTTACCCAAGGTGAAAGCCACCTGGCAGGTGAAGTAATACATATAATACATATAACCTAAATGAAAAACAACAACAAAACTACCCTTGCAATTAAAAAAAATCATATACTAACGAATCTGAAGCAACTGCAGCTGTAGATGGGCGAAAGACGCCATCTAGCAGAAGAAAGGAGCATGACCAGTTGCTGTGTTGGGTTGTCAAGCAAGGCACTCTTGATCGGATTTAAATATTTTACTTTGAAAAGTAATGACACGTGATACACATTTTTAAAAAAAGACAATAGTACCGTTCTCCTGTTAAAAAAAACACAAATAAATATAGTAGGGCACTGCTTAAAAATGACATCCAATACCTGTACAATCAACATGACTGACCTCTGGCGTGGTCTTGTTGAAAACATCACGTCCCTGGATGATGTCAGTCATGACTCTTTTTCTCAGCTGTTGGTACTCCTCCGCAGTCAGCTGAATGGATTCCAACTCTGTTCCACAACTGTTGCACACACCCCTACACTCACAGCAATACAAATATATAGTAACAATAAACAGTTTTTTTAGTTCATGCTACAAGAAAATCAAGACAAATATTTGTTCTGAGTGTGTTTCAGTTAAATTACTTACTTTGGCGAGGCACTGCTCCAAGTTCCTCTCCACTTCTGTCGTGGAATACTGAAAACGGTGAAGAGAGCATGAGAGTTGGGGTGACAAACTCTGGTCCTTGAGGGCCATGATTATCTTGCATGTTTTAGATCAGGCATGTCCAAAGTCCAGCCTGGGGGCCAAATCCGGCCCGCGGTCGAATTTCATCCGGCCCTCGGCCCCTGTCATAAAATCAGTGTTGTCTGGCCCGCAGGTTGGTCGCAATGGAACACGTGTTGCATTGACTGAGATCTCGTAGACTGGTGAGTGATGTTTCATAGAATACTGCTTCCCTCTAGTGGCTGAATGAGTAATAGCATTCACTTAATGAGTAATAGCATTCACTAAATGAGTAATAGCATTTAGACACTAGAGGGCAGTAGCACTCTACGAGACATCACTCACGAGTTAACAAGACATTCATTCATTCATTCATTCATCTTCAGAGCCGCTTGATCCTCACTAGGGTCGCGGGGGATGCTGGAGCCCATCCCAGCTGTCTTCGGGCAGTAGGCGGGGGACACCCTGAATCGGTTGCCAGCCAATCGCAGGGCTTAACAAGACATCATTCCGTGTTTATATTGACTGATATGTCATATTTTAAATGATCCTTGCAGTTGTGGATATGTGTATTGCTTGTTCATTTCCCTGTTGTTCGAGTCAAAGGTTTTGTGACCATTGAAAAGTCATGGTAATACATTTTATGTTTCAAATCAATCAATTTGCACTCAGGAGACTTCTGGTTAAGAAAAAGTCAAGTGAATAAGCAGTTGCATGTGATATACCTGTTTCAAATGAACCAAAAGAAATTCTTAAGATTGTTGAAATTAAAATAAAAATGGAAATGTGAAACAGACTGGCTTACTAAAATTTGTTGAACAATATTGTTGTTCAATGTAAAGAATGTCAGCCAAGATCGGCCCCCCGACATTTTACCACATAAAATCTGGCCCCCTTGACAAAAAGTTTGGACACCCCTGTTTTAGATGTTTCACAACACCAACATACCTGATTAGCTTGCAGATGAGCTGATCCTTGGAGTCAGGTATGTTGGACGAGGGAAACATCGAAAACATGCAGAATGGTGGGCGTCAAGGACTGTCACGTTCCGTGCCTGCCAGCAGGTGGCGGGTTTTTCCCTCTGCCTACTGCACACCTGTTCTTAATTCCAGGGTGATTACCAGGCCTTTAAGTGGCTCTGGCAGCTCATTCTCTGCCGGAGAATTCCACGCCGTGCCATATTTCTCTCGTGCTCCATTTTCGCTATTGCAATTGACTCTTTGCCTTCTTGCCTTACGGCCGTTACTTTCGTTATACGCGTTAAAGCTCTAAATTGTGTATTGTTGTATTTTTCTTCGCCAATTCAGGCCCTCCTCGCGTTTTGTTTTCCGCGAGCGTTTTCAGTTGATTTCCTTCTTTGTTTATTCCTGATCCTTATTTGATCAGCGTTTTCTGTTACCGTTTTTCCCTGTCGGGCTCTTTCTGTTTTTTTTTGTCATTAAAGACACCTTTTTGTTTGACAAGATTTTTTCGTTGTCTGCTTTTCTGGGATCCAACCCTTTTCCTTGTTCTGCACGAGGCGATCTGATATCGCCTCGAGCAGAACGTGACAAGGACCAGTGTTTCCCACCACTGCCTTTTAGTAATCAAGTCAGAATGTGACTAAATTCCGTGTGTAAATTTTTTTTCAATGAGAATCTACAAAAGTCTAAATTATATTTAGTGATTTTCACTCAAGTTGCTTAACTAGGTGCGAGTGAGATTCTCCACTAAGTTCATTATTCATATTTGCTTTTAGTATGTAAAAATCTCAGACTGAATCAGGCGCTAATTAAGGTGTCAACGTTTTCTTTTTTTCCATCTAATTTAATATGAGCAAGTACGTCCTAATTATTTAAGCAAAAATATTTATTTTTAGAAATTTAATCTGAACATTTGTTAATTTTTTGGTAAATCATTCATGTTTTGACGCAAAGGCACTGGTGATTTGGGCTGGAAATCTCCGATTAGTGTACAATATGCTATAATAACATGAAAAAAGTCATGGTGAATTCTCAATGCTAAACTCAAGTCAAACCTTTTCTTTGCAATGATTGTTCATGTTATTGCATTTGTGCAATATGAATTAAACAGAAACATTTACCAGTTTTAAATCCATCCCACAGGGTTGCCATTTGTTCTGTACTGCCACCTGCTGCCGAACGCCCCATGAACTCCAGAAAACAGGTGAGGCATGACAGTCGCAGAGTAGCCCCTGGGCACCGTGACATCAATTTGTGTTGACAGCACGTGGCAGTACAGTACTTTTGTAGGACTGCTTATCAAGCACAAAAATCTGCTCCTTAAACTCACAATTTCTTTAACCCGTCATCTTCATCACTGTCTTGTACCTTTCAAACCAGGTCTTGATACTGTTAGCCAGACTCAGCTGTGGGTAAACTTGGTTGTTCCTCATGTACAGCAGAATTCCCAGCAGCCTCTCTCGCTGCTCGCCCAGCAACATGGTCTCTTCGTCCTCCATGCCCACTGTCTTAAAAAGACATGTCCAAGTCTCATGTTGTGGGCTCAGACCTTTTGCCAATAATTCCTCATAAAGAGCCCAGGCAGTGGTTGGATCACCGTTTAGCATGGCTGCCGCAATTATATTGCCATAACTGCGAGATGATGGGATAACAACCTGTCAGGATGACAATCAATCAAAATATATGACAATACAGTCGCTGTGACAGCACTAACCTCCACCTTGCTGCGGATTGATGAAAATGTGTAAGAAACTGCTATTAAACAACCCAGAGTTTATTCACCTTCTTGAGGTCTTGTAAGAGGCTGATCGCCTCTCGCCACCTTGCTGTGCGGCTGAAAGACTTGATGAAGAGGCTATAAGCGCCGGTATCCAAAGAGGGGAAGCTTTCTCGCATAATATCGTAGACGTCAAATACTTCTTTGTCATGATTGCCATTCACGCATAGTGCCAGATACTGCAATAGGATTTTATAGGAAAGTGTTCCTGTTTCAGTGGCGACAAATGACAGCAGAGACCTATGGCAAAGCAGAACATACAAGAATTTGCAATTAATCACTAAACCCGAGTACGAATGACAGCAGCACTTAAAAAAAATAACGCAAGAGCTTATAAGTCACATAGCAACCCTTTAAGTCCTCTTACTTGGCAATATCCAACTCTGCCCCAGATTTTAATAGAGTAGACAACATGCTAATGTCAAATCGTTCCGGACTTCCAAGAGACTCCTTCAGTTTCTTCCATTCCTCAACAGATAACGGCTGGTCAGGAGGTTGCAGTTTTCCTGTAAAACACATCAGCCTTGATTAAATACACATTTCTTAATTATATATATACATTTTTTAAAAAACATAACATAGCAAACACATTCTATAACTGCAAGCTCAAAAAAAAAACAAGCTTACACCCACACACGCCCTTTAACCGGTAATTAAACAATGTATAACAGCAAGGTAATACTTTGATTCTTGAAAATTGAATTAATCACTACCTTTCCTCACGGATGTGCTCTCCGCAGTCTCCTCGTGATGATTCTCTTCTGGGGGAAATCTCGCCTTCCTCTTCAGCATTTCTGCCGTCCTTTTCGCCGTACCAGCAGCGAACACGTATTTGGGGATAGGATTTTTCCGAAGAAAAAAGTCCTTGCCCTCGCCATCTGCCACGCTGTCCCACAACTCATTTTTCGTTTGCCTGACGGTGCTATTTTTTGATTTGCTCTGCAAATGTGTCTGCCTATTGTTGTTTCTGCTCAATTTTGGGCCGGAGCTCCACTCCATGGAGCACTTAATGTGTGCCGTGTTACGCAACGCGAGAAACGCTAAAGATCCTTGATTAATAAACGGTAATGCAGACCTCAGGCACCGCTTAAGGCTTAATATCACACTGGACCCCATGGCCAATGTCGCTCCTGTTATGCTTAGAACTGAAGAACGGCCTTCAAATTCCAATATTTACAATAATTCTTTCTGTAAACAATCTGTATGAATGCAAATTCCCCCACATAGCTCAGCACATAGCCACCGCATATCAATAAACAAACAGAAAAGGAGACAAACCGAATAAATATGTTGTTTTTAAACATACATATGTCCGACATACACGTGAACTCTCTACTCAAATTGGAATTGTACTATTTTCAGCTTCTGCACAACAGCAAAACTGTGAGCTTTGTCGCATATCTGACGCAATCAACATTCGACAGCAAAGGTCACTCAACGGAAGCATGTCAGCTTCCAAAGATTTTCAAAACAAGAACTTCTCAATTCCCTAGCTTTAGTAATACAGTACTGTACTTGAAAATGTACATTTATTTTGAAAAACGTAACTTATCAGGAAGCACAGTTAAATACAACTCATCTCCTGATGTCCTCTTGCAAATTTCTGAATACGATGATTTCGACTACTGAATTGTTAAAGAAAATCTGGATGTAGTTTTGCAAACTTTTGAAAACAATCATGGCGAAAAAAAATTGGGCTGATTGGTCGGATATTTTAAAAAGGAGGCTAGCAAACGCAAACCGAGGTAAGTGATAATGCTAACTTAGGCTAGTTTATGTTTCATTTCGGTGAACGATCAATTTAATTTTTCTCGACTGTTTTTGTTGCTGTCCAGATGAAAGGAGCCAAGAAGAAAAGAAATCTGAAGAAATGGATCTGTTCAGCAAATATTATTCTGAATGGAAGGGCGGAAGTGACAAAAACAAATCCTACAAGAACATTCCTCGATTCTACTTTAGGGTATCAAATCACCTTGCTCACAATTGTATTCGTGGACGTCTATCTAATATGAAAAAATGTTCATCCGCGGGAAATTATTTCTTTATTTTTTAGGGAGAGGTGGCAGATGCACGTTTAAATACCTTTAACTTGGATTCTTACATAGGAGCTCAGATAATGAGTTATATGTTTCATTCTTAATTATACAATACAATACATCCTGATTTATATATGACTTAATTACTACATTATTACTAACTAGGACACATTGCAATTTTATTTTAAAAACGAGTTTTGGTGTTAATTGACAGCTACCAGCTGAAGATGAAGTTTTACTCCAGAAACTGAGAGAAGAGTCTAGAGCGGTCTTCCTGCAGAGGAAGAGCAGAGAACTGTTGGACCATGAGGAACTCCAGGTAGTACACATTGACTCACATTGCTTCTAAAAACATTTCAAATGGCCAATATTTACAATCCGAAATGCATATATTTAGACCACTTGTAATAAAACAGGCATTTCAAACTGAACTCACTCTTATAAAATAATGGGCTGTTACAAAAAGTCTTATCAACACGCCCTGGCATTTTCCCCAAACCTTGAACTTAAATTCTAAAACTAACTAACAGTGTATTTTTTTTTATTTCGTATTGTTTCTTTTGGCTACACTGCTTCCAATGCATGTGGATGATTTTTTTTCAATCAAATTTAAGTCTACAGTCATGCTAAAAAAATAGAACATATTTTTTTTTTGTCTGACTGTACACCATGCATTCCCTTAAAATTGATACATAAAAGTTATACCCATTTTTTAAAATTCCTCTGTTTGCCCACCTGTCTCTCTGTAGAATTTGTGGTTTCTGCTTGAGAAGCACCAAGTGCCTCCAGTGAATAGTGAAGAGGCCATGATCAGTTACGAAGCCTATCTCGAGGTGGGTGACCTGGCTGGGCCCAAGTGCAAGTAAGTTCAAGGAAACAGTAGTTAAGTAGCAGCTGACAAGCATGGACCTGTGTTAATTCATTTTTTTTTTTTTTAACTAAGGTTAAAAAAAAACACTCTCTTATTAACTGTTATGAAGCTATTGTTAATTCAATATACAGACAGTTTTTGATACAGCTCTTGTATTTGGTTGGTTTGAATTATGTTGGTGTCGAACATTTATTGAGCCAAGACACACATTTAACTGTCCTACTTATCGCACACAAACATTGGGATTCATTGACTTAATCTGAAGTGCAATAAATACTACTAATGTGGAAACTAGCTGGACTAATCAAGCACATTTATGGCCCAAGACGTATTTTAATATAAATAAAATTAAACAAAAATTTGCAGAATCAATTTTCCTCTAACTAGATGGCGATACATTACATTCGGCAAGTCTCCTCGCTGCCCATCTTTAAAGCCCTCCTCAAAACCCACTTGTATTCTTTGGCGTTCGACTCAGCATGATTTTACTGCTTGGTGCTTTGTACCATTTCGTCTTACTGTTTATTGTGTATGTTAAATCGCTCCATGTACAGCACTTTGTATGCAGCGATGGCTGTTTGAAAGTGCTCTATAAACACTGTTGACTGTTGTTGTTGACTTGTAAATGTCAGGGGATTGACTGTTCTACTTCTTGCCATAGTGACTCAAACAGTGAAAATAAATGTCTGTTTATTTTATATATATATATATATATATATATATATATATATATATATATATATATATATATATATATATATATATATATATATATATATATATATATATATATATATATATATATATACACTTTGATCCACATCCTCTGTCTCATGAAAATTGTTTTGGAGACTTCCTTGCTCTTTTTTTTTTTTTTTTTGGTGGACGGGCATATTCCAGCTAATTGTTACAGTATTATTTTTTCCCTATGTCAAAAACTGCTTTGAAAAGGGTTATTAAAACTGCAAAGCAAGTGTTAGCCTCAGACCTCGTATAGTATTGTATGTCTCATTTGTTTTATATTCAGTGTTTACCTGAACATCTCTGCTAATGTTTAGCTGGAGTAATAAAATTTTCCCTACAAGCAGGATACCTAAGATCATTGCACCAAGAATAAATAATCAATTGCCCCCTTTTTTTTTCCATCAGCAAATTCTTCACAGCCAGAGTGTATGCCAAACTGCTCCACAGCGACCCCTACGGCAGGATCTCGATCATGCAGTTCTTCAATTACATCATGAGGAAAGGTATAAGTTTCTCATCATGACTTCAATTTGTTTTCAATTCTTAGATGTTGATGTTGCTGCCAGGAACAAAAACAATGAAATCTTTTAGTCATTTTAATGCAGCGTGACAACAGTGTACCTATAATCTGCCTAAAGTAACATCGCTGATAGCTTCCAGGCTTCCTCATCCCTCCATAAGAGCATACGTATGCATTGGTCAATATTTGTTTCTATCTTTCTTGATTCAGTGGTTGTCAAATTGTGGTCCAAATAATTTGCAATATATTTTTATGATCGATCGTGTAAAAACAATAAAGAAAAAAATGTAGCGTATATGTACACATGGAGACTACCTTAGCTTTGGGCCAAGGAAAAGCTCATGAATAAATTTCAATTTTTTTTTTTTCAAGACCAAGAACCTTAATACTCCTTTTTTGAGAGAATAAAGGTGTCATTTCCAGGATGGAAGGCATAATAATTCGTTATATATATATATCCAACCATCCATTTTCTGAACCGCTTGATCCTCACGAGCGTCGCTGGAGCCTATCCCAGCTGTCTTTGGGCAGGAGGCAGGGGACACCCTGAATCGGTTGCCAGCCAATCGCAGGGCACGCAGAGACAAACAACCATCCACGCTCACATCCACACCTAGGGACAATTTTAGAGTGTTCAATCAGCCTGCCACGCATGTTTTTGGAATGTGGGAGGAAAACGGAGTACCTGGAGAAAACCCACGCAGGCCCGCAACACACAGGGAGGCCGGAGCTAGAATTGAACCCGGTACCTCTGCACTGTGAAGTCGACGTGCTAACCACTGGACTACTGGGCCGCCGTTATCTATCTATCTCTCTCTCTCTCTCTCTCTCTCTCTCTCTCTCTCTCTCTCTCTCTCTCTCTCTCTCTCTCTCTCTCTCTCTCTCTCTCTCTCTCTCTCTCTCTCTCTCTCTCTCTCTCTCTCTCTCTCTCTCTCTCTCTCTCTCTCTCTCTCTCTCTCTCTCTCCCCCCCCCCCCCCCCACAGTATTTTTTTTTTTAAATTTCGTGCTAAACTGAAAAATATAACTTCATTTCCAGAAGATGATTTTTTTTTTTAATCCTGACAAAGTAGCAACCCCCCCAAAAAATGTTCAGAGTACTTTTTCTCGAAAACAGTAAAATAACAAAGTGATTTCACCCTCATTATTCTTCTTCACAAAGTTCAGCTTTAGATTAATCGAAAGTCCACATTATTCAGATAATTGTAGTTAACGTTTACTATATTTTGATTGAGTTTTTTTCGTGTCCGGGTTTGAAATGTCCTACTGTGTCAGCAGTCTTTGAGTCCATCTCATGTGTCTTCATCCATAATTTATGGAAAGTAGCTTCACAAACAAAATAACTGCTTCTGTCGTTTAAGTTAGTGATTGTATGATAGGTTAAGACCCAACTTGATATATCCTTATTGTGTGGATCATTGAATGGAAGAACTAAATCACCAAATTGTGTCCAGTGTGGCTTCATCAGACCCGGATTGGCCTGAGTCTCTATGATGTGGCGGGACAGGGCTTCCTCAGAGAGTCTGTAAGTATTTCCTCTTTAATTCTTAGTGATAGAGCGGTCTATTACCATTAAAACATAATGACAACAATCATAGGCAGTGCGGTGGCTGAGTTCAAATCTCCGCTCCAGCCTTCCTGTGTGGAGTTTGCATGTTCTTCCTGTGCTTGCATGGGTCTTCTCCAGGTTTCCTTCCACATTCCCAAAACATGTACATTAGGTTAATTGAAGACTATAAATCACAGGTGTCAAACTCAAGGCCCGGGGGCCAGATCTGGCCCACCATATCATTTTGTGTGGCCCATGAGAGCAAATCGAGCATGTCAACTTGTCCATGATGCTTGCTCAAGTCTGGACCAAAATTTCAAATTGTCAAATGTAATCCATCATAACATAGAACAGTGGTTCTTAACTCATTCAGTACCAGCCAATTCTAGACCCCCTTTTCTTTTCTTTTTTTTTTTACCTTAAGTCTTGGGAAAAAAACAAGTATCTGGGATTGATCTTTGATTTCAAAACTAGATATTCACCAATTAATTGTGCACTGAACATTGTTTTGAAACACTTCTGATACTCAATTTGAATGAATATCAAGTTTTATAAAGGATCGTCGGAGATAGGCACTCAGAAATAACGACAAGACACTTCTGGCTACCAACAATAGGCACTTTATTGGTCCCACACAGAAATGATAACACAGTTCAAACAAGTTGTATGAAGCTAAAGAACTCTTACCGTGTGCCAGTAGGGTGGAGAGCCAACACCCTCAGCAGAGTGAGCTTCAATACGAGCTAGGCGTTCGTACGTAAACCCGTAGCCGACTCTGATGAAGTAGCATCGCTCCCATCCTTTTATCCTCTAAAGTGTGTGCATCGGGAGGGGTGAGTGGCCATTCTCATCCCTTCCTACGCCACACTGTTTGTTATGTAACCAAGTGGCACGGACTTGTAATTATTTACTTGCAATTATTCCAAAGCAGGTTCAAGAGTTTATCTCACTTGTGATCATTTAAAAGCATTCCAAAGGGTTTATCTTATTTGTAATCCTTTACTTGCAATTATTCCAAAGCAGGTTCAAGCCAAAGGGTTTATCTCACTTGCAATCATTCCAAAGCAGGTTCAAGAGTTTACCTCTGAGAAGATATACATTGGTTAAAGGAAACATCACAAAATATCTTAATATACCAAACATGTAATATGTGGATGCGATTAACCTTTTTTTACGGTTTTAGATTAAATTCATCATGGCCCTCTCAGTGAAACCGTAACTACAATGTGGCCCAGGACCAAAATGAGTTTGACACCCTGTCAGGTTGGTCCAATTTGACACTCAGGAATAAAACACAACGAGGAGACAGGAGACTCAATTCTGGTACCAGGAGGGAACGAGGAGAAGCGTTCGGTTTCAATTCTCGGCACGTCACCCTAACGATCTCCCCCTTCACCTCCTCATTTATTGGGAAAACTACTACATAGGTGTGTCCAACCTAAAGGGTGGGGGCTGTTGAACACACACTGAACTTGTTTGACTATGTGTGTGTATGTGAGTGCAAATTACGTACATATGTGCAATTGTCACAAAAACATCACATCGCAGCTGGTGTCAATGGCTCCATTCACTGTTCACCCTTGCTCACTGTTTAGTCTTAACACTTATCTCTTCCCAACCACGTCCTCGGAAAGGTGGTTGCGTCCCTAACCTTCCACACAGTATACCAAGTATTCTTGATTATAAAAGTGAGTAAATAATAGAGAAAACGTGAGTACATAATGAAGAATATATCTTTATTAAAAGCAGAAGCGTTCTTCATTGTAGGCGCAGTCAATTAATGATTGCAAGCATAAGTGTTCTTCTTTGGAAGCATAATCATTCAATAATCAATAATATGTGAATGTATGATTACTAAAAATCATCAATCCATCACATCCCTGCTCTAAATTGTCTAGGTGTGAATGTGAGGCTTGAGTTAACCTGCGACCCTAATAAGCCATGAAGAATTGAATGGATGGATAATAGTAGTAATAATAATAATAATAATAATATAAAAAGACTGATTTTTTTATTGATTGGTTGATTTATTACTTATTATTTATTTTTGTAGGATCTGGAGAACTATATTTTGGAGTTGATCCCCACACTACCTCAGCTGGATGGACTGGAGAAGTCTTTTTACTCTTTTTATGTCTGTACTGCTGTCCGCAAGTTTTTCTTTTTCCTTGACCCGCTTCGTACTGGTGAGACACTATTTTTAGCCAGATATATGTATCATCAGAAACTTAATTTGAATCATTTATAAAACTGTCGCTACAATATGTGTCATATATAGAATTTCCTATTTATCTATCTATTTAATTCAAAATAGCTTTCATCGCTCAGTATACCGGTAAGTTCTGTGAAATTTCCAGCCAATCACAGATGCAACCCGGAGGCAGGCATGTTTGAACAAACACGGAAATAGCTCCATTGTTGACAAGATGCACTAAACATTTGCTAAACGAGGATACGAGAGTCGTGCCAAATGTTAGCTGAGCTCTTTTCGCCACGCAATTACACAAAAAGTCAATACAGATTGTGTACGTAGGCCCGATTCTGTCCAGCTACACTAGGGCCAAACGGCTTTGAAGAATGTGCTACCACATCACATACACGGCACATAGCGTACTTTCCAGACTCGAAGTCGCTCATGAGTAAAAGTCGCACCGGCCATAAAATGCATCTCTTTATATTAGGTGCATCGGATTATAGGGTGCACTGTTGGGTTTTGAGAAAATTGAATGCTTTTAGGTGCGCCTTATAGTGTGGAAAATATGGTACATGAAAGTGTAAAAATGAACAATTAAAGCAAAGAAAAAGAAGCTTCCCTGTCTTTTGAAGCAACTGCAGCAGAACATTATACAGTAAAAGAAATACGTTGATGCAATAGCGATCATGTTTTTAAAATAATTTACCAGGAGGACTAAAACATCACAAATATATTCCCTTTAAGAGCTAACTGAAACAACAATTGAAATGAAGAAAACCCGTGTGTTTTCTTTCTATCCTCAAGGTACTGATATTTTTCTTTTTCAGGAAAGATTAAAATCCAGGACATCTTGGCTTGCAGTTTTCTGGATGATTTATTAGAGGTAAACTGGGTTTTTTTTCTTTTTAATTTTTGTGTGTGCCCTGCGATTGGTTGGCAACCAAGTCAGGGTGTTTTTCAGCTTCACGCAAGCTCACAAATCTTAACTGCGGGGGATTCATGGTTAACATTAGTCAATGCAATAGACAACTCAAAACTCCCAATGGTCTGATTTACGGAAGGTTTGCATGTGAAAAAATAAATAAATAAATGTGAATATAATAAATTTAAAAAATTCGTTTGTAAAACAGATATCTTTAGCATTTGCAATGTGAGATATGAAACACAAAACAAATTGCGATGGCTGATTTTGACAATGCTAATCATGTTGACAATGTTTGTTCCGTAAAAAGCCTGGAAATCGTGTCAGAGTAGTCTGTCAATTGTTATGACTGAGATGAAGGTGACAGCACATGTAGAAGTCCAACTGATTCTGGCTCGTTTTTCTTGCAATGTGTATATTTTTCTCACGAATTGCGGTTTCACTTGCCTGTCCTTCTGTCTTTCCAGTTAAGAGATGAGGAGTTGTCGAAAGAGAGTCAAGACTCCAACTGGTTCTCGGCACCTTCAGCTCTTAGAGTGTACGGTGAGTGAGCATCTGCGTTTTTTATTATCTCACAAATTATTTATGTCCGATGTTTGAATTTTGTATGGAAATACAGTATGTATGCATTACATTGTATTCAGTGGCCTTTCAAAACAAAGTCGTTTCGATGTTATGGTGGAGAATCAGGTCAATATACATCCTGGCTTTTATGCCTATATTCACTGTCATTTTTGTCTTTGTGTGACAGGGCAGTACCTCAACCTGGATAAGGACCATAACGGGATGCTGAGCAAGGAGGAGCTGTCACGCTATGGCACAGCCACGCTCACCTCAGTCTTCCTTGAGCGAGTGTTTCAGGAATGCCTCACTTACGATGGAGAAATGGTACATTTCTTGGACTCTTATTTATGTATGTATTTATTTATTGGGCCATTCATACACATTAAAGTATAGAGCTCCTAAAGTGACATGAAAAAAAAACTTTCCGTTCCCTCGCAAAGTCTTGCCGCCGCTCACATATTTTTGCGTTCCCACGTAAAACTTTTTTTTTTTTTTTTTTTTTTTTTTTGCAACGCTCATTTCTGTACTTCCAGTTCATCGTGCGGGTAAATGAAAGTAACAAAGATAGAACATTTTTTTCACCCATGGGTGAGTTTAACTGAATTTTATTTTGAAATTGGCCAAAGACATAAAATCTGCTCTAGATATTAAGCACGGGTTTCAAATAAGCAAAAGACATCTGAAGCGGACTGTCATCCCTCATACCGGCACGCGCTAGAGCAGTGGTTCTTAACCTTGTTAGAGGTACCGAACCCAACCAGTTCATATGCACATTCACCGAACCCTTCATGACTGAAAAATAAAAATCTGATTCAAGAAAGTTCCTTTAGTTTTGCCGGTGCGAGACTAGAGTTGCTCAACTTGCATGACAAATCATGCAGATAAATCATGCTGAGTCCCATCACGTTCCATGACGCATGTGAATCCATGTTGTACAGATTCGCCTGGCCACTTTCTTTCTTTGCTAGACATGGTTAGCATGTATTAAGACTTTTTTTTTTTAATCACATGACGTACTATCACGATACTCACACGTTGACTACTGAGCGAACAAAATTTTCTGCAGCACTGATTGGACAAGCCATGTAATTTGATCATCTGCAGCCAGTGATGGCCAAGCGGGTGTGTCATAACTAAATGACATGTTGAGTTGGGTGTGTCGTAACCTCCATGGCAGAGGCTTCGTTGAACCCCTGAGACCGATTCACCGGACCCCTGGGGTTCAATCGAACCCAGGTTAACTTTTTCATTACACAAGACGTACTTGTATGTCTTTTTAAAATTAGGCCCGCCCTGCCTACCAAGGACATACTTGTACGTCCAAGTCTTTTTTTTTTTTTGCGTCATAGAGAGGTGAAGGGTCTGGTGCAATCTGTGAATGATAATTAGCCGTTTGCATTGTAAATCATGTTTTAAAAAAGCGACCAGTAGGTGGCAGTGGTGCCTCACGTGCTTGAAATGCATGCTTTTACAAAAAGCTCTTTTTCTCAGTTTTTTGCCCAGGAATCACCATTTTCATGAAACTTAGCCATTTTGTAATGCCAATTGCTGAAGGATGGAAAAACATTTTTTTCTGCTGAAAGAAGAGAGTCCAAACTTTATTTTGGTAGGCTCCGTGTTTATATAGCATTAGAACCAAATATTCTGTGGGCCTTGCAAGAGCGGTCAAAATCCAGAAGAATGCTGTGATTGAGGCGGTTGCTCCAGTGAAAATGGCTGGGATGAATGAGTTAAGAACCACTGCGCTGAAGGCTACAGTCCCTTGCAAAAAAGAAAAAAAAAACTTTGCGTTACCATGCAAAGTTTGCGAGGGAACGCAAAACATTTAAACTCTCCTCATCAACATAATCTTCGTTCGTGGTTTCTTTGACAGGTTGCTTTGTAAGCACATTTCAATATGAAAAACTTGAATTGTGCATGACGATGAATTTTGAATTATTCTAATTTCTTGGTTATTGTTTTGTTCAACTTTTTTTCTTTTATCAGGATTACAAGACATATTTAGATTTTGTGCTGGCCTTGGAAAACAAGAAGGAGCCAGCAGCGCTGCAGTATATTTTTAAACTTTTAGACATGGACAATCAAGGATACCTCAATGTCTTCTCCCTCAACTATTTCTTCAGGGTAAAAAAAAAAATCTAATGCAATCAAATAACGTTTATGGTTAATATGTTATTTATATAAATGCTATTTATCAAAATCTGCACATATCTCATTTGGTGAACATGCATTTTAGACGATCATTTCTTGTTTGTTTTGTTGCTAGGCCATCCAGGATCAGATGAGAGTGCACTGTCAAGTGCCTGTCTCCTTCCAGGATGTCAAGGTAAAGTCTCACACACAACCCAAACATTTTTTTTGGCTCCTGTCAATGAATTTCTGACAGTACTTTCTGTCCAGGATGAGATCTTTGACATGGTGAAGCCTAAAGACCCCTATAAGATCACACTCCAGGACTTGGTAAACAGTTCTCAGGGTGACACGGTCACCAGTATCCTGATTGACCTCAATGGTTTCTGGACATATGAGAACAGAGAGGCACCTGTTGCCAATGACTGCGACAGCACAAACACAGCCAATAATGATGACTCCTAAACAAAATGATCACTGGTCCTCAGCCTTTATTTCTGCCATGGTTCACACAAATGAATGTTTTCCCACAGGGGTGACGCTATTAAAAAAACATCTCTGCCATTTTATTGCATTTAAATCACCAGTTTTAAAACATATGAACTGAAAACGAAGGTAACTCGAGTACTTAAACATTTTATGTGCGTTAACTACTTTTTAAAAAAAAAATGGAAAGGATGAAAAGACAAAATGGTTTCAATTTACTACTTAACAGTACAACAAATGTAGTTTACGAAATAAGGCAGGGAAAATTGCCCGAATAGGAATAATGAATTTGCCAAGAAATGTTTTATAAATGGCGGCCCAGTGGTTAGCGCGTAGACCTCACAGTGCAGCGGTTCAATTCCAGCTCCCGCCTCCCTGTGTGGAGTTTGCATGTTCTCCCCGGGCTGTGTGGGTTTTCTCCGGGTACTCCGGTTTCCTCCCACATTGCAAAAACATGCATGGCAGGCTGATTGAACACTCTTAATTGTCCCTAGGTGTGATTGTGAGCGTGGATGGTTGTTCGTCTCTGTGTGCCCTGCGATTGGCTGGCAACCGGTTCAGGGTGTCCCCCGCCTACTGCCC
Organism: Hippocampus zosterae; assembly: GCF_025434085.1. Classification (NCBI taxonomy): domain Eukaryota; kingdom Metazoa; phylum Chordata; class Actinopteri; order Syngnathiformes; family Syngnathidae; genus Hippocampus; species Hippocampus zosterae. The sequence goes on along the minus strand of NC_067464.1, from coordinate 18,021,492 downwards.
GAGGACAGCTGGGATAGGCTCCAGCATCCCCCGCGAACCTTGTGAGGATAAAGTGGATTGGAAAATGGGTGGATAGATGTTTTGTAAATGTCATTTACTCCATGTTAATGTGGAAAAACCGCCACCCAAGCGATGGTGATGGACTTGTCAGAATAGCTCAGCTGCACATTCGGTCATTTTTTTACTTCTTACTATTACATTCTGTTTACGTCTCCAACTTTGTAACCAAAAAAAAAAAAGAAGAACAAGCGGGACTGGCTACTGGTCACTGTGTCTGGTCAAGTAAAAATGCTCATGGCTCCCTGCTGGCCACTGTAATATCATGATTCTCAATCACATAATAATCCAGTCCTACGTATACAGTATTGACCTTTGGGAGGTCATCGACAGACTAACATATAGGCGCTGCAAAAAAATGAAACTTTTTTTTTTCTTTGTCTCTGTGCCGCACACCAATGGTTGGGGACAACTGTGTTAGATGTTTGCACTCCTCAATGCTTTGTGGCTTCTGATCCTTCTGGGCAAGATGTATTTAGATCTTGAGCTATATTTCTCATTTTCACTGTATAAAAGTACATGCACTTTCTGAATTTACCTAAATAAATATCCTTCTTGACAATGCTGCAGTCTTTTAAGTATAAATCAAGTTCACTCTCTGAATGGGTCGATGTATGTGTGCTGGTGAGAAAAGTCCCAATCTGTGTGCTTGTGCTTCAAGTTGATGATTACCAAACAGCACCGGGCAGACTTAGTAGCAGCAAAAAATGGAAGTTCAATCAAGCTCTTATGGCAGTTAAGTATCCGCGAGGGAGAGGACAGCTTCAAGGTCACTTGAAACAAACTACGAAACCTAGGACTACCATCTGCACGTCAATGAGGACGATGACAGTGGAGCTGGCTCTGAAAATCAGTTTGAACATTTGAAATATCACTTGTGTCAAATGTGAACTTTTTTTTCAGCCATGTCTTTCAATCTAAAATCAAGATCAAGATGTGATTGATCAAAGGGTTACCTTGGTTTAAAAATGATCATTTGAGAGGGTCCATTTTGTCATGAAGAGAAGGCCTGGAGAATACCTGGAGCACCAGCTTTCATATATTTCAGTGAAATAAAATCTAAAATCCACCACTTTTTTGGATAAAAACTAAAAAGTGAAAATAGCATTAATTTGAAAGCTCTCATATTGTAATGCACGAATGGGAACTTAAATGAAGGAGGGCCTAACAGGGCCAAACACAAACAGATGTATGAGAAAAATGCCATTTTAAATCCTGATAAAATACATGTCTTTTGTTAATTGAAATAATGCACGTCACGTTATCTTAATTTCACGCTCAACGCATTTATCAAAGATCCAGCAGCCTAAGAGAATGGCATAATCTCTACTAGTGAAAGTGGTTAAGATTGAATGACTGTGTCTGTGTTGTGTTGTATTATTTTGTTAGGACTTAAAAGTTGGCGCCGTGAGAGTAGCTGCCTTTACAGCAACTCCTATACTTTTTGTTCTTCTACTTTCTTCCTTTCATTACTTTGCTGCTGTAAATTGGGAAATTCTCCATTGAGACAAATAATGGTTTTCTTACCTTAGTCTATTATTGGACTGCGATTGCTTTTTATCAGTCACTAGAGGCAAAACGATGAACACAATAGTGACAGAAGCAGTTTTATTATGTTGAAATGAAAATCTGATGGAAAAACTGAAATCCTCTGGATTGGATGAATGGATGACATCATATAGTCAAGATGCATAGACAACATATAGGCACTGAAATATCTGAAACAGAACAAATCTGGATTTTTGCAGCTGCTTTGAATAGTGTTAAAAGACCCTGCTGCTGCTGCTATCCTTGTCAATAAAGTCCGTTGGTAAATGTATTTTTATTTTTTTAGAAATCAAGCTCTAGACAAATCGCTGATGCCAATGCAGTAAGATCAACCAGTTTTCCTACCGTGTTAACGGAATCCTGTTTGAACAAAATGCGAGCATAAAAAAATAACATTATTATTAATGAATAATTATTACAAATAAGTAGATTAGCATTCATCCTCGTCGCAAGTAAAGAGGTTTTCGGTTGTCAGGAGGGGAGAGGACAAGGTGCTCTGTTGTTGTCCGAAGTGTTGAGAGCTGCTTCAGGCTCGTGGTCAAAAGAAACATTGACAAAAGAAGCTCCTATTGCTTCAGGCTGCTCAATGGTTGCCGGAGTCGGGTCCTTCTTCTCACTCTTTCGTTGCTCTGCAAATTGATGCTCTGCCTCATCAGCCAGACGGTTCTCCTCCTCTTCTTCCTCCTGCTGCAGGACCACATCATCGTGTAAAATACTTCAATCGCTGTGAGGCTAGTCACCCAACAATAACAAGTCTGACGTGGATTTCACCTACCTCTTTCTTAATACGGTAGTACTCGTCGATGGCGTACTGGTATTTAGGAGCGGTAATACCAAAAAGAGAAGCAAGTTTCTCTCCCATGTAGTCACACACTGAAGGACACACACACAACACAAAACAAATATGACTAAATTGTCTCAGAGTCATCTGGTTGTGATTTGACAGAAATAGGGTGATTCTAGTTCGCGTTTTGACCATTCTAAAAACTATTTTTTTAAAGCAACATTTTTTTTGAAAATAATTCCACAATACAACAAGGCTAAACTGGGAGATTTATATTCTCAGACAGTGCGGACCCAAATCTTTCATCCAGCACTGACATTCCAACACCTCCAAACTTGAGGAGGTTTGCAGAGAAAGAACCTTAAGATAGTTACAGTGGATATAAAGTCAAACCACCCCTGTTCAAATTCCACATTTTTGGAATATTTTAAAAATGAGACCAAGATAAATCCTTTAATAATCATCATCATCATAATATAAATCCATCATGAATGTAACCTTCATTCTGCACAACTCAAATGAAAAAAAATCTAATCATTGAAAAGAAAATATAAAAAGCATACCAATAATCCGACTGCATATGTATGCACACCCTCAAACTAATACTTTGTTTCACGCAGTTTTTATGACAACACTCAGTTTTTGGAGGGGAGGATTCTATCAGTGTGGCCACTTTTTATGTAAATACAATACAATACAATACAATACAATACAATGCACACTCCTTGTTAAAAAAAAAAGGGGGAGTGGGGTTTCATCATTTTGGTTATTGTTGAGGAATGGGAGCCGTCAATTTGCTTTTGGTCCTGGACACAGGTTCTTTTATCTCTCTATAAGGTGGAAGAAGGCCCAACACCACGTTGTCTTTTCTTCAGTTTATCACAGAGCAACACGAATCGATTCGGGCTCCTGTGAGTCTCAGATTTCATCAGGAAGCGTAGAAAAAATGCAGTCACACATATATATAGGCATAGTATGTTAATTAGGGACGGGCAGTCCTTCCCCTTATGTAAAAATCAGAAACAAAGAAAGTCAAGCAAAGTTCGATCTTGACATGATGACAAAGTACAGACCACTGCTGCTGGCCACAAATCTTGAGATTAGGGTTCCTCTTCGAGGGCACTTGACAGCCTTCAGGGACTTTTACGAGGTGGTGGAGGCAAGAAAACCCTTGGGGGGCTGTTAATTAACCAAGGGGAAATATGATCTAAACTTCATCCTCAACAGTGTTCTACTACTACTTCTAGCGGAATAATTCCTTAGCATTGTACATCCAGTTCTTAGCAATGTCATTGTTGTGCCATGTTTTCCTCAATTGATGATGAATTGATTTATTTTATTTCATTTTTACTACCACTAAAACCTGGCTAACAGGGGTCTGTAAACTTTTTGTATATCCACCCTGTACAGATTGCTAGTATGGTAGTTAAATGTAAAGGTCCATGTGGACATTATTTAAGGGGCGTGTTACCTGAGATAGTTGAGGTGGCCATTCTCCACATGTGGAACCAAAAATATGGGCCCCATGTCAGTTTCGACTGGAAAACAAACGTGGGGACAATCTTAGAACAAAGTGGCATTAGGCTGTTTTCTTTTTTTTCACAAGATCACCAGTAGAGACAAACAGAAAAAAATGTCAAGTCAATGGCATACGATTCATTTATGTTATGAGGCAAATCAGACTAAAACTAAGCACAGAGAGCAGTGGTTGTGTCACAAACAACATGCATTTAGTGCAATTTATTGACATGTACTGACTTACCGTATCCACATTAACCACCCTTTTCTCCACAGGCTCCTCTTCCTCTTCGTCAGTACTGTACTCCTCCATTGTTTCGCCACTAGCAAAGTAGATGGTCCTGCGGGGAAGCTTAAACCTTCCCTGCCTCGCACCTGAGTCCCCCATCTCCACTCTCTCGAAGTCTTCCACCACGTCTTGACTCTTAACAAGCACATGCACAAGCCCCATTTATGTACTGTTTATCTTTTATTATGGTACCAATGGCAATAGCTTTTTATTTCACTGTAATAATCTCAGATGACATTATGTCCCACGTTTCAAATATGCAACACTTTGTTATATGCCCACGTAGGCTAGAACGAAACCAAAGCAAAATCAAAAACACAACAAAAAGCTGAGGGGAAAAACGTCATGACGGTTTGAATTAATTGTACTTACGACGAATCATCCCAAACTGGCATTAAAACGATCAATATACATTATTCGGGACGCTTTCACACGGCTAACGCAAGCTAAGGAAGTGAATCACAACATCTTCAACAAACACAACAACTTCGATCAAAAACGAAACCACAACATAAAACGAAGCCTTGCGTGGACTCACCTTATTACCTTCCATAGTACGTCCCAATGAAACGTTTATATTAGTTAAATACAATGACAAGTCTGCCATATCACGAAATGTTCTTCGAGCAACCTCGATGTTGTTACTGTTTATTGAAAACACAGATATCATATTCAAGTAGATGCAAGTTGGATTCAAGCACCTCCGCCATATTTGTTGTGGCAAAACTGTCTCGAAAAACATTGGTCCGCAACCATTCATGGGAAGAGTGAGGGGCTTAGTTCATAACGTATATTTGAGGCATATATGCGCCGAAAAAATCTTTTATTTATTAATTTATTTATCTATCTATTTAGCTATTTATTTATTTATTTTGAACGATATAGCTGTACCACAAATGTGTTTTGGGACAACTGTTATATTGACAGCAAATGTACCTAACTTCATACAGCAACAGTCTACACAGTACAGTTCATCTCTCTCTCTCTCGCTGTCGGTCTCTCTCTCTTTCTCAAACACGCACACAAGGTTGGTCAACACCAGCAAGAAATGGGTCATTTGTATCCATCAAAACATTGCCACATTCAAAAGGGCGGCGCCGTTAACGTACAATTCAGAGGCAAAGGGTAATTTACTGGAAAATTTTGTCTATGGGTACGCTCCGCCTTCTTCTTCTTCTTCTACTGCTTCATCTTCTTCTTCTTCTTCTTCTTCTTCTTCTTCTTCTTCTTTTTGATTGTGACCAAACGATATGAACTTTTCAATACCGCTACCCGTTGAACATAAATAATATGGAAATGTCAATGTTGTCCTTCGAGCTCACCGACTACAGATTGCGCTCCTATGGGTCATTCTCTTGTCAGATACGTGGCCCTTATCCAGCACTTTATAAAATTGTGGCCATCACCAGCGCCACTATGAAGAGTGGTGTGAGTTGCACTCCGATAATATGTGGTGTAGTAACCACCACTTAACAGAGCGGTACTGTGCGATGTGGCACCAGTTCTGAGAGAAAGAGAAAATTACTCCAAATTACAGGACGTTCATATTTCCGATATCACAATACATTATTTCCTGAGTTTCTCCATATTCTTCATGCAGATAAAAAGAACTCTGCTGAAATAGTTCCCAACAGTTCCTCTCAGCGGAATTTGTTGCAATTAATGAACTGCGAGTAGTGTGTGTGTGTGGGGGGGGAGGGGGGTGCTTTCATTTGAAATTCATAACCGGAAGCGCAATTGTCTGTATACTGAGCTTGACCGCTCACGTCAAGAGCGATTCTTTGGTGTTTCTGTTTTGGTCCAAGCCGAAGCAGCTCACCGAAATGACGGCCAAGAAGTCTGGCTCACGACTGGAGACCGAGATAGAGCGGTGCCGTTCAGAGGGGCAATGGGATAAGATACCGGAGTTAGTTCGACAGCTCTCAGCTAAATTGATTTCAAACGGTAAGATGTATATTTAATCCGTCAAACGTACACGCGGCCTTCCTCTCTATTGGAATCCTCAGGACTTCCTGAATCAGGAAACGTACGTGGGGTAATTCGACACCTCGACATTATGACTCGTGCTTGACTCATGGAAACCAAAACAATATTTGATAGTCCCGTGAAAAAAATATCATGTAAATGTCACCTAAATAATGACAAACGGACCCAGATTTACTGCCCCATGCAGCAGACTCCCCGCCACTTCAATTTAGTTACGAACGTATGATCTGCGAAACAGTATATGTTTTAAATGTTATTTTCACTGTAATACTATACGCCACTGTCAAATTTGCGTCTATCGAAAATATCTTGTACACGTAAAGAAGTGAAACCACAGTGGCCCAACTGAAAATGGCAAAACGTCTTTATAGGTTATTCTCAAACAATATCAAAGGCAGGGACGTCGCTAAATCGGGTCGAGGAGGTGCAATAGCGCCGTCAGATATGTGTAGCCCATTTAAGATCCTCCACCGTTTCTAGTTTATATTTTAGATATATGTATTGGTGACGCCCACCGGGAGGAAAGGAAATCCTGGAGATGTGCCTGTGTCAATGTCTTTTAAAAATGCTGCCTTTATTTACTTAATAACTACGAGCGCTGGTCACCGACTGGGATCAGCAATAGGATTACTTGTCATAATTCTGTTTGGTATGTGTGTACGAACAGTTGGTTGCTGTCATGGACATCTCGTTTAATCTTAAGGGGTGTTCACACGGCACACATTTGCTCCGGTGCTGCACCGATGTATTTTGTTGCGATATATTTTGCACCACAGCAAATTGTGTGGAGCGTTCACACGTACAAAGCCGCTGAGCGTGACCGCATCGGCACAGCGTCGGTGCAGCCCAACTTGTGTTCACGCGGCAGTTTCTGCAGGGGAGCAAAACGACAGAAAACAAATGAGCTGTCGTCTTGGTTCTTTTTAAAATGTACTGTATAGACTAGTGATGTGTCGTTCGCGAACGAGCCGGCTCCCAGAGCCGGCTCTTTGAAGTGAACGATGGGAGCCGGCTCCCACCTCATTGGCAGCCGGAAGGGGAGGGTCACACACACACACGCACGCGCACACGCGCGCGCTGCAGTTTAGAGAAGGGGGAGGGAACCTGCACAGGCATATCAGAAATGTCCACCCATCAGTACAATTTACAATACAATACAATACAATACATGCTGATTTATATAGCGCTTTCACAACAGCGGCAGCTGTAACAAAGCGCTTTACAAAACAGTTAACATAAAGTAAAATAATAAACACAACACATAACATAAAACACGGACAGTCGTGCAGTCCTAACCACTTTTCCGTCACACGCTTTGTTGTTTGAAGCAGTTTGAGATGAAAGAGGAGAGAATCAAAGTGTCCTTTAACCAGTGGATCAGAGATGTCATGCTCAAAATGTGCACACGTCGGCTACAAGCTAAGTTTCAAAGTCAACAAGAAGCTGTAGCATCCATTGACGAAAAAAGAGATTGGTTCACTTCTCCTGTCCCATGGAAATCCATTTCAATTCCAAGCGGCGACTCACGGTTCCAAATACGCATCGGCGCTCTTCGCCAACGCTCCTCTCTCCTCATCCTCAACTTCAGCGGCCATCAATCCAGCCGCACCAACGCCAACTGTCCAACAGCGCTGACATAGCCACTGAACAAATTGGGGTTGTGAAAAATGCTGCCCATTACTGGCGCAAAAAACACAAGCGCCCCAGGTCTGTCCAGCACCGACAGTCAATGGCGCCGACATTCCTACCAATCAAAATCTGTGCTGGTACAGGCGTGCTGCCGAGAAGGCGCAACCACCAAGCACAGATACTGCTCCTTTGACGAATGTCGTGGCCAAAAAACGCTGAAAACAGTCCATATCAGGTCCACACAATGAAACAACAAACAACATGTGACAAAACAAAAGACAAAAACAGCAAAAAAAGAACAAAACAAGGGAACCAGCTATTAATGAAGGTGCTAGTGTGTCTGCAACTGTTGCTGCTGCTGCAATGTCACAACTGCCTAGAGGTACAACCCAGAGCTCTATGAGCAACTTTATGCAAAAAGCTATAAAACCAGCAAAACTGAACACAATTGACGAGGAACTGGGTAAAATGATTGCCAGGGATTTTCATCCATTTTGTGTTGGCTGTGTGTTGTCGCAACAGCTGTCCCCATCAGAGAGAATCTTCTCTAAAACAGCGCAAATATTAACAGAGAGGAGAAAGAGGATCAACCCCTCAAAGCTGAGGCACTTGGTTTTTCTTCATGCCAATCTTCGCTAAAGACAAGCTAAAACCTTTACCTGGATGCTGATTTTTTTTTTGTTTTACAAATTTTAATTTATAATTTGTTGTGTGGTATTCAAAGCTTACTTATATTTTACTGTAAATAGTTAAAAGCTTATAAATATACACATTCAGAGATTGGAACTTTTTGACGACCTTGTTTTGAGATGGGTCTTTGTACTTTGTTTTTATTTTTGTAGCACTCCATGTTGAGTATGTTCAGAAGAATATAAATAAAGCCATATAAATAATAAATATTTGATATAGTGTCTATTTTTTGCATTAGTACTTCATTTTACACATAATATTACGTTATTTTTGGTATTAAATTAAGCAACAAAAAAATGAGGAGCCATTTGGGAGCCGAAAGAGCCGTCTCTTTTTAGGGAGCCGATCCAAAAGAGCCGGCTCTCTAAAAGGAGCCGGAATTCCCATCACTAGTATATACACAACTCAAGCGACTATTGGACAGGCACATTCTTCTTCTCGGTCTCCGTGCCTTCTGCTCGAGAGTGACCGCCCACGAAAACGTAAATCAACAATGACTTCAATGACACTCAGAAAAGCAAACACTAATACACCAAACAGAAAATCAAGAGAGGAAATCACAAAATAAATTATATGGGGTTGTGAACGAACAAACAACTCAGAGACAGCCCAGTCTCCTACAAAAGGAAAGATGTTACCAGCCAATTCTTGTGTCGTTATTAAACAAACACATAACGGAAGTCCGACAGAGCACGAAAGCAACGCATTCTAGCCATACTACTCTTCACAAGCATTTGCTCAGGAGCAAATTTAACCCAGTTGCGTTCACACGTGCAAATTTACATCGGTGCTGCTTCGCAAACGAGCATTTGCTCCGGAGCAAATTTTTAAACCACCTCCCTGAGGCGGATCAAATTTGGTCCGGTGTAAGCCTTTTTCCGGGGCTACGCCGGAGCTAATTTGCACGTGTGAACGCCCTACTGGGGCAGCCCCGGCGCAGCACCGGACCAAATCTTGCCGTGTGAACACCCCTTTAGTCCACAGTGATTCAAATTTGTTACAACCTCCACTTTTGAATGTTCTTAAACATGAATTAATCATATGAGAGGTGCAACAATTATCCTCAACTAATCAATTATCAAATTAATTGGTATTCAATTTATTTATTAACGGATAACTCATTTACTTGTGTCATTTAAATTTGTCCAACTACTTGGAATGCTTGGACTAATTCTTTGTGCTAAATCAAAAAATATATTTCTTTGACATATTACAAACCAAATCGGTAACTGAATTATAATTAAGTTATTTGTGTAATATCAGAGCTGTCATTTTGAAATAATGTCCTGTTTTTGACGAAAGGCATGGAAATTAAAACATTAAGAAAAATCTTATTCATTGATTTTTCAACAAAATAATCAACAGATTAGTTGATTATTGACATATCCGGTACTCCTTATTTGCAACTGGAAACCATATGTTGCTCTGATCATTGATTCATTTTAAATAGATTGAAGATTTGGCAGATTGATTGAACATATCACGATTTTCACCATAATTCAATCCAATCAAGCAGAGTGTATGATGATGATGATGAACTTATTTTTTTCTTCCAAACAAATATTTCCATGTGTACAGATGACCTCGGAGAGCTGTTGTTGGGGGAATGCAAGCTTCTGACGTACCTGAAGGAGAATCCAATCAAACAGGGTGCGAGTCCAAGAGGCCCACGACCAAAACTGGTGGAGGTCAGGAAGCACCTCACTGCTGCTTTGGACAGAGGAAACCTCAAGGTAACCACCCAAGGCCACATGGCACACAAATGGACACACCATAGACCTATATACACCGTCGACCAGTGGTTCTTAACCTTGTGAGAGGTGCCAAACCCAACCAGTTCATATGCACATTCACAGAACCCTTCATTCGTGAAAAACAAAAATATGACTTTTTACAAATTCAAGACCTAAAAAAACACATGTATTAAAAACTGAAAACAAATTAAATAACATTTCAAGACATGCATATAAGTTTGTTTGTTTTGTTTTTCATTTTATGACGTACTATCACAGCAGTCGCACGTTGACTACCGAGTGACTAAATTTTCCGCAGGCTGATTGGACAAGTAATGTAATGTGATCATCTGCAGCCAGTGATGGTCAAGCAGGTGTGTCATAACTAATTGACATGTTTTCGGGATTTATTGACCTCCATGGCAGAAGCTCCGTCGAACCCCTGAGACCGATTCACCGAACGCCTAGGGCTCGATCGAACCCAGGTTCAGAACCACTGCTGTAGACTTTGGAGGCAGTTTCTTTTTGTTGCTATGTGTTGTGATATTTGAAGCATCCAGTTTACCACTCTTTGATCTTTTTAATGTTTATTGTCTGCTTTGCAGGCTGATTACCTCCAGGAAGCAAGTCTGCTCATGGCCAAACTTAGTTATGTTGAGGCAGAATACACAGACGCTTTGGGTAACACCCTGCTAACTTTCAGATTAATTGATCACATATTGTCGTTTTTAATGACAATGCCCCGAGTTGTAAAATAATAGAGTTGATTCTTTGCAGGTCACTATAACAGGGTAAATCTGGACGACATGCAGCTGGTCGGAGCTCCAGTGTATAGGCTGTCTATGATAGCAGAAGCCTATGCCACGAAAGGTACACATAAAACAGAAAGACATGCATTGTTTGACTTGCTGCAGCCTAAAGTGGGTGTGCAAAGCACTAGAATTTGCACCGACCTCAGAACAAGAATCCGAATCATCTTTATTGGCCACGTATGTTAAACACGCAATTTGTAAAGATTTCATTCTAATTCTGTGTGTGTGAAGTGTTGAATGTGCGTTTTTGGACATGCACGTTTATGATTGAGACAGACGTCACTCTGTTTCACCATACAGTATTCATATACACAGGTCTCAGATATTCACGCGTGTAAAGACCATTCCACCTCCATCCGCCTAGTGGCAGTGTTCCTGTTGCTATTTTGTTTGTTTGTTTATTGAACATAAAACATATACAGTAATAATTTGACAGAAAATGAGGTAGATAAAAAAGTAAAAAGAAAGAAATCAGTCTTCATTCAACACAGTTATTATGTTCAAGGGAGTAGGATGAAGTAAAAAACTTATCTAGTCCTACCCCGTTATGTGTTTATATCTACTGAATCATTTTTATATCAATCAGTAAAGAAAAAGTAAGAAGAAGTCTCCATTAAGGCTCATACTTTACCCTTAACCGTGATATTTTTACAACTTTTGGTTTGTATCGGGATTATATACATCCTCACCCTGGCACTCTTAAGATTAAGATTAAGAAAACCTTTATTAGTCTCGCAATGTGTGTCAATTTTCTCTTGTATTCATAATGGATATTTCAATACCTTTCTCTATTTATCAACTTAGTTCTGATTTATCATTATATTTAATGTTTAGAATTTATCATTTTAACTCTGATTGATGTAGGTTGTTTGTACTATTTTTTTTTAATTTGTTTTTGAACTCGGCATGCGATTTACTCATTTTTAGGTCCGTTTTGAGATTATTCCACAGATTAACACCTTTGCTAGATACACTTCTTTGCTTGATGTTTGTTCTTGTTTTGAGTTTTTTGAATAAGTTGGTACCTCTTAATTCATAGTTGCTTTCTCGAATTTCGAAAAACTTCTGAATGTTTTGGCAGAGCAGGTTATTGTGTGCTTTGTACATTAATTGGGCGATTTTAAAGTCAACCAGGTCATAAAATTTCATCGTATTTAATTTGATGAATAGTGGATTTGTGGGTTCCCTATATTTTGATCTATTAATAATTCAAATTGCTTTTTTTTTGTAGTTTGAGAATAGGGAGTGTGTTTGTTTTGCAGGCATTTCCCCATATTTCCACACAGTAGGTCATATATGGTAATAATAATGAAGTGTATAATGTGTACAAAGATCTCTTATTTAGCACTTCCTTGGTTTTGTAGAGGATCCCTACGGTCTTGGCTATTTTTCTTCTTACGTTATCGATATGTGGTTTCCAACATAGTTTTGAGTCTATTACTAATCCGAGAAACTTGGTTTCATACGCTCTTTCTATTTCAATTGAGTTTACCATAATTTTAGCTTGGTGTTTGATTGGTCTTGTGCCAAAAACAATTAACTTAGATTTTTTCAGGTTAAGTGACAATTTATTTCTGTCGAACCAGTTTTTTAATTTGTTTAATTCGTTTTCTACGGTTGTCAGGAGCTGTTTCAGATTTATTCCAGAACAGTAGAAAGTTGTATCATCAGCAAATAGGACACATTTAAATAGTTTTGAGACCTTGCAGATATCATTTATATATAAGATGAATAGTTTTGGACCAAGCACTGACCCCTGAGGAACTCTGTGAGTGATTTTCAGTTGATTCGTTTTTTTATTGTTGAGTTGCAAGTACTGATATCTGTTTTCTAAATAACTTTTTATCCATTTATAAGCTACACCTCTAATGCCATATCTTTCTAGTTTTTTCAATAATATGCTGTGATCTATTTTGTCAAAAGCTTTTTTTAGATCTAGGAAAACCCCAACAGTAAATTCTTTGTTGTCTATATTAGTGGCTATTGCTTGCACAAACTCCATAACTGCCATTGAGGTGGTCCGTTTTTCCCTGAAGCCATATTGATTCTCACTTAACAGCGCATGCTTTTGTATAAAGCTATCAAGTCTGCGAGAAAATAGTTTTTCTAATATTTTTGAAAATTGTGGTAGTAGTGATATTGCTCTATAATTTGTAAACAGATGTCTTTCTCCACTTTTATAGATTGGAATAACTTTAGCAATTTTCATTTTTGATGGAAAGATACCAGCTTTGAATGACAGGTTGCATATGTGCGTGAAACTACATATTCATAATCTGCTTTGTTATTGTCATATCTATATTAAAGCATTCAGTTGACTTTTTATTTTTAAAGGTTTTTATAATATCTGATACTTCTTCTTGTTTTACAGCAGTAAGGAACATCGTGGAGGAGTTTTTTTCTACGCATCTATCTATTTCAAACAAGTTTGTTGGATCAGGAATTTGTTTTGCTAGGTTACTGCCGATGTTGACAAAATACTCATTAAATTAAGTTGCTATTTCTGCAGTTTTTTCCAAAATAGTATTTTTGCCTTTGATAAAATACTCTGGATAATCCATTTTTTAGGACTATTTCTGATTTCTTGGTTAAGTATTTTCCATATTTCTTGTGTGTTACCTTTATTCTGCTCTAATAGTGCATGATAATGATCTCCTTTACTGGTTCTTATAATATTTACTAGTTTATTTTTACAGGTCTTATATTTTTTTTCTGCTTCTTCAGTTCTGAATTTTACAAAAAATTTATATAAATTGTTTTTCTTTTTACATGCGTTTTCTATACCTTTCGTTATCCATGGCTTACTTGGGTCATTATACTTTTTGGAGACTTTAGTTAATGGAAAATGTTTATCATATAAGGAGATTATGGTAGACTGAAATACTTCAAACGCTGTATTTGGGTCTTCGTTTGAGTAGACCTCGGTCCAGTTTTGTTTTTCTAGGTCTTGCTTAAAGGCATCGATGGAACGTTGGGTTCTTAGTCTTATTTCTGTTATACGAGTTGTTGATTTAGCTTTTCTATCGAAATAATTATGAAAAACTGCAAAAACAGGTAGGTGGTCACTTATGTCATTAATGAGAAGTCCACTTTCCATTTTATGATCAATCTTATTTATAAATATGTTATCTATTAATGTGGCTGTGTCAACTGTTATTCTGCTAAGTTTCAGGATTACTGGGAAAAAGCTGTTGCTGTACATAGCATTTATGAAATCAGTTGTTTTTTTGTGTCTATTTGGGTTTAATAAGTCAATGTTAAAGTCACCACATATTATTCGTGTTTTCTTATCGTTGTAGTAACTGAGCATATCTGTTAGTTTTTTTTTGAATGTGTCAATACATGTTCCTGGTGTCCTATAGATGCAACTTATGATGATATTTGATGCCTTTTTATTGTGTATTTCAATGGTTAGACATTCCATTAGGTTTTCTATTGTGTTTGTCAATCTCTCGATTTTACTGCATTTAAGTGCTTTGTCTACATATATTGCAACCCCCGCCCCTCCTTTTTAGTTTTCCGTATTAGTTGCAAACATTTCATAACCTTCTATTTCCATTTCAGTTGTTTTATCTTCATCAAGCCAAGTTTCTGATATGGCAATTATTTTAAATTTATTGAATTTAGTCAGGTATTCTTTAATTTTTGTGAAGTTTTTATAGAGACTTCTACTGTTTAAGTGTATTACCGAAAGTGCATTTTCCAATTTTATATTAGTGTTGAATTGTTCATCCAGGTAATGGTCAGAGTTTGTTACCCTTTGTTTGTTGTTGAAGAAGTTATTGTCTGGGTCCAAATTGTTCTCGGAATCGAATGGCTTATAGTCAATATCTTCAAAGGGTTGGAAGTTCATGTTTTTGGGATGTGAATTTCCCGCTCCCACGCGGTCGTTGATGGCTCCCTCACGGCCGTTGTTGGTTCCCTCGCTGTCGTCGCTCGCTCTCTCGCCGTCATCACTGGGTCCCTCGTGGTCGCTGGCTCCCTTGCCTTATTTAACAGGAGCGAGCCATCTCCCGTTTCTAGTTTTAATATTGGAAAATGACATTAACAAACATGTAAATTTGGCATAAATTTGTGGATCTTCAAAACACGTGAAAATCACCAAAATATTTGTGTGAATAGTTTTGAGACAAACCTTTCCCCAAGGGATCATCTGTAATTTGGTGGCAGTAGGTGATTTTGAGATCAGAGATGGAGGGAGTAGGAATGCCACTAGATTTGTGTGAAGTGTCGAAGAAACTCAGGTTTAAAATTTTATTTTTGTCATCCTGTCTCACTGTGTCGTCTCTCTCCCTCAGGCTTGTGTCTAGAGAAAGTCCCGGCCGCTTCTCCGCTGCTGTCCAATAAGAACAGCGGTTCTCCCTCCTCTAATCGCAACAAAACTGAGCAAGAGCAAGAAATCATCACATGCTATGAAAAATCTGGAGACATTGCTCTGCTGTACTTGCAGGAGGCTGAGAAGGTGTGTGTTTGTGGACTGTGTTGAGGTGTTTTGAAGTCAGCGGTCAAGGTTTTGTTAGGATAATTAGAGTAGCAATTTTGTGTTCATGTGCTTTTCGGGCAATTAAAAACAAAATTCTATTGGAGAACAAAATGATGAGATTCAAAAAATGACTGGCTCTGGAATGCTGCATGACAACGAGGAATTCCATCATTGCAACCTCCTATAACTTTGTGATGCTTTTGGAGTGATGATTGTGTACAATTCCTATTTTTTTTCTCAGGCATTGTCAGCTGGAATTCAAAATCGCAGCCCGAAGCCTGGCCCGACTTCGCAGGACCAGGAACTGGGTTACTTCCTTGAGACTGGCTTGCAGAGAGCCCATGTCATTCACTTCAAGAACGGGTAAGACAGCAGCCTGCTATTACATTGCCATGTGTGTGCTGACAAGTAATGACTGATGCCAATAACAGTTGTATGTCCTTTTAAACTCACACGGGAACTTAATTATCTGAGGATGCAGTAAATTACCTTTAAAAAATATAGGCCGCAACCCAATGTCAGGTTGATGCTATATTTTATTTCCATGAACATAGGTAATTCCCCAAATATTTTTGGTGTGTTTCTTTACTTGGTACGCCAGTATGTAGAAGCTCTTTTCAATGAAATAATTTTTTGTGCTAAAATATTCGGGGTGTGAACAAAATATCTATTTAATCGATGTGTCTGACCTGCCATCCAGCTACGTCGCTCGCCGCTGGACTAGTGCACATCGATGCTGGGCACACATTGACATCATTATTTACGAGTCGTTGATTGATTGAATCAATCAAATTAAATACTGTAACTTATGCGCTTTTGGTGACTAGTTGACCAAAGCACTTTTATGGTGTGAATACTCGCTGAGATTCTACATACTAAGTGGAGAAAATTATAACGGAGGAAAAGTTCCTCCCCCACGCCCTTAAATAAAATCTGTGAATATGCAGTTTTGATAATGTTGAACCACTAAAATGCGAGCTGTTGTTCTTAAATGCATTTTTCTTAAAAATGGCTCAGTTCGGCAGAAAATGAATGATGACTGAATGTGCCATGTTGAAAACTGGTGCAAGAAAAGATTTTGCGTGTGTGTGATTCGTTCCCCTTTTCGCTCACGCACAAACAGAAATCTGCATAATTACATTTTTTAAATAGCTTTTTTTTTCTGAGATTGCCCCTCACGCATGTTTCTTTTTCATGCTTAAGTAACCTGACGCAAGGTGTCGGGCGATTTCGAGAAATTCTTCGAGCTGTTGAGACCAGGACGACACAGAACCTGCGCATGGTATGGAGCAGGCTGGAAGGTTGGCTTTTGTTAGGTGACAGACTTTGTTTAGGCTTCCCGTTGAACTCTACATCACTTGTTGTTTTCTTAAGCGCTCTAGAAATACATTACAGTCGGGTTAAAACAAGAAGTACATTAGAAATGGCGAGAGAGACTTCGACTGATCTTTGGTGCCAGAAAATAAGTGTATTTGTGTGTGTCTCTATGCACACGTGTGTATGTTCAGACTATAGCAAGACAGCTTGCCGAGATCTTGCTCCGAGGAATGTGTGAACAGAGTTATTGGTCTCCTGTGGAAGACCCGCCCACTGTGTCACCGCTGGACGATCCCACGCGACAAGGACACGTCCAAAGCAAGAAGTACAGCTTAAGCCGACGCCCACGCGTGTACTCGGGAGAGAAGTAAGTAATCATGTTTTTGTGGTGAATGGAGAGAATAAGTAGGAGGAGAGTGGAGCAATATCAGCTGTTCAAAATAATCTATTGTCGATGTTGCAATGTCCTCAATGTGCTCATCTTTCTGTTCTCTTTTTCCCCTCACCCTTTTCGAATCTCTTTACTCATTTCTCTCCCTCAGTTTTTTTTGTCCCCAGGAGAACACAGAAGAAGCATTATTGCTGCTCCTCATTAGTGAGTCCATGGTAAGACGTGTGCCATTGACATACACTGCTCCAAAGTACCGTATTTTCCGCACTAAAATGCGCACTGGATTATAAGGCGCACCTTTGAAGAATGGCCTATTTTGTAAATGTTTTTCATATATTGGACGCACTAGATTATAAAATGCAATCTACAATGCGTCCACTAGATGGAAATGTGCTCCTTCCGTTCAACTTGAGATGCGTTCATGACCGAGAAAAACGTAAATTAACGATTCCTTTAAGAAACTATGAAAATTGAATATAATGCATCAAAACAGAAAATCAAGTAAGGAAATCACAAAATAAATGCTGTAGCCCCCCGACAGAATTTATTTTGGCATTTCCTTGAGCGGAGTTCCAACAGAACAATCACATATCAGGAAAATGTAGGAGACTGGACTGTCTCAGAAGGATTTGCTATTTATTCCTTTGTTATGTACAGTATTCACAAACGAGGAAAACATACAAACAAACAAAATGCATTCTGTAGGGAGGCTATGGAATTCGTTTTGTGATTTCCTTGCTTGATTTTCTGTTTTGATGCATTATTTTCAATTTTCGTAGTTTAATTGAAGGAATCGTTAATTTACGTTTTTTGGAGGCAGTCATGAATGCCTCTCGAGTCGAACGGAAGAAGAGAAGGCACGGAGACTTACAAAGATGTACCTATATTTGTTGAGACTGTGAAAACCATTAATAAAGCGTGTGTTATAAAAAAACAACACCACAGCTCTCCTTTTTTCAGAGCTGCAACAAAAACTTAATTAATAAAGCAGCGACAGTTCACTGAACCAACAGCAAGTTATAACATTGTAAGCATGTCTCCAGCAAGGAGCCATTTTGGGGTCGACATATTACCATAATGATCATACACAAGGCGCACCGGATTTTAAGGCGCGGTTGTGAGGTTTTAAGAAAATGGAAGACTTTTAGAAAATACGGTAATACATTCTTAGTGTAACTTTACAATTGTTTCTATTATTTCAGGCTAACCGTGATGCTGTCCTAAGCAGGATTCCGGAACACAATAATGATCGAATCATTAGTCTACAGTCTGCCTCTGTGGTGTACGACCTGCTGACTATCGCTTTAGGCAGGAGAGGACAGTATGAGATGCTATCAGAGGCAAGTAATAATCCAGTCCTCAGTCTACTGTATATACCAGTAATCCTGATTGCTGAATGAAAAAGCCACATTCACAGACTGTCCAAAAATCCACCAAATGTTGATAAGACACAGCTGTGAAATATGTGAAATGACATTTAGTAGAAAACTGAACTCGCGTAGTCAGAGGCTTTAGCAATAAGCCCAGAACTTCCCTTTCCGGAACCACTTTTTCCAACTCTTACAAGGGGATCGTGTCTAAATCCCTCCCGGATGACTGAGCTTCTCACCCTATCGCTAACGGAGAGGCCGGACACCCGGCGGAGTAAACTCATTTCGGCCGCTTGTATCTGGGATCGTAATCTTTCGGTCACGACCTGCAGCTCGTGCCCATGTGGTGAAGGGAAGAACATACCTGTAGATTGATCAGTAAATTGAGATTTTCGCCTTTCAGCCGAGCTCCTTCTTCACCACGCCGGACAATCATCTTTGAAGAACTCACGACTTCTCGAGTCAATGTGTCGCCACTATGAATTTATTGTTTGGCACAGTTTTGACACTGGATGCCCTTCCTGATACATCCCACTCGTTTTAACACAGACACTGTCTTGAAATTACGGTCTACTGGTGTCAAACTCATTTCAAATGGTGGGCCACATACGACCTCGGTAGTTGTCAAGTGGGCCGGACCATTAAAATTATACCGTACTTTGCTATAAATAATCAAAATAATATATCTTTTCTTTGTTTTGGTCTAAAGAAGCACAAGAACATTCGGAAAATGTTGAAATTCAATGAACGTATCTTTTACAAAACATTTCATGAAGCACCTTACATTTCCTTCGACAAATAGGCAATTTACTTTTATCATTCACATATGCATTGAAACTGATCCCACTGATTGTACAAACTTTAACAAGATATTGAAAAATACAGTAATGCACTTGAAGATTAAACGAGATATATAAAGAAAGGATGTTTTAAACCATTTACACGTGCATATAAAATCTAAATGTAATCCCTGCCTACACCTTACAAACTAAGGAGAGTGCTATTAAATGTGTAAAGAATAAAGTATTCACACGTCCTTGATAGCGTCTGCTGTGTCGGGTCTGTCTCAGGGATGGACTGAGGCTGCTGTTGTCTTCTCTGATCAAAACAATGTTGTTTTCTAATCTGATCAAAACAGTGTGTCCCCTAGCGGATACTCCATGAATTGCACCTCACGAAAAATATTAATTCCGTGTCTTTTAGGCACTTTTTTCACTTTTAAATTATCCTGCGGGCCTGATCGAACCTCCTTGCGGGCCAGTTCCGGCCCGCGGGCCGTATGTTTGACACCACTGCAGTCGAATGTGCATGTTCTTAACTGGGATTTGAACTGTGGTCTATGTAAAAGGCAGCAATCCACCATGATGCTCAACTGCGTGGCTAACGTGTTTTTAATCTACCATCGCCAGTTAGCACACAGTTACCCCAGCATCGCTCATTGCAACGTACTGGTTGCCTCACAGTGTGCTCGTAAACAGCCATTGACTGAATCAAGCCTGTGCCAGCCGCATGAAAATTAGCTGCAATATGTGAACCGCTACATTGTCAATTGCTCCATCTAA
Organism: Hippocampus zosterae; assembly: GCF_025434085.1. Taxonomy (NCBI): domain Eukaryota; kingdom Metazoa; phylum Chordata; class Actinopteri; order Syngnathiformes; family Syngnathidae; genus Hippocampus; species Hippocampus zosterae. The sequence goes on along the minus strand of NC_067464.1, from coordinate 18,001,323 downwards.
ATATCTCTTTGTGTTTTTTATTCAGTGTTTGGAGCGAGCCATGAAGTTTGCCTTTGAGGAGTTCCACTTATGGTACCAGCTTGCACTTTCTTTAATGGCTGCTGGGAAATCGGCTCGCGCAGTTAAAGTTTTGAAGGAGTGTATCCGTCTAAAGCCAGATGACCCCACCATTCCGCTGCTGGCCGTCAAACTTTGCATTGGACCCCTGCACTGGGTAACAGCTGCGCTCAAGCCGCAAACTCTGAAGCGTCATCCAGGTCTGCTTTCTAAATCATCGGTGATTTTTCCCTCATTAAATTCATCCTAGCTGGATGAGGGTGAGTGCTTTGCCAAAATGGTGATCGACATGGGGGAGAAAGCAGCCGAGTTTAGAGCCAAAGGCCACTTGGCAATTGGACTGGTTTACAGCCTCAAAGCCACGGATGGTAAGTCTGTGTGTGCGTTCATGTGTCCCGCAGGTCTGAGACTCTAGCCCTCATGTACAATTTTTTTTTCACTTACTAATTAACACAGATTTGTGCTTAGATCGTCCATATGCACGTTTGACATACAAATCTGTGACTCATCGTTATGTTTGTATTTGACCGTGTGTGTGTTCTGTGAAAAATTGTAGGACCTCTGAAGACAATGCCGACACACATTGCGTTCCAAAAAAAAAAAGTCCAACACAAATCTTTTACGCAACATGCGCACTGTATTGAAACTACAGTCATCCGTACAAACGAATAATCTTGACGATCATAACTTTAATCATCCATCCATCCATTATCCGAACCGCTTGATCCTCACTAGGGTCGCGGGGTTGTGCTGGAGCCTATCCCAGCTGTCTTCGGGCAGTAGGCGGGGGACACCCTAAATCAGTTGCCAGCCAATCGCAGGGCACACAGAGACGAACAACCATCCACGCCCACACTCGCACCTAGGGACAATTTAAAGCGTCCAATCAACCTGCCATGCATGTTTTTGGAATGTGGGAGGAAACCGGAGCACCCGGAGAAAACCCACGTAGGCCCGGGGAGAACATGCCAACTCCACACAGGGAGGCCGGAGCTGGAATCGAACCCGGTACCTCTGCACTGTGAAGCCAACGTGTTAACCACTGGACTACAGGGCCGCCCAACTTTAATCATGATTTTGCTAATAAGTTGACTAATGTCCCAAAGAACCATGAAAGTCAAGTCAACAGTATTTATAGAGCACTTTCAAACAGCCATCGCTGCATACAAAGTGCTGTACATAGAGCGATTTAACATGCACAATAAACAGTAAGACAAATCGGTAATAAAGGCGATAGAAAGCACCAAACAGTAAAATCAAGAACAAATCTAAGGACACTTCTCATCACTTTGACCCATGTGCTCGAATGCTTGGAACTGCAGTCGGTATTGTACGTTTATCTGTATCGATCAAGTACACATACACGCTACAAATCTGGAACATTTCATGATATATCCTGTTGACAAATGCCTTTGTATGGAGAAATCGGTGCGCGGTAATGGAAATTGTAGCGCCAGTCTCACAAGCGATTACATTGAATCAATACTGATTCTTTAACCTACACACGGTGGTGTGAAAAAAATCGGCCAGTGCACATGTCAGTGCCACCCATTCAACTTGTGCACAGAGAAAGGAACATTTATTGGTGAATAAAACCCATTGTTGTATTTTGCAATGCAGCTGACTGCTTTTTTTTTCTCCTACTGTCCGTTTCTCCATAGCATCATTGCGAAGCACACAGGAAGAGTATCAAAGAAAAGCTTTGGGAGCCTTCCAGAGGTTTGGTGTCTTTTTTTCCCTTCTTTTTCTGCTTCTTCTTTTCTACCCACGTCTACTTCAGAATGGTTTTCAGTTGGGGTGTTCTGATCAGGGTTACATGCTGCTGATACTGATACGATCATCTGCGAGTGTGATTAGCCGATATTGATCACATGAATTTGGTGTAAAATTAAAAACTTAACTACTCCACAGCCAAATTATGATTCGGTTACTGGTTTGACTTTCTGAACCATGATGACCTGGGGAGGAGCGAAGCGATACTTTTTATCAAGTTGCCCCGAGTCTGAAAAATAACAGGCAGGCCCCATGAAGACCAATTCAAAGTGTATTTTCACCAGTGGAATCAGGCACCAAAGCACCAAATGACACTTACTGTGCAAATATGTGCATGTGGCACATAAATAAACACAAAAACCCTGCTCCTATGTTGACAACCTCTCTGAATATTAAAGTACAGTACAGTGATCCGTGATCACACTCGTACTTCTAAACATTTGTATCCCAAATCATCTTACTCTATTGTAATAAATGGAAATCTGTTTCTGTCTCCCAAAACACCCCTTACCTTAATCTTTGTCCTTCTGCCATAGAGTCTGTTGGCAGTCGACAATATAAGTGTTATTGTCCTTAAGTGCAAGGTAACCAATATTGTGAATTAATGGTGGCTGTATTTGGTAAATATCAGATCCCCTTCTAGCGGTGGGGATGTAGACCGCGTTCATCAAGCTCAGATTTTGCTCACATCTCAAGATGAAAAAAATGGTCATGTGACGTCTTGTATCTCAAACCTTTTAGTCAATGCACTTGTTTCTCAAGGCGCCCCTGTATGTGCCGATTTATCAGAAGCTAACGGTTTGCCAGTCTAAATACTGCAGCTCTGCTTACTTTTGGACTTTGACGTGATGGGTGGAGAAACACTGCTCCGGGCTTGTGTAAATTAATACAAAATTCAAAATACAGTACCTAGTTTACATGGTACATCATTTTTGGATATAGCCAGCTAAAACATTTACTTGGTCATTACATTTTACACTTGATAAGTGGACAGTCAACCATAAAGTACTATTTGTATTTATCAAGAGACAATTTTCCAGATGCCCCTATATTTATTCATTTTGTTTTCTTACTCTCATGACTGAAGACATGGGTGACCATAAAATGGTCAGAACAAACTTTTTCCACCGCGACTCGGAATTTGAACAACGCTATTGGATTCTTTCTAAAAATCTGTCATTTAATAATCGTTTGAATGATATTTTTGAACATACAAACTTCCTGTGTGTTGACAGAGCGCAGAGTTTGTCTCCAACAGACCATCTGGCAGCTTTCTACCTTGCACTGCAGCTTGCTGTGTCCAGACAGGTAACTGAACCCGTTTAAAGTAAACACACACATACCATTGACCTTTGATATAGGAATGTGAGTCATGAAGTCAGGGATGTACATGAAAAACAGTTGTGTGTCCCTCAAATGTAGAGAAAACCTGTAGTCTCTGTGTGTGTCCATGTGCGCATTCGTGTGTGGGTGTAGATTCCTGAGGCGCTCGGCTATGTTCGACAAGCCTTGCAGCTTCAAGGAGATGATGTTCACTCCCTTCACCTGCTGGCCCTGCTTCTCTCAGCACAGAAACACTACCAGGATGGTCTCAATATTATAGAAATGGCCCTATCTGAGTATCCAGAGAACTTCAAGTGAGGCACACCCACACAATACCCACACTCGCATGATGCATCCCATTCAAGCCACAATCTGACCTTGTGTTTATGGATGTGCTGGGCATCCTTTAGCTTGCTCTATACCAAGGTCAAGTTGGAGAGTATGTGCAGAGGATCAGAAGAAGCTTTGCTCACCTGCAAACACATGCTGCAGATCTGGAAAAGCTTTTACAACCTTACCAATCCCAGGTATGCACACACGCGTCCATCATGAATCTTGACTGGTTGAATATTGTGGTCAAATGGAACACCCAGTGTGTGTTTGTGTGGTTTGTTGTGGCAGTGATTCGGGGCGTGGTAGCAGTTTGTTGGATAGGGCTGTAGCTGACAGACGACAGCTAAATGCAATGACTCTGCCAGACTTCAGTGACCCAGATACAGGTAGGTGCACAGACACGCGCGCACGCGCGCACACACACACACTCACATACACAAATTCAATGGTCTTGATTTTTAATGTATTCTTTGCAATGTTTTTCATTTTTGTAAATTTAAACTAAACTATATTCACTCGTAATCTAAATTGTTGTTACAAATTTGAAAGTGCCTCCTCGAGATTGTATGTTTCAACTCCTTCCGTAAATGTTCATTAGGCTTTAGATCAGAGTTCACAGAAGGAAAGAAGACATTGCACCCTCTGTAAAACATGGAGGAGGATTGGTTATGTGCTGGGGCTGCTCTGCTAATACCAGCACAGAGTGTTTTGAATTTGTGTTAGGTTCAATTATAGTGCATACAGAAATTATTTACAGCACTTCTTTTTCCACTTTTTTTGTCTGATAATAACCTAATTCCAATATAGAATACATTTCCCCCTCCCCTCAAAATTCGATACAGAACACCTCATAATGAGAACATTATTTTTTTAGTACAGTTATTGAGAATAAACAATTAACAACAAATCACAAATGCATACCTTCACAGCCTTTCCCATGAAGCTCAAAATTGAGATCAGGTGCATCATGTTTCCACTCATCATCATCCTTTAGAGGTTCCTGTATCTTAATTGGAGTCCACCTGTGGTATATTCAGAGCAGGATCGTCTCGAGGCACAAATTTGGTGAAGGGTGCAGAAAAATTTGGACAGAACACCTGTCGCCAGATGGAGAAGTCTAATTGACAGTTACGGAAATTGTTACAGTGAGAAAATTAAGCAAGCAAGTTTCATTAGTTATTTAAGAAGAATATTTCTGTTATACCACAAAATAGCAATGCCTGGATTTCATTAACTTTCACCAAAATCATGACAAACTCCAATTCCAGTGAAGGTAGGACATGTAAAATGTGAAATAAAAACTGAATATAATGGTATGCAAATACTTTTCAAGTTATATTCAGTTTAATAACCGAAGAAGAATATTTAATGTTGAAACTGATGAAAGTTATATGCATTTATTGATGTATTCTTTTGTAAATAATCTCTCATTTTGAATTTGATGCTTACCGCACATTCCAAAAAAGCTTGGACAAAAAAAGTTGAGGAATACTTAAAAAACTAATAATAATAATAGTAATAATAATAATATTGTTTTTTAAAAAAAAAGCACCTGATTGCAACATTTCACAGGTGAACATTGAATACTTGTGACCTTTGATTTCTTAAGGCGGCATCGTTGTGTGCCACATGGACACAGGAACACTTCAGAAAGCCATTTTCAGATAACACTCATCATCCCTCCTTATCTACGAGAGTCATTCAATAAATACGGTGAATTTTTTTTTGGTACAAGGACTTGTAATAATGATAGAAGCTTACTTAAAAAATATTTAAAATATCAACGTAGTCTCCCAGCACTGTCACACACTTTTCCCATCTGTGCACAAGCTTCCTCAGCGTAAAAATCTTTGGACTGACTTCTCAACCAGTCGCTCACAACACTTTTGACTTCATCGTCACTTCCAAACTTCGTGCCAACTACCGTGAACTGCTGAGGCAGGACAAGAAAGACATCAAGAACAAACGCAAGTGTCATCAGTCTAAAGGGGTCATCTTGCATCATGACAACGCAAAGCCTCACACCGTAGCCCAAACGGAGCGGACCATCAACGTGCTGTGTTGGGAACTGCTCCCTCATCCGCCCTTAGAGCCCAGACCTTGCCCCTTCAGATTTTCACCTGTTTGGTCCCTTGAAAGAGTTCACAGTAGTTGGCACAAAGTTTGAAAGTGACAAAGTCTGTGAAGATTTTTTTTTTTGTTTTCAATTTCAGTCTTTGGATTGACAATTATTTTGTGTTCCTTTCCTTTAGGAATTGCTTCCATTGGTTTGCTTATTTTTTTTACTGTTTCTGTTTTAGCCTCGGGTTCTTCCTCCTCGCACACTGGTTCAGAACCAGTCTCCCCCACTTCCCCCTCCACTGTATCCACGCTCTCCTCCCCACAGTTCTCCCCTTCCTCTCCAGTTTTCACCTTTCAGCCTCCTCCTCCACCCAAAAAATCTTGCTCCTTGCCTCCTCCCATGATGACTACCAAAGCCAGGACTCACTCCTTTTCGAACCACATCGCTCTTCGTCAGCTTTCCTCCAGCTGTAACGTGCTACTCGCTTCACTTGAGCTTTCTAGCATGGTGTGGACTGTGATGCCCCCAAAAGAGCACATTGCATTTAAGCGTAGATCATCTCTTATCTTGTCAAACCTGATTCTCTGGTGCTCTGTGCAATTTTGTTCAAATACAAAAATAAGAGAGTTCAGTAGCTCACGCCGAATAGCAAACGGACGGATTGCAAACTTCTCGAAACAGTACTGACAGAAAACGAACTCGCCCAAAAACTGATGCAACAAGACAGTCTCTTAAAACAAGGAAAGAAGTCGGAAGGCGGTAGTGTCATTCCCTGTCGCATATACATTCTGTTTCATTGCTCGGTTAGTGTCAGTTGACTCAAAAAGTGGCCCCCACTCTTATGGAAGGATAGAAAGCATTTCAGGGGTTAGTTTAGGGACCCTGTATGATTGTCAGCTGCGTTTACCCAATAACGTTCTATATTAGTGGCGATATTTACCTTCCTCATGACCAATACAAACGGGCTGGATGGCAGACCTATTTACAACACACAGCCAATACACCAGACGTGGCATCTGTAAAGCTGCTATTAACTATAACATTTCAGCCGAGAGAACTAATCTGTAAGGGTTGTGTGTCTTCTGAGTATTTTTTTTAAAATGTGACACTCATACCGTATTCCACACTAAAAGGCGCACTGGATTATGAGGTGCACCTCAATGAATGGTCTATTTTGTCTTTTTTTTTTCAGATATTGGACGCACCGCATTCTAAGACGCAATTTACAATGCATCCACTAAATGGAGCTACGGTCAAGGAAATGCCGACAGAACAGCACACTCCACCCTGATTTATATAGCGATAATCAGATGTCAGTAAAACGTATTTAATAAAGCAGCGACACAGTTCACTTAACCAACAGCAAGTTCTAACATTGACTCATTAACGTTGAACTCTCTTGCCGCTGCTCTATTGCCGTGTTAAACTGCAAAATCGATCGCCTTAAGTTTGAACTCTGCATGTCTCTAGCAAGGAGCCATTTTGGGGTTGACATATTACCGTAATGACCATACACAAGGTGCATCATATTTTAAGGCGCGCTGTGCCTTTTAGTGCGCAAAATACGGTAGAGTCATCACTGATAAAAAGTTCTTGAAAATCCTGCTGGGCTGTGGCTTTTTCCCCCCACTCCCTTCATTTTTCTTCACCTTCTTAAGCCGTGCATTCAAAATACTGTCGAAGACAATTAGAATACCGGTACAGTGATCCCTCGCTACTTCGCAGTGTGTTTATCGCGGGTTCATTGCATTGCGGATTTTTCCAAACATATAATTTATTTATTTACTTATTAAATAATATACATGGATTGCAGTACTGTATATGTTGCTTTATGTGACTCACTGATGTTTTGCAGCTTCTCGCGAACCGTTTGCGGACTATAAATTTTTATTTATTTATTTATTTATTTTTACCCGTTTATGTTAATTGGACGCTACTTTGCGGATTTTCGTTTATTGCGGGTGGTTTTGGTCCGCATTAACCACGAGCGATTACTGTAATGAATGCAAACTCATCTATTGCCGCAAGCAAAGCTGCCTCCTCCTCCAGCCCAAAACACATAATCAGCGACAAGTTGACATTGCGCCCTTAACGTCATTGTGGAGTCATAAAGTCGACAAATTGAGTCGTTTGTTCAATGCCGACAGCATGCCGTGGATCATTCCAGTGCGAAAGCTCCTTAACATTCCAACATTGATTGGAGAAAAATTAGGAAATACAAAAGCAATAGAATGACAACAGAGTGACTCACTGGTGAAGGAAGTCAGCTAGTTCGCAGTTGAAGAGAATGAGATATCTATACCGTTTTTTCTGCATGAGAAGGCGCTTCGGATTATAAGGCACATCTTCAATGAATGGCCTATATTAAAACGGTTTTCAAGTATAGGGCGCTCTGCATTATAAGGCGTATAGAATAGAAGCTACAATAGTGTCTACGGTTGCATTATGCATCCACTCGATGGCACTACGCTACAGGGAATACAATACAATGAAGCCTTTAGAATAGCGCCTTCACAACCGCTGCAACTGTAACAAAGTGCTTTACAGAACATTTAAAATACTACATCCAAGAAATCTGAATATTGATCTATATGTAGCTCCCTCAGGATGTAGCATGAAGCACAACACAAAAGTCCATAAAAATACAGGGGTTATTCCTTGACAAATGGTCACGAACACCGACATGAAACATAAAAATACAAATGGCATTGCAAAACAATAAATGAAAGCCAAACGTTATGAAGACAATTGATTCAACAAAACGGCACACATACTTTGTATGCTCACATCCACAAGGGGCTAAATATCCTTTGAAGTCTTGCTTGTCTCCTTCTTCCTTCGTTTAGTCAGCAGTTAATTGTGCTTGTGTTATTTGTACCCACCCATGAATGAATGCTTTGCTTCGAAACTACATTTGGTACGCTGTAGTTGATCAAATCAAATTTTTCAAATGATGACCCTTGTGAGGAGAAAGCGCATCGGAAAATGGATGATGTTTAAATTATTGTAGATGGAAAACCCCACATTGGGATCACGATAGCTTCAAGATATACCTTGTGGCCTTACCCAAATAATGCAGTGAGATTTCTTGTGATTTCATTCATTAGTTGGGGAAAAAAGTTTTGTAGTCTCCCACTTGTGAAAATTACCATTGCAGTTCCGGTCTGCCTCTCAGTAATAATTAGGCCGGCTTGTTAAATTGACACTTGATGTCCCCAATTAGCATAACACTATGAGGCAGCATGGTGCACTGGATTCAACAGTTTCCCATACATACGATGTCTTTTATTTAAACGTTGATTTGAAAAGTGAAGCCTCAAAAAGTGAATGTGCTCCAGTGAGGGATCCTGACTGACCACTTGCTTATTTCAACCTCACAGGCATGCTCAGTGTTGATAAGAACTTAACACATTTGAAGATATGGCACTTTGTTTTTTGAGCATTGTATGAAGTCTTGAGCATTTCTCTCTTTTTACGTTTTGACCTGATTTTTTTGTTTATAGCAAATGTTAGCCAATTAGTGCAATGTGTGTGTTTATCAGATTAAATGAACGTAAGGCTAGTGTCTTGAGGCCCTTGTAAAGAAAAAAAACACTCTGATGAACTTTTAGGTTTTCTTTTGCTCCACAATGATTTGTCTGTGCTTGACCTCGTTTCTCTCTTTTAATCATTAACAACTGCATTTCTGTTTTTTTCCCTCCATCCCTTTGTTTCTTTTTTCTTTTTTTTAAGGCGGCCTTCAGGACGCTAAAATGCTTGGTTTTTCTTCCATGTTTTCTGTTTGTAAGTAGCCAAGTAACCTCCATCTGACCTTATGTTTTTCCATTTATTGCTTACTTTCCATCCTTTGTTGTAGTTACCTCATTTTTTTCCTCTGGTGAGATTGTCATTCCTGTCCACATGGTGACTTTATCAGGTACACTTTGTAAATGCATGGTTGTCGGCAGCGTTATTTTCATGGCACCATTCTCCAGAGATTTCGATCCTTTTTTTATTTCGGGGTTCATACAAACAAGAATGGATAATTCGGTTCTCGGCAACCAAATTCTGACCCCTATCACATCAATGTTGTCATGAGACTTGAGGGACAACTCAATTTCTCTCAAACAGTAGTCTCTTCTACTTCAAGGTTGGACAAGAGCGGGGGTCGGCAACACACGGCTCCAGAGCCCCATGCGGCTCTTTAGCGACATCTAGTGGATCCCTGGAGCTTTACCAAAAAAAATTTAAAATGGAAAAAGATTTTGAAAGTCGGCTAATAGAGCTCCAAAAAAGGAGAGCTGTGGTGTTGTTTTTTTAAAACGTACACTTTATTTATGCTTTTAACGGTCTCGACAAACACAGACACGTCTGCGTCCGACTCTGTGCCTTCTCTCTTCTCGTTCGACTTGAGAGGCGTTCAAAGACAGTATCCGAAAAATGGAAATTAATGATCACTTCACTGACTCTAAGAAAAGCGAAAATAATGCACCAAAACAAAAAAATCAAGCGAGGGAATCACAAAATAAATTCGATGTGGGCGTTTGTGAACACACACCAAAGGAATGAATAACAAACAATTCCGCGTCTCCTACATACATACGACATGTGCATCCCTCATTGTAAGTTTTATAGAAGGCTTTTAAATTTTTTGTGGCTGCAGACATATTTGTTTTTTTTTTGTCCTATATGGCTCTTCCAACATTTTGGGTTGCCGATCTCTGGCCTAGAGAATGAACAACATTTTCTAAGTTGTTCAAGATTATTTTCTTCAAACTTATACACTGTCGATCTACTTGCTTGGCCACTCTTCTGCGGTATGAGTAAGTTCTCGTCAATTATGGCCAAAGTACCAGTTCGTTGAACAGTGCAGTTTGAATGCACTCAGCTTTAGTCATGAGATTGGCTGATGACAATTTTGATGCGAGAAGCAGTTAAACATGTGTACCAAATAAAGTGGCTGTTGTGTCCACATCATCAGCTTTTACTTGCTCTCAGCTGGTTGCTGCACAACGAGAGGTCTTGTGCAGATTCAGTTACAGTAGTTGTATTTGTTTTAAAGGAATACAGTGACTTATTGATTTAAAAACAAAAAAGCACGATCCAATTACTAAATGCGTTGATGTAATTTTTTGATGTTGTTATGGAAAAAAAACTGTGTCGAACACTCTATCGTTCATGCCTGTATGGTGTAGCACTTGTGAGTGATTTTTTATTTTTTATTTTTTCAGATTTTCTTAGATTGTGGTGAAAGATGCATTCAGATCTTAATGGAGGATCTGATTCAGAAAGATGTCGCTCTACATGATACTATGTTTCTAACAGAAATACTATGTTTCTAACAGAACCAAATGAAAAATGTTTTTTTTTTTTTAATTGATGAGCAATTCTATCTTGATTTTCAACAATCCAGTGTTTTAAGATTGTTGAGGAATTTGGAATTCAACCCATGCATTGGATATGAATATGAAAATGATTTGTTATGCTTTCAACCATCTATTTAAATACATTTCACTGCAAAAAAGACACTAAACCAAAACTATCCAATTTTTTTTCCCCGAGTCAGTGTATTCCTTTAATTGATTTAGCAGCTTTTGCATGTGTTTTTGTGTTAGCCGCAAACATTTACGTGTGAGTCTGTGCCACAAGTGTCACTGTTTGGAAATGCAAAGGACGAAATGGTGTCAACTGGAAAGTATAGAAATGCATCTGGAAACCTCAATTCGTCACAAACGAAAGTGTGCGTAGCTCCAGGATAGGAAGAATCATCAATTAACCACGAACATTTTTTTAACAGCAACTGTTACACAAGTATTAAAAAAACCAAAAAACACTCATGTAATGCAACTTGAAAACAAAGCGAGCGTCACCCTCACTTTGTGTTCCTTGTCGAAGAGGGTAAACCAATAGACTGAGACACAACAACAGTCACACAAGGCCCAACTCAAACTCCTTTGTATGCAACAAGTAGGCAACAGTATGTTCCTCTCAAGTCAGCGGGTATGGGAAAGGTATAACCTGCCAACATAAAAAGCAGTAGTTGCGCTAAAGATTGCTTCGTCAACGTTGATCAGTCACGGGGCTACTGGCAACCATCCCCAACTGGCACGATGGAAGAATTTGGTAAAGCTGAACAAAAGTCCAACAGCGTAATCTTTTCTGCTTAGAGTGTAATTCTGTTTGATTCTCATAATACTGTTCTCCTATCACTGTTATCCTCTCCTAAAAAGGGCCACCAAAACTACGACGAGATTTAGTTGTGTTTTTTTAAACGCCACTGAATGTTTAAAATGGTTCTTCGGGGCTTTCACCAGTCGCCTGTGCGCTGGCGGCTACTTTGTGTGCCTAATGCAATCTCACCTGCTGTAACAAAAGAGCACTTGTTTCACCTACTATTCTCTGTACAATGTATTTGGTGTGGCTGCATGGTGGGGTGCAGAAATTAGCTCACTTCATCTTAACACTGAGGTGTGTGTTGCAGAGTGTGAAATGCTGTGTACTGATGAAAGGCTGTAAGTTCACAAATAGGAAACTGTGTGCCATGGTGATATTATTCAAACAAACTATTTCCGTTTCCCCCACTAATATGTTTTTAAAACATTGGCAGTACACTTGGGTTGGAATTTTGAGTAAAACCATGGCACATAGCGACTTCATTAAATTGCCTTCTCCTTAATTTGAAGAAAGAATCTCTTGTGATAATTGTATCTAACCGCCTCCTTCCAGGTTCTGTGCATGCTACATCCATAGCGGCAAGTCGTGTGGAGCAGGCATTGTCTGAGGTGGCTTCCTCCTTGCAGAGTAGTGCCCCTAAGCACGGTCCCCTGCACCCCTGGTTGACTCTGGCTCAGATCTGGCTGCATGCAGGTACTTACATCTACTGTTACTTGATGTCACACTCCAGTGGACCCCCCCACAAACTCACCGTTCAGCACCTGTGGATTCACTTAGTAACAGATTTAGTTTTTCGTGGAAAATACTTATTGGAGATTCATACTCGTTTTTTCAAGGATTTCTTTGGTTTAAAAAGTGTGCGTGTGCGTGCGCGCGCGTGTGTGTGTATATGCTTGCACGTGGGCGATCAGGTCGTTCGTGAGAAGTTGGTCGCTTCAAAAGTCGATCTTTGGCCAAAAAAGTGTGTGTGTGTGCGCGAGGAAGGGGTATGATGTGGCTCTTTGCTGTAACTCAGTAAAAAAAATGGCTCTTCGTCTCTGACTGGTTGGCCACCACTGGTGTAGAGAGAGAGAGAGAGAGAGACGCACATACATGCACACGTATGCCACGAAGAGCAACAGCCATAACGAACCCTAACGTGGGCGAAACAGAAAAATAAACTTGATCCAAGACAAGACTGAATTGGAATGTTAGCCTTACTGCTCGCTGTTTAAAGTCACATTTTAAAATTCCTTCCCATCTTTGTCTCCAACAGCTGAGGTCTACATCGGCATGTCGAAGCCCGCCGAGGCATCAGCCTGCACTCAAGAAGCCGCCAACCTCTTTCCCACATCGCATAACGTCCTGTTTATGAGGGGGCAGATTGCAGAGCTGAGGGGCAACATAGACGAGGCGAAGCGCTGGTATGAAGAAGCGCTGTCCATCAACCCCACGCATGTCAAAACCATGCAGAGACTGGTAAGATATGTTTGCACACACACACACACACACACACACACTCGATTGCGCTACTGTCTTTAACTAGTGTTCATGTGTGTGTCCCGTTTTTGTCTGAAGTGTCTGCAGGCCCCTATGTAATTTAGCCTGCATCCTGTGGGAGTCTTTAAAAGATTGTCTCATTCACCGAGGGATAGAGCTGTATACAATTGGGAGAACTCCCCACCAGCTCTTCCTCATAATTACAATCCGGCACTCAGAGCAACTGAGATTGATTATGTCGCTCAAAGATGCATCAGGATTCCTGAAAGGGGGCCGAGACCTAAACCATGAACCTTCCAGCTGCTGTGAAACACGACGTTACAATTGCTGCCATACTTTTTAAGTTTCATCCCAGTTAGCCACCGTGTTGAACGGCAAGGGCAACAAACAATCATGCAGATAGATCGTGGTAGGGTCCACTCCCAGCTTAGTTTGGAAACGGCGGGAAACGGTGTTCTTGCCCCTGCTCGTTGTCCTCTGGATACTCTGGCTTTCTCCCTCATTTCAAGTCAAGTCAAGTCAAGTCAACAGTATTTATAGAGCACTTTCAAACAGCCATCGCTGCATACAAAGTGCTGTACATGGAGCGATTTAACATATACAATAAACAGTAAGACGAATCAGTAATAAGTAATAAGTAATAAGGCGGTAGAAAGCACCAAGCAGTAAAACCAATAGCAAATCTAAGTCATGCTGAGTCAAACGCCAAAGAATACAAGTGAGTTTTGAGGATTTCAAAAACAAGCATGTCAGATTCATTGAAAACTTTTCACTTCCTGTAGGTTAAATACCAACCATTCCTACTGTAAGTATGAATGCTTGTATACTTGGTAATGTTGTGTTCGCCGCGTGAGTGGCTGCCTTTCCAGCAGCTCCTATATTTTGTTGTTCTACTTCTTCCTTTCATAACTTTGCTGCTGTGAATCAAGAATTTCTCCATTGCGAGACTAATAAAGGTTTTCTTATCTTATCTTAATGTGATCATCTATTACCCTCCATTTGTTGTCGACAACCATGATAAAGATATCTCTCGCAAATGTTTGGGCAGTGGCCCCGTACACAAGCTTGGCGGGAATCAGTTGACTAGCTTTTGATTTTCATAACAAGCATAACTAGATTGGGTGTGTCGCCTCAATTGATGCACGGATGTGTCTCCCTCTCAAACAAATACGCTTCACTTCAAATAAACGCCGTGGCAAAAAAAATAGCAGCTCGTGCCACCGGTTAGCTGTAATTATTATTATTTAATTATTTATTTATTTTAACCGCCATGTGTTACACTTGGATCAGGTTAGGTCTGCTACAGACTGATTATCCCCCACGCTGATGAATATAAATAGTGTGACACTTAAAATAAAGCCTGTAAGTTGAGTAGATAAACATCCCCAGCAAGAAATATGGTACTTAACATGTATGCATATCGCAGATGTGACAAAGTCAATATGCACATTTTCTGCCATCCTCAGGGTCTTATTCTCCACCAGCTGCAACGCTACAGTCTGTCGGAAAAAGTCCTGAGGGATGCCGTGCAGGTCAACAGGTAGGTGTCTGCATGTCGGTGTCCAGGGAAGCACTTCTGTCTCCCGGGATAATGACCAAGCCCAAGCCGTGCCACTAAATTCTGACAGGAATTGACGCTCTGCCAAACAGAGGTTTTAGACTGTACTCAGAAATACCACAAGATGGCGCTAAAGGACTTATCTCCAGCTGTGTCCGCATGATTGTGTTTTCAGGCGGCCACACGTCGGCCATCACTTGTAAAGTGGCTCAGCATCATCACCCAGCCTTTCTGATCATGTCATTGGGTGGGATACTCCGTGTAGTGGCGGTTGTTTGATTGTTGCTGAATGTTATTTAAGTTTCAAGCCTGGTAAATTACACAACCGAGTCAGTTTTTGTTTCCTGTCCAATTTCAGTTCAGCCATGACCATTTGATTCAAATTTTAAGGTTACCGCTGTACATCGTTCTAAACATCGATATGTCATTTTCTCTACTACTTGACATATCTCTTTTTGTACTCAGTACGGCTCATGACGTGTGGAACAGCCTTGGTGAGGTGTTGCAGGCTCAAGGGAACGCCGCCGCCGCCACCGAGTGTTTCCTCACCGCTTTGGAGCTGGAGGCCAGCAGCCCCATCCTCCCCTTCACCATCATTCCAAGAGCACTATAAAACATACACACACAGTGGTAGCATACTGGAACACAAAAATGGACCTCTGAGAAACACACCAAACACGCAGTACGCCTGCATCTCACACACACACACACATTCGAGGCAAATGACCAGGTCTCCCCCTTCCCATCATGCCTTGCTGTGACCACCTCTGGTGATGCTGTTTTGTCTTGTGTTTGTGGTCTTGTTTCTGGTGCATTTTGACTCTGACATTTCCTACATGAAGAACAAGACTTGAAATGGTGTTTAGGTCATTCACATGCTGTACTTGAAATAGTTGAAGCACTGACAGCAAATACAAGGAACACAAGTGTGTATGTCTTGTTGACACCAGTTTCCACGCCAAGCGATTTGATACATCAGGCCATGCATGCGCGTAAACACGCATGCGCACAGATATTCACATGCTGCTTGCCACTGAGAGCTGGCTTGAATCCAATTTGCATTTACACGACACATTGCTTTTTCACGGTATTGCAACGCAAGTCCTTCCACATACAAGTGACCTGATTAAGCAGTGTTTTGACATACATCGATCAGCCAATTTATTTTTATTTTTTTCTTCAGTCGCGGCGAAAATTGGTAGCAAGCAGCGTTTTGCTCAGGAGGATAAACGGTTTAGAAAATGGATGGGAGAATGATTAATTATTCCCTCTCAAAATCCAAGTTCCATGTTCCCTGAAGTTATTTTGAATAACTGGATTAATGAGATATTAAATAAATAAAGCAAAATATATGTTCATAGTCTTGTAAATTATATTTTGCGTTCCACGGTCTTTGCCTCCGGTTTGAGGTCGCAAAATTTTGACCGCCTTCCTCGAACTAAGCATTAGTTGTGGCCGTCATTTTCTGTACAGTACAGTACTGTATTTATTCTGCGCGCCCCCTCGTGGCCAAGGCCGCACACCAGAAAGGGGGCCCATTGAATGCAGGCATGATGTCTTGATGCTGAACCTCTTTCGTTACAATCTATTTAATTATGTCGATGCTGTAAAGTGCCATTTTTCTCGTTGAAACCCCTTTTTGTGTGTGTGTGGTCAGGGCTTGAAACATTATTGGCATTTCCATTTATTTCAGTGGGGAAAGATGATTTGCGATGTCAGATAAAAGCGTAGTCATGGAAGATATCAAACTCAAAAGTTAAGACCTCACCGTACCTAGAATTTTTTTAAGCATAATCACGTTTACATTTCCCAGTTGTTTGATACAAATGTTCCTTGTATGTTGTTCATCTTCCCTTTGCCATTCGTCTCACTTTACAGCAATAAGGTAGTTGCATTTATTTGCCAAGATTAAAATGAGATTAAACCGGAACTCGACCTGAAGCTCCAGCCGATGGCAACGTGCCTACCCTGTGCACAGCTACGTTACAGGCCCGAGTTTCATATCACCGGTTGATCACAGAAGCAACATTTATGTTCTCGTGGTGTAAATAAACATGGATGCTCGTAGTGTACACAAAATTTGATTGGCACTGAACATTTGCGTACCAAGCAAATCACACACAATTTTTTTTTATCTTATTTAAGTGTGCTGACATTGTGAGCACAACCCACAATTATGTTTTTAGGAACACAAATCATTACCAGTGCTGATTACCAACACTGAGAAATAAGAATGGTGTTAAAATGAGGATCACGGTGTGCGTCATTCTTTTACATTTATTTTGATTTGTTGTTTATTTTTAATAGTTGGTCACAGCAGTCACTAAATGGAGTGACAACTTAAAAGTTTTGGGGGAAAATGTCAAAGTCGTCATGCAACCACTGCACCTGCTGTAAACGTCGTTCGGTTTTTGTTTTCACAACAATGTATAATGGTTGTATATTGTATAGTGCCATGTGTATTATTATTTTCAAAAGTAAATTCAAATTCTATTTTCTTCACAGAGCGTGATTTTACTCAGATGATTGATGTAAGAGGAATGTGTACGAATTCGGCTTGTGGCTCAGTGTTGTGCCCTTTATGCTTTCATGAATGAGGAACGATAAACGTATAAAAGTCAAGTTGGTCTCTTGAGTGTTTTTGAGTCAGTGAATTCATTTTGAAGTGTTTTAATGTTGAATTCATTTTGAAGGGTTTGTATCACTGCGGGCAGCCAGGTAGTCCAGTGGTTAGCACGTCGGCTTCACAGTGCAGAGGTAGCGGGTTTGATTCCAGCTCCGGCCTCCCTGTGTGGAGTTTGCATATTCTCCCCGGGCCTGCGTGGGTTTTCTCCGGGTGCTCCGGTTTCCTCCCACATTCCAAAAACATGCATGGCAGGCTGATTGAACACTCTAAATTGTCCCTAGGTGTGAGTGTGAGTGTGAATGGTAGTTTGTTTCTGTGTGCCCTGCGATTGGCTGGCAACCGATTCTGGGTGTCCCCCGCCTACTGCCCGAAGACAGCTGGGATAGGCTCCAGCACCCCCCGCGACCCTAGTGAGGATCAAGCGGCTCGGAAGATGAATGAATGAATGTATCACTGCGGTCAAGCCAGCCTCCACTCGCAAAAAAGTCTGAAATGGTCTACTTATTTGAAATTTGGGACTCTCAATGCATAATGGGACTCATACTTTTCTGATCAGCGAGTCCCTGGGACTCACTGCCGGTAAAATTATCACTGCAGAGATTACCGCTTTTTCTGCACTCAGTGATTGACTTCTATGCTCAACTTGTGTTCCGTGCCATGTCATGCCTGTTGAGTGTTGATTTACTTCACATTAAGAAACTACTGCACTAAAACAATAATTCAGAAATGTATATCATATGCTTTTTTGTTTTTCCCAGTATAAATAACACATACCCTGACTGTTCTACTCTTTGAATAAAAACACTTCATTCAAGCGTTAGGGAATGATTATGCATTAAGGAATAAGAGGCCTCTGAAATGTGGCAAGGGACCCAGGCCTCTTATTCTCAAATGCATAATCAGATTTGGACGGGAGGTGTCACGTTGGAAAGCCGGAGAGCTGTAGTTATATATAGTTATAACCAGACTTAGAGCCCTCACGGGATAACAAACTTTCAATTTTTAGGAATTTTTTCAAAACGGCCGAAAATATCAACATGTTCACATCAACTTGTTGGGACCCAGGTGACCTTGACACATTTTAGAGGCCTCTTATTCCCAAATGCATAATCAGATCCGGACGGGAGGTATCACGTTGGAAAGCCGGCGAGCTGTGGTTATCCCCAGACCTACAGCCCTCACGGAATACCAAATTTTCGATTTTTAGGAATTTTTTCAAAACGGCCGAAAATGTCAACATATCAGATGAAATTGATGTGTAATTACCATTGACTTTATTTTCTATCTCCACTTGAGAACACTTTTTGTGCTGACAGCCAAGAAATTGCTTATTTTACACGTATATTAATTTATTTTAACCCGAACAAATGACGTTTATGCATGAGTGGTGGCTCTTTTATTTTGAAGGTGGCCAACGCCGCTCGCTGGCGACACACCACCGTAATGCAGAACACTGGCAATCGCAGTGGCGGCTCACTTGACTTCAATTTTGCGAGTGGGAGGCTGGCTTGACCGCAGTTTTGTCTCTCAAGTGAGTTTGTGCCTATGCGTGCGTGTCCGTCATCCTTTGTGTGTCTTTTATCAGAGGATTTCACAGCACTGACAAGCCTTTGTCCCACGGTGTCAATCACGCACACGCTCCCCCACTCAACTCTCGGGTAACACTTGGTGTTATTTCCCTACGGTCATGACCCGTCCATAGACTATAATTCAAAATATCAAAATGAAGGATTTTTAACTCGAGGGAAGAAAAAGTACAATAATTTAATATTTTAAATGGATCAAAGTAGATAAAAATATCATTTATATTCCTTATATTACAGTAACTTTATATTGCTTGCACTTTTCAATTGTGTGTGTTCTATTAAAATTTTCCATGAAAATTCAAAAATCCATGTTTTGTGTGTGGGGGGGGCGTTATTGATAAACACAAGTACAGTATTGTCATTCGGAATAAATTGAAAGGATAGACACCATATTTTACTGGACTAAGCATTTAAGACCACATGAAAAAACTTTATTCCGCCCCCCCAAAAAAAGATTAAAAATAAAAACGAATTAATCTACGACACATGCGTTAAAATGAAAAACAAAAATCACAAGATTTTTCCCCAACTTACAAGCGTTTATGCTAAATCGTTCAACGTGTTGCAGTGAAAATATTGCCAACTTCCTAAAACAGCGGAACCAAAACGTTTTGGACCTCAGATCGACTTTTCGATCAACACCACAAGCAGAATCTGATAAGAATTCTTTCTCCAGTATGACTCAAGTGCATGTGGCCCGACTCATCCTGCCACTAGCCCGTGGAAAGCCGCATGCATGAAAAACACAAAGCGGGCCGACGGGAGCAACAAGCCGGTGCATGTGTCGCTTTCGTTTTGAAGTGTGTATTCTGTCCATGTTTGGACATGTTGCACAACTTTCCCATGCCAGCCCTGGGAACGCCCAGACCCTGCTTCTTCTCCTCATGCTTGCAAGTTAACCTTTTCACCCGAGAAACATCTCCAACCTCAAAATGATGTTCGGAGGGACACTGGATATGAAACCAATACAAAGTTATCATGCTGCCCAGAGCCAATAACATATATCCTACTGATGACACTGGTCATTTTGGTCTCCACTCCTCCATTGATGTGGGGTTTGGCGTCAGGCTTCGCTAAGACTGTTATTTCCTGTTGTAATTTGTTTGACAGTTCTTGTGCTTTGCGCAAGATAGATATTGACGCAGATGATTTTGTGATCACAATATCAATTGTGATCAAGAGAGGGATTGTTAACTCATTCAGTATCAGCCGATTCTGGACCAAGTCTGGAAAGACGTTTAAAAACGTCTTTGGGAGTGAATGAGTGAAGGTATTATTCCTCTCTGTTAGTTGGATTTGAAAGAAATAAAGAATGTAGAATGCTGTTGAAGGTATTTCCTGCTCACTGCGTTTACAATTACCTATAGTGCCCCTCGACCCTCACCACTTCTAGCCCCCCCCCCCTCCCCATCCATCCATCGGACATGTTTAACATCAAAAGAGGAACTGTTATCTCAAGTACCTGTGTTCCTGCCATCGCACCATGGTTGGTAGTGGTGGTCCGGTCTCACCTCACCACTCCCAACTTCTTCCAGCCACACCGGGTCAGATGACATGTTACTTTCTTTGTTTCTGGGATTTGCATGAGAGGCGTACCTCCCCGCCTCTCATTATCATATTGTCGCTATGTAATCTCATGACTGTGCTTCTTCTACGGTTCCTGACTGAAATCTGGAAACCTCAGGAGCCCAAATCGATTCGTAAACTGCAGAAAAATAAATTAAACCCTTTGAAGGAACTGTTCATTGACTCCAGCCTGCATTTGGATAACCAACATCCTCATCATCCGAAATTAACGAACACGCGAAGGAAGAGAATGGCCACTCTCTCCCCAACAGTTTTTAGAGCTGGTTAAATATGGACAAATCTGATGTATGCGGGCACTCATTTCCAAGTTGCCTATACAGAAGTGTACGTGCAAATGTATTTTATTTTTTATTTTTTTGCAAGAAGAGGTAAGTGAAACATTCGACATATTCTTTGTTTCTGCGCATCTGCTTCATTTGGAAGTCATCATCGTGACAAACTCTGGAAACACACAAACAAACATACCACAAGACAATATCAAAAATTGAGACTGGTGCCATATCGCAAATGAGAGTCGCAAAACGGGACAGTGTACCTTCATAGTTGACCTGTCCGTCACTGTCCAAGTCCGCTTCTCTGATCATCTCGTCCACTTCCTCATCCGTCAGCTTCTCGCCCAGATTAGTCATCACATGACGCAGTTCCGCCGCGCTGATGTAGCCGTTGCCGTCCTGTCGAGTCGCACGCGCGAGCACACGTGAGCGGCGGAAGACGATGGAGGAGCGCAAGACGGACTCGCCTTGTCAAAGACCCTGAACGCCTCCTTGATCTCCTCCTCGCTGTCGGTGTCTTTCATCTTTCTGGCCATCATCGTCAAGAACTCGGGGAAGTCGATCGTCCCGTTGCCTTCGCACCAAATCACGTATGATGCAACGAAGAAAGAAGACAAATGGCGACATGGGGCGGCGGCGTACCGTCGGCATCCACCTCGTTGATCATATCCTGGAGTTCGGCCTCTGTGGGGTTCTGACCCAGCGACCTCATGACGGTGCCGAGCTCCTTTGTGGTGATGGTGCCATCTCCGTCCTTGTCGAACAGGGAGAAGGCCTCCTTGAACTCTGCGCACGAGGCGAGGAAGGCGTCAAACCTCGCTTCAAAAAGCCAATCATCGGTTCGCACAATACTTTGCCATTGGAAATAAGATAAGATAAGATAAGAAACCCTCTATTAGTCTCGCAATGGAGACATTCCCAATTCACAGCAGCAAAGTTTTGAAAGGAAGAACGAGTGTTCTGCCCACAGTAAAAGTTTTGGGCCATTTCATTAATAGTAATTCCGTTTAGAATATTCATTTAGTTATTGCGGTGCATTGTGGGTAGCAGACGTCATGTTTCAACAGACGAGTCATTACAGAAAGTCTGACCATGGTCGTTGCAACAGTTATATTCCTGTCGTTTCACCTTAAAAAGCAATGGCTTAAAGTCTGCTCGTGTTTATCATTATTTAGAAATGTGTTTCAGAGATTGTTTTCCCTCAATTGTTGTTATTGGAAATTCGCTAGCTTATAGTATTGCTAACGACGTAGCGACGATGCTAAATCGGTGTTAACAAGCTAATTAGCATGCGAAGGTGCT
Source organism: Hippocampus zosterae (assembly GCF_025434085.1). Lineage (NCBI taxonomy): Eukaryota > Metazoa > Chordata > Actinopteri > Syngnathiformes > Syngnathidae > Hippocampus > Hippocampus zosterae. Next base: position 17,979,212 of record NC_067464.1, on the reverse strand, counting down.
GCGAAAATGCTTATGTTTATCGTTGTTTGTCACATTTTGAGCTGTATTTATGTCCTTTGTTAAACACCTGACGATTTGTGTTGTATTTGTGTAGAACAACAAAATATAGGAGCTGCTGGAAAGGCAGCCAATCTCGCGGCGCCATTTTGAAGTCAAAATGACAAAAATAACACAACACAGGACACAGACAATCGTGCAATCTTCACCACTTTTCTGCATACACTTTGTTGTCTGAAGCAGTTATAGATAAGAGGAGAGGATCAAAGTGTCCTTTCAGCAATGGATCAGAGACGTCATGCTGAAAATGTGCACACGTCTGCTACAAGCGAAGATTTGAAAGCAAACACGAAGCTGTAGCGTCCATTGACGAAAAGAGATTAGTTCACTTCTCCTATCCCAAATTCACTTTGTTTTATTTATTTACAAAAGCGGTTTGCTCATTAAATTATTTTTTTTGGGGGGGGGGGGGGTGGAATGATTGGTTAAGAAAGAGAAAGAGAGAGATCACTTGTCCAAAATGTTTAGCTCTTTTCACCCTCGTGTAATTGCGTTTTTAGACAGCTTAAAAAAAAACAAAGATGCAATTTAATTTTATTATTTCTTCAAAAGCACTGTCAAAGCAGTTTGTTTTGTTTGTTTTTTTGTTACCAAAAATGTTTTGTCAAATTCACTTGCACTCAGTACTGTATTTTCCTCACTATAAAGGCGTATCCAAACACATCCAATTTTCTCAATAAGCGGACAGTGTGCCTTGTAATCCGATACGACTTACATATGGATCAATATTCGGATTTCTTGGACGTAGTATTTTAAATGTTCTGTAAAGCGCTTTGTTACAACTGCAGCGGTTGTGAAAGCGCTTTATTAAAAAAAAAGTATTGTATTGCATTCCCTTTAGCGTAGCTCCATCTAGTGGAGGCATAATGCAACCGCAGCCACTATAGTAGCTTCTATTCTATGTGCCTTAGAATGCGGCGCACGCTATATTTGAAAAAAATTTAAACTAGGCCAGTCATTTAAGATGTGCCTTATACTCCGAAACGCCTTATAGTGCGGAAAATACGGTCGTTAGCTTGACAAACTTGAATGTATGAAAGGAGTGCTTTCTTACCGGCGATCTGGTCCTCTGTTAGTTGGTCAGCCTACAAAAAAAAGGCACCATTAGAGATATGAATCCATTATTACCCTTCACAAAAATATTCCCGTCTACTTTCAACCCACAATGTCTAGACGTGATCTTGGTTTCAAGTAGGCCAATACGCACTGCACCCTTTGAAGTCAAACGGACTTTTCGACTGTCAGTTTGGGTGTTTACAAAACAACAGCCATGAAGTTGAAGTTGGACAGGTTTCTTTCGTTTTCTCTTGTGCTCGTCTTCATCGAGACTGCAGATAAGGCGAAGCCGATCGCAGCCGGCTTTGGATGAGAAATTGTGGAGACCCTCAAAATATTCTCCAGACCAAATTCAGAGCAGGCCAAGAACGAGCAAGAAGGGCAGACAGGCTTTTGGTGCGGCGATACGTCGCAGAGTATCGTCGAGACGCGGGCACGCAACAGCGTTTAGTGATAAACATTTCTTTCCATCGTGCCGACCGACAGAGCCAAACAATTAGTCGTGGCTAACCAGAGCAGTGATTCTCAACCAGTGTGTGCCGTGGCACATTTTTGTGTGATCATCAGCTGTGCCGCGGGACGTTATCCAATGTCAGTTATTTTGACCCCCCCCCCCCCCCGAAAAAAAATTCAAATTTAAAAAAAAAACATTTTTAGCTCACTTTTCTCTGACAACCACATATAGTAACAGGCAGATTAATCAAATGTTCTTGGAACGAGATGACAGAAGGTACATCATGAACTTGTATATCCACTTTTTTTTTTTGCATTGTTTTGCGAAGTGGTTGTGCCGTGACATTTTTCTCCCATGAAATATGTGGTGACCGAGTAAACAGCAAGCACAACCTTCAGTCCCTCAAAGTGCAGATCGGCGAGGTCCGTCACCAACTTCAGCGCTTTGGGTTCGCTTTTTTGCTTGCCGAGGCCACTTTGTCGTAAGCCGCCTCCTCCTTTCCGCGGCTTGGATCCCGCGCCTCCGCTTTTGCCGCTCAGGCCATCCAGCGCTGCCCGCGTGGCCACCAAGCTCTCGGCCAGGCACTCCGCCCGCTTATTCGAACGGCCCAGCTGCTTTTTCACCTCGGCGAGTTCGTCTTTGGCCACGCGCAGGTCGTTCCTGGTGTCCCGCATCTCTCGGACCAGAGCGTCCACGCGGCCGGACGAGCACTCCATGAGGATCTGGAGGAAGGCCCTGTAGTTCCTCTCCTGTTGTTGGAGGAGTTGCGCGTAGAAGTGCTGCTGCTCATCCAAGAGGTTGTAGACAGACCGCAGGCTGACAAACTCATCCCCTATCGGGTAGAGCGTGATGTTTTTAGGCAGCATCATGAGGTCGGAAGAAGGGCAGGAAGGATCCTCGAATGGCAAGTTTTGGGCATTCAGAGTGGCTGACAGGCAAGTGAATGGCAACGCCGGATCCTTGCAAGACCCGACTTGACTTGGAATTCTTCAGAATAGCTGCTCCTTCCACTCTGCGGACATTCGCCCGCTCGACAGAAGCTCGTTTCTGGCCTTGAGCGCAAAGGCCGTTTTCCTGTCTGGGCTGCATCTGACCTGCCCGTGGCCGTCAAACTTGGACGGAGGATGACGGCACAGTCAAAGCCGTCACCTCCGTCTCAACTGTGTTGCCGTTCACAAGAGATGAGCGTCAGTTGGATCTCCTGGAGTGGATCGGTTGATGGGTAATCGGAGCTGCTAAACACGCTGCGGAAAGAAACTCGATACTAGTGGGCACCCGACACTGCCGCCGTCCATTCGGGCCCCCGTCAAAGCCCATCACAGCCGCGCCTGTGCCGCGCGCAGGTCGAAGGGAGTGTAAAAGAGCGACAGGTGGACATCAAATAGGTCGGGATGCCGGCAAAGTGCTCGAAAAGCAGGATTCATTCATTCATTTATTCATTCATTCATCTTCCGAGCCGCTCGATCCTCACTAGGGTCGCGGGGGTGCTGGAGCCAGGATTGCAATTCAACTATTTTGTTTTGCTTCTCAAATCAGCACCAAAAGTTCTTATCTGGTGCTCATTTTTTTTCCCAATCCACCGACCTCAAAGACACAGTGCACATGCGAGCAAAGTAGAACCCGCTGGCCACATCAGCCCCCCGTCAGCCGTCTCTGTGGCATGTCAGACTAAAATGTCAAATAGGCGCTGCTTTTATTTTGATGCGCACGCATGTCAGCAATGCAAACCAACAAAGAGCGGCAACATGTCGACAGTGTTGCCAGATTAACCCTTTCATACACCCGGTAACCTGATAAGATGACAAGATGTCCACTCTAGTAACCGCTGTCTCTGAAAGGGTTCAAGATATCGCCCGAGAGAGAGAGAGAGAGAGAGAGAGAGAGAGATAGAGAGAGAGAGAGGGGTAAGCTTTATATTTTTAAACAAATGAATATTTTATTTATTTATACGGCGTCCGCATTAAAAGTGCAATTTACATGTTTTTGTTTTTTGTTTTAACATTGTAAAGCACATTCTGCATTTGTTGTGGAGCCGATGACATTGACACGGTGCACGAGCCTTCAAAACGATCTGGGTGAGAAATGATGATAAATATGGTGCGCATATTCAATCAATGAGGCAGATCGGTTGTAAGAATATGTCGTTTGTGGCATACTGTCTTGATTCAGTCAATTTTGGCATTATTGTTTTAATGTAGCATCTTGGTCCTTCATTTATTATTATCATTATTATGAGCATCATAATCATAATCATTGTATTTGCATTTTTTCCTCTGTGTTGAGTTTGTTTGTTGCACGTGAGTTTCCTTTTTTTTTTTAAGATTGCGAAATGGTAGAATAAATGTTTAAAAAAAGAGACTGCCAAGTCAAGAACTCAAAGTTTTTAGTAAATTAATAACTCAGATTTAAAAAAAATCTTGTTATTCATATGAATTCATGCTTCATTAGTCTTTACATTAGCAGAAGCCGAACCTACAAGACCAAAATATCTGATATTGTTTATTATAATACAGATGAATTTATGGCTCGGTTTATTAAAAAGTGGCTTACTGCTTTCCAAAAAGACATACCATTTATAGTTTACACAATTGAGGATACGTAGATAGCACGTTACTGTAGGCGTGTGTCCCTCGACAAGCTTTGGTGTCTTGCAAGGCCGCAAAGAATCGCCCACCCCTGACTTGCGGTGTGGAACGGCACAATTCTTTCGCTTAAAAAAAATCTTGAGAGACTGCCAAGGCCGCGGCGCAAACGACTGTCTCGTTGACGACTCCCGGGCAAGTGACCAAGTGAAGCCATGCCACCACGCGAATTGGCACAAGGGCAATGGATCTCAGCGCTTTTATTTTGAAATAATCGTTGCGGCGGCTGGCCTGACTTCACCTTTCCCACTGGATGTCATCCTGACTGCAGGCACGCTGAGTGAGCGGCAATGTGCTTGGTACGCAAATATGCACTGGCGCAATCAAATTTGACGTGCACAGGTGCACCACTGATGTGCACTCTGTCGATAAATACATTTTTGTTGTACTATATAGGACCTAACTCGCTCCTACCTGCGTACGTACACGTACGCGCACGCAGACACAATGGATGACAGGAATGTTAAACATCCATCCATCTCTGGCTGAGCGATATCCATCCATCAATTTTCTGATCTGCTTAATCCTCACAAGGGTTGCAGGGGAGTGCTGGACTATGTGATTGAGAATCATGATATTACAATGGCCAGCAGGGAGCCATGAGCATTTTTCCTCGACCAGACACGGTGACCAGTAGCCAGTCCCGCCTTTTCTTCTCTTTTTTTGGTTACAAAGTTGGAGACGTAAACGGAATGTAATAGTAAGAAGTAAAAAAAATGACCGAATGTGCAGCTGAGCTATTCTGACAAGTCCATCACCATCGCTTGGGTGGCGGTATTTCCACATTAACATGGAGTAAATGACATTTACAAAACATCCATCCACCCATTTTCCGATCCACTTTATCCTCACAAGGTTCGCGGGGGGTGCTGGAGCCCATCCCAGCTGTCTTCGGGCAGTAGGCGGAATACACCCTGAACCGGTCGCCAGCCAATCACAGTGCACACATAGACGAACGACCATCCGCGCTCACACTCACACCTGGGAACAATTTAGAGTGTTCAATCAGCCTGCCATGCATGTTTTTGGAATGTGGGAGGAAACCGGAGCACCCGGAGAAAACCCACGCAGGCCCGGGGAGAACATGCAAACTCCACACAGGGAGTGGAATCAAACTTAGTACCTCTGCACTGTGAAGCCGACGTGCTAACCACGGGTATATACCGGTAATATAGATTATATTATATATTCAATAATAATAACAATAATAATAATAATGTATATCTCACTAAACACCTGATGAATAGCAACAGAAATTGCATGCAAAATAATATCACTATTTTTTTATTTTCAAATCAGGAAGCAAACGTCGACCCCATCATTCTGTGTGCTCTAGGCAGAGGTCACGATTTGATGGTAGATTTGTGCCACCATTACAAGCACCAAAGAAGAAATTTGGAGCACAAAAGTGTGTTTTACGACCAACTTTTCTGAATGGTATTTTTCCTCATAATAGCTGTGGGTTTTTTTATTTATTTCATCTTTAATCAATGTAATTGTTTTTCTTATTTTAAAAAGTTGGGAAAAATTTTATATTGATATGAAATATGTAGATTGTGATTGGCTCAGCACATTATGTTTCTCAAGACGTTTATGAATCTTTAAATTGGCCAGTTCTTTTGACTCTCTTATAGTTGTGGTGACCTCCAAATTCAGATTAATTATAATATTTTAAAATAGAATGAAGCCTTTTTTCCTCCTTGGCCTTAATTTGCAGATTGAAAAAAAATCTATCTATATATTTTTTGATATCAACTGATATGAAAGACTTATTATATATATATATATATATATATATATATATATATATATATATATATATATATATATAAAACTATATATATATAACACCCTACATGCAAGCATCCATTCCCTGAACGGCTCATCCTTGCAAGGATCACAGGCGTGTTGGGGCCTATCCTAGCTGTCTTTGGGAGGAAGGCAAGGTCCACCCTGAAACGGCCACACGTTATTGAAAACACTGCTGACATTCTTGATGGTTTTGCAACAGTTTTAAGATAATCCTTCATTGATCCCAGAGGGAAAATTCAAGTGTGTCACCAGTACACCGTAAAGCAGTACAAAGCTGTTCAAAAAAGGAGGAAACGTGAACTAAAATCTCTGATGTACAACTCTTTTTTTTGGTTTTGTTCTATACAATAATGTTACAAGTGGTCATTAAAGAAGTAGACAAAAAGCAAGCAATGAGTCATTGCGCCTGGAATGAAGATTACTCACTTCATGTTATATGCTTGGGGACTTTTTACATCAAGCAACATTCTAGAATAGCTCACATCTTTTTCTTCAGAGCCTCAATTATCATTCCCTTGAATACTCATGGACAATTACACAGAGTGGAAAATAATCAGTTTTACTGACCATAGACTTTTAGAAATGAAACCAATCCGGTGTGTTAATAGATTTGGTGTAAACACAATTCCAACAAAGAAAATATCAATATCTGACACATTCTAGTCTACATCAGTTACATAAAGGCAGAATCAGTCCGGTGTAAAGTAGTTTTGCTGCACTTGTCCAACTGGTTTTGAAGAGGCTTTGCCAAACTACTCCAGTTTTAACCAAACCGGTTTGGGGGGAGTCATTTTTAGGTATGTTAAACCATGGAACATTAGTCGCTTAAAAGGAATTCAAACCGGCAGCGCCTCAAATACTGTACCACAATTGAATATGCTCAACTTCACCTTAATGCCATCAAGTCTACACAAGGAGTGTCATCACGACACCTTGATTTGCAGGTTCCTATTTATACTTTAAACACGAGTCCAAGAAAACTGGAGGAGCTGCACTGTGTGTGTGCGTGTGTGTGTGTGTGTGCGTGCACACACATGAGCGCAGTAGCAACCACTGATATTGACCAAATCGTCAATACAACAAAAGATCATACCACTTGAACAATCGTATCAAAGTCAAGGCCCGGGGGCCAGATCCGGCCCACCACATCATTTTATGTGGCCCGCGAAAGCAAATCATATGTGTCAACTTCCATGACCCTTGCTTAAATCTGTACTAAAATCTCAAATTTCGCGGTTTACACTCACTTGAAAATTAATTGAACAAATCGTTTGACTGACTTCACAACAAATGAGCCATTGTTTTGTGTGTGTGTGTGTGTGTGTGTGTGTGTGTACAAGTAATAATACAATGTGATGATTAAACATTTATTCGGTTTCACTGTCGTAACGGCCCTCAGGGGGAAGACGTAATTCCAAAAATGAGTTTGACACCCCTGCACTAGAACAAGGACGTTTTTTTAATGGCCCTGCTGTAAACTATCTAACTTATTGCATTATCCCGAACGAGATCTTGATGTTAGCTTTGCTAGGCTTTGCCGGCATTCACGCAGTTCCCGCAAGTGTAAAAGTTCACTCATACTCACCATTGGTGGCGGTGCACTTGTGCGTGGTTGTCTGGCAGCGGAGAGCAAATGGGGCGTCTGCTCTGAAAGGTGAGTCGAATCACTCCACCACACTCGGACGTATTCCTCCGCACTGATTCTGTTCTTCTAATTGACTTTTACGGCGGTTGGAAAACGATGTGCATTACCGCCACCAACTGGTACAAAGTGCGAATCAGCCAAGACAACCGAGCTTGTATTTAAAAAAATAATCAAATAAATAAGCAAACAAAACCAAAGCAAAACGTCAACTGAAAGCCACTTTTAATTAATCTCCGCCTCTGCTGCTGTTGCCAACTGCAGGTGTATCTGCTCCACCCGTACTTCCGTCATGCCCATAAATTGTGCCGTTGCCTTCACACTGCTGTTGATCTTCACAACTCTAATTCATATTCACTGCCAGGCTGCTATATTTACTGTATGGCATTGTTGGAATTTATGGGGTCACCAGGGCGTAAACCCGATTAGCAATTCACAAAAACAACTTTTTACTCAAGTCGTGTTCATTTATCTTCAAGGAAGGACATCAAAAACCACACAAGAGAAGGAATTTCATTTGCTCCTGAATGTCTTTCAAAATCTGGAGTTCAGGTATTTGTACCAAGGATCAGGTCTAGGCTGCTTCTCTTAGCCTCGCAACAGCATAGCGTTCCCTTCATCAGCACTTTTCCAGAACCTTGATTCATTTCCAGCACATCCCAAGCTTGTCCTCAGCTTGCTTCCAGTCTGCCTCCAGCCTGGCTCCCGGCTCACCTCCAGTTCTCCCCCAGGCTCTTGGTCCAGCTCCTGTAAATCCTTCATCCAATTGTCTGTTTTAATATCAGCCGACTCTGGTGTAAGCTAAGATATTTTTGGAGATGGACTTTTTATAGACAATTCAGTGAGTAGTGTAGTGTGACTGATGTGATGTTTTTCATGACACTGTCCTCACTGGGAGTATGTGTTTACAGGTAAAATGACTTAAGTAATTGTATATGGTGCTGATAAATGTAATGATCGAAAAGTGTTGATAATAAAGATCCTGAAGGTCAAATAATAAAGATACTACACATATTAAGCAATATCTGATTAATATACAGTATGATATGCAATTTGACTAATCTAAAAAAGTCACGATCATGAACGCGTAATATAATTCTCACTAAATTACCAGGTGATGGACATTTGGTTAACATACTGACCATGATAGCACCACCAATGTAAATTTAGTAGTTACTGGCCTGAGTGTAATTTGGAATTAATCCTTCATTACATAAAACAAAGAAGTTTGTCTACGTAGGCACACAAACTAAATTCTTTGGACCCCTGCCGACCAATCCAATCATTTCACTGCTCAACATTTTAACAAGACTGCTCGTCGCGGAACGGTTGAGGTTAAAATTGGCGGCACCTAGCGGTCAAGAGAGGAATTATGGACGGGGAGCGTCATACCCAAGGAGGACAACATCGTTCCACTCTGTGGACTTCGGTCTACTTTGTGTCAAGACCAGAGACACAACAGGACAGGAAATAAGAGTGATTTAGAAGAGACTTCAGAAACAAAATCACACTTTAATTCATCAATTCAAACATCAAGACTTCATATACAAATTATAAACAAAATGATATTTATTGAAAATATCAACTAAAAAAACAGCTAAAATGTTTTGTTTTGTTTTTTTTAAATTTAGTTTACTCCTCTCAAGTCCAGGAAGAGACTAGCATTCACATTCATCTGGCGAAATCAATGCAACGTCTTTCTCCTGCTGGACTATCCAATGATAGTTTTGGCGGGGAGTATATTTCAGTCTTCCAGCAGTATGTCAAGTTCTTCTAATGGCAATCGAACTCGCAGCTCTTTCTCTGTCATCAGGTCAACAAACTCCTGGATATTCTCAGGAAATAGCTGCACTGCATCCATGTACAAGCCCTGGTGAAACAAACATTTTTCAATGTATAACACCATTTTCAGAGACAGCGGTGGACAGCTTATCATGTTATCAGGTTACAGGGTGCATGAAAGAGTTAATGCACGCTGGTTCAACTGCTTTTACTTTGCATTAGGAAAAAAGAAGACAGGTCCTGCCTGTGACATACCTTCAGCCAAGGAATATTCTGCAAGGCTTTGTAGAAGAGCCCCTTGGCGTTATCCATCTTACCTTCTGACACCTACAAATACACACAATTTTACACATTTTACACCTTTTTAGTCAACTCACTAAAATGTCTGGCGAGCATCTGGAGAATGTTTGGCAACGTTCGCTACCTTCGCGAATGTTCGCCCCAAAATGGGAAAGGGGGTTAATTGAATCATTTTTGAAAAATGATGGAGCCAAATTATCGCCAAAAAATGTACCCACTGTTGCTAAATTAAATGTTTATTCTTCTCAACCAGCATAACACTCCAATCGTTGAAATCTCTTGAATGATCCATCCAAACATCCATTTTCTGATCCGCTTTATCCTCACAAGGGTCGCGGGGCATGCTGCAGCCTATCCCAGCTGTCTTCGGGCAGTCGGCGGGGGACACCCTGAACCGGTTGCCAGCCAATCGCAGGGCACACAGAAACGAACAACCAGCTGCGTCCACACTCACACCTCGGGACAATTTAGAGTGTTCAATCAGCCTGCCATGCATGTTTTTGGAATGTGGGAGGAAACCGGAGTACCCGGAGAAAACCCACACAGGCATGGGGAGAACATGCAAACTCCACACAGGAAGGCCGCAGCTGGAATCGAACGCGGTACCTCTGTACTGTGAGGTCGACTCGCTAACCCCTCGACCAACGGGCCGCCCACTCTTGAATAATACATTCAATACAAAAGAAACCATCCATCGATCCATTTTCTATACCATTTGTCCTCATTTGGGTGTTGGGGTAGGCCCTGGAGTGGTTGTCAGCCAATCACAGGGAAAATAAAGACATACAATAATTCTAAGTCACATTCACGTGGACAATTTAGAACCTTGATTGAACCTAATGTGTGCATTTTTTCAGGATGTGGGAGGAAAAAAAAAATCCATGAAGAATGGGGAGATCATCCAAACTCCATGACATTCAAACCCCAAACTGTGGCGCAAACATGACACTGTATCCTTCCGTTTTACTAGGCCAATTCATATAGGTGGCCTTTGGAATATTTGTCATCTCACCAGGTAGTGAATGTACATCCTCCAAAGTAAGGGACAGTGAATGCCCCTCTCGGATCCGATGGCGCTTTCGAACAGTCCACGGATACGGTTGCTGAGACCATTCTCTGGCAGGAGACTCAAGGCCGCGCTTTTGTCGCAGGATCTATGGTTGCCATAAATATTTGACACACAATGGGCAAAGAATGAATTATTTCAAAAATTGTCATTATCAGCTGAGACAATTCAGCCCTTTTTCAAAATACGTTGTTGGAAAGTGAAAGTAACACCCTGCGTGCTTCCCTTGATTTTTTTCTCCACTCCTACCTCTGTGCTGCATCCACCAGTTGCTTCCTTTGTTGTTCAGCAACAATAGCAAAGAGCCGTGGCACAACACTATCGTTGTCCCTTGTTACGGAGTGAAAAAAGCGACGTGCCCGGCCAGCACTATGGTAACGGTTCTCCACCTGAAACAGGTCACATGTGAAAGAAGGAGAAAAAGCACGTGGGTGGAGCATTGTTTAGAATTTACCAAGTGAAATTCGCATGGTTTTACCTGTACATAGATGCTCCAGAGGGGGGCACTGCTTGGCCATGTCGAAAGGGCAGAGGTGAGTGTGTCTCTCAGTGTCGCTAGTGGAAATGCACTCACGCTCATGTGGTACTTGAGCAACGACGCCTGCTGCACCGCCACCATCTCACACTCGTAAGCTAACTTGCTAACTAACAGGTTGCTGCCAGAGTGGTCTGCATCAGCGCGAGAGTTCTGGTCAGACGTTATTGTGCGGTAGAGTTCGTCCATCCGCTCTCTGGCCTGGCTGTAGACTGCATTTGCCGCCTTGATGCCCATGGTGAGGTACTGGAACAGAGCATAGCAGCCTAGCAGCCCTTTCAATCTCAGCTTCTCTTCTTGGACATCCACGTGACCTTGGTGTGTAATAATGACACAACATCAGTCACACACAAAGTTTAAAAAATGCACTTTCTTCAGAACGTCGACATTTTTACTGGTATTTCAGATTACTACTATAGTACCTACACCAGGAGGGTCAAACTCATTTCACGTTGTGGGCCACATACGGGCTCGGTAGATGTCAAGTGGGCCGGACCATTACAATTATACCATACTCTGCTATAATTAACCAAAATATGTCTTTCCTTTGTTTTGATCTAAAGAAGCACAAGGACATTTGGAAAATGTTGAACATATCTTTTACAAAAAAATTAATGAGGCACCTCAGAATTCCTTAGACAAATATGCAATTTACTTTTATCATTCACATATATGAATTGCAACTGGTCCCACTGATTGTACAAAGGCACAAAGCCTTAACAAGTAATTGGTATTGAAAAATATAGTAATGCACTTTAAGCTTAAACGAGATTTAGAAAGAAAGGAATTTTAAAATTATTTACACATTTGCATATAAAATCTAAATGTAATCCTTGCCTACACTTTACAAACTAAGGAGAGTGCTATTTAATGTGTAAAGAATAAAGTCTTCACATGTCTTTGAAAGCGTCTGCTGTGTTGGGTCTGAGACTGCGGTTGTCTTCTTCTCTGATCAAAAGAGTGTGACTGGGATCTTGAACGTTTGTCTCATTTTCATCTTTTGATCTGAAACCCAAATGTCTTCCGTATACAACAAAAACAAATGAATTGACCATGCTGTTCCAATATCATTTGGAGGGGACTGTAAAAGTATACCGTGAGAAATTCTCAATATCCAACATGGTCCTGTTAAAAAAACAGCCATTATCTTTTAGAATTTTCTGTGGGTGCTTACTTTTTTTGTCGGCTTGAGGATTGCAGAGGTCTTGATTTAATGCAGACAAAGCGGCAGTCAGAGCTTGTTCGTAAGACCTCCTGGCCTTCAGGATGGCCACCGGGGAGACGGGCTGTGATAACGAAGAAGGCGACAAGGCGTGCCCCTCTGTCAGTGTGGTGAGCACACAAACAGCGGTAGATGCACCCCTGTCGGTGGGAACCCCTCCTGGCCCACTTTCTCCATCCTCCACCTCGAGTTGAGCCCACAGCAGGCAAAGCTCACAAAGGGAGGGGTGACACAGCCCCTTAGCCCCACCCAATGCCGTGGATGCAGAAAACACCTTCCGAGCCTCTTCGATGTTGCCGAGCATCCACTCTAAGTGGGCGAATTCTCGCCACATTGCCAAGGATGAGCGGTTTTCTGGTTCTTTGAGCAGTGATTTGGCAATCCGCTTGCTGATTTTGCTCTGAGAGCGTAAACGTTTTTTGTTGCCGTGCGTGCAACGAAACACCTGGAACAAATATCAAGCGATGAAACGATTATTGAATTGGATTCTCAAAAGGTTCACCAAGTAAAAGTCCCCACCTTGAGTTTCTCATACTGCATCCGGCTGAGCGACAGGACAGCTCGTTGGTCAGATGGAAGAACAGGTAGGAGCATATTGAACATTGCGTTGACAAACTTCTCGCCCTGCTTTCCAAGTCCTGCCCATTTCCTGGTTCCTTGGAGTGTGGTCATGTGACCCACAGAGTTCATCCCGAGGCTTGGCAGGTTGTGGAAAGTCAGAGATCGTCGGGAGTCGCTACCTAAAATGAATTAGTGGCACAGGGTTGAATTCATGTGTCCTTCCTCCTCATGTTGGAACACACATTCAAAACAATTGAATTCAACTTCCTTTGTGATGCAGTGTCTATGCAAAAGTAGTCACAGCGCTTCACTTTTCTCATGTTTTATGTTCAAGCCTCATTCCAAAGCGGAAAAAAAATGATTTCTGTTTCTCAAAATTCTACACACAATAATCCATAATGACAATAGATCTTTTTAAATGTTTGCAAATGTATTAAAAAAACTAATAAATCACATGCACATTAAGTATTCAAAATCTTTGCCACAAAGCTCAAAACTGAGCTGAGGTAATCACGTTTCCACTAATCATCCTTGAACGGTTCCGACAGGTCAAAGGAGTGGCATCTTATCCCCCCAAGATTTGAGGCTGTAATTACTGCTAACGGTGCATCAACAAAGGATTGTGCAAAGGATGTGAAAATGTGGTGTTTTTTGTTTTTAATAAATAAGCGACCCCCCTCCCAAAAAAAAAAAATGACTTCAATTTTGGGATGAGGCTGGAACATAATATGTGGAAAACGTGCAATGCTGTGAATATTAATGGCCAATGATATACAGTATTTCAATTTGTGAAACCTTTTGAATAAAAGTAAAAACACTGAACACTTTTTTTCTTCAAATTTATAGTTGTAGTACTTGTTACTTCGGGACCTAACTATACAGTATATTCACCCTGAGTGAGCAGAGAAAGGTCCTCCATGAGCAGGCCAGGATGACACAAGCCAGCAGATAGCACGGTGTCCACTGGAAGCCCGAGAAATGACAGGAAATGGAGAAGGAAGCGGAGCTGAAGCTCTGGTGAGGACAGGCAAATGAGAGAAGGGCCGATGTCATCGAACAGCACCTTCAGATTGAGAGACAGACCAGGAGTTAAAAATTATCACGGTTGTAATTTCAGTGGTGCATATGATAATATGTTAGCGACAGACCGAATGCAGTAATTCATCTTACCTGTCTCTCTGGGTCCTCACAGTCATCTTCTGATTGGCCCTTGGCTTTTTCAGGTCTCCAAGGCAACCAATGCGCAGCTTCCCGAGATGACTCTACATCCAGCCACACGGTCCACCGTGGCTGGCTGCGGTCCTTCACCTCCTCCTCTTCCTCCTCCTCTTCCTCGTCTTCCACTGTGAACAAACACAGACACAGCAGATGTCATGCCGCTGGCATACAAATCATAACCACCTTTTTCCCAAGGTGAGATGTAATGTGTTGTATTAACCTGGACAGGGCTGCACCCATCCTCCTCGCTCCTGTTGGACCATCCACGCTTTCCAACCTCTTGCATCAAACTCACCAACTCTTGCCTCCCCGCTATCCCAAAATGGTTCAAAGAAGTCAGCCTGCACACATCAACACATACACTGAAGGCAAAGGCTGTTTTTGACATGTGCAATATGTGTGCCATGGGTATGGGGTGGGGGTCTAAAGTGCACCAGAATAGAAAAAAAAAATCCTGCGTAAAATGGGTGTATTTTGTGGAATGGCATGATATGTCTGAAGTATTTATTTGCAAAAGCAAACAACAGGAGCACTGCAAAATACGAGTAGTGTTGTTTATTATGCCGCCAGTGTGCCAACTCTTAACCAGTGAGGATGGTGCTGTGTGAGATCGAACTCAGTCCTGGCTGGTACGTGTGACACCATCGTTACACACAGATTGCTTGTATTGTTAATTCCGGCATGCTAATGTGCAATGTGCTTTATTTGTGCGTTTACCTGTTGCTTGGTGGAAAGTTGTCGTACACTGTCAGGCTTGAAGAACGTAAAGTCGATCATGGATTGAAAGAGAGCGAGTGCCTTCTCGGAGTGACCGGACTGACGGAGGAAATGACACTGCTTGGTGAAGATATCTGAAGGATGACAAAGGATCATACATCAATTACTTCCAATGAGCAGAGAAGCACTCATGATTACATCACCAGCAAATCTCATGCTAGCTGGCCATTTACTAGATGAGCCGGGCCTCATTCATAAACTGTGCCTGTGCACAAATCTATGATTCATCGATCTCTTTGTACTTGAATTTGTGTATGTTCTGCAAAAAACATTTAAAAATAAAATTTAGAACCACCTCAGACCATGTGTACACACAAATAATGATGCCTCAGCCATCAAAAAAAGGCAAGCACAGAGCTTTTTACACAAGATGCACAAGTATTGAAACTGCAATCATTTATGAAATCAATAATCACAATTTTAACAATAACTTCAATCTGCCCTTTTCGAATAACTACACTAATGTTCTATATTACCGTGAAGGACACGTCTGACGACCTTCACCTCACCCCGATGCTGTTCAAGTGCATTTTTATGTGCCAATATAGTGTATGCACCGTTTTTCCGCTACGAGCAGATTGTGCATGTTTGCCTTGATCTCACACTTGGAAATGCATTTATTAGCGAATGAGGCCCAATGAGAGCCTTGTAAATTGTGCAGCCACGAGTTCATACGCCAAAGTATACTGCATGTACTGTATGTGACATATGGACATACCAGCTGATACCACCAGGCTCCATGTCAACAACTTGATCGAGCAATCACATACTGTAAGTTTCGCTTACGAAAAGATAACACTGTTAGCTTACTCTAACCTGCTCATCCCACCTATTTTTTTTTTTTTAAACAAAAACACTGCCTGCTTACATTGCGCAATTTACCACTGGCTATTGTTACCATTAGGCTATTGTTTAATTTCACATTTGACGGGAGGCAAAGCATTCCAGAGGCCTAACAATTTTTTTTTAATTCTTATTTAGTAAACCATGTAGTAATCCTCGACCAGAGGGTCGTTAGTAGCGGTCCAAGCATGTTACCTAGCATATCCTCTTCAATCCCTGGCAGGGCTGGGTGGGACACCATGCTGCCATCCCGGACTGCACTCAGCATGCTGAGACACTTCCCATAAGCCGAGTTCACTTTTGACACACTGAAGTTGCTGAAGTAGCTCTGGGTGAAAAGAAGATACTCCCTCCACAAAGGGCCACTATTTGGGTGGAGAAAGACCTAAAACAAACCATTAAAAAAGGAGTTTGCCTCATTTATTAAGAATCTATGTTCTAAGGTGAAAACACTGAATAATATTTCAACGCAAGGACAATAATCGAACCAGTTTCTTCCATTCTTTAGCCAGAGCTGATGGTTCCCAAAGCTCTTGGCAGATCCTGAGCCTCTCCCGCTGCAGAGCCACACAGCCAGGGTTAGTTGCCACGGCACGCTCGGCAATGCTGAGCTTTTTCTCCAGCACGGCTTTGTACGAAGACTTGCGACGCTCCAATAACTCTTTGCCCTGTTGCTCTTCCTCACCTCCGAAAACTGCGGCACTCAACTCATCCTATAACAGAACAGACAAGATATGGTTTGTAATTTAATGTTTCATGGCTGTGACCTGATCAAAGGTTTAATTAGTTAGGAGAGCAAACAGATCAATACGTGAGTTGTCAGAACTAAGGGCTTAAATCGGGGATGTCAAACTCGTTTTTGTCAACGGTCACTTTGTTTTTCAGGATTCCCTCAGGGCTGTTACGACGGTGAATCCAAATAAATGTTTAATCAATTATTACGTTTGTGTCACCCCAGTGACTCAGATGCTGTGTTGTGGTATGTTTGTGCTTACAAACAATAGTGGAAGAAGTATAAAGAGGTCAATAAGAGACGAAATGTTCTTCAAGTGCATAAAAGTAGGAGGCCAAACAAAGAAAAGGGATCGATGCAAAATAGTCATTTGAAAGATGTCTGGTTGAAATGAAACTTGCCAAAAAAGCTCACACAACATGTTATTCCACCCTGGATGAAGAACAGTGTCAAAGAATCATTATAAATTTGAGATATTGAAGATGAGATTCATGCTCATCATCAGAATATGCAAACTTCTGACCCCAAACGGCAGCATCAGACCAGACAAAAACAATCTGTTTGTTCAAAAGGTG
The DNA here is from genome assembly GCF_025434085.1 of Hippocampus zosterae. NCBI lineage: Eukaryota > Metazoa > Chordata > Actinopteri > Syngnathiformes > Syngnathidae > Hippocampus > Hippocampus zosterae. The sequence continues at coordinate 17,961,937 of NC_067464.1, read as the reverse complement.
AGTCTTCCTACTTGATATCTAATGAATTTCAGCCAGAGCTGGGTGTCCTCGGGTTGCTCTCTCAATTTCCTGTTGAACTCTTCAGTCTGACTGGTCAAATGTTTAGCTTCTTGTCCCGTCTCCGAGTTGTGATTGTCGTGATCTGTCGGGTCCTGCTTTCCCTTCCCCTGCAGCCAGAGGGCAGTGGTGGAGTCGTACACACCAAGCGGATTCACTGATGAGATTTGCGCTCTGCCACCTGTTGCAGTACGGTGAAACCCATCATAGGAGAGATGATGAGAATGTAGTCAGAATGGTCCAGGTACACGCAAAACAAAATAACCAACAAAACAAACAGTGCAGTAGGTTTACCCTGTCTTGGAAAACATGTTGCGGGACTGTCCTACCCTTGTTGAGAAACTGATCTCGCGATGGGGCTCATTCGCTGTTCAAAGGCATTTGTGATTTTGCACAATGAGATTATTTGACACTAAAAGAACCGTTTTCCCCCAATTAATTGTTGCATATAATCTGCTAAATATTGCCTTGAGTGAGATTAGGCAATTTGTGTCGGGGAATAGTTGCAGCTTTCTAATATGTTACTGGGAAGCCACATGAAATCACGCACAGTAACAGGAATGCAATGGCCATTTTAAAGGTTTGACCATAAAGTGGAACCTTGAAGGTTGAACATAATCCAACTATCGAAGAAGATGGCAATCTACAAATGTGGACCTCCAATTTCTTTTTTATTTAGAATGTATTTTCACATCACATGATAGAACAAAGTGGTTCCAAGGTCCAACAGTCACCACCATAAAATCTTTAGTAACTGTACAGGATATGTGTAGAAATTGCACAAGATCAAATATTCTTATTCTTACTGTCCAACAACTGAATATAAATGACAGATGACGCTGTTAAAATGTCATGTAAAAACAATAAAAGTTCACAACCCCAACTTTGATAATGACCAGGGATTGATATTAACAGTGGCCACTACGGGACTATGTGTTGGCTCACTCGATCTCTGATGCTGGCCCAACCGGCCCCAAACAAATTCTACGAATGAATACGATGAAATCAACACATTATTGTAAAACAGAACAGAATTTCCTGTCATTATTAGAAGTTATTTATATATATATATATATACACACGGTATATAAAAACTCTTCACATGCAGAGACTATGCAGCAGGAGGGGTCTGTCTCACTTAAATCCCCTGACCGCTCTTCCTTTGTAGGTGAGAAACCCTTCTGGTGTTCTCCATTCTTCTTTTTACTACTACTATTGTCAACTTAGCAATCTTAGTGAGGAAGCCAGGAGGTACGTGTTTCTCACTTTCCTACATCGCTTTCAGTTACTGCTGAATTGTGCAACCTTGAGATCATTCCATTTTCGAGGTTTACATGGAAATTAAACTACCGTGATGATTTTTGTAAATATGATACCATATGATATTTCTCCACAGTTTGGCTGAATTTCTTACCTGGCTGTCCTTCTCTTTCCCCGACAATGTCTTCCAGTGGGAGAAAAGTATTGGAGTTGGTGACATCACTGCTTTCACAAACTCTTGGTAATGTCTGGAGAGGTGGCTGAGACCTGAGCAGCAGACGACACGCCGGAAAAAAATATCTGTCTGTTCCTTTCTTCTTGTCGCCCCCTTTATGTTTCTTTTTCGTGTCCTCCCAGCGTATTTCTTGTCTGCGAGGATCCAAACCCAGTGATGAATTACCTTTCCTCTTATACCTGCAATAACAGTTTTGAACGAAAAACTTCTGGTCATTTGTAAAAGACAGTGTTGACAATAAAATGTTCAGATCAATCAGAACAAGGCCTTACTGTTCAAATGGCTTTAACTTGGAACATTTTGCGTGCACGTTACCTTGCTACATCTCCTCTGTACAGAGACTTGTACGTCCAGTTGGACGCATCAGATTTACAATCCACACAGAATGGTTGTGCTGTGGGCGACGGGATGTCATCCAACCATGAGAAAGAACTTGGAATTGCAGCAGCCTGTGGACTGTATTTTCAAGAAGTCACATACCATAAACAAAGACGTCAGCAGTCAATGTGGACGATTGTTTGAATTCAAACTGAAGGGACGTCATCCAAAACGTAGAATTTAACCAAACCACAAATGGTGATGTGCATACCGGTCTGTTTCTTGTTTCCGCTTGAGATCGCTTGGAAAGATTGGTTCAGAGTCTGATCCACTGCTTTCTGTTGACCTTTTATCTTTTTCTCTGTGTTTTTTTCTTTTTTTCCCATGCTTTTCATGCTTCTTTTTCTTCTTCGATGGCACAGTGTCTTCATCTTTCCTGTCTAAACTGAATATAAGATAAGATAATCTTTATTTGTATCACAATGGAGAAATTCCCAATTTACAGCAGCAAAATGATGAAAGGGAGAAAGTAGAAGACAATATAAAGCTATTGCATAATAGTCAGAAACGAAAAGGACACTTTTCAAAATTCATTCTGCCTAAAACTCGAAACAAACGACTTCCACAATTTGTTTGTAGATAAAAAAGACCTGCTCTTTATTTGGATGTATTTTGTTTACAAGTTAGGGATAAACACAATAATTTAATGCATTGTGTAGGATAAAACAAAAGTACGTATTCTATTTACAGACATCTAATGATGATCCATCCATCCTTTTTCAGCACCACTTACATTTTTACTTTACGTACAACTGCTCCAAAAATTTTACCTCAAGCCTTTGTGTAGCCCCTCATTTCTCGTCTCCAAGAAGCTACTATGAAGAGACAGAGCATCACTGGTCTGAAAACTCTTATTGTTTAGCCATTTCAGTTCTAAATGAGGAAATGAAACAAAAAAAGTGTTAGAGCAGACTCGAAAAGTAATCACTCTGTATTGACATGTAGTGTAGTATCACAAACAATTCAAAATACAGTTTTCTGAAAACCATCAGTCTGGTTAGTACAGCAAATTATTAGCTGAAATTATTAGGTGACGGAGTTGAAGGAATCCCAAATCGTCAGATTTAAACATTTTAGGATTTGGGATGGCTTGGCTACAGCTAACGAAACATTCAGCACGACTTTGACTTGAACTTCATGACTTTAAATTGAGAAGACATAGTAATACAGAATACAGAGACTGACTTGGTCCATTAACAAAAACTGATGAGATTGACAATTATTAGTACAGCTAAAGACTAAATGCAAATGCTGAGCCAAGAGGCTAATGTTCGAATAATGCTGTGACTGACCATGACTGTATAACTTAAGACTTGCTTACCCAAGTAAACGACTTGACTCGTCTTGCTGCAAATTTAATGGGACCTCGATTTGAATTGATTGATTTTCCCGACAGGAACTTGGGACTTGAGCAAAATTTTAAGGTTAAGTCTTCAGACTTACGCCTTGCAAGACAGTATGTGACTACTCCCAACTCTGCGAATTGATATACTACACACAGTACGTTGTATTAGTACTTTTTGGTGAAATTCAAACAAAGTTGCACTTGCCAGCAGCTACTGTACTACTAACATCAACGTGTGCCTTGAATGGATTAACATCGACATAACATGGTAAAATATTAACACAACCGAATAAATATGATGGTAAAATATTAACACAACGTATAAATATGACAATGAGATGGACATAATTGTTTCACCCATCAGCACTGTCATTTCACAACCCTGAACTGAAAAGTAAAGTTCGCCGTTCACTTAGTAATTCTTATAATGTAACAACAAATATAAATGCACAAATGTAACTCGTCGAATATGAAGACATTATTACCATTGGATGTATCTTCAACTTTGTCGTTGGTTACTCCTGCAAAGGCTGGAAACAGTGCCATATTTTGGTCTGTGTTGATTGGGAGCGTATGGTCGCTGGAAAATGACGTAGTTATGGCGCGACAAAAACAAATCCAATCAACTTCAGTTTAGCCGTGGTCGACTTCCGGGGCAGCAGCATGAAACACGAAGAAGTAAAGGCACAGATCGGTCAATAATTTTTAAATTTAAATGTTGAACTCATAGAAACATAACGTGGGCACAAAATGCTCCTTTGAGAAGCAAATCGAGAATTTTTTTTTATTGAAATTGGAAATGGGGTGGCACGGTGATCAACTGGTTAGCGTGTGGACCTCACAGGGCAGACGAGCACGGTTTGATTCCTGCCCCGGCCTCCCGGTGTGGAGTTTCTACCCGTGCCTGCATGGATTTCTGGTTTCCTCCAACGTTCTAAAAGCATGCATCGTACGTTAAGTGATCACTATAAATCAGAGGTGGGCAAACTACGGCCCGCGGGCCAGATCCGACCCGTTGGTCTTTTTAATCCGGCCCACCGAAGGTTGGTCCACAATTAAGGTTCGATGTAAATGATTGCATTCATTTTATTTGGACTTGTAATGACGGACATTTCACCGCCAGGTGGCGCATTGACTTGAAGTTGCAGAACCCAGGGGGGAGGGATCTTATCGACCACCTTGGACCTCTGTATCGCTCTACTTCTACTGGTCTGATCACAACCCATCTGCAGCAATGCACAGGCTAAAATAGGTCATCAACAACGATGTTGTCTTTTAAAAAAGTATGTTAATACAGTACATTCATGCTTTTGTTCTGTTGGTTTTGATATGGACTGTCAACAAATGCATTTTTTTAATGTACCGTAGCTTGTGCTGGCCCTTCTGTCAAATTTTAAAAGTCAATGTGGCCCCCGAGCCAAAAAGTTTGCTAAATTGTCCCTAGGTGTGAGTGTGGGTGCAGATGGTTGTTTGTCTTTGCCTTGCGATTGGCTGGCAACCAGTTCAGGGTGTCCCCCGCCCAATGCGGAAGATAGCTGGGATAGGCTCCAGAACGTGAGGATAAAACGCATCGGAATACGTATACACACACACACACACACATCATTCTAGAATTGAACGACATTTTGTCTTTCAAATTCTTGAATAAACCTTATGTTTTATGATTTTCTGCTACATATTCATCAACAATTGGTAATAAACTATAAAAGGCTTGGAGCTCAGCTTAGATCAGTGGTACTATTTTTTATTGGTTTATTTGGAGGGCAGCAGTTACTAGAGTAGACAGCTAATCAAATGTTGTTTTCTCTTTTATTCATCTTAATGTTACACTTGTGGATCAACCAGACATATGGACCCGTATGTGTGTTGCCATCCACTGCCACTGCCATTATTTTATTTTCATGCTTAGAGACTGATAAAAACACTTGAGAAAAAAAAACTCCTGATGTCAGTTATTTGTACATGCAAGGGTTGATTTATCACTCTAATTGTCCTTAGTTGTGATTGAGAGTGCGAATGGTTAGTTGATTCCGCTATGTGTGCTCTGCAATTGGCTTGCTCTCAGTTCAGGGGGTGTGACACACACTGAAATTAGAGTACAGTACTAGTCAAAAAGTTTGGAAACAAATCACTTCAAATCTAAATGGTCTCAACCACATTAAGAGGCCTGATAATGCACAGCTGTGAAGTAAAAGTAATTCACAGTCATTAAGCATCATCCACCACATCATAAAGCTGACTGAGATATTACCAATATGTACAAAGCTGTGATCCAGACAAAGGATACCTGTACTTACTTTGAAGAATCTCAATTATAAAACATAACTTTGAGTAACATTTTTGGTTTACCAAATAATTCCATCAATATTTCATCATAATGCTGATGGCTTACGAGAAATCTACAATTAATTAAGATAAGATAAGATATCCTTTATTCGTCCCACAATTAGAGGGTGCTTCCAAACTTTTGACTGATACTGTGCCTTTAGTAGTTGTATTATGATGTGTCTTATTAAAATTGATTTTAACATATCGACAGTAGTCATCTTAAAAGGTTTTATCACAATAATTAGGAAACATAAGTATCATATAGATCACTTTATTTCTATTTCTATAAGTCTGTAAATGTTTACCTTTTCAAGTGATCACCTTTACAACTTTCCTGGTGAGCTGATTTTTACAACAGGTCCGCAGAGCTTTTGTGTTGTCCTTGGGGGCAACCTTGTGGCCACAACCCCTGCATTGTCGTCATTAATTCTAACATGCTTTTAAGTTACACTGGGAGGTGGAGTTTAAAAAGACCAAGATCAAGATGAATGACCTTGTGTCGGCGTACCAGCAGTATCGATGCCACTGCAATGGAACTGTCCTCGAAAACATTTTGACTAGATGGTGGCGGTTTAATGACTCATGACTAAGTATGATATTCCTTGAAGTATAGTATAGGAAAGTAATTGTATTTGAGGGTCTACATTATAGGATCACATGAGGATCACAAAAGGAAATGGAGAAATTAAAGGAGGATAAATGAAATTTACTGATCAAATCTGCAGTGGTATAAAATAAGTATATAGCCAAAGAATTTCATTCAATTTGACTATGGATAGGTGGAAACTATCCTTTTTCCAGTTGACGCTGATAAATGAAAACTGAGCATCCATAATCAAGTTTGTCCGCAAATCACAAGCTACCTTTGTATTCTCTGGCTATCACTACCTGCATACTTACATGTGTATTTCTCTCTCAAAGGGTGTTCCACAAGTATTTCATCAAAATGAAATAAAGTGGAAACATCGCCCTGTAAGTTCCTCGCCACCCACAAGTGGTCACATAGTGAAAAATCCATCAATTCGTTCATTTTTAACACCGCTTATCCTGAAGAGGGTGGCAGGAATTGCTGAAGCCTATCCCAGCTGGTTTTGGGCGAAATGGCGGAATAATAACCCCTGAATTAGTCGCCACTGTCACAGGGCACACACAGAAACGTACCATCCACATTCACGTTCATACCTTCACTGAGTGGGAATGGCCCCCCCTCCCCCCCGCTCACAAGTCAGGCAAGTACGCCACTGCATCATTAACAACACATCATATAAATATTTATTGCAATCGCATCAGTGTTTCTCAAACAAATTCGTTGCCGCCTCCTAACACAGTATTTGCGCAGTCGGTGGCGGGCAATTATGAGTCAAACAATTACGTGTAGAGAGTTTCGAGTCAGAAAAAAACATAAATTACAAGCTGAAGCAAGTCAGAGTGATACAACATATTACATTCTTGACAATCAACGCGGATTGTGTCGTGCGTCATTTTTTTCATAAGATTTAAAGTTCCCGTCACGAATACGAAAATGACGCCTTTATGGACGAAGTTTTTTTTGTACAAAGCGAACGCCGACCACACGACGTCCTTGAACGCTCGCACGCGTGGTGGACTGTCACGTTTATTGAACAGTTCGTAAAGCTGACGTTGGGGCTATATAGGGTGGAACACACGCATCCTAATGTGTTTTTAAACATTCAACAGGGCAACTCTTGTTTGTGGAGACTTTCTCATATCTCCGAAACTGAGCAGATTTTCTTTTATTACACGTAGCTGGATCTGTGGAGAGAGAAGACGGAACCATGTCAGACACTGTTGAAAAAGTGTAAGTCAAACGCAAGGAAATGTCCACTAATTATTCACTTGTAACATGAGATTGTTTGGTCCATATATCAAGTTTATATTAACCTCTTCAAACGCACTGTATGGTTTCTGTTAAAATGTACAGCATTCCTCATCCTAACAGTGGTCACTCATTATGGGATTCAATTTTATTTACCTTGACTAGAAAACATTTCACATACATATCACCAATGCGTTTTAAATAGATTCACGTTACAATTCCTACCTTAAATTAATGAATAACTGCATTTGTTTCAGAGACCCCTTAATAACATATAATAGTATTTGAAATGTAAAACGGCTCACCTAATGGGGAGAAATTTAAGAATTGTGCATTGCTGCTTTCATCTTTTATGTCCTACCACCCTATGAGTCTTCAAACCGCTAACATTGTTTTAATCACTGCGATGTCCCTACAAACTGTACAGCCTGAAACATACCAAAATAAAAAATCTCAACTAAATGTCACAAGAAATGGAAAAAAAACCACTACATGGGATGAATGTGATAAGTTTTCTATCAATGCATGACAGCGGTTGGGTCTGCTCTACCTTAATCCAACTGAATAAATCAGATCCTGCTCTTAATTGTATTTGTCTAGCTCTGATGACATGGCCAACCTTCAGCTGGGGGAGGGATCAGTCCAGGACGACTTCCCCAATCTGAGTCAGCACAACAACCACATGGCCAAGTTTTTAACTATGGACATGTACAAAAAGCTGAGGGAGAAGTGTACCAGCAGTGGCTTCACCATCGATGATGCCATTCAGACTGGAGTGGATAATCCAGGTACAAATTTGATTCACTACAGTGAGCCGTGTGAGAGTTTTTTTTATTGTCGTTGACTTTGATGAGTGCAGGTCACCCCTTTATCGTGACTGTGGGCTGTGTGGCTGGCGATGAGGAGTCGTACGAAGTCTTCAAAGACTTGATGGACCTTGTAATTCAGGAAAGACATGGAGGGTACAGACCATCGGACACCCACAAGACTGACCTTGACCCTGAAAACCTGAAGGTACCTGAATGTTATCTGGTGCTCGACTGAATCCTTTTTTTAAAATTTTAATATTTGTCCGCCTCAGGGGGGCGATGACCTCGACCCCAACTATGTCCTGAGCTCCCGTGTGCGAACAGGCCGAAGCATTCGCGGTTATTGCCTGCCGCCACACTGCAGCCGGGGAGAGAGACGTGCTGTGGAGAGGATCTCAGTTGAAGGTAATGAGCAGATGTCAAGCTGTCCTTTAATTTGAACATTTGACCCCGCCCAGTGCTGTCAGAATGGCCTGGGGGGTCAGTCCATCACAGCTGTTAGCTTAGCTCGCATCCTCCTGTTGCCACCTCCAGAGTGTCCTGGGAGCAGCCCATAATTGTATATATAGATCAAATTAAAGCACTACTGTTTTTAACAGGGGCGGCCCGGTAGACCAGTGGTTAGCATGTTGGCTTCACAGTGCAGAGGTACCGGGTTCGATTCCAGCTCCGGCCTCCCTGTGTGGAGTTTGCATGTTCTCCCCGGGCCTGCGTGGGTTTTCTCCGAGTGCTCCGGTTTCCTCCCACATTCCAAAAACATGCATGGCAGGCTGATTGAACACACTAAATTGTCCCTAGGTGTGAGTGTGAGCGTGGATGGTTGTTCGTCTCTTGTGTGCCCTGTGATTGGCTGGCAACCGACATAGGGTGTCCCCCGCCTACTGCCCGGAGACAGCTGGGATAGGTTCCAGCGACCCTAGTGAGGATCAAGCGGTTCGGATGAAGATGAATGTTTTTAACAGTTTTAACAATATCACCTGTTCCAACACTTTTCCCTCCCTTGAAAAATGGGTCCAAGTTGCTATTGCAAATTATATATGGTAGCGCTAAATAAAAGCCCAACTGTTAATCAAATGGACCTCACTTCCAGTACTTTAGGAGGGGCAGTGTACAAAGTGGGTACAGGCGATGGAATCATAACAGGCTGAGTGTTACCCTTCTTGTCAGCCCTGGATTCCCTAACTGGAGAATTGCAAGGGAAATACTACGCCTTAAAGAACATGACTGAGGAGGAGCAGCAGCAGCTGATTGATGACCACATGCTGTTTGACAAACCAGTCTCCCCTCTGCTGCTGGCTTCCGGGATGGCCCGTGATTGGCCTGACGGCAGAGGCATCTGGTGAGTAGGGTAACAATATCTCCTAGATCTGCGTTGAACTGTCAAATGGTCGTTATGCCATCTATTGCCTCAAAGGCACAATGATGACAAGACATTCCTGGTTTGGGTGAACGAAGAGGACCACCTACGAGTGATCTCCATGCAGAAAGGCGGCAACATGAAGGATGTGTTTACTCGCTTCTGCACCGGACTGAAAGAGGTTTGTCAGGATCAATTGTATTTTTTAATTACCGGTAAATGGATTTGGTGGTTAACAAAGGCAAGATCAAAACCGCCACAGAATATTCTGGTAACTTGATCGGCTTGGTGTTTATTTTTTTTTTTTTTTAAGATGGAGTCCTTATTCAAAGAAAAAGGGGAGGAATTCATGTGGAATGAACACCTTGGCTACATTCTGACTTGCCCATCCAACCTGGGCACTGGTCTGCGTGCCGGTGTACATGTAAAGCTTCCAAACATGAGCCAACACCCCGAGTTTGAGGAAGTTCTTAAGCGGCTTAGGCTACAGAAACGTGGAACTGGTATATTAAAAATGTTTCATGTAATTGGGAGAAAAACTCATATGAAACAATGCGGTGAAATAACATAGGAATTTGTCATTTGTCCAAACAGGCGGCGTGGACACTGATGCCGTGGATGGAGTCTTTGACATCTCTAATTCTGACAGACTGGGCTTCTCTGAGGTGGAGCTGGTACAGATGGTGATTGATGGGGTCAAGGTGCTGGTAGAGATGGAAAAGAGACTGGAGATACAAGAGCCCATTGACAACCTCATGCCTACTGTCCAGATGTAAAATGAAATGATCAAATTATCTTTCAAGTCCATTTTTTGGTCTGTCTTACAAATCTTTCTGTTTAGTGTCAAAAGTGAACCAGAGGAAAAGCCTCAGCCTGAGCGAAAGAGGCTGTCAGCTGAGGAGGAGTTCCCAGATCTCAGTCAGCACAACAACTACATGGCCAAGCACTTAACCCTGGAAATGTACAAAAAACTGCGGGAGCGAACTACATCCAATGACTTCACCATAGACGGTGTCATTCAGACAGGCGTGGACAATTCTGGTAGCCACCCTAACATAGTCTTGTTCATCAATTGAAAATCGTTAATCTGCGTGTAACTCTTTGGTGACAACGTGCAGGTGATCCTTTTATCATGACTGTGGGATGCGTGGCTGGAGATGAGGAGTCTTACGAAATCTACAAAGACTTGATGGATCTTGTGATTCAGGACAGACATGACGGTTACAAACCAACCGACAAGCACAAGACTGACCTCAATCCAGAAAAACTAAAGGTGAGGACCATTGATTAGATGACATCGGGCACTTTGGGACCGGGATGCACAGAAACCGACCTACGAGCTGTGAGCAAATTCACTTCCATTAGATGTGGCGGAAAATTGCGAGACATAGCCAATAGTATCCCCCTCAAACGTTGGTTTGCAAGTTTAAATAAACAGAATATGCCAATGAAGGAAAGAAGCAGTAAACAAATGGTCACAAATAGACCAAACATACAACTAAAACGTCCGAAGATGAACCTGTTTTGAAAAGAAGCTCCTCCCCTCACGGTAACTCCAGAGTGACATGGAGGAGTAAACTTGTGCATGGTATGTTGTCAAAAACTAGGCAATACATTGATCTATTGAATCATTGGAACAAGTAGCACTCAAGTGTTCAAGGAGAAAGAAAAGAGTTGGCACAGCCTGCTCACGTAAACATTAGCAGTTGAGTCGCTAATAACTAGCCTCCGGCCACTGGATTGTGTCATCTTTAGATTAGACACATTCGAATAGGTCAATTTCTTCGTAGTTCACTGCTACTTTAATTCTACATTTATTGTACAGTCGGACAACACGGTTTGAAATGAATGATAGAAATCTGTGCTTTGTCAATACCGGTGCTTTAGACTGTCAAAAGCAATAAAAATGGTTTCTGGTCTGTAAACAGCATGTAATTGTCTGAATTGGTCCATGCCCATAAAAACAGATTGGGGACCACTGACATATAGTACTGATTGTTCCCCAATACTGACATTGTTTGTCGTGACTCTGAAGGGGGGTGAGGACCTCGACCCCAACTATGTTCTGAGCTCCCGTGTCCGTACTGGTCGCAGCATTCGTGGCTTCTGCCTTCCACCCCATTGTAGCCGAGGAGAGAGGCGTGCTGTGGAGAAGCTCGCGGTCCAAGGTAATGACAGCGTCAAGATCCCAACCATTATGACTCGTTATTGGAACGGAAATGTGAACATTATCCTCTGTTGGTCTTGAAGTGCTTGAGTCACTGACTGGAGACCTACAGGGGAAGTACTATGCCTTAAAGGACATGATGGAAGCTGAACAGCAGCAGATGATTTACGACCACTTCTTGTTTGAAAAGCCAGTGTCCCCTCTGCTACTGGCCTCAGGGATGGCCCGTGACTGGCCTGATGGCAGAGGCATCTGGTGAGAGTTGATTCTGCAATAGTTGTAGGACATTTGGAAAGTCTTCAATGTACACAATTCTTTTTTGTCATTCAAAGGCATCCTCATGGATGTGATATATTTTCATTCAAAGGTATAACGAATATAAGACATTCCTGGTGTGGGTAAACGAAAAGGACCATCTGAGAGTGATCTCAATGCAGAAAGGAGGCAACATGAAGGAAGTGTTCACTCGTTTCTGTGATGGACTCGCAGAGGTTTATATTGAATCTATTACAATAATCCCACTTAGGTGATTTTGGAGATGGTAACCTGATTCTGTTGATAGATGGAGTCCTTGTTCAAGAAGAAAGGTCACGTCTTTATGTGGAACGAGCACCTTGGCTACATTCCAACTTGTCCATCCAACCTGGGAACCGGTTTGCGTGCTAGTGTTCATGTAAAGTTGCCAAACATGAGCAAGCACCCAGAGTTCGATGAGGTTCTTCGGAGACTGAGGCTGCAGAAACGTGGAACGGGTGCAGGTGAATTGTAAATCTTGGCGCCAACTGATACGCTTGACTTGACTCCAAAACCGAGAGATCTCTCATTTGATCATCAGGTGGCGGGGACACTGCTGTTGTGGATGGAGTCTTTGACATCTCCAACATTGACAGACTGGGTTACTCCGAGGTGAAACTAGTCCAGATGGTGGTTGATGGAATCAGGGTTCTGGTAGAGATGGAAAAGAGGCTGGCAATGGACGAGGCCATTGACGACCTTATGCCAAGCAACATTGAGCTGAAGGGATTGACTGCTAAGGATGAGTTTCCAGATCTCAGTAAGCATAACAACCACATGGCCAAAATACTAACTTTGGACATGTATAAGAAGCTGAAAGATCGTACGACCCCCAATGGTTTCACCATCGATGATGTCATCCAGACAGGCGTGGATAATCCAGGTAGAGTTAACTAACACAACCTGAGAACTGGCAACCATTCAACTTTGATTTGGGGGTTGATTTTCTTTTTTTAGGTCATCCCTACATCATGACCGTTGGGTGCGTGGCTGGAGATGAAGAGTCATATGAGGTCTTCAGAGATTTGCTTGACCTTGTGATTGAAGCAAGACATCGAGGTTACAAAGCAAAAGACAACCACAAGACTGATCTCAATCCAGACAATCTTAAGGTCGAGCAATGTTTCACACTGACATGGGTGTTCTATTTGCACCGGAGAGAAACAAATGACTTGTCTTATGCAGGGCGGTGATGATTTGGACCCAGAATATGTTCTGAGCGCTCGGGTCCGAACGGGCCGCAGCATCCGTGGTTTCTGCTTGCCGCCTCTGTGTAGCCGTGGGGAGAGACGTGCTATTGAGAAGCTTTCCGTTGAAGGTAACGAGCGGACTAATTGCTTCAAGATCAATTGTAAATGGAGCAGAATGTCAGCCGTGCTGATAATGCTAGGCAAGTGTACAAGATGGGCAGATCACTGAACATTTAAAAGTGATTTTTTTTTTCACTCAGCCCTGGACACTCTAAGCGGAGACCTACAGGGGAAATACTATGCCCTGAAGAACATGACTGAGGAGGAGCAGCAGCAGCTGATTGATGACCATTTGCTGTTTGACAAGCCAGTGTCCCCTCTACTGCTGGCATCGGGGATGGCACGTGACTGGCCCGATGGCAGAGGCATGTGGTAAGATGCAGCGGCTAAATCTCTAGGGTGCATTTCACCGGAGAAGATGCTCACATTTGTGCTTTGTTTCAAGGCACAATGAAGATAAGTCATTCTTAGTGTGGGTGAATGAGGAAGATCATTTGCGAGTGATCTCCATGCAGAAAGACAGTAATATGAAGGAAGTCTTCACTCGCTTCTGCAAAGGACTCACGGAGGTTTTATTTGATTTTTCAAGCAATCCAAGAGTCCGGTCTTTCAATCGTTTCATCTTGTAATGAATTGATGTGATTTTAGATTGAGTCCTCGATTAAGCAGAAAGGTGAAGCCTTCATGTGGAATGAGCACCTTGGCTACATCCTGACATGTCCATCCAACCTGGGCACTGGCCTCCGTGCTGGTGTGCATGTGAAGCTGCCACACATGAGCAAGCATCCTGAGTTTGAGGAGGTTCTTCGAAGGTTGAGGCTCCAGAAACGTGGAACTGGTACATATGAACTTCTTGTTTAAAGTCGTACGGCTATGAGGATATTTTGAGGTTGAATACGTCACCTCTGTTCATCAGGTGGCGTGGATACAGATGCCGTTGACGGGGTCTTTGACATCTCCAACGCGGACAGGCTGGGTTTCTCCGAGGTGCAGCTGGTCCAGATGGTGATCGATGGCATCAAGCTGCTCGTGGAAATGGAGAAAAGGCTCGAGAAGGAGGAGCCCGTTGATGACCTCATGCCAGTCGACCTTCAGCTCAATGTGTTTACTGCAGAGGAGGAGTTCCCAGATTTCAGTCAGCACAACAACCACATTGCAAAGTTTTTAACCCTAGAAATGTACAAGACGCTGAGGCAGCGTTGCACCCCCAACGGCTTCACCATAGATGATGTTATTCAGACGGGCGTGGATAATCCAGGTACAGCACCTCAGTTTGAGAGACAAATTCTACACTTGGACTTTTCTGTCCACAAACACTTGTCTCCCATTTTACTCTTAACATGTGTCTAGGTCACCCCTTTATCATGACCGTGGGCTGTGTGGCTGGAGATGAGGAGTCCTACAAGGTCTTCAAAGACTTGATGGACCTTGTGATTCAGGACAGACATGGAGGATACAAACCAGGAGATATGCACAAAACTGACCTCAACCCAGAGCACCTGAGGGTAAAGCCAGCATTTTACCAGGATTGATATGTATTGCAGAAAAGCTCATCTCTGCTTCTCCAGGGGGGCCAAGACCTCGACTCAAGATACGTTCTGAGTTGCCGGGTTCGAACAGGCCGCAGCATCCGTGGCTTCTGCCTGCCGCCGCTCTGCACCCGTGGGGAAAGGCGCGCTTTGGAGAAGCTTTTCATTGGAGGTTAGGCTCCCATATAGAGACAGTATAAACATGGCTGCCATTTAACTCGTTCACTCCCAAAGACGTTTTAAATGTCTTTTCAGACTTGTCCTAACCATAGCCCTAACCCTAACCCTAACCCCAACTCCTAATCCTAACCATAACCCTAACCCCTAAACCTAACTTTCTAACCTAACCTGGCTTTCTAGAATTGGCTGGTACTGGATGAGTTAATTGTGGCAGTGGACATAACAAAATCTACGGTGCTTTTTTTTGCAGCTCTTGATACACTAACTGGGGACTTGCAAGGGAAATATTATGCCTTGAAGAACATGACTGAGCAAGAGCAGCAGGAGCTAATCAATGACCACTTCCTCTTTGACAAGCCAGTATCCCCTCTGCTAGTTGCCTCGGGGATGGCGCGCGACTGGCCCGATGGCAGAGGCATCTGGTGAGTCTCATCCCGAATTTCTATATTTCCCCAACTTTGACGATTTATAAAGATGCACTAAATAATGTGTCCTTCAAAAGGCATAATGACAACAAGACATTCCTGGTGTGGGTGAACGAGGAAGACCATCTGCGAGTCATTTCCATGGAGAAAGGTGGCAACATGAAGGATGTGTTCACTCGCTTTTGCACCGGACTCAAAGAGGTTTCTAGATAAAACATTGTTTGGTTAATGGAGGGTGTGGGTGGTATGATGCATAATATCTCGATCAACTTGGTTCCGTCTAGCTTGAGGCTGTGATTAAGGAAAAAGGGGAGGCATTCATGTGGAACGAGCATCTAGGCTACATCCTGACTTGCCCATCCAACCTGGGCACTGGTCTGCGTGCTGGTGTACATGTCAAACTTCCAAACATGAGCAAGCACCCTAAGTTTGAGGAGGTTCTCAAGAAGCTGAGGCTCCAAAAACGTGGAACAGGTACATTACTTTTTTGAAAACTTTCTTTGGTTGCTTGCTTCCCTAAATTATTCTGAGAATTTTTTTTGCCCAGGTGGGGTGGACACAGCTGCCGTGGATGGAATCTTTGACATCTCAAATGCAGACAGACTCGGATTCTCTGAGGTGCAGCTTGTCCAGATTGTGGTCGATGGTGTTAAATTGTTGGTGGACATGGAGAAGAAGCTGGAAAAGGGTGCTTCCATCAACAACCTGATGCCTGGTAAACTTAAGTTGAAGAAACTTTCACCCGAGAAGGACTTTCCGGATCTCACAATGCACAACAACTACATGGCCAAGTTCTTAACCCTGGACCTGTACAAAACGCTGAGTGAGCGGAAAACCCCTTACGGCTTTACCATTGACCGCGTCATCCAGGCGGGAGTGGATAATCCAGGTACGATTGTTGATTCTGAGAACGAGAGTTGCATTCTGGTCCAAGGTGGAAGTTACCCGTGTAGCGTGTCTGTATATGTGCAGGTAACCCATTCACAATGAGTATGGGCTGTGTGGCCGGTGATGAGGAGTCCTACGAGGTCTTCAAAGAACTGCTGGACCTTGTCATTGAGGATAAACACGGAGGTTATAAACCAACAGACGTGCACAAGAGTGACTTCAACCCTGACGGCCTTGGGGTACAGCAGCGTTCTTTCCAACTCATAGACACATTGTATATGGAATTGACCTGTGAGTCAATTGTCTTTTCCCTCGAAGGGGGGTGACGACCTCGACCCCAACTATGTTCTGATTTCACGTGTCCGAGCGGGTCGCAACATTCGCACCTTCTGCTTGCCGCCAAATTGCACTCGTGGGGAGCGGCGTTTTCTCGAGCAGCTCTTCATCGAAGGTAATGATTTTGGGCTCGCCAACCGATCATATATATTGCAGAAAGACGAATCCTGTGCATTCGGGTGTATAAATGTTTTTGTTCTGCAGTTCTAGGGTCACTATCTGGAGAACTGCAGGGTAGATACTTGCCATTGAAGAGCCTTTCAGAAGCTGAGCAGCAGCAGATGATTGATGACCACTTGCTGTTTGAGAAGCCAGCGTGTCCTCTTCTTGTTGGCTCCGGGATAGCCCGCGACTGGCCCGATGGCAGAGGCGTGTGGTGAGACACACAGCCGCTCAATCTCCTTCCGGTCCATGAAATGCAAATTAAAATTCATGTCGTCTTTTGAAAGGCACAATGATGACAATACATTCTTGGTGTGGGTGAATGAAGAGGAGCATCTAAAAGTGATCTCCATCGAGAAAGGTGGCAACATGAAGGCAGCCTTTACTCGGTTCTGCAGTGGAATTCAAGAGGTTTGATCACAAGTCAGTTACGCGTAATACAGTTGTATTATCCACTAAAATCATCCACTCTTCCCTTTTAGGTCGAGTCTAAGCTTAACGAGAAAGAACTTGAATTCATGTGGAATGACCATTTGGGTTACATCCTGACTTGCCCATCCAACCTGGGCACTGGTCTGCGCGCTGGTGTGCATGTGAAGCTGCCCAACCTGAGCAAACGCCCTGAGTTCGAGGAAGTTCTGAAAAGGCTGAGGCTTGAAAAACGAACTGGTATAGTGCAGAGTTTGGTTGAAACAATGTTGCTTGCAGACAGGACATAAAATTCTCAAAAATGTCATTTGTGCAACCAGGTGGGGTGGACACCGAGGCAGATAGCGAAGTCTTGGACATCTCCAACACTGACAGACTGGGCTTCACTGAAGTGCAGCTCGTGCAGGTGGTAGTTGATGGCGTAAAGGTCTTGGTGGAGATGGAGAAGAGGCTTGAGATGGAAGAGGGTATTGACGACCTGATGCCCGTCCAAAAGTAGAACCACTCATAACCCTTCTACATTCCCCAATTACTTTTCTCTGCAGCAAAGCGTTGTGTGACCGTTCGTGTTCTGAAACTGTTCTGTTCAGATGACCCCGAAATAAAGTAATACAATCTTTCACTCTTGACATCCTGTGTGCAAATGCAACATTTGTCCCCAAGTGTTTCCATATCATGTTACGGGCATAACATCGTTCAGATGAATTATGGTCAATTTTCAGATTGCCCAAGTGCATACTTTTCTTCACTGATCATTTTTGGGATGGAACACCTTGACTGGAATTGCTCTATATAATATGGGACACATACAGCAATTGATAGTGCCGGTGTAAAGTGAGGAAGAATGGGAGGTGCAACATGGCAGTGAGGAGGCACTCAGTGACTGAGTGAGGCTCTTTGAATCTGGGCTGCAGTCTTCCCGTGGCATCTTATGTTCCCAAAACATAAGGCCTTAAGCTGAATGCATCTACTGCATATGCACTGCAATTCATAACGGGCTAGAATTCACAATACTCGAAAATAGATGACAAAAATAAAAGCCAATGCAATCTGATCAACCTTTGGGAAATATATAATCCCTCTTTCATGATTTTGCTGTAGATGGATTTTTTTTGGGTGCATTTCTTGTGTTCTGCATCCTGATTGGCTAACTTCACTGGACAAATTTTCTCCAGGACAAAACTCAATGACGACAAAAAGCGCAGGTTCTTTTGGGAACGTAAACCCCGCGATGAGGGATTAAGATTCTGTAAGTGAGACTTAGAGTTTAGTCATGCCACTTAGCCAATACAGTATACTTGATGTTCCATTTCATGCACATCTGAAGCATAACAGGTATAGCCTAAAGGGGTTGCAGACTCATTGAAAATGTGGAAAGTAATACAGTATTAATTTTGGGCTGTGAAAGCAACCACCCATTTAGTTGTGGATGAACTGGAGCCGATCACAGCTGACTATGAACTGAACCACTTGACAATTTAGTGTTTAATTAACTTGTGTGTTTTTGGAATGTGAGAGGGAGCTGGTAAAAAAAAAAAAAAAAAAAATAGAAAAGCACAGGGAGAACTTGTAAAGTCCAAGGATTCAAAGCACAAATCCCAGAACTTCAAGGCAGACACACTAATGACTTGTCCTCTATGTTGCATTTGCTGTTTCATGCTCAAAGATTTTTCCCCCTACAACACTCAAGAACTCTCTTGCACTGAACCAGTATTAATTGGCATTTCATGTTCACTGTTTGTTAGGACAAGAACTGGTTTGAGTGGATCTTTTACTTATTTTTTTTTAATTTAATAATATTTTTAACAAATGTTATTGGTCACCTGACAATGCTCAGAATATGAATGAGTAGAAATTACTGTCACCGTTAGTTTTTGGTGGACCCTAAAAAAAACGTGGTGCTTATTTATTGTCTGACAATTTAAATTTTTTTTTTAACCTTACAGACCATTATACAGACTTAAAAAAAAACAAAAAAAATATGCTTCTCTTTCAATAAGAGTGCAAAGCCAAGTGAAAGTGGGAAAAAAAAGGGTTTCACTCCCATGAAAGAAAAACAATGGCACCATTACAGGGAGCAAACGAACATGAATACTGGAATGGATGGCTTTATACAGGATACAAGGAGTATGAGGGAGAACTGCACGAAAAACAGGCAGATTCCAAGGATAGAAAGAATCATTGATGGGGTGATTTGACACTAAATAAGGCCACAAAAGGGACAAAAGAATGATTTGGGAAGGACGTCAGGTGACGCATTCATCAAAGCGGATGAGAGGCACTCTGAGTTTCCTCTCGTGTCACATCACCTCATTCAATATGTAGCTGGTGACATTACAGTACTTGAATTTTCTTATTGTCAAAAACTTTATGTGACCAAAACAAAACAAGTCAGTGAATAATTTTATCAAGCATTTTTCTGAAATTGAACTGAAGGAACCGATTCAAAAACTTTCATCGCATCTCTCGGTGCTGGCATCATGCTGCTAAAATTTCAGACTGCACAAGCTATTTTATAAAAAAAAATAATAATAATGATACTACTGCATCAATAGATCCAGATTTAGCACTTTAGTAACATGAAGAGAATATAATCAAAAACACAAATGTCAAACGGAAGTCAAGCTATGATGAAGTTATGCGATGATGACTACTGGTATTTTGAGTTTGGTCTTCAATGAAGTTTGATTGACAATATGAAAAAAAACCACACATTTTTTGATGATGTAATCCTTTGCCACTGTCAGCTGTCCATGATGCTTGATGCCCAAAAAAATGCTGAAAATTTTGTGATGGTGGTGGCGGGAGGGGGTGAGATCTTCGAGTGGAAGCGTCGGTACAGCAGCAACAGCAGCAGTGTAGCACAGTGTGGATGCATGTACAATGCATAGAATGTCACACTGCACGTGATGAGAGGGCTGCGAGAATCAAGTCAATGAACCACCATTGAAACCGATGTTCAAATTTGTGACTGGAATGAGAAAAGGAGAAATCAAACAGACCGGAACGCTTTTTTTCCCCTTCCCATTTGAAACAATAGCAGATGCCTGCAGCCTGGAGGAGTGTCGATCAGAGAAGGAGGCAGGCATTCAATCAGGTAAGCTCAACAAAGAGTCCAATCATAGTCTTGATGACAAATCTCCATTGTGTGTCTTTCAATGGCATGGCGGCCTGCTTCTTCACACCCAGCCAAGAGCTGGCGTGTGTCCATGTGATCATTCTTCGCTTGGGAACGCTTTCCCGTTCCAAAAAGGCTTGTCACTGTAAACTGAGACTCAGAGGAGGCTGCCTCCTGTTACCGCTGAACTTCTTTAACCGCCAAGATGCGAGTGAGCATGCTCTGCAGAATTGTATGATGTAGGGTGTGACAGGTATACCAGTAGGAACTGTGGGCAAAGAAAAGGAGAGGAGAGAGAAACTATGACATGAGAGAGGTCACTGGGCATCTCATTTTCCTTTATAAAAACAGAATGAAAACTCCAAAGTCATATGAATTTGAAAGTGAAAAATACACAAGACATTGTGGTTGGCAGTGTTGGGGGAGAATTCCAGAATTATTACATCCATGTGGAAAATCGGGTGAGAATAAATACAAAATGTTGTTTGTTTGTTTCAACTAAAGGCAATTGAGAAGCGATTCTGATTTGTAATGCCGACCTGAATCAGAATCAGAATCAGAATCATCTTTATTGGCCAAGTATGTAGAACACACAAGGAATTTGTCTCCGGTATAACACGCTGCACTAGTATCATCGTAAACAACAAAATCATTGAACCATTTTAGAGTATACCAGTAGTTTTGTAATACCATTTTGTGGTGCAAGAAGAGTGACTATGTCAGTGACTGTTTAAGGAGTTGGGCGTAGACAGCAGAATAAACCGCAGCAAAATAAGTGTTTTTTTTCTTTTTATTTCTTCTTCTTATTATTATTATTATTATTTTAAAGTGCAGAACTGTATTTTTGAGTTTCAAATACTTGAGTTTTGTGCCTTCATATACAATCAATGTGATCATTCTACAGTGTACAAATAAAGATGACAAACTGAAGAAATCTGAGGTGGTTCAATTTTTGTAAAATTAAAAATTAAAAAAATATATTTTTCGCTTGTAAGACGTTTGAACTTATTTTATCTCTCCAAGTTAGCGAAATTTTTTAAACTCATTCACATCCAACCAATTCTGGACCAAGTCTGAAAAGACGTTTTAGAACGTCTTTGGGAGTGAATGAGCTAAACACATTGTGAAGTATCAGAATACTTCCCACAGGAAAAGCACAGTCATGTATTTTCTATTCACACAAGCATAAAATGTGAATAGAAAACACTGTACAGATTATGATATGTGAGTTAGATGACGTGTGTGCCTTTGGGAGGCGAGGACTCGTAGAGTGGCAGGCGACGTCAGCGAGTCTGCTTGTACGCCTCTGGTCATAAGTTGTGGCTGACAGCAGCTACTGCGCCTTCCCGAATGTGCTTTATACAAAATGGATGAAAAGTGCATCGATTGTGGCTCTCCTTTCCCATACGCAAGGGTATTAAAGACAGTAAATATACAATAAAACCTTTTTTTTACAGAGAGCCACAGGCCACGCTGCTTCACAACTTGTAAATAGGAGACAAATTGAAGTTTCTGACCTGTGTGTATGGACATTGCGTTCAGGCTGGAGGTAAAACATGTCAGTCCTCTTCAATGCTGTTGGCGGGCTTATGGGGGAGGAAGAAAGAGTGTGAGGTTAAGTTTTTGCCTCTCAGGCATACTAAATTCTCACTGTTAGACTATAAGTAGTTTATGCTTAATTGATCAGTTTTCTCACAGTTCCCCAATAATATTTTCATTGTTGTTTACTAGTACCTTAAAAAAATTGGGGCTATTTTATATGTCTAATGTTAAATTACCACCATTAAAAATAATGCTCCAGTGTGCAACATCACGAGCCGGCAGCAGCAACAATTGCTCATGCGAAATGTGGCGGGAAATACAGCCTACATGATGAGGCCAACTTCAAAATAAAATATTTCCAAATACAGTCACACACCGGTGTCAAAGTCACGGCCCGGGGGCCAGATCTGGCCCACCACATCATTTTATGTGGCCCGCGAAAGCAAATCAAGCATGTCAAGTTCCATGATGCTTGCTAAAGTCTGAAACAAAATTTCAAATTGTCATATGTAATTCACAATAACAGTCATTATTCTTGACTTCTGATTTTAAAACTAGTTACCCATCAATTTGTTGCGTGCTCTATATGTAATATGTGGAGGTGATTAAACATTTATATGGTTTCCCAAAATTCAAGGGAAACCGTAACTACAATGTGGCTCGCGACAAAAATGAGTTTCACACCCCTGCAGTAATACATGGATATTGGTACCTTGGCACACAATTATTTTGAAATTGATTGTGGCAGTGCTTGGTGGCATGGCAATGCCTTTATTGAGTCGACTCACCTTCCTCACTTGAGCGGCTCAATAGTTGGAGCCCGTTTTGAGTTCAGACTGTCAGGGTGCGCGATATCCGTTCAACATCTGTCCTTGTCGCGGGCATGCGTACGCGGCACACGCAGCAACATAAGTGCAAAACAGGCGGCACCGTCGCCACATCAACATGTGATATCATGGCTAATTAAACTCAAATGTGGCTAAGAAATTATTTTACTGTTTAGCCACAATGGCTAAAAGGTTTCATGATCCAGTGCCAACCCTGATTGCCATCACAAACTGCAGCCACAACACGTCATCCTGAAGTCATGTTCAATCGCTAATTACGGATGCTAAAAAAACTCTAATAAATTAAGATGACATTGTTTTATACGGCGCCTGCTGCCACCATGAATGTAGTGGGGGGGGACATTGATTTATAAAATGCTACATCGACAAACGCAAATCCAGTGTGTATTTTTATGGAGCTTCAGTAGCACCAACACCATAACGCAAGTAACAAATGGTCATTACGGTAACTCTAAAGCAGGGGTTGTTGCTCATCATGGCGTGCATGTGTATGTGCGTGCGAGTACGCGGTAACCGGTCGATCGCGGGAGGTTGGTTGATCGAAAAGTCAAGCTTCGGTCCAAAATGTTTGGGCACCCCTGCTCTAAAGTATGCGTCAGACTTTCCAAATTAAAATATGTTTCAGCATCCAGATTATTAAAAAAACATAAGTACTGTAATTTCTTTCATCTGCGCTGCTCGGTAGTTGTCCGTGGCCTTCGTAGTTTGAGACCACTGTCATAAAGAATGCCAGCAAATCGGGGAGAAATATTATACATGAGTAGAGAGAAAAATATAGCTTACCTGTCAAGGGACTATGAATCTAAATTAGCTGTATGCTAACCTCGACACAATTACGCACGTTTTGTACCGGTGTTCATTAACATGCATTGTCCCTTTCGAAAAACAAAAATAAACACATTCACGTTTGTGTGTGTGTGTGTGTGTGTGTGTGTGTGTGTGTTTTACCATCTCGAGAGATAGAACTCATAGAGTCTGACAGGACAGTGCAGAGGGTTTGTAACATTTTCCGCTATCTCCATGTCCCCCTCCTCCTTTTCCTGCCTTTTTTTCATTCGCTCTAAAAAAAAAAACAATCATTCACAGTAAATTCAATTCTTCGCAACAACAAAGATTGTTTAATATTCTAAGGAGGAAATGAGATCATTGAAGAGCTTGTCAATCAATCTAAAGTATGCCAAGTGTCATGGTGATCCAGACATGTTCCACACACCCGTCTCTCCACGGCTGGAAGTAGCAGTACTGCTTCGCTGGTATTTGAGGTAGAGAACTTTGCCCGCTCGACTGCAAGGTTTTGTGTGCAAACTGAAGTTGGCAAAAGAGAGGCTTTGGTGCTGCGCCATGGTGGTGAAGTGGAAGTTCTTGGTGTAGAAGAAAAGAAGCGTGTTGAGCAACACGATGGGGGAGTAAGCGCCCAGCTGCTTACACTCCCAAAGGAAGGACTCCTCAACCCGAGAGGACACGGGGCTACCTGGAGGGGGAGAGTGGAATAGAAAAGACCTGAGGAAATTGCATTGAGTACTCCGGTTTCCTCCCACATTCTAAAAGCGTGTATGGCAGGCTGATTGAACACTCCAAATTGTCCTTAGGTGTGAGTGTGAGCACAAATGGTTGTTCGTTTCTGTGTGCCCTGCGATTAGCTGGCAACCGGTTCAGGGTGTCAGCCGCCTACTGCCCGAGAACAGCTGGGATAGGCTCCAGCACCCCCGCGACCCTAGTGAGGATAAAGCGGTTCGGAAAATGAATGAATGTACGCTTTGCTTTTACTGTCAATCTATCGATACAGCTAGCTTTATCTACATCTACATTTATGCTATCTCACCAGAGCCGTGTCTCCATCAAGCTCGGGGAGAGGAGGGGGCGGGGGGTGGGGGGTGGTGGTGCACTACTTGACACCATTGTTACCTTCACCATTCCCATTGTGTCTATACAGTATACATACATATTTATGGTACCTTGTACACTTTTTCCGCATGGCAATCTACTTCATGCTTGAAAATCGCACTATGTATTTGTGGTTCAATTGAAAAACAGAAAAAAAGATAAAACTGTGTTTTGCATGTGGAGCCTCAAAACAGGTGCATGACACGTTTTCTGTTGGAGTGCAGCATGCGGGGTGATAATCGCTTAGTGCAGGGGTGTCAAACGTACGGCCCCAAAGGAGGTTTGATCAGGCCCGCAGGATCATTTGAAAGTGAAAAAATGCATAAAAAACATTTTTTAAAGGTGCAATTAATGGAGTGTCCGATAGGCGACACAGTGTTTTGATCAGAGTCGAAGACAACATTGTTTTGATCAGAGAAGAAGACAACAGCAGTCTCAGTCTTCACCGAGACAGACCCAACACAGCAGACGCTATCAAGGACATGTGAATACTTTATTCTTTACACATTTAATAGTACGCGACTTAGATTCTAAGGTGTAGGCAGGCATTACATTTAGATTTTAGATGCACATGTGTAAATGGTTTAAAAATTCCTTTTTCTTTATAAATCTTGTTTAATCTTAAAATGCATTACTATATTTTTCAATACCAATTACTTACTTAAAACCCACTATGGTTTTGTGCTTTTGTACAACCAATGGGATCACATTCTGGCTCAGATCTGAGATCAAGTGCAATTAAAATGGTCCACTACAACTGATCACATTAGGCATGGTTTTATCATTAGTCAACATACCATTGGGCAGCTGTTTAGGTTTCCAGAGTCGCAGCATCCCAGAGATCTCCATTGCAAACTGACTGTACAGCTCATCCGTGAAAATATTCTCTATACGGCCCTTCATGAAGATATACTGCCCGCATATAGGGAATCGGAAGCAAAAAAGACAAAAGGTCAGGATGAAGTGACACACAATCATAGTAAAGAAGCTCACAAATAATGCATGTACCTGCTGTATCCCCAGGCAGAGGTAGAAGATGCTGTCAGGGCTGTAAGCCTCGCCGTTCGGCCGACGCACTTCTTTGATAAAGCAAGACAGAGCGTAGCTCAGCTCAGCAGAATCACACTGAAGAATCTCCTCTTTGATAATGACTGGATTAGCTGGAAGTGGAAGAACCGAAAAATGATCAAATATGTCCAATAAAAGCAACGGAATAATAGTACTTTTGCTCACATCTTTTGGAATGCGTGTTGTGCAGCTGCACCCAGTTCTTCCATGCTTTAACGCCATACATGTAGTTCAAACTGAAGCTGACTGGAGGCACGACAGCGCTGCGATCTTTCGAGACAGTTCGCCTTCGACCCTGCGTCAACAAAAAAGTTGAGAAAAAAATGCAGAAAACAGGCACACTTCTGCTCACTGATGAGCGCTCTGGCTACAGATTTCGCTGGAGGTGGGCAAAATCCTTCTAATTCCAAAATCTAAATTTTTCAGGATATTAAAAAAAAAAAAAAAGCAGGTTTGTTCAACCATTAGCATTGCTTCATCAAAGAAAGCAAGCTATTTTCAACACTTTCGGTTGGTCAATCATTTGTAAAAACAGCGCACACCCGCGGACTGACCAATTGTGGGTGGAAAGATGGAATTTACAAATGGGAGGTTTTCACCTGATGCCAGCAATTTATTAACTCTTAATGTCTGAGCAAGAAAGACACCTTCTCATTAAGGCCACTCCTATCCTGTCTGGAAGAAATCAAAACCTGGATGGCACAAAATTTCTTGAAGTTCAACGAAAAGAAGACAGAGGTGATATTGTTTGGCCCCAGTGGACCTTGTACATTCCATCCTGTAGACTTGGGCCCCCTATCTCCTTATCTGAAATCAACGGTCTCAAACTTGGGACTTAAACTGGACAGTGATTTCAAACTCGATCGGCAAATTGGTGCCGTTGTTAAATCCAGCTTCTTTCACCTTAGACAGCTGGCCAAAATAAAACCTTTCCTCTCACATGAACACTTTGAGACAGTAATTCATGCCTTTGTCACATCCCGGCTCGATTACTGCAACGCCCTGTACTTTGGAGTCAGCCAGTCCTCCATCAAGCGCCTTCAGCTGGTACAGAATGCCGCTGCTCGCCTCTTGACTGGTACTCGTAAGAGGGAGCATATAACTCCTACTTTGGCATCCCTTCACTGGCTCCCCATTCATTTTAGAATTATTTTTAAGATCCTCCTCTTTGTTTTCAAATCTCTGAATAATCTCGCGCCACCTTACCTCTCTGAGCTCATACGCCCCTACACCCCTGCCCGGCGCCTCAGGTCTGTGGACCAGTCTTTGCTAGACGTACCAAGAACTAAACTGAGGCTCAGAGGGGATCGAGCCTTTTCTGTTGCTGGTCCATCTCTCTGTAATGACCTCCCACTGAACATTCGGCAAGCCTCCTCGCTGCCCATCTTTAAAGCCCTCCTCAAAACTCACTTGTATTCTTTGGCGTTTGACTCAGCATGACTTAGATTTGCTCTTGATTTTACTGCTTGGTGCTTTCTACCGCCTTATTACTTATTACTGATTCGTCTTACTGTTTATTGTATATGTTAAATCGCTCCATGTACAGCACTTTGTATGCAGCGATGGCTGTTTGAAAGTGCTCTATAAATACTGTTGACTTGACTTGACTACAAACAAGAGTAGTTCAAAGTAAAAACAATTTGAAAACCAACTTCTAAAGCAACTATCAGCACAACTTTATCTAAGGTTAGAATCAAACATACATCAGCACCCTAAAATAATTTCCTATGAAAAATACACGAAAAAAAAGGAACCCCATTCTGATCGTATGTATTAATAATTTCACTTCAGGTATATAACTGAATGATCTTTTGAACTACAGACGTAGTCAATTTTAGAAAATATTAAAGGCATTTTCTTTGTTGTTCAAATATGACTTTGGCCATTATTTTAAGAAGCTGACAATATAGGAGGCTGCTTTGAGAGGTGACCTGTCAGTGCTGTTATCTTACCCGTTTTCGACCAGAGAAACCTTCTCGAGGCCTCTTCACTCCTCGCTGAGGCGTCGCTGGCTTCAAATCAAACAAATCTTAAAAACAACAACAACCAAAAATCAATTACATTACTTGGCTATGGGCAAAACCAAAACATTATTAGCCAACTACAATTCCCATTTAGCATTTGCCTATTAAATAGCGACTGGTGATAAAGCAAAATCCTAAACAAGGATTTTGAGCCACTTCCTGATTGACAGCAAAGTCAAAAGCAGGCTTCCCGCAGTCAGATTTGTTTGGACGTAAAAATGGCCTTTCCCAAACACCGCAGAAGACAAAGGGATGATAATAATAATAATAATAATAATAATGTCATTTGCATCGTCTCACAGATGACAAAAAAAATGATTTAGTAGATATAAACACATAACGGGGTAGGACTAGATAAGTTTTTTTACTTCATCCTACTTCCTTGAACATAATAACTGTGTTGAATGAAGACTGATTTCTTTCTTTTACTTTTTTATCTACCTTATTTTCTGTCAAATTATTACTGTATATGTTTTATGTTCAATAAACAAACAAACCAAACCAAAACAATAGCCAAGTTTTAAAATGGGCCATTCATTGAAGGTGTGCCTTATAATCCGAAGTGCCTTATACATTGAAACTCCTCTTCAACGAAATCATGTTTGCAGCAAGAAATGTTTCACAATAGGGGGTTTTTCACTGTAGCAAATTTGATCTCAGATGTTAAAACACACACACACAAGCACAAGCACACGCACACACACACACAGATCTCTTCTTGTCTTAGCTGCTTGACATCCAAAGGTCTGTTTAGTAGCCATTTTAGCAATGCATCGTTCTTGCTGCGTCTGAAACTAACAATAACAAATACTTCCTGGACTACTGCGCATGTGTAAACCAATGTGGTGGTTGCTGTTGCTGTTTCCGAACGAAGCAGTAGAGGTCGCTGTTGGATAAGACTGTTGTAGTTTGTCAACGTGTAGTTTGTAGTTATACAAAGATTTTGTATAACGCAACAGGGTTTTTGTTCGTTGTATGGGGGGCAGGAAAGTAGGAATGGTGTTCATGCACGAAGATTTTTTCACACTAGGGGGCATTTTCGCCCATGTATGTTTCATTGTAGAGGAGTTTCACTGTAGTGCAGAATGAGATATTAGCATATACTAGATACAACAATATTCTATTGTTATTAAAATAACCAGAAATGTAATCTTTTTTTTTTTATCATTTGGGTAAACAGGCTCAATGTTAAGGCTGTTACATCTTTTGGAATAAGTACAAAAATAAGTGTAAAATAAAATAAAATAAAACCCTCCTACACGATTTGGTCCAAGGCATGTGAAATTTGACATTGTGACAATCAGTCTTAGGAACTGTTAAACTCATTCATATCTCACCCATTGGAAAGTCAAACTCCAGATCAGTCATTGGAGAGGAGGGAGGCTGTTGTTCAGCAATAATCGTGTCTTGGTTCTCGCTTGTTGTCGGTTTAGCTTTTGGCTGACTTCTACGTAGGGTCCGACTTGCCTCTTTTTTCCTTGGTGAAGTTACTGGAGGAGGAATTTTGGTTTGTGCTGTGTTAGGACTCTCCTCAACTTGGTGGATTGTTGGAGCGGCCACTTCTGACGTTGTGCTTTTACCCTGGCCTGTAAAAAAAAAACAGTTGGAAGAATATGAAATGGTAAGTGCTTGTCAAAATAATATCTCAATAAATCAATATCTGAAATCAACTCTCCTTCTACAGTGTGGGGAAAAAAATAATCAAAATAACATTTCTGAAATGCTTCCAACAATATAATGTATACAAAGCCAGAGGTTGCACAACACTGCAAACTGGTGGAATCGAGATGCATTAGAGAATTCATCAGTCAGGACATCACCTGTGCTGGCATCATCCAAATCCATCTTTGTTTCAGTCTCCACATTCCAAAGATCTGATTGGACAGTGGCAGGTGTCTCCATAGCCAAAGAATCTGACTGGACTTGTGCAACAGTTTCTGCAGCCAAACGATCTGATTGGACATTGGCATCCGTCTCCAAATCCAAAGAATCCGATTGGACCGGTGCAGCAGTCTGTGCAGCCAAACGATCTGATTGGACAGTGGCAACTGTCTCCACATCACAAGAGTCCGACTGCACAGCGGCACCTGTCTCCACATCCAAAGAATCTGATTGGACCGGTGTAGCAGTCTGTGTCGCCAAATGATCCGTTTGGACAATGGCAGCTGTCTCCACATCCAAAGAATCTGATTGAAAGGGTGCAGCAGTCTGTGTAGACAAACGATCAGATTGGACAGTGGCTGCGGTCTCCACATCACGAGAGTCCGACTGGACTGTGGCAGCTGTCTTCAGTTCCAAAACATCTGATCGGACAGCAGTAGTTAGTGCTTGTTTGCTCAGTGGTGGCATACAAATGGGTGTTAGAACCTTGGATGTGACTTGATATTCTTTGGGGTCAGCCAAATCAGTTTGCTTTTCCAAATTCAAAGGCTCCGATTGTACAGCCGCATCTTTTACATCTTTACTCTGTGGCAGCACAATGGGTAAGGAAACCTGCACGTCCATGTGCTCTGACTGGACAGCAACATCTTTCACATCTGTGATTTGTGATGCTACCTTAGCCTGATTCTGCTCTTCAGTCACTTGTTCTAAAGGATCTGACTGGACAGCTACATCTTTCATATCTTTTCTT
The DNA here is from genome assembly GCF_025434085.1 of Hippocampus zosterae. NCBI lineage: Eukaryota > Metazoa > Chordata > Actinopteri > Syngnathiformes > Syngnathidae > Hippocampus > Hippocampus zosterae. The sequence continues at coordinate 17,931,555 of NC_067464.1, read as the reverse complement.
TGTGGTGGAACAACAACGGGCACTGGATCCGGGGGAATGACCTCCTGTTCCATGGGCTCCTCAACATTATCCCGCTTCTCGGGCTCTTCGGTCCAAGGATCCAACTGGATGGCTGCATCTGTCACTTCTTTACTCTGAGGCGGTATAACAATCGGCACTGGAACCTGGGGGAGGAAAAAAAAACGTGAGAAGATACTGAAATGTGCATACGATGCTTCTAATCATTTAAATGTTATAGAAGACAACAGGTAACATTATGGAACGTACAGTTATAGGCATTGCCATTGGAACAGGCGTGTGCTGGGAGTACATGTTCATCGGCACTGGGATAAAGACTGGTACAGGAATTGGCACCATCAGCATCTTCACTTGTTCCTCTTCTGTGGAGCAGTTTGATGAAGGTGGGGATGGAGCTAGATGAGAATGAAAGCAATGTAAAGAAAATATTTCATCATGAATTGGATAGGAACGGAGACTGATACACAACTAATGCTGTGAGTGTAATTGCAGATGAAATGTGCCATGAAGAACAAATTCTTTTTTTAAAACTGTACTCGTTGATATATATATATATTAGAACTGTCAAATGATTTAAAAATTTAATCTAATTAAAAATGCAACTGTCATAATGAACTCAAATTCACTAAAAATTAATCGCGATTACCCACGCATTTTTTATCGTTTCTGAATTTCCTTTTTGTCCCATTTTTCCCCATTTTAATGCTCTCATCAAAATGGAATCATGAATCAGTTTTCTTTGTGCAAAATGCAAATACTTACTGAAATAATTTCAATTTTACATGAAGATTTTTCATTTGGAGCAGTTATTCACACATAATCTCTCACACAATATTACTGTCCATCAACAACAGTGAAAAAAATATTTTGTCACACAACAGCTGCTTTAACAGCTCTTTTTATGGAATCTAAACAAAGCAATATAACATTATAAAGTGCACATCTAAGGTAAATTAGTACTCAGCCTACAGTGGATTTAAGCCATGGTTGCATACTCCATTTTTCTCAAGTTTGCTTTGATCACAGCGACATGCTATGTTGATTCTGTTGGTCCTTCTTGCGCGCAAGTCTACGGTTTTGTGTAGACATCATTTCGGATGACTACACTTGGTTCGATGACAACACTGAAGACGTTTTATTTTCGCTAGGTCGCTACCACTGCACCGTCACTGTCAGACAAACACAGAGCTCCACCAGCTTTATTTATATGGACACGGAACACTGTAACCTTCCAAATGAAATAGTTCCAAACAAGTAACAATCGCGTCAGTGACATACATCGTATACCTGTATGATACAGGTAAACTTTGGTCTCGTCAGTGGAATAATCTGGCAACTTTTTGAAAGAAAACTTTCCATTCATAAAGTCAGTTTCAGTTTTCGGTGTCTCGTGCTGCCGTGGCTGGCAAAACAAACGTGCGTGGACCTATGCAGCGCGCTTGTTGTTTTGTTTCTTTATAGAGCAACGCAACATCCGTTGTGACGTGTGCCGCGTTAATCTCGTGAAAAAAAAAATTTAATCCCCGTTAAAATTCATTTAAATTAATGCCAATAAAAACGCACTAAACTGACAGCTCTAATATATATATATATATATATATATATATATATATATATATATATATTGGTTTTGACTTGTTGCCGCCCCCACCCTCTGGAATGCTCTACCACAACACATCCGCAACTGTACTGACCTCCAATCCTTCAAATCATCTCTTAAAACGCACCTGTTCTGCAATGCTGTTAATACATTTTAATCTCTTTTACCCATTTTGCTTTTTTTTTCATCTAAATGTGCTTTTGTAAATTATGTATGCACATTTTTATCCTGTGTTTTAAGCTCTTGTAAAGTGAATGTGATGAAAAGCGCTTTCAAATAAAATGTATTATTATTATTTACTTTTTCTTGAATGTAGGGGTAGTTCGATACATTCATTCATTCATTCATTCATCTTCCGTACCGCTTGATCCTCACTAGGGTCGCGGGGGGTGCTGGAGCCCATCCCAGCCGTCTCCGGGCAGTAGGCGGGGGACACCCTGAATCGGTTGCCAGCCAATCGCAGGGCACACATAGACGAACAACCATTCGCACTCACACTCACACCTAGGGACAATTTAGTGTTCAATCAGCCTGCCATGCATATTTTTGGAATGTGGGAGGAAACCGGAGCACCCGGAGAAAACCCACGCAGGCCCGGGGAGAACATGCAAACTCCACACAGGGAGGCCGGAGCTGGAATCGAACCCGGTACCTCTGCACTGTGAATCCAACGTGCTAACCACTGGACTACCGGGCCGCCCTAGTTCGATACATACATAATTTATTCATCCAACCATGTATTTGTATACCCGCAGCTGAGTAACATCTGTGGCACTCACTCACCCGTTTCCTGGTCTGTCTTCAACTTTTTAACAGCTTTTTCAGAGTCATTTGATGTGATATCATCTGCTTGTAGAGAGGGAGATGGGATTAGCGTGGTAACTACATCATCATCATCATTACATACACTCTCATCATTCAGAGGAAACATTTGCTAGTTGGTTATCGCTTGAAAATAAAGTTCAAATAAAAAACCAAGATGAAGGAAGACACAACCACAAATAATGCTCTTAGAAGTGATTGATTAACATTATTGACACAATTCACGTCACCTCTTGTTGACATGTCTGCATCATAGTGACGCTCTAAATAGCAAAACAAAAAGAATTGATGGTGGTTGGGCTCGAGCTGGATTTGGAAACACTGCGCACTGTGCGGCGACACTGTGTTGCAACAGATTATTGAAAACAATCAATTAATTACTGTAACCGTAGTTTTTGGACTCAAAGGCATTTTTTTCCCATAGTTTGCTTGGTCCTTTGAACAACCATCCACGCTCACACCTTGGGACAATTTAGAGCAGGGGTGCAAAAACTTTTTGGATCGAAGATCTACTTTTCGATCAACTAACCTCACGGGATCTACCCTTACCGGCGCGCACACACACACACAAATTTAAGATTTACCTGCTTTATTTTATTTTTTAAATATTTTTTTGGGTGAAAATGAGACTGATTAGTGTGCAGTGTATATTAACACAAAAAATATATTACTAACAGGTACAAAGACACACAAATGATTGTTTGTTTTTTTTCTTCTCGACACTCCTCGGATCTACTTGGGACCTGTCTTAGATCTACCGGTAGATCAGGATCCACCTAATGGCCACCCCTTATTTAGAGGGTTCAATCACTCTGTCATGCATGTTTTTTGCAATGTGCGAGGAAACTGGAGTACCCAGAGAAAACCCACGCAAGCCCGGGGAAAACATGCAAACCCCACACAGGAAGGCCGGACCGCAGATTACCTGAAGAATTTGTTGATGGCTCGAGAAGTAGACATAAGCTCTCTTGATCCATTGTGAATGGCCGGCAGAGAACGGACTTGTTCTTCATTTGACGTCGGCACAATGGGGGGCCCCGCATGGTGTCCGTTTGAGTACTGGCCTGCACATTTCGGGAGCAAAAACAAAGCTCTATAGTGCCTGTCTTGCATTCTTCGCAACAAGTCCTCATTTCAATAGAAGAGACAATGCATACATGATCAAGAATCTTGCCATCTACACTCGAGTTTGAAAGTCCTCCTGTATTAGGAAAAATAAGAAGAAAAATATGACATTGTACAGTACAGTACGGTACAGTATATGAGCCAGCGTACATAGACAATTCATTCTGACAGTGGCATGTCAACAATACAACCCGCTTTTTGAAAGCTAATATTTGACATCAATGGTATGACTGACAGCTGTACACAGACTTGCAACTCCCCCCCCTAAACATCGCCACTAAATGTTGTTGCAAACACTGACTCGAAATCAACTCAATTGTTTCACCAACTGATTGATATAATCGATAGAAATGAGATCTACTGCTTAGTGCTCGGTGGCACGGTATGACCACATAAATCAACTCACCAGTCATTGCAACATCCGACGGCACGCTGGGCTGAGTTGCAGAGCCATTCGCTAGTGACACAACATCAGCAATGACAGGGTTAGTTTTTGAGGAATGGTGAGGTTGGGCTGGAGCTGGAATAAGAGAAAGAAAAATTTTAACTTTTCAAGATTCGATTGCTACCGTCACTGAAAGGTACATTTACAACTCTAATTTTATTTTAAAAGAACAGTAAGAATTTATAAATGAACCACAGCACATTAAAAGACGCAGGGCTGAAGGCGTGGAAAAACAGTATCCGCTTATAATGCGGAAATACGGTAAATCAAATTCACATTGAGCAGCTTATCGAGCCTGTAGCATTTTACTGTTAACGTTTCCTGACTGCACAGCCTTATATTGCTTCTAGAAAACACATTCCTTACCGAATGCACAGTTGATATATGTCAGTCTTGTGCCACCCACACTGGTATATGCCTGGGTGTGAATGTTTGGTGGTGGTCGGAGACACCGTCGGTGTACGGCGGCATGCTCAGGGCAGCTGTGGTTACATATCTAAGTTACCGGCACCAGAGTGTGAATGTGCGAGTGCATGAATAACGTATTTATTATGAGCGATTTGAGCATCGAGTGTCCAGAAAAGTAGCACATAAATCCGATGCAGTATTATTTTTAAATCTCCTTGGGAGATAATGGTTAATTAACAACATGTAAATTGTGTTTTTGTTTCTGTAGTTCAGTTGAACTACAATAAATGTGTTGTCTACAGATCTGTTGGCTCTGCGGGAACTGCTGCGGGTTCTGGAGAGGGGTGGTGACTTGAGGTGGGGCAGAACAAGGGGCTCAAAGAACTTGATGACTACTTCATGCAACACAATAATATCCACGTTCTCACCAAGAAATAGGCAATTTTGATTTCACACATTACCATATCTTACCATGAGGTTGTTCTGCTCCAGTTCCGTTGCTGGGAGTGTGCTGGGTGGATTGAAAATTCAGGGAACAGTACCCAAGCAAGCAGGTCAGGTTGCAGAAGTTCCGCACTGAACCCATGTACTGCAGCTTCTCATTTAAGTAGCCCTGCTTCCTACAACTGTCACATCGACCCATCTGTACAACAGAGAGTGATTAAGTTCCACTATCACGATACTGGCTGATGTGAAATCAAACAAAATGTTAAATAATAAAATAGAACTTATTTGGTTGCGATTCTTGATCAATGTCAGGGCCAATTAGGTTAACAGTGTACTTTGGTAACGAATGCAAGGTCTATCTCCTTACCCCATAATAGAGTACAGTGTACTGGGACATGCAGAGGGGTTTGCAGAACTCTTCTAGCTTGCCTCCATAGTGACTATGCAACATTCTTTGGCTAATGCTATAGCAATAGCTACAGGGACGGCAGGGTGGATCCTTGTTCCGGGACGTTATGCAGATTTTGAAGTTTTGTTTACAGTCTGAAACACACAATGTTTGGGGGAAAGTCACACAGCCATATATGGTCAGAAGAAGTGGAAACTCAACCCCAATTAGCATAATGGAAAATATCAAGAATTGATGGCGACTCACGTTTGCTGCAAAAGAAAATGTCTTTCCCATTATAATGGATTGTGTCAAATGGCACCATGTCCTTCCTACAAACTTCACACATTACCAAGATATTGTTTACTGTTTTATACACGTCGCAACATACCATGGAGCAGAACACAGAAATCTGATCCTGCATGGGGGAAAAAAGGTACAATTACACAACAGTTCCAGAGTTCAAATGATGAAGATGTTGAGGGAAGAGTAATTGTCTTACTTTGTGGCCAAAAAGCAAGGGCTTGGTGATGAACTGTTTAGTACACTGATGGCAGGTCACTTTGGGGCTATCGTTGGGTCCACCCTCTGCTGGTTTTACAGAAAGGGCAGCAGGTGTTCGGGGATGGCCTTGCCCTGGCACAGAATTTGAGGTCAAGCCTAGCGACGGAGGAACCAAAGGGGGCACTGAGCTGTTACTTCCATGGTGGCTGGGATAGGGGGCTGAAGATGGGTAGTCCTGAGGAATGGGAGGGACAGAGCTGGCTCTGGAGGAGGGCCCAAGTCGCGAGGCATCCCTTGGAGAAGATTTTCCATTGTTCAGCTCTGATCCACCATGCCCTGTTTTCTATTAAAATATATCAAGATAAATAAGAAACGACTGAATAGGGGACAACTCAATTTTATTTTTTTATTTTTTTAAATCAGACGACGGAAATGAAATCCGTTTTGAGGTAACTGTGCCCAATGAAGCAAGGTTAATATATAGTAAGAAAAACGAATAAAATAATGACAAAGGAACGTCAAAAATGTTTTTGTGAAAAAAGAAATAGTGTACTGGTATTAAGAAAAAGATTGAACATTGAAAGGTTCTTACACATGAGAGAATATTTCTAGATCCTGATTTTCAGAATTCTTGGTAAAAAACTAAATATTCAAACAATATGGGGCATTTGAGTAAATAAATGTCTAATGTGTTGTGTTTATTATTTAACTTTATGTTAACTGTCTTGTTAAGCGCTTTGTTACAGCTGACGCTGTTGTGAAAGCGCTATATAAATCAGCATGTATTGTATTGTATTGTATTGTATCATTCTGATTCTGTATATGCTGCAATTGAATTTGCCATGACCATGTGATTGTGATTTCTTTTCGGTGACTTTAGCATTAGCACTGGTCTTTTCTAAAATTAAAGTTTAGTTTTACAGTAAATTGCAATTAAATAATTTAAAGCACACCTAGTGAGGACACACTCACATACATGTCACTGGTTTGCTGGTGTATTTGTGTATTCAGGGTGCTTTCGCTACATAGGAACTCGTAAACACATACAGGACCATTGGCACGTTTTTATGATCATGGGAAGCCAAAATTAAAGTTATGATTAAATTTCGATTAATTTTCCAGCCCTCGTGTCAGCATGACATTCTAAACTGTATTGATGGTTGACATCATCCGACTATGTAGTTTAGACCACAAAAATCTGAAAATCACTTCCACTGTCTAATTGGTTCATATTTGGAGCCACACAGGGGAAGAACATTAAAATGTTCAGCCATCGGTCACATGCACTGGAAGCTGCTGCATCTGTACATGTAATGAATACATCTCTGCATATGGTACATCCATTTTCTGATCCGCGAATGCTCACAAGTGTCGTGGGTGTGCTGGAGCCTGTCCAGCCATTTTCAGGCGGTATACCCTAAACTGGTTGCCAGCCAATCACAGGGCACACACAGACGAACAACCATTCGCACTCACAATCACACCTAGGGACAGTTTAGTGTTTCATCAACCTGCCATGCATGTTTTTGGAATGTGGGAGGAAACCGGAGTACCCGGAGAAAACCCACACAGGCACGGGGAGAACATGCAAACTCCACATAGGAAGGCCAGAGCCGGAATCAAACCTTGAACCTCTGCACTGTGAGGCAGACCTGCTCACCGGTGGATCAATGTACCGCCTGCATACCTCATTTGTAAAAATAAATGATATGCATGTCACATTTGTCCAAAGACCCCAGCCATAGAGATGTATTTATGCATTTGTTTTTAGCTAATTTGGCTTCAAGCAATGATGTCATCAATACAAGAAGTCAACGATGACGTTTTCCAGTTTGGCCATGTGCTTGCGGATTGCTTCAACATGCAATTGATAATCAGTTTGACACAACCAAAAGAATTCTGCATCATACTTTAATTAGGATTATGCAATTCTGCACCACCCTTACCCTGAAAGTAGAAACGCAATCAAAGGAGCAAAAGTTCCTGATGGTGCCATCCACCATTGCTAGGTGGTACTGAGGAACAGCTACGTTCTTGCACAGACAGCATGGGAACGCAGCCCCTGTGGAATGATATACATGTTATATATATTCTAAAAATCATTACACGTTTTTCTGGGATTGTGTGCCGGCCTACCGGTTAGTGTGTGTAGCGGTGGTCGACTCATTTGCACACAAACAGGTGAACAGTAGAGTTGAACTTTTCCCTTCTCGTCTCGCTCCATGATGGTGGCTGATACTATTGCGGACTTTTGACATCTGGCACACTCAACCGTCTTTCGGCAGGACTATTTAGATGGGAAGCAACGAAACACAAGCTTTTACGTTACCATCTTTAGTGTGTCATGCGTTTCCTCCTGAAAAAAAGAAACTTTCAGATACCTGTTTGTAAGTGCCAATGCATGTAGGACCACAAAAGTTGAGCTCAGATTTTTCAATCGTGAGTGCATGGTAGGAGTCCGAACTACTACTACAATACAGTCCACAGCCTTCACAGCAGTTCATGGCTAACTGTCGCATCTTGCGCCATGTTACAAAACAAGCATCACTGCAGAGTTTGTGCAGACGACCTTGGTGGCTGACCTCATGCTCGATCTGGTGGGTACAAACAGGATCATAAAAGAAAAAAAAGTATTTAACATGTGATGGATGCACTCCATCAAAGAGAATCTGCCTGATATTTAGAGTACCAGAGGTTGTTTGCAATACAAGCTCATATCATTGATCAGTGATTACCCGGTTGGTTATTCTGCATACACTACAAACATTTTCTGCCAGTCGCTCAGCGGGCTTCTCTGGTGGCTTATCAATCTTCTTCTCTGGCCGCTTTTCAACTACTTTTTCAGGGGCCTTTTCGATTTTTTTTGTCCTGTGTCTAAAGATTGACAAACAGTGCTGGCCGCAAAAGTGCAAGTAGGTGTTGTCATCAGCTGGGATTGTGATTGTGTCCCGAGCTCGAAGAATCTCACTGCAAGACAACAAAGGCAAAGACGGAGTTTTCAGTTTAATACTGTATCAGTTTAAATGGGAAGTCATGTCAAAATTGTTCTTTAGAATATGTTCTTGGTGCCCTCACTAGTCTAAGAACGGCGTTTTGATTAAGCACAGGTGGCCATTCCGTCAATACCGACAGAAGACTTCCCAGTGATGGAATCCCATTTCTTTGACGACTGACGGAAACATGCGCTTCGTGTGTCACACGCGTTTGCTCACGGTGGTGACCAGACCAGGGTTCGCTTTTAGCGGAGTGGAGAATGGAATATTCACCCTCCGACAGGAAAAAAAAATGTTTCAACATCGCAAGTCAATATGGTAGCCTATGGTTGTGTTGGCTATTTGCATTTGCTGGTAGAAAGCATTTAAAGAAAATCTGAAGAGGATATTTCGAATGTGGTCCACGTTTTTGTCTGTTGCCTCATTAATGCCACGACCTATGTAGCACTTTGAGATTGCTGAAATGCAAAGTGCATTAAAAATAAAATTCATGATTATCATTATTCTGTTTAGAGAGAAGAGTACACCTTGCCGTTTTGAAAAAAAAGTTCAGTTTGTAGCTTGCAGGGTGCAAAGACATACCTCATACATTGCATTTGAATAGTCTTGACAGTGCTTTCTTATGAATAGTGCATGCTTGGCACTCACAAAAATAAACTGCCTTGTGTGTGGTGGCTTCTGATTGGTTATCAGAACATGATGTTTTTATCGGTACTACCATTTATTTCAAATATCTTATTGATTCAAAATGACAAATGACTTTTATAGGAGAAATGGGACAAAGAAAAATTATATACGGCAAAAAAACAACAACCCTAGACCCAGATCTCAAAATTCAAGACTTTTTCAATGCTTATTAAGCTATTATTTCCAACTCCCTAAATTTAATGTTCTTAAGAATTTCACTACCCCACGGGAACCAAGTGACATACTTTTCAACAGTTTCAGGCTTTTTTATGCTTATTTCCAAAAATGTTTTTCTTGTCCTGGAAATGTATTCACAATTACTTTTATCCCAAAGAATTCTTCAAAAAACGCTGATAAACATCCGTTATACTGTACATTTTTCCCCAAAAGTGGAAAAAGGTTGGTGGGAGGGGACTCTAGTTGTAACTCAGTTGGAAAGACAGAAGGGTCACTAAGAAGTACCTATTGCATAGGGAACATAATTGGTTCTTGGTTGTTGGGGGCAGATGTCCTGTTAGACAAACAGTGGAACAGAAGAGCTGAGTGGAACCTTTTCTTTGGAATGCTGTTTGACCTTTTAGCAGAACCTAAACACAATAGTAAAAGAAACAGAAATAAAATACATTGGTAGTCGTCATAAATACCATAGTCCTTGCTATTCTTTGTTTTGTCTTTCTTTTGTGTGAGTAGCCAGAACAGCAGCGAGTATGTAATCTTACCTTAAAACAGCCACTGCAGCGAACACTACCAGGAATGGTTGGCACAGGGGGTCGAAGGGGTAGTGGCGACAAGGACGCAAGCGAAGTCTGAATTGCAGCTGGAGGTCGGACAGAAAGCGGAGTCACTGCTTGGAGAACAGCACCTCTACCCGGAATAAAAATGGCTGTTTGTGGAGGAGCAGGTGCTGCCACTTGGTGGGCTGGAATAAAGATAGAGGGTAAAGTTTGATGAGACAGAAACTACTGATCAATGGAACTAACATATTTGTCAAATTGAATAATTGCCCAAGTCATTTGAACCAATGGTCATAATGTAAACAAAAAATATCAATGCACTTGCGAAAATGTTTCTATTTTCTTTATGTCAGTCATCCAGTACCAATGTGAGAAGCGGCCGCCATCTTGGTAGAATTTCCTACAAAAAACAAAACAAAAACAAAACATGATTGAGCACTTCAAACACATGTCATATTTGATATATTCTACTGCCTCCCCCCCTCTTCTCACACATGTTCAATTTGTGCTATTTGAGTACATTTTTTAGGGCAAGTAATGCTGCTAGAGGTGACAATTCTGGAGAACACCTTGGAATTTCGGCCCATATGGGCTTATTTGTGGATTTTTTTAAAGTGAAACTTGGAAGGTAATCAAAGAAGGCGTTCCCCGAGCAGCAGGCAAAATGAAAGGACCCATTGTAGCTTGTGAATATTTGTGCCACAATGCTGAAGATGCCCAAAATGCGTCCTTTCAGGGTGAGGACTAACATTCAATGTAGATTTAGCATACTAGAAAGTCACAGCAACCATTACATCCAAAATGTTGTGCCTCCGAGTTTTCAAACAAGTAATTGGATGTAGAAATGATGTTGGAATGGTTTCGCAACTAGACGTCATTTGCGGCACATCTGCACATTCTATTGCTATATCCCCAGGGTGTATTGAATGGAACAAAACATGCAGTTTTCTTTTATGTGATCAGAATACTGAATTTAGTTTATGTACCTCAGTAATTGGATTGCCTCGTCCACTAATATAGTATGAATCCCTTTTAAATATGGAAAATAGCAAGTGGTCCTGGCCACCTGCTCGTCCCTGCCCCTGATAAAGTGGCCAACCCAACTACTTGCTACTTAAAGGCACTACCAAAAGAAGAAAACAACATTGTGGTGATGTAGTTTGGCCATAGAAATAAAAGTGAAGCTCTTTTGTTGGTCAGTCAAGTAAGATGGGATAGGCTCCAGCAAGCCTGCAGGCCCTAGTGAGGATCAATGGTTCCGAAAATGGATCGCTGTATTTTACTATATTTTTATCTTTATTCTCTGTAATATATTTTCTTATTTGGATCAGGTAAAAAAAAATACATTTCCAATTTTTCCACACTATAAAGCACAGCTGAGGTATTCATTTTTCTCAAAAGCTGACAGTGCGCCCTGTAACTCTCTTTATATTCCCCATTGAGTTGTTTCCCTGTTCGTGCTCCTACGCCATCTAGTGGTGATTAATAGCAGGAACCAATTGTAACCTAAAAGGGTTCGGCCAGACACTAATTGACATGGGCATTCGCCAATACACACACAGACCACTACTTTGTGAGCTCTGTGCAGCCATTATGAAACGAAGATATTACCAAAAGCATAGTTAACTACTGACTAAACGAAGGATGAAGGGGACAAGCAAGACTTGTCAGGATATTTAGCTCCTTTTGGATGTGAGCCCATGAGGTTTGTGTGCCTTTTTATTGAATCAATTGTTTTTATAACTTTTGTCTTTCATTTATTGTTTTGTAATGCCATTTGTACTTATATGTTTCATATCTGTGTTTGTGACCAGTTCTCATTGTTACAGTTGCAGTGGTTGTGAAGGCTCCATATAAATAAAGCTGCATTGTATTGTATTCCCTCTTTCATAGCACCATCTAGTGGATGCATAGCGTAACCGCAGCCACTACTGTACTTGTAATATATATACTGTATATAAAAACAGTTTTGAAATATGCCATTCATTGAAAGTGCGGCTGATAATCGGAAGCGCCTTAAAGTGCAGGAAATACGGTAATATTTAAGATAAGATAAGATATCCTTTATTCGTCCCACACTGGGGAAATTTACAATCAATTTATTTATCAGCATTGGCTGATCAGAAATACTTTCAGCTGTTTCGCCCAGCACTATTTTCCAACGCCATAGTGTCAAGCTTAACAGTTGAACCTATATTATTATGCCTTCAATTTATTTTGAACAAAGACATATTTTTATGGTTTTCTGTACTAAGTACTTGGAATTTTGAATCATTTGGACAATTTCAGATATTACAGCAGACTTTTCAAATTAACGCCTTAGACCTACACATACTAAAAACAACATGCCAATGTTGTGTGCTAGGCGATTATATTAGATAGGGTATTGGCTTTGAGCAAGTAAGACCAGTTGAACCCATAAATGAATAAATACAATGGTATTTACTTAATATTTATGATGATAAATAAGATAAGATAACCTTTATTTGTCCCACACTGAGGGAAATTTGCAATTTTTTGCAATTTGCAAAAACATGATGAGAAATGTATACACTCACCCACGGGGGGCACAAGTGTGTTCCCTCCGCCAACAGAGTAAACTGAGCTAATTCTAAGCTCTTCCTGGAAAACACAAATAGAATTTAGGTGAGCGGTTAAATGTGCCATAAGTACATATCAACAGTTCTAAAGAAATTTGTCAGAAAAATTGAGACCACCCAGCATTATGAAGTGCTTTAATGCGGATTCTGAATTTTACCACTTTCTGCAGGGATGAGGAATTTCAAACAAATTTCTCCCATTGACCTACATTTAAGCCGGCTCATTGGGCTTCTCTGAGAAATATGAAGCATGGCAAGGTAGGGTACATACATGCATATACATTTGTGTCACCTTGGGGCCGAGAGTGATCAATTCCCGTCTTTTTCCCTACTCTATGTTATGCACCTTCTCCTAGACCAGACGCAGGCAAACTACGGCCTGCGGGCCGAATCCGGCCCATTTGTCTTTTTAATCCGGCCCGCCCAAGGTTGGTCCACAATTAAGGTTCGATGTGAATGATTGCATTCATTTCAATTGGACTTGTAATGACAGGCATTTCACCGCCAGGTGGCGCATTGGGTGGGGGGTCCTTTTCGACCACCTAGGACCTCTGTATCGCTCTACTTCTACTGGTCTGATCACAACCCATCTGTAGCAATGCACAGGCTAAAATAGGTCATCAACAACACTGTTGTCATTTTAAAAAGTATATTAATACAGTACTTTCATGCTTTTGTTCTGTTGATGTTTGATATGGACTGTCAACAAATGCTGTTTATTTTTATTTATTTATTTTTTAATGTACCATAGCTCATGCGGACCTGGCCCTTCTATCAAATTTTTAAAGTCTATACGGCCCCCGAGCCAAAATGTTTTCCCATCCCTGTCCTAGACGAGTGTGTAACACATCCCTAGGGTGCAAATAACAGGTACATGGGTGTGCAAGAGCATTGGAAAATGAAAATTCGTGGACCAGTTCGAGGCAGTCACTTCGCATTTGTGTATCCAGCATTTTGCACTTAGAGAGGGCTCGAGTTTTGTTCTGTCATTCACAAACGATTTGTTCTTCAAAATAATGAGTGGAATCACATCATGAACTGATCTTTCCTTTCACAGTTCACTTGAGCTCAGCTGTAAGGATGGATGGCAAGCAGCACTTGCCACCGATGGTTCCTTCAGTGGGGGCCATCAAGGTGGCTGGCTTCAGCGCTTTGGTGGTCATCAAAATGTGGTGTCCAAAATACTGACCGGGGTCATTTGAGGCCATTTTTTTCACAGTCCCCGACATACAGTATACTAAAAATAACTTTGATATGGCCAGGTCTACGTGAAACCGGTCCATGGTGCAAACAAAGTTGGGGACAAGAGCTAGACCGCTGCTCTAGAGAATAGCGGCAAATCAGCTAATCGCTCCAACCCTTATAATCAGGAGCAAAAAAAGAAAAGAAAAAAAAAAGCTAAACATTTTACCGTATTTTCACGACTATAAGGCGCCATTAAAAGTCTTAAATTTTCTCCAAAATGGACAGGACGCCTTATGGTGCGGAGCATCCTTTGTATGCGCTGAGTTCCAAAATCTGACTGACAGCCGACACGCTGTTTATATAGAGAAAAGGCGGAAGTGACTGTGGCCAGGCATGCGGGAAAGAAGTCAGCCAATCAGGGAAGGGTGGGCGTGTATATATACATATATGGAGAGGGAGAGAGAGGACAGGCAAGCTAGTCCGCCAATGGTGAAGGGTGGGCGTGTAAGTGGACGCGCTAAAGGGACGCCTCAAGCCAGTACCAACACTTGTATAGAGTGTGGCAATGTGCATTGTTGTAAAACAACTCCGGTTTTGGTTTCTAAGAACCCCTGAAAATAAATTCGACAAAAAGACACGCCTACGAAGCTCAGTTCAAACTTAAAGCCACCGGTTATGCTTTTGGCATGCGTGCCCATGTCACAGCAGCGGTGAAAAAACAAGTCAAGCAAATTAACTCTGAGCTTGCCGTTATTCCCGGAGGCTTGACTAAAGAACTCCAACCGCTGGACATTGGCATCAACTGGGCGTTCAAAGTAAAGTTGCGAACGGCATGGGAACAATGGATGATCAGTGGCAAACACAACTTTACAAAGAGTGAGAGGCAGCGCTTGGCGAGTTACGCCACAATACGCAACAACGAGAGGGAACGCGGCGTTTTTGATGGATTACGGTACTTGCACAATTGTTCAATTCTTTCTACACACACACGCGCTGCCACCATGTTTCGCTCTGTTCTTTACTTTCAAATGTGGGAAAGCTTCACACGAGAGAAATGTTGACTTTGCTGTTGCTACTCCTTCTTTCCGCTCGGCAATGCGTAGCAACTCATACTAGCATGTGATGCATTCAATGACAACTGAGATGTGCAATCCTCTGCTTCTGATACAGAGGATGAGGACTTTGATGGGTTTCTGGGTGATGATTGATCGAAAAACGTGAGAACATTGTACGATGGCTAAATAAAATACACCAGAACTCAGTTCTGCTTTTGTTGCCTTTTTAAAAACGTGTTTTTAGCTTATCTGTATGTCTTGGCATGCTACCGTATGCTTCAAGCTAACGTGTTAGAGTGCGCGCATGCATGCCGTATGTTTAAGCTGGAGTATGTTTTACCACTGTAAAACTGCGGCCATTCGTACGGTGCGTCCTGTGTATGTGTAAAATACAGAAATGTCACCCATTAATGAGACTGCGGCCATTAGTACGGTGCGTCGAATAGTCGTGAAAATACGGTAGTTTGATTTCACAGAGGCTGCGAAAGCCACTCGCAGTCTGTGGATGGGCCAGATGTGGTGCACAGGCCATGTTTTGCCCAAATGTGCGGGAGGTCTAAGTCATCAAGAAGGTTGGTGGGTTGTGGAAAATCTGAGCACGATACAACCATCTCTAGTGCTCCTCTGAAAACCACACTAAATTGGTGATGTGCACACCTGACCAAAAAAATCCAAGGACACAGTGAAACAAGCGCTCTATGCTTTTGCAAGGACAACACTTACCTCCTGATGGTCTAGTTCTTCTTTGATTTGTCTGACGGTGGTCTGAGGCTGCAAAGCTGCATTGTATCCCTCATCAATTGGCTCATCTTTAATGGTGATATTGGGAGACATCGGAGGGTTGCTGTCCTCTACGGGAGGAGCCCTGGACCGCTGACATACCGAATAACAAAGGATCTTTTTGAAAAATGTGACACTTGACATTGTTAAAGCAGTAAATTCGAATGATTTACGGAAAACTAAGCTTGTTCTGAACAAGAGCTATCAAATTTGGACCTTTCCCAGCGTGCTTAGTCATTGAAATTATAAATGTGATTTGTGCTCAATACTGAAGACATGTTCATTGAAGGTCTAATAGTATTACAAAAAAACCCCATTACGAACAATGAAAATGGCAATGCTGAGTAAAATTACATATACACATAATACATGTACAAAGAGCAGGAGCACATGGAATGGAATGTCACTGTTGGTTGAATCATTTCCATCCTTACTTAACTGAACCCACCTCTCCTTGCCGACTGTCTTCTGTTTGCTCCATCCGAGTCAGAGTTCCTGCATCTGATGAGAGGTTAAAAAGTCATGTTTTAAAGGGGGAGTTAGCAAAACAAAACAAAAACAAACAAACGAGAAAAGAAAAAAACAGTCACTAACAGATCTGTTCAAACTTTCGGTGTATACCTAACAGTAATATGTTGGTAAAATACCAGGGGCAATAATAATAATAATAAA
This sequence comes from Hippocampus zosterae, assembly GCF_025434085.1. NCBI lineage: Eukaryota > Metazoa > Chordata > Actinopteri > Syngnathiformes > Syngnathidae > Hippocampus > Hippocampus zosterae. Next base: position 17,915,092 of record NC_067464.1, on the reverse strand, counting down.
TAAGAGGAAGAAGAAATCAATCAATCATCCCTCTCTGGCCCCATGTTGTACCTCTAAATCTGATTAAAACACACACACACACACACACACACACACGCACACGCACAGGAAAAACAACCAAACACACAATCACTGACACATAGGGTGTCAATCATTTGCCTTGCTCTCCCATGTACAACACAATAGTCGTGGATAGATGGACAGACAAAATAAGGGTGAATATGGTTGTCACTTAAACAGTTGTAAACAATTCAATCCAGCCGGTTAAGAAAGCTGGCTGTGTTGTATTCCGCACCTTCTCATCCCACACCGTGCGGGTGTGTTTGTTTGTTTTTCACTTTATTTGTGAGTGTCTGTTTATTCACACGCATGCGTGTGCCATAAAAGGTACGTTCTTTGACACAGACACGAGGCGACCAAAAGTTCATTTCAACCTACTCGGGCGAAATGGACTAAAGACAAAAATTGCCTTGAAATGTTTCAAATGCGCCACTGGTCACCCAAATGCGCGTACTGCATTGGGATTGCGCCGGCAGAGCACAAGGAGGCATGGGTCGACTTATTTATTAAATAGAACACCAAACTCCCTCACTCCGATGCTGTGGAGAAGGGTTTTTCTCAACAGTTGGCGAGATTCTCCGGCCAAAGAGGACCGCCCTGGCCTGTGCCAGCTTTGACAAGCTGGTCTACCTCAAGGGGAACACTTACCTATTTGGGTACCCGACATGGGGCAGTTTGAGGAGGAGAAGCAGCAGGGGACTGAACACAGCTAATGAGCTTTTAATAATGTTTATTAATGATGAAACCTCCACCATTAGCCACTCTCCCACGGCGTCATGCAAGGACACTTTTTTTGGGAGGGGGTCAGGGGGGCAGACTGATGAAATCTATGCAGTGACCGCTGGTGCTGAGGGCTCATTTTGTCTCCCTCTTCCTATTGAAAATGGATAGATGGATCAATTGGATAGGGTTTCACAATGCACGTACCTCGGCTGCTCTCAGGTGTGTTGTCCTTGGATGAGTGGGAAGTGTTGGCAGAGCAACTCGTCACTTCCCTCTCTTGCTCCTCCTCGACTTCATCTCTGGGCTCCAGAGGAGCGCGATCTTCTTGAATTTTGTTACGTTTCTCTCTCAATTGATTACTTTTGCATTTTGATTTGTCACAGTCATCATCCTGCAGTGTCTCTGCTGGCAGAGCAAAGTGCCAGTCCTCATCCTCCTCCTCTTCTTCCTCAGGTCCAAATGAAGGAAGGCCATCCAAGGCATCATCAAATGCTGCCTCGCCACTTCCTCCTCCTTCACTGGGTCCCATGGTAAATGAGGAGCGCTGGTCAGTGACAGGGGAAGCAATGCGAGGAGATGACGACTCTTCCACCCCCTCACCAATCTTTTCCTGTTGCCTGCTGCTGCTGTTGCTGCTGTCCTCGTCTGGATGATGAGGCACCTCTAATCCTGAAATTTCATCGGCAGCCTTTGTCCCCTCCAGACTGCCGCTCTTAGAGGAGGTATTGGAGCCTTGGGAGGAGTCAGCAAAGTCTCCCAACCCCATCACCTGGTCAAAGACTCTGGATTGTTGTTGCTCATGCTGAGGAGAACAGGAAAGAGTGAGTTAACAGATGCATCGTGTTGAATGAATCGTGTAGAGCTGGGGTGTCAAACCCATTTTTGTCACAGGTCACTTTTGAGTGACGTTTTCCCTCGGAGGGCCGTTATGACAGTGAAACCACAAAAATGTTTTATCTCATCATTAGTTGTAAGGGTAACAACATTATTGCAAAATCTCAACGTAATTTATTACACATGATAATTTGACATTTCAGTACAATATTTTTAACAATGATCATGCAAGCTAACAGGCATGATGTGTCGGGCCGGAGCTGGCCCCTGGGCGTTGCGTTTGATACCTGTGGTTTAGAGCTATGTGCTGACCTGTAAATGAAGTGAATAAAAGAGGAAATACAAGACTGATTCTTGAGAAAAATACCGAAATTAAAGTCCAATATAGTTCAGACAATGATCCCGAAGTGCAATGAACTTAGCTGCTAATAGTAATGTGAATACGCTTGTGATGTCCTCTCCATCTCGCCAGTAATCGGCAAGCTAGTATCTTCCAGCACCATTCACAAAGTGAACACAAAAGCAAAAGCGCTTTCACTGCCGTGATACGCCAGTGAAAAGTAGCAGCCCACGGGCTAGATTTTTATTTATTTTGGCTAACGGAACCTTATTTTGCACGTTTTACTTCTCCAGTCTCATTTCTTAACCCTCATAATATACTCATCGAATAAGTATTTTCACAATCGGAGATGAGCCATTCCCTGTTTTTGTTCTAAGCAGGGGGCGTTTTAGAGCTGAACTTCATATATTTTATATTAGGCACCTTCTTAGACGGCGCCCTTGGAAATATGTGTCTACAGATATGAATAGGTAGATACGGCCCGCCCATTTTAGCTGCGTGCCTATGGCAGTTAAGATAGGAGGGGCAAAGGCATCATCACATTCCATTTGTGTAGATGGCAAGAAATCCAAATAACCAAGGACAACCCCATGCATTTTTTACCAGGGAAATGGGAATAACCTACCACAGGTAAAAATTTCTTTTTTTCAAATGTTATGTAGTTATACACCACAACAGAAAACCTGATGAAAAACAGTTAAGGAATAAGCAAATTTGCCAAGTATTGCCTTTGATGGGAAAGTCATCGCTGCAAACCTGGCTACAACACAGGCACAGGGTTAGCCGGGTTGCTACAGTGTGCTGGCGTATTTCATTTTTACTTGGTGTCTTTTACGTCAGGCACCTTGTTGGGCAGCTAAGGGGATGTGTGTTGAGTTTGCAGCAGTTATTCCCAGTGACTCTCTTTTATGGAGGCCTCTTTATGTTTTGTGATGAAGATACTGGACAGAATTATACCAGGCAGCACAATTTGGGTTGAGTGAGTCATTCAGATTAATATATTTCAGAGAGTATTTATAATTCAGCCAACCGGGGACAATTGATAAGATCTATGTAAATTGGAATAGTGTGTCAACATTAAAGCCACCCTTTAGGCTTTACACGATCAGGATTTTTGGGGACATTCACCGATTGGCGAGTTACATTTTTATTTTTTTTAAATAAGATAACCAATAACTCATCCGCTCACAAAATGGAGCAATATGTCAATTTTTTTTAATTATGCAATTATCCAAGTGAATAGGCCAGTTTATAGCCATTGGCAAATTTCCATCTGTAGTCTTTTGGCAGATTGAGATTTGATTTGAACATCAGCAAACGTATTCAAGCATTTTTGCTAATGTTAAGCAATCTTTGCAATGCCGCAAGGAAGGAAAGTACAGGGGGTTAGGGGGGGGGGAGCAATAAGTGTGATTTGAGCATACTCATTAACAAATGAGTAGAAGTGAATTTTTATTTATGAAAAAGCTGCTTTCAGAAAGATGCAATATAAAAAATACAGCTAAATACTTAGTTGGATCCTTTTTCAAAATTATTTTAAGGAAGAACTTGATTTGTTAGTCATAACACTTGCATTGCAGGTTGAAGTGGCGACAATGAAATTGTACAGCAGTCTCACACTTTATTAATGGATATGGGACATGGCATATGTATCTTTGAAGGAAGTGAGAGAGTTATGAAGCGAGCTCAACACATCTGCTCTGTTCTGGTGTTCCCTCTAAGTAATTGTCATATTTCGCCGTCAACGTGTCAACAAGGTAAACAGAGTTACGCTGTTTGAAATAGGCTTGGGATGTGGGGGGTAACATCTTCGTGGTCAGTTTGTTCCCTGTAAATGTCTTTTGCCACCACAATGCAAAAGGACACTGACAACACTACGTAGTCTTTGCTCAACTTGGAGTGGTAGTTCCAAGCCAAAACACACACTGACAACATAAACTTCACAGATACCTCGTGGTCGATGAATCACCAATCAAGTGTTTAGGCAAGAACAACATGGACACCTCAATGAAATGAACCAGAGGTAGGTTCACACAGAAAACTAGCCGCAGTGACTTTGGCACGTGAAAATACATTACTAAAAATGATACCGATATGTAGCCACTTGCAAAATATGCAAGCCTACCCTCAATGACAGCAAAACCAAATGCTCTGCACGCCCATCTGAAAAAACAGCCAGTGACGTTAGATGACGAATAGCCTTAAAGTCCCTGTTAAGTGAAAATAAATTACTTTAAATATTTCACACCATTCTTCTCTGTGGTGGTCAACTACTTTGGGCAATTACTCCTGCCAAATTGCCGAATGTGAAGTATTTTTTTAAATGACAGCCCAACTTACAATTGGTGGGGAGATAATGTGAGTGGAGTGCAGACCATGAAACCTGATGACAGTGAGACAGGAGGGAATGAGTTGGCTCTGACCCAGTCACTTGTAACAGCTTAGCCATGAAGCCCTGTTATTTCAAGTAAAAGTTTACAAAATTATCCTTTTTAAAATGGTCACTGCAGAGGCAGATGCTCTTGTGGATTTTCAGCTCTCCATCACTTTGGCTCTTCAAAAAGTCAATCCACCTCTTCCTCCTTTTTGGGGAATTGAAATAATGACAAAGCTGTTCTGTAAATTGGGGCATCCAAGAAAGATGCACTTTCTGGATGTAGACAAAGCTAGCTAGTTAGCTAACGGCACACTGCCGTGGTCCAAACTATATTGTGAGGAAGTGCTAACTCATGCTCAACACCCAAATAGGTTGTTAAAGTCACACACAAAAAAGAAAAAGGTTTAACGCAATATCTCCAAATCAAGTGTAACTCTCAGCCTTTTTTACTCTTTTGGCAATTAACTTCAAACTAGTGATCCAGCCTTCCTGTGTGGAGTTTGCATATTCCCCCTAGACCTGCATGGGTTTTCTTGGGGTACTCCGGTTTCCTCACACATTCCAAAAATATGCATGGCAGGTTAATGGAACACTCTAAATTGTCCCTAGGTGTGAGTGTGAGCGTGGAAATTTGTTCGTCTGTGTGTGCCCTACGATTGACTGGCAACCGGGTCAGGGTTTCCTGACCCGGTTGCCAGAATGGATGGAGGGACATGCCGAGTGAACTGAAAAAAAAAATCACTCAACCAACCAATGACATTGATTAGATGAAGTTGACTCGACTATCATCACCTTAGCTTTGACTACAAAAATGAAGTCGTTCAACCCCAACTACAAAACCAAGATTCCACAAGATGGCACCCAAGTATTTTATTACTTTGGCTTGAACACAACATTACAGATGAATTTTTTAGCAAATGACATAGCTAGGGTCTTCCCCCCTCCAACCCCACTGAAGGAAAAACATAAATCAGTAAATATGTGAATGCCAAACAATGATTATGCAGTATCTGTAGACTGCTATGATCTGCGTTGATGTACTGTATTTGGCTGCACTACTGTCCTCTATTAGTTTGTTTCTTTGGCATTTCAAATTACAGAGTCCTGCACTCTTCTGCAGTTTCAGGCAGTATTTAAGGTAAAATATGTATGTTTAAATAGTTTTCAACAATCAGAATACATGCTCCAATAAAATTGTTAATGCAACAGTCCATCAAGCAAAGAGGTTTTTTCCCCCTCGAGCAGCAAATAACATATGAATTTAACAAAAAAATAACACTGCCAAGACTAAAAAAGTGACAGCCGTTATGTTGGAAGAAATTGAGGACGTAAGGAAATGCTATTACGTTTACTTTATATTTTGGATGCGTTGGGTTAAAATGAACGGAATTACCCTGATTTTAAACGACTAAGGACTGTTTAAATTATGTTATATACGAGTTCACGGGATCATATGGGAGCACAATAGAGAAGGGATCATCGAGACACTATGGGTGAAATTACAGCTACAATGAAAACTGCAGGCCTCACGTTGTCTCCTCTCTCACAGTGGGAGTGTTTAACCATTAGATCTGCGGGGATTTAAAATGCTTGGTAATATGAAGTATATTCAATCGCTAGACTTAAACAAGTATATTTGAATATAGTATAGAACGCCGTTTTCATCGTCCATGCAGGCACCCTAGTGAAAGGTTTGTGGGGGCGGGGGGAAACACCGTGCAAAACGTTACATTACTGGACAACTACATTTTATGACTCACAATGGCACCATGCACTGTTTTATTGATGTATTGATATGATAGCTGGCAAGTGTGCATCCAGCGATATTGACAGTGGAGCTCGTATCACGGCTAAACAACAGCGTGCTCGCGTCACATAGTTGCAAGCTAACTAGCTTTAGCCTAAGCTGCCAAATCAACGCTGTGAGAAAACAAACAATGACCACTTAGGACACTTTGCAGTCGGACGCAATGAACAAATTGACCCGCTGGTAAATGCCCAGAAGTAATTTAACACCTGGTGCAATTTGCTTACCATTAATCGCTTGAGTCTAAATTCCTCCGAGTCCGCCATCTTTAATTATGCTGCAGTCATTGGCTTCCAAACAGCAACCCCGGCACCACCACAACCACCTCCTCTTACTCCTCCTCCTCCTCCTCCTTCTCCCCTTCCTTCTCTGGCCCTGTCGCTTCTTCCACAGCTTCAAGAAGGATGATACTGTAAAGCGGCAAAGTTTCAGACTTATGAAAGACTATAAAATAGCCATTACTGTAACTACATAAATCAAACAGTGGTCGCCAAAGTACTGTGTACTTAATTGATGTACTGGTATTAGCGTTTAGACAACCCCCCAAAAACGTAGGTACTGCACCAATTTTATTCAGTAAGTACAATTGTACACGAGGTTTAAAAGATGCACGGATTTTCCCTCGAGTAGGTAAGCTTATCTCTCACGTCTTGCTTGTTAAAAAATACTCATACAGCATTGTGGTTTGTACCATCTCAAACTGTTACTTTTCTTCACTGAAATGGTCACGGTACACTCGCGCCTCGATGTGCACACAGTGTCTTGACAAAATTGCACTTTTTGTCGAAATTGTGGAATAAGATTCCAGTGTGGACTTTGTTTGCTCTTTCTGGTTAACCCCTTGCAAATTTTTGCTATGAATTATGGCAGTCTTTCTTTGTGTCCTCCTCATTTGTCCAATGTGTGTCTATTGCCCAGCCTGAGATAACACATATTACATCTCGGAGACAACATGGACGGACCCATATACACTTAAGACAAAATTATAAAATTTCGAGACCAGACCAAGACTTGTGAAGACTCAACTCCCGAAGGTCTTGTCTCATTCTTGGGATTTTCGTTTGAGAGCGCTCAAGACCAACAGTGATCTGCTATTCTTCAACTGCATTAATGTGATAATATGGAGAATCTCATTGTAAAACAACAAATACCTTTGAACCCATCCATTCATTTTCCGATCCGCTTTATCCTCACAAGGGCCGAGTGGGGTGCTAGAGCCTATCCCAGCTGTCTTCGGGCAGTAGGGGGACACACCCTGAACTGATAGTCAGCCAATCGCAGACCTTTGAACCAAGAATCAATTATATTGCATGCAATTGTGTAAAATAACGTCTAAACTTGGTTGTCTGATGTTTAGGGAAAACCTTTTTAGTTTTTGTACAACCACGGCATCCATGATTTTTATTGTAATCGCCCAAAAATTATTGAATTTGCCAGAATTTTCGTGATTTGAACCGTAAACGACTCCTGTCCAGCAGATGGCAATACTACCCTTAAAAATGTGCACAAGGTGCATGAAGGAACTGCTCTAAAAATACCAGTCCTCTGCTTTGTCTTAAAAAAATCACATGCACATACAACTTCTGTTCATTAATTGTTTTGATGTATTTCAATCACATTGCAACAATGTGCCAATTCTTTTAATCTTTTATTATTTATCCTTGGTGTGTCCGTCTGTACTTCCCGTCTGCAAATGATACCGCGTCGTTACCCGGAAGTAGTAGACAGACTGACGAGGCAGCATTTGTTGTCTTTGAATATAAATGCGTTTTTTTTAATTGTCATTTGTCGTTTATGCGCGTCAACGACTCGCTGTTGTTATTTTACGCTTTCGATTACACAGACACGTTTGGTGACCGGCGGATGAATGGCGAGAGCAGTGGTGGCAGCGGCGGGCCCGACGTCTCTGTCCCGGTTTAGGGGAGCACTGGTCGCGGCTGTGCTGGGCGACTGCGTCGGCGGAGAGTTCGAGGGAGTTGAGGAGGTTCCCATGGAGAATGTACTGCGGCACGTAAACAGTCTGGAAGACGAGACGAAAGGAAATGGTGAGTGCCACAACATTATGTAAACCCACAGAGTCTACTCAATAGAAATAATTAATAATTCGAATAAGCACAACGCTTACATCAATAAAGCGTTCACAACTATGTCATAAAATAGTATACATTTGTGAAATTGTATCAGCAGTTAACCCATTGGCAGAGAGTCGACATCAATTACTGAGCATTAGTGGAAAATGGATTTATTTTCTGTTTATTTAATTGATATTTGTCAGCATGTCTGCCTCATAGTTCTCACCTTCTGTTTCAATCTCAGTTGCGGCCAATCTGTTTGGATATTGCACGTTCTCCCCGTGCAAGGCACATACAATACAATACATGCTGATTTATATAGCGCTTTCACAACAGCAGCAGCTGTAATAAAGCGCTTAACAAAACAGTTAACATAAAGTAAAACAATGAACACAATAACATAAAATATGGGACGGTCGTGCAGTCCTAACCACTTTTCCGTCACACTCTGTTGTTTGAAGCAGTTTGAGATGAAAGAGGAGAGAATCAAAGTGTCCTTTAATCAGTGAATCAGAGACGTCATGCTCAAAATGTGCACACGTCGGCTACAAGCTAAGTTTCAAAGTCAACAAGAAGCTGTAGCATCCATTGACAAAAAAGGAGATTGGTTCACTTCTCCTGTCCCATGGAAATCCATTTCAATTCCAAGCGGCGACTCTCGGTTCCAAATATGCATCGGAGCTCAGCGCCGTCGCTCCTCTCTCCTCATCCTCAACTTCAGCAGCCATCCAGCCAGCCGCACCAACGCCGACTGTCCAACAGCGCCGACATCTCCACTGAACAAAACCGGGTTGTGAAAAATGCTGCCCATTACAGGTGCAAAAAACACAAGCGCCCCAGCGTCTGTCCAGCACCGATAGTCAATGGCGCCGACATTCCTCCCAATCAAAATCTTTGCTGGTACAGGCGTGTTGCCGAGAAGGCGCAACCACCAAACACAGATACATCTCCTTTGACGAATGTCGTGGCCAAAAAAAACTCTGAAAACAGTCCATATCAGGTCCACACGATGAAACAACAAACAACATGTGACAAAACAATAAGACAAAAAAGCAAGGCTCTTGAAGAGCACTTGCCGAAGGCTGCCTACTCGGGCGCCGTCTTGGGAAAACAAAAAAACATAGATGTACAGGATGAACCATCTCAGGGTTTGACATGAACAGTGGTCCCTCGCCACTCAGCTTTGTGCCGGATCACCAAGAGCTACGTTCAGATACCGGTCCGGAGCGGGCCAATACAAATTTTGAAGTCCCTGGAAATCGGCCGCTGAAAATGACACAAAAGTGCTATTCCAGTGTCAGACCGAAATAACTTTAGTCTGAAAGACATTGGCCAAAACATGATCTTGTGATGATGCAAGAAAGAAATGGCCTGGCATACGCTTGACTGGATATAGGGGGATGAAACGGGGAATGCTACATTCCAGAAAAGTGGAAAATCTGAAATTATCTTCCTCGGATTGTACGAGTTGCTACCTCAGTGTTTCAAGCTAATGTAAACAACAAATAGCACAAAACTATGCTCATTCATTCATTCATTCATTCATTCATCTTCCGAGCCGCTTGATCCTCACTAGGGTCGCGGGGGGTGCTGGAGCCTATCCCAGCTGTCTTCGGGCAGTAGGCGGGGGACACCCTGAATCGGTTGCCAGCCAATCGCAGGGCACACAGAAACGAACAACCATTCACACTCACACCCAGGGACAATTTAGAGTGTTTTTTGAATGTGGGAGGAAACCGGAGCACCCGGAGAAAACCCACGCAGGCCCGGGGAGAACATGCAAACTCCACACAGGGAGGCCGGAGCTGGAATCGAACCCGGTACCTCTGCACTGTGAAGCCGACGTGCTAACCACTGGACTACCGGGGCGCCACAAAACTATGCTGAACTATTTATTTAGCTCAGTATTACTTAAATGATGGCTGGCCATGTTTATCTCACAATTGACCAACAGTCATTCATGAAAATCTCTCCCTTTTTGGTGACATTTGCCATTTTGAAACAAAGTTGGTGACCTATCTGAATCATGGAAAGCCAATAATAAAATAATTTTGGAGAGCGTGGGGATATAGGGTTGGCCATCGACTCAAGAATTGATTAGAACCAGGACTAATATTCTGATTCTCCCGGAATCGTTTGCCTTTTAAATTTTCGGTTCTTCCTTTTGATGCCTTGTCCACCGACCCAAAGTATTTGTACAGTGTGGGCTATGTCAAATGTTATTTTAGTCTATGCTGCGAGCTGCAAACAATGAATGGCAGTAGTTTGAAAACTATCAAGTACTGTATGTTTACTCCACTATTTTACTCTGTTAATTGCACCGTTGTGCATTTCATGAAGGAAGTTGTTAGTCTCATTCCTTTTATAGCATAATGTGATCATTGAGCAATAATTGGTGACCTTTTCTTTTTAAATCATGCACATGACAAATACTCCATACATCAAAAAGCCAAAACTAATAAAGATGAAGCTCCAACAAAGCATTCTGAGGGTAAAAAAAAAAAATCATAAAAACTACCACACTTGCTACAAAAATTGAATTAAAAAAAGTCAAAATGAAATAAAACCTACAGAAAAAAATCTCTTATGAAAAATCAAACTCTTATATAATGTAGAAATTAGGTGGAGGTAATGCATGCTTGTCCAACATGGATGAACAGAGCTTTGAAAATGCGACTGTAGGAAAACACCTCCATCCATGACTTGATTTACACCTTTACGTGAGACACATTTTTTTTCTCTTGCCGCGCCACACTCATGCTGTGTGTAATTCACACAATTCTGTGTGTGCATGTCTTTCAGGTATCCTTGAATACAGTGACGACACAGCTATGGCAAGTTGTGTGGTCCAGTCTCTGCTCACACGGGCTGGTTTTGATGAGCATGACATGGCTCGCAGGTAAACAAAAAGACCACATACTGTTTGTGTGTTAAAACACTTTTTTCCCCGTAAATATATCAAGTTAACCACAAGCTCTGATTTAACCCCCACATATACATTTCTTGCTTATTCAGGTTTGCAAAGGAGTACAGCATATCCCCGGGTCGAGGTTATGGTTCTGGAGTGATCCAGGTGTTAAAGAAGCTGGCATCTCCTCACCTTACTGATGTGTACCAGCCAGCCAGGGATCAGTTTAATGGCCGGGGTTCTTTTGGGAATGGTGGCGCAATGAGGGCTGCCCCCTTTGCACTGGCCTTCCCAGATGCAGCTAATGTTAAAAAGGTTTGCAAAGAGCATGTCTTTTTTTCTTCTTAAGTAATTAAAGGATTAACCGCCAACCTTCCCCTCTCAAAGACATGGTAAAGGTGCAGCACATAAAAAGAAAAAAGAGATTGAACGGAGCATTATGGCTTCTTGTGAATTTCTCACAAATTTTTAACTTTATCAAATGAATTCAGATATTTTACAATGTAAAACAAAATGCTGGAAGGGCTTTCATGAATTAACACCGGTTTCTGATGGGACCATAGCACCCCCTCGCCCTGGTGTCTTTGTTCTGCCTGCTCTAATGATAACATCAATGATTTTTTTGCACATTTATGTAGCATAGAGATGACTCAAAAAGGTGTAAAAAGGCTGTACTTGCATTCAGACACATAGATGAAGTCATTCTTGCGTAGCTTTCTTACAAGACGCAAAACAGGAAATGTATGACTCCATAAGATAAGAAAATCTGGTCAATTTTTCACAATGGAACATCTTTACTCAGACGAAATAAAGCTAAATTTAAAAAAAATGAATATAAGGCTCTTCCGTAGACTGAACATTTTTACTTAATGCAGTTCACTTAAAAACGAATTACTAATTGGTGACTTTTTTTTAAATGTTAGATACTGAATTTTATGTGTATGTATGTATGTATAAAGATTTCAAATACATTTCAACCGTTATATTTGAGATTAACTTGGTCATGTGGCGGACAAGAGAAAATTTTAATTTTAGAGGGTACTCTACACTCGTTAAAACTATTTTTAATCATTCTTTTCTCTTCTGTACCTGGACTTTAAAAAGTCAAATGTCCATATGAACTTTTCTCTCTCTTGTGTTGCAAGTTTGCTCGCCTGGGTGCAATGCTGACTCACTCTTGCTCCCTCGGCTACAATGGCGCAGTGCTGCAAGCATTAGCAGTACACCTTGCACTGCAGGGTGCCTTGGACCTGCCACAGACGTTCATCAACACGCTCATCACAGAAATGGAGGAAGTTGAGAGTGATGAGGTCTCACGGAGTGATGCCAGAATGTAGGTCACTACATGCTTCAGCACAAAAGAGGCAATATTAATGGCCGTCACTGGAAGTAATTGTAATCCCTTGGTGTGTTGGCACAGTCTTAAAGAAGCAGAGAAGCCATTCTGTAACCGCCTTCATCGAGTCAGAGATTTGATGGACATGGACAAGGTCACCATCGAGGAGGTCATCTCTGAGCTAGGTCAGTACTCATATTAAATTTACTTTTGAGGAAATCGGAGAAAAAAAAATCCATCCATATATCCAGCATTGGTCTGTCTATTCATGTATACACACACACACACACAAATCACGCTCAATTATTTGTACCCTTTCCATTAAAGACAAAAAACCCCCATAATGAGCTGGGTTTATTTTGAGAGTTTTTTTCCCCCTTTGTTGGTGCGACCAACTTAAATAAGCTGTTCGCACCAGTGCTACCAGTCCAAAATTTAGTGTAAAGCTACAAAAAAAATTAAGTCTTTGGATCCTTGAATTTTGAGTAAAGGAAAATTCCTTGAATCCTTCAACACAACTTTAAATATAACTTGAAAGGACAATGAGAAGCTTAAAAGAATGTACAAAAATAGTCCGAATTGGGAAAGCCCTCCCCCAAGAAAACCAAATACCGGCTCTTTCTGCTTGCTTTGCCCCCCCAACAGTGTGATGCAGTGCATGGATTAAGTACACACTTAGAATGACAACAGAATCAAGTTGCGATTCAACTCTGTAATTTAACTCCTTTTTTACAGATTTGGAAGAATGTTTTCTTTTGAGTAGAGTTCTCTTACCTGTGTGAATGTGCTGTCCTGTTTCCTGAGCCGTGATTGGTAATTACCTGAGTTCTGTGATGTCATTTTCAGTCGACAGCAAGTGGTAAAACGGATACCTCTGAGAGAGAAGGATAAAAATAATAATAATAATAATAATAATAATTTGCAAGCGCCTTTCATAACACTCAAGGGCAGCAATAGCAAATAGCAGGAATTTGCTGATTAATTCATATTACACAAACACAATCTTAATCAGAATGCCTTGTTGAATACTGTCAAAAATGTGAGGCTCAAAAGTAAGTAGTCCAGACATTTTTTTTTCTCCATTCTGCCCGTTCATGTGAACCTTTTTTCAGGTAATGGCATTGCAGCACTCCAGTCAGTACCAACCGCCATCTTCTGTGTTCTCCATTGCCTGCAACCAAGGGAATACCTTCCAGAGAACTACGGTGGCCTGGAGCGGACAATTGCCTACAGTTTGGCCCTGGGAGGGGACACAGACACCATAGCTTGCATGGCTGGGGCTATCGCTGGAGCCCACTATGGCGTAGAGGCCATTCCTCAGCCATGGATACGCTGCTGTGAGGGGGCAGATGATGCAGATGTGAATGCAAAGCGGCTTCACATACTCTACCATCAAGTGTCACAGGAGATCAGGACAAATGATCAGAGCAGTGGAGAAACATCTGATAACCATCAAAAGCCTACAAACGGCACAGAGAAGTAAACCACAAGCAAAAAAGAAAAAAAATCCCACTGAAGTTGGGATGCTCCATAAAACAATACAATGATTTGCAAATCCTTTACAATGCACAAGCGACCCTGTTCATGGATGGATAAAGACAAAATATTTAATGTTCAACTGATGAATGTTAGTTTTGTTGCAAATAATCTCATTTTGTATTAGATGCCGGCGATATGGTAAAAAACAAACAAAAAAAACAGAACAGAGGCAACAAAAGACTATATGTCCGATTTTTTACGTTTACAACTCTCTATACAGTTGTGGTTGTTTTGAAGTGCTCAATAAAAAAAATGAGTTAAATTGAGTTGAGGATTCCAAGTAATTGAGGGATTTCATGCTCTACGGTCCATAATTACATCAAATCTGGAGAAATTTCAGCATATAAGTGGCAAAGCCGCCAACCAACGCGAATAAGGTGTGAACTTGGATCCTTTAGGCGGCACTGCATTAAAAACAGGCATCTTTGTTTAAAGGATACTGCCATGTGAATGAGCATCTGTGAGCCATATTCTGCATGCGTTATAACAGTGCGGCAACATAAAAGAGGGCGAGTACCAGACTGGCCTGCCAGCAGTCCAGACCTGTCTCCCTTTGGAAATGTGTGGCGCATTATGAAGCGTAAAACACAACGGAGACCCTGGACTGGTAAGCAACTTAAATTCTCGGCTACATCAAGCAAGAGTAGGAAAAAATTCCACATACAAAGCTTCGACAAAGAGTGCCATCGCTTCCCAAAAGCTGATTTAGGTTTGTTCAAAGGAAAGGTGAACGCACTGGTGAGCGTGCTCCTCTCAGCTTTTTTTGGGTCGTGTTGCAGGCATAACATTTGAAATGAGAATATTTGAAGAAGGAAAAAAATTATCCACCAGTTTTAATCTCAAATATCTCTTTTTTGTGGTGTAGTGAATTGAATATAGGTTGAGGATTTGCAAATCATTGTATTCCGTTTTGTTTTACACAGCGCCCCAACCTGACTGGAATTGGGGTTTGTACAATTTTTGAAGTGTTTTCCCCTCTGTTGGCAATCTCAAACTGATGAGAGGGACAATATTTTCAGGGATAGTGGTGGTGACTAATGGCAAATGTTCTTCGATAATGTGTCAGGTAAAAAACAAAACATTCAGGACATTACCGGTAATTAAATCAGACATGCATTTTTAACCCTCATAATTTAAAACCGTTCCCAGCCAGGTGTCAGGAAGAGGATTTGTAGCACACTTGTAACACTCCACGTAAAATTACTTGGTTCTGGGGCGCAATTCTGTTTCATGCTTTAGGCTTTCAATATCATATTGGCTGGAGGCAGAGCGAAGGAGTTAGAGCTACGCAAGCTGCTGCAAGAGTGAAAGGTGATTGGTGTGAAAAATGTTACCTTGTGGAGGCATCGCCAAGCCGTCAAATTGAACTTTTCATTTAATGTGGCAGATCAAGCTGTCACTTGTAAATGCTGTTTTAAAAAAAAATTGTTTGTTTGGTTTATGCCCGGCCAAGCTTGTTTTGAGGCGGTTATTAGACGTTACACAATGAGGACTTACAAGGCCAAACATCAATTAGCGAGTTTAAACTAATTACAAGAACAGTAGGTCTATTTAAATAGTTATTTATTTACTGTATATAAATAATTATGATCTGTCTACTCATTATCAACAAAACTATTCCAAAACATTTATTTGCCAATATTGAACAATCTGTGCCATGCAAAATGAAGGCAAGCAGGACTCGTGGTCTGTCATTGCAGCTTTGGTTCGCCTCCTGTAATAATCTTTTGGCAGTTGTGACGACTATATGTAGGCACAGCCCATCCCAGTATGTGTGGTGTGTGTGGATGGGAGGTTCCCAGTGTATAAGAAAGTAAAAAGTCAAGTACATATACGCTATGTCCCCTTTCAAGTAGGCAATAGAATACTGAAGTTGATAAAATCAATGTATTTGTGATAAAATGTGTCAACTACTGTATAATGACAGCTATGCAAAAATGTGGCGTGCTGATCAAAATAACAAGTAGATAAAAAAAAAATCCACATCCCTGTTCAAATGTCAAGTTATTTGATGAAAGAAAATGAGATCAAGTGTGTGTGTGTGCGAAGTCAGGAAAAAACTGGAACATGTGAACTTCATAGGGGTTGGTCAGGCACATTAAATGGTGACAGATGTGTGCTGACTCCCATTTAACATGAGTTTTAATGTGATTGGCAAAGTCTGAACACATCTCCATTGTTTATTTTTATTTGCCCTCTCAAAGATTAAAAAAAATCCTTATTTTTCAGTTGAAGTGTACAGGTTGAAAGTCATATCAATGATGGAAATGTTTTTTTAAAAATGATTTGTCTTGGTCTTTTTAAATGCTCAAAACCCCAGCATTTAAACAGGGGTGTGTAGATTGTTATATCCACTGTGTGTCTGTAACACCGTTCTTCCCTTTTTTCATGTCAAACAAATTTGTACAATGAGATGTTCTTTTTCATTGGGTCATTTTGGTGAATAACCATTATTTAATAAAATGGATAATCATTTTTAGAGTCTGAGTTGGTGTTTAAATGTATAATCTTATTCGAGTCAATGAAATTACGAAAACTAAATTGAAAAGACTTCCATTCACGAAATAGAATATAAACGAGTGGGTTTTAAAAAATGACAAACTAAATTTTAGTACTAGTTAAGAAAACTAAATAATGTATAGTGTGTCACGTTGCATGGTGGACCCCAAAAAGCAGTAGGAGAGAGGAGCAGGTTGTACTTGGCAAATTGTATTAAAACAGAAAACTAAATCCAAAACAAAGTCCAAACTGACTGCATAGCGATGCGGCAAACAAAGCACAACGGACACAATGCAAAGCAGACAAACAAAGCAACTGATCATCATCGAATCTAAAGCTAACTAGATATCTGGTAAAGAAAAGCACAAGCGTGGCTTATAGTGATGGGTCCAGCGACACCGATGCATTGACACATGCGCCGGTCTCACAGGGCAAACCACGTGTCGATGCATGTGCTGCTTCATTACGTCACGTGATTGACACGTGAACTGCATTGACACAGTCCAGGCTTCTAATTGACACACCGGCAGCGTTGACACAGTCCAGGCTGCTAATTGACACATCGGCTGTGTTGACACAGTCCAGGCTGCTAATTGACACGTGAACTGCACCGGTGCAGTTTAGACTGCATCGGCTGCTTGGCAGAGTCCAGGCTGCGCCACTTTGTCCAGGGGGCGTCGACTCAGTGCAGAGGGCGTTGACGCAGCAAAAGCCCGCCACACAGTGTTTATAACGAACACCTGCCGAAACAAGCCAGACCTCACTCACGCTCGCTTGTCGAAGTTCGTGTCAGTGCAGACTTCGTGTTCGTGCCTTGCCTTCCTTGCCGATTATGGAGCAGAGACGCAAATCATCCGCCGTGTGGGACCATTTTGATGTCCTGGAGAATAAGGTATTATTTATTTATTTATTCAAATCGCCTTCTGTCGCCGAGAGCGAGTGCCTCTCAGATTATTGACGTGTTGTACCATTCTAATCCGAATACATTTCAAGGTAACTCTTAGTTACTTCTTATTCACATTTCATTACAGGTGAAATGTCGAATTTGCCAAGTCAATTCGCCAACAGAAGCACCTCCACCATGCTGAGGCATTATCGGGCCAAGCATGAGAATGAAGTTCGCGATACACCCAGTATTACGCCAGGTATACAAACGTTCACTCATCTTTTCACGGTTGCTATGTTGATGATTTAATTGACAATCACTAATTATTATTGGTTGACTCTCCACTCCATGTTTGACAATCAAGGTTCCAGGAAGCAGCTGTACTGGAAGGACCAACACACTTCTTTCCCAAACCTCTCCCACCTCGCAAAGGAGGTCCTTTGTACGCCAGCCTCATCCGTCCCTTGTGAGCGTGTGTTCTCCACAGCAGGAGAAATCGCTTGTAAAAGACGCAACAGGCTGAAGTTTAAAACATTGGAGCATCTTATTTTTCTCAATAAAAATTTGTGAAATAAAAGCCCACAAGCATCCTCATTCAAATGATCTTCACATTATTTGAACACATTGAATGTTGCAAAATGAATGCATGGATGTGAATGATATTGTATACACTTCATCATCAAATCGATGAATGACCTTATGAAAATGTTTTGGAACAGTTGTAGATGCAAAACCGTGCTGGCAGCTACATAATGGATAAAAGAAAAATATCCCAAACCATAGGGATCCTCCCAAAAACTAAGGATGTGCTGAATAAGAGATCCTTGTACACCTTATACTTTTATTACTTCCATATTTGACCTATTGTGTGGGAATATGGGGAAATGCCAGTAAAACACTGTTTTAAAACTACAATACAAAGCAATCGGAACAATCACTGGCTCCAAATGGACGGAACCCACAAATCCACTGTTTATCAAATTAAACAATGAAATCTCATGACCTGATTGACTTCAAAATCGGCCAATTAATGTACAAAGCACACAATAATAACCTTTGCCAAAAGATCCAGAAGCTTTTTAAAATTCGAGAAAGTTGTCATAATTTAGGGGGTACTAATCTATACAAAAAAATCCAAAACACGAACGAACATCACACAAAGGAGTGTATCTGTAATAGGTGTAAATCTGTGGAATGATTCTGAAACGGACCAGTAAAATGAAGAACTCTCTTGCTGAGATTAAAAATGAATTCGAGAGTAGTACAAGACAACTACACAAATCAGAATTAAGCTGATAAATTCGATACACTCATGAAATATAGCAATACATCAGAAATACATTGATGAGATTATTTAATATATTAATGAAATGTAGCATCCATTATGAATATGAGAAAATCGACATATACATGTGCTCTAAAGAGTATGTACTGTATATACAAACCTAATGTTGTAAAAATGTATTAGTACAGCATACATAAGGGTAAAAGCATTTGTTGATATTTAGACTTTCTTTCCTATTTAGAAAAATGATCAATTCATATATAAGAAGGGGTAGGACTCGGGGTAGGTTTTTTGCTTCTTTCTACTCCTTTGAACACATATTTGTGATGATGACTATTTTCTTTTCCTTTTTTTATATCTTACCTTCACCTTTTGCCAATTTATTACCGAATTGTATATTTTATATGTTGAATATACAAAACAATTTATCAGTCAGTTCAGTCTGTTAAGTGGGTTGGCTGCAGGGATCTTGAACGTCCAGCAGGTGGCAGTGGTCAGTGACACAGTATCAGCACAGTATCAACACAGTGTTTCAGTGTGTCGACACGCCTCATGAGGCCTCATGGACCCATCACTAGTGGCTTACCATTGGGCCATGACGACGACGAAGCGAGTGTATTCATCACTAACGTATCATAATGCGATGCTGCTTTTTATACGTCGGGCGAACGGTCACCTGTCAGTGGCAGCCCCGCCCCTCTTAAAGCCCAAGTTGAATCCAACACACACTCACATCTAGGGACAATTTCGAGTGTCCAATCAGCTTGCCACGCATGTTTTTGGAATGTGGGAGGAAACCGGAGCATCCGGAGAAAACCCACGCAGGCCCGGTTAGAACATGCAAACTCCACACAGGGAGGCCGGAGCTGGAATTGAACCTCTGCACTGTGAAGCCGACATGCTAACCACTGGACTGCGGGGGGTTGCTCAAACACCCCTAAAATTGAAGAGATTTTTTTTTCACTCATTTAATGCCAGAACGTAAAAATTACATGTGCAAAAACCATATCATTCAATGCCAAAACATACAATGACATTTTTGCAGTTTTTATTTTTATTTTTATAAAAAAAAATAAATAATAAAGGGCTTTTCGCAACTCCTGAGTAAGTATCAAGAATTTGGTAATGATTTCAGTTTGATAAATCACCATGTGATAGCAGGAGTGTTTTTAATCAGAACTTACTCCACACATCATGTGAGTGTGTTTGTGTACTGTATGCAGTGCAGCGATCGTACATGCATGGTGCATGAGCTTGCGGGCGAAAGGAGTGTGGTGGTGACGTGCATGAAGAGTTCATGCATCGGTTAAGTCTTTTTCTTGAAACAAACTCTTACTCATAATGCCCTTTTCGAATTGTTTCTGTTGTTATTTAGTAGGAAACAATGTTTTGATGTTTGAGCTATAACAAGTGCCATATATATATATATATATATATATATATATATTTAGAAAAATGATCAATTCATATATAAGAAGGGGTAGGACTATATATATATATATATATATATATATAGCGGCTGGATAGCTCAGTTGGTAAGGCATCGGTTTGGCATACGGGAGACGGTGGTTCGAATCCCGCTTGGGGCAAAAATGAGCACATAACACCATCCAGTGTGGGTCCTTGGGCAAGATCCTTCACGCTAATGCCTACCTCATACAATGATGAGAGACAATAAAACGAATGACATGCCGGCTCAGACGTCGCCCGGCCAAACAAGGTCTGCGTCAGGTGCTGGGGAACCAGAGCACCTTGATGAAAAATGGGCTACTGGAACAAAGCGGAGATGGGCGAGAGACGATAACATGGCTCTGTTGGAATGCTACTACTCAAGCAACCCTAGTCAGAGGGGTTACATGCAGAGAATGTGGGGTAAATGGTTACTTCGAAACCCACAGTCACGGTTGACCACGAATCAACTAGTAGCTCAGTGTTCAAACGGCAACTGCTGTCACAACTTGAGATTGATGAGGTACAACGCAGGTTACATGGCGATGGGCCCCAGGCTGCCAGATCAGAGGAGGAGGTCATACAAGAGTTTGGGAGGCAAGCCCCAATGAATGCAGATGATGAGATTGGGTGGCCAGCCCCAATGAATGAAATGCTGAGCGAGGCAGCAACTGACCTGAAAGCTAAGATCATGGCGAGAATGAAAGCTGGGCAACCTAGAAACCGATTACAACGGCTATGTGAAGTGCCATCTGAAAGTCTCATAGAAAGTGTGAATGCAGCACTGAGGGCGAAGCACTCGAAACTGCCAAACAAAGGCTCCAAGCCTTGTCCAGTCGCCTAAAGCGCTATACGAAAGAGAATGAGGCCAGACGAATAAACAGGCTGTTCGCAACACAACCTGCGAAAGTGTACACTCAGTGGCAGGGTCCTAACAACAGAGCTGACCCACCAAGACTGGAAACTGAAAGGTACTGGAAAGGCATATGGGAGAAGGAGGTTGCACATAGCAGTGCACAATGGCTGGTGACCCTGAGAGAGGAACACAGACACCTCCCTGAACAGAACCCAGTTACCATAACAGTGGCAGACATACAGGAAAGAGTCTCAGATATGAAGAACTGGACAGCACCAGGCCCGGACATGGTCCACACCGACTGGCTAAAGAAACTCACAGCACTCCATGAGCGCCTAGTAGTACAAATGAACCAACTGCTGAGGGATGGGACTCACCCAGAATGGCTAACCGAAGGGCGAACGATCCTGATCATGAAGGATCCCTCGAAGGGTGCAGTTCCATCCAACTATCGGCCAATAACCTGTCTCTCCACAACATGGAAGCTCATGTCAGGCATCATTGCGGCTAAGATAAGTGGACACATGGATCAATACATGAGCGAAGCACAGAAGGGCATTGGTAGAGATACTAGAGGAGCCAAACATCAACTCCTGGTTGACAGAACAGTCGCACAAGACTGCAGGTCCCGACGTACCAACCTGTGCACAGCTTGACTCGATGCCACATACATGGATCACCGAATGCTTGGAGTTGTATAAGGTGAACAGGACCCTAAGAGCCTTCGTTGCGAACTCGATGAGGATGTGGAAAACCACACTTGAAGCCAATGGCAAGCCACTTACCCAAGTGTCCATCAAATGTGGCATATACCAAGGTGATGCACTCTCCCCACTGCTGTTCTGCATAGGACTGAACCCCCTAAGCCAAGTAATCACCAAGACAGGCTATGGATACCGCCTCAGAAATGGAGCTACAATCAGTCACCTCCTCTACATGGATGACATAAAGCTGTATGCTAAGAGCGAAAGGGACATAGATTCCCTGATCCACACAACCAGGATCTACAGCAGCGACATCGGGATGTCATTCGGGCTTGAGAAATGTAGTCGGATGGTAACTCAGAGAGGAAAGGTAGTCCGCACTGAAGGGGTCTCACTCCCAGAAGGAACAATAGCAGACATTGAGGACAGCTACAAGTACCTTGGTATACCACAAGCCAATGGCAACCTCAAACTGGCAACAAGGAAAGCGGCTACGGCCAAATACCTCCAGCGAGTGAGGCAAGTCCTAAGAAGCCAGCTCAATGGCAAGAATAAGACCCGGGCAATAAACAGCTATGCCCTGCCAGTGATCAGATACCCTGCAGGAATAATAAGGTGGCCAAAGGAAGAGATTCAGACCACGGACGTTCAGACCCGAAAGCTCCTAACCATGCATGGAGGGTTCCATCCCAAATCCAGCACCCTGAGACTGTACGCAATCCGAAAAGAAGGAGGCCGGGGACTAGTGAGTGTGAGAGCCACTGTCCAGGATGAAACATCCAAGCTCCATGAATACATCAAGGAGAAGGCTCCAACGGATGACGTACTCAGAGAATGTCTCAGACAATGGGGAACAGAAGATGAGGCGCTGGAAGAGGGACCATCATGGGAGGACAAGCCCCTACACGGGATGTACCAACGGACCATAACTGAAGTGGCTGATCTCAAGAAGTCCTATCAGTGGCTAGAGAGGGCTGGCCTGAAGGACAGCACAGAGGCACTCATCCTGGCTGCTCAGGAGCAGGCCTTGAGCACCAGAGCCATCGAGGCCCAGATATACCACACCAGACAAGACCCAAGGTGTAGGTTGTGCAAAGAGGCACCTGAGACGATCCAACACATAACTGCAGGGTGTAAGATGCTGGCAGGGAAAGCCTACATGGAACGCCATAACCAGGTGACTGGCATAGTCTACCGAAACATCTGTGCGGAGTATGGACTGGAAACCCCAAGGTCAAAATGGGAAACACCTCCGAAGGTGGTGGAGAATGACAGAGCGAAGATCCTGTGGGACTTCCAGATCCAGACTGACAAGATGGTAATGGCGAACCAACCAGATATCGTGATCATAGATAAAGGGCAGAGGAAAGCCGTTGTAGTGGATGTAGCGGTCCCAAGTGATGGAAACATCAGGAAGAAGGAACATGAGAAACTCGAGAAATACCAAGGGCTCAGAGAGGAGCTGGAGAGAGCCTGGAAGGTAAAGGTGACAGTCGTGCCTGTGGTGGTCGGAGCACTCGGGGCAGTGACCCCCAAACTAGATGAGTGGTTGCAACAGATTCCTGGAACAACATCGGACATCTCAGTCCAGAAATGTGCAGTGCTGGGAACAGCAAGGATACTGCGCAGAACCCTCAAGCTTCCTGGCTTCTGGTAGAGGACCCGAGCTGAATGAGGGACGGACACCACCCGAGGGGTGAGATGAGGATTTTTTTTAATATATATATTGATTTGATATATATAATTGATTTGATGTAGATCAACTCAAAATTGAATCAAAATTACTCTGTGGAATTTACAAAGAAAATTAGAAATTATTTCATGCTTTATTTAATGTATTTTGTTTCATTGTGGCATAGAAATATTTCATTTGTAATTGTTTGAAATTACTTCACACCTTTAATCATAGCTCCCTGATTATGTTGTTAGGTAGGTGTAAGCTAATCCTTTTTAAACCAAAGAAAGTCTTTCAGTCCGCATCACAGGTTTTCTCTGCTGGAGCGACCTGTAAAAACAGCTGTAGGAATATGGTCAACTTGGTCAACAGGCTTGGGCAGAGCTTGTAATGAATGAAAGGGATGTAGATGAGGACCCAACTGACGATAAATAAAATCACATAAAGGAATTCGATCTGAGGATCGTCAATGATGGGGGCCAGCACGAGGAATACTGCTGCGATGAGGACCAGTATGGGCAGTATGATGGGAACCTGACGGAAAAAAAGGTAAAGAGCACAGATGTTGAGAGTCATCAATCCGTGTATCACTCGTACTTTCGTTTTTTTGTTGTATATAGTTTTATTTCACAAACCCCAATGCCAATGAAGTTGGGAAGTTGTGTGAAGTATAAATTAAAGCAATGCAATGATTTGCAAGTCCTTTTCCTGCCTACATTCATTTGAATATACAGTGCTTAAAAAACAAGGTAAATACATGTTCAAACTGATCAACTTTATCATTATTATTATTATTTTTCAATAGGCACTCATTGTGAATTTGATACCTGCACTACATTCCCAAAAAAAACCTGGAACAGGGAATTTTTACCACTGTGTTACATCACCTTTCCTTTTGACAACACAATCCGAAACAGTTTGGGATCTGAGGACACTAATTGTTGGAGATTTTCAATGCATTTCTTCCCCATTCTTGCTTGATGTGCAACTTCAGTTGGCCACTAGTTGATAGTTGTCTCCATTGTTGAGTTTAAGCACTTCATAATGCACCACACATTATCAGTGAGAGACAGGTCTGGACTGCTGGCAAGTCACTCTAGGACTTGTGCTCTTTCAGCAAGCAACACTGTTGTAACACTTGCAAAATGTGACTCACAGACACACAGACACACACACACACACACACTCACGCACACACACAAACACACACACAAACACACACACGCACGCACACACACACACACATTTTTTGTGTGATATCAAATGAAGCAATTGCCCTGGTACAGGTGTCACACATGTCTTACACCTCATTCTGTTTTCATTTTGTGAAGGTACTTTTGCTGAGGTGTGGCTTTTGATTGAGGTAGACTGGTAGATGATGTTAGTGCCCACGGAGCCTCTTTTGATGGCTGCTTTTTAGCGCCCTGCTGCTTTCGGCAACTCCATCTCCCGCGTCATAGTTGAAGATTTTCTTCCCCAAAAGCAATCCTCACGGATTGTTTCGATTTCTCCATCGCTACTAGTTCTAATACATTTTCTAATAACTACTCACCCAACTACGCTACTTCACAACTCCGTCCATGCGTCCCATCCCCTCAACTTCTACTTTCTCTGCAGCATGATCCTGGCTGATCATTACACCAGCTGCCAACTGCCAGACAGATTTTGAAAAGATTTACAAGGCCTGATCCTTTGTCAGAGGCGACACCAGACCCTTCTGCACTTTGATGAAAAAAAAAAACAATTACGTCGAAATAAGTCATGGGTAGACATTTGTCGTGGCTTTTTTTTGTTTATACATATTTTCCGTCATGGAGAATCAAAGAGTTAAATATTTTTTTGTTCCATATAGGTTGAAAAGGATTTGCAAATCACTGTATTCTGTTTTGTAACTTCATTGGAGGTTATAGGTTAGATGGTAAAGTGATAGATGGCACTAACCCTGTATGTCCTTGGGAGCTCTGGCTTCCTAATCTTAAGGTAGAGGAGGCCAGACAATGCAGTGGCATAGAAAAACCAGGCAAGGAAACTTGCAAACACAAGAAAGATGGATTTCAGTTCACACAAAGTGGTACCTTGTGCTTGTTTCCAAGGGTTTCAATTCCAAACCTGTGTTCACCTGTAAAAGTTGACAATACTCTGAAAGTCTCCGGGGATGAGCACCAGCAAGGAGACAACAGTGGTGAAAATGAGGGCTGGACATGGAGACAGTCTGTGCACATGAGCCATGGACAGAATTTCTGGCTAGAAACCACACACAATACGTTATTCCCTCACAAGTCCCAACTGTGACAACAGAGCAACATTATTTGCAAAGGGGACAAATTATAGACAAGTGACTTTTTAGTGGCTTGTATCGAGTGCTTCGAGCTCATCGGATTGCCCATCATGCAATTGGTTAGCATCCTGGAGAGAGCTTCATATTTAACCACAGATGTACTGTTGTTTCCTGTGTCTTCAGTAAGAGGAACCATTTAAGAATTTAAGTACAGTGAAATGTCGCGAAATCGCGCTTCACGTATCGCGCTTCACTTCAGTACCTCATGTTTTTTCCCCCAAAGTACTGTATTCAGAAAACAAATGCAGAACGACTCAGAGGTTTGGTACATGTCTGTACTGTATATGCAAGGGGCACTCATTCAAGGCACATGATTGTTTCCCTGCGTGACATCGACCAATGACCAGCACGAGTGGGTTTTTCACTTTTCCCGAAAGTTTCCCGGACCACATTAACTCCGATAAGTGGATACAATGCGCTCGGCTGTTTGAATTTTTTTAATATTTTACTGTAACATCGTTGCTAATTTTGGCTAGCATGTCTGCCTCTTAGTGAGTGATAACATTTTAGCTGGCGGATATTTGTTGTTTAATCAATTGTTTTACACTCCAGTTTTGCATCGAACAACAACGTGGAGTGACACACTACTTGTAATTGGCTTTGCTTGCAATAAACTCGATCACCTCTTTGGAGCACCACGTTGGTTTTTTGATTACGTTTGAAATGCGAAAACCAACAAAACCCCTTCTTGAAATCAGTCATTGGAAGGATATGCTATGTTTGGAAAATGTCGAGCTCTCATGTGAAACTTAAAACTTAATAACCTTTAAAACACACACCTCACATTCATTCATTCATCTTCCGATGCAGTGTTATTTATGATGTGCACTGTTGGATTGAGCCGAGGTTTAAGATAAAATATATAAATCATGTAACGGGAGCGCCAGTGATGGTGTTGGATTTATTGCGAAATAAATGAATAAGTTAACGGTTAACTCCCAGGAATAGGCAGTTTATTTACTTTTATTTTGGAATTGATTTAAAGTAATTTCCAATTTGAACGCTAGAGTGCACTAAACTCTAAAGTCATGATTTAGAACGCAATCCACACAAATGGAATATAGTGACATTGATTGATATTGCCAGAAAGGCATGATGACTTGATGATATTAGAAAAACAAAATCATTTAAGATCTGGATTATACAAAAGTGATATGGGTGTTGTAATGATGAAAGACTTTGAGGTGGAGCATTTTTGTCTCCAGCTGTGCCATCTTCTGGAGTTTGTGATATTCATCAGGAGAGAAAGGAGCCATCTTGCTTCATTGCTAATAGCTGTTTTGTGCTAATCGGCAGGCCGTGCTCATGCTGTCATTAATGAATAATGTTGGTACACTCGCCGGACTTGTGAGCGGGCAGCGTGCGATCGGTTCCCACTCAGTGATGGTGTGGATCTTGGTGTGACTGGTTATTTGTCTCAATAAATGCCTTGCGACTGACTGATTACCAGTTCAGGGTGTACGCTGCTTTCTGCTCCAATCAACTTGAATATGCCCCAGCACCCCAACCCCCTTTCAGGATAAGCGGTGTTGCAAATGAATGGACAGTCCCAACAATGTAAAAAGTATCACGGAAAATCTGAAATTTATAACGAGTTTTTCATCAGAAAGAATGCAAGAAAAAGCAGGACCAAGCGGCAGGCAGGTCGACACTTTCTGCAGCAGGAAGCAAGAATATAAAGGCACCAGGCAATTGCTTTTAATTGTGGAGAAAAACATCTCTTAATTTTAGGACAGCAAGACGCTCACCATGTGTCCTTCACGTGCAGCAACAAAGGATATGCGACTACCGCTGAAGAATGATCCGTTTAGTGTCCCAAAAGTTGACAAAGCTGCAGATAATGACATTATCCAGCCCCATGATCCTAACACCTTGTTTCTGTGGGTAGAAAAGTTTCACGTTCATTGCAATGTTTCCTCACCACATAATTTCCACAGGGGTCGGAACCCCAAATGGGCTTAAGTGCACAGTACATGTAAAGGACCAACAATAGCTTTCTTATTTTATTTACTACTCTCTTACTGCTAAAGTAAAAAATAGTTGCAACATCTAGGAAGTCATCAAGTCATCATATTATACAAGTGTATTCCTTTGTAACTCACAACAATTCTGAAAATCTGAGCACTGTAAATCAAAATAAATTAAATATAGCAGTTAACATTATGTCGTTATTGTGTCCAGATTGGTTTGAAAATAAAATTGACATCTAAAAAGTAAGAGTGTCGGCCAGGGTGGCCCGAGCTCGCACAATTTAGTGGCTTATACGGGTGAGCTCAGGACAACAGTTCATTTTGTTTCTTCGTTTTTCGAAAAACTCAAGCCCATGCCATTGTCTCACGGTACACACTGACGACTGGTTAAAAATAAATGACTGTATATGTCATGACTGTAGGTAAAGCTTAAATATACAAACTTATTTTCATGTTTTACAGAAGAAATTAAATTAAAGAAGTGAAACATCTTTGTCGGGTGCTGCTACTCACCCCCAGGTGACGGCCACTGCACTGGATGAAATGAGCTCTTTCGGTGTCATTACTGTCAGGTAGCTGACATTCACCAGCAGATACAAGCTAGTCACCAGCGAGACGGCAATGACAACTGCTCTCGGAAGATTCACCTGCAACAGACGAAAGAACACAAGGAACGTGTCATGAACGCAAACAAAAGCAGAATGGTCTGAAAAAATGTGTTCAGAAAACACTGAAAAAACTAAATCCTAAATAAAACAGTCCTAAAACCAAAGTAACAACAACAAAAAAAACATGACATAAACACAAACAATGACCCGATACTGAGTGGATTGGCATGGAATCCTTTTAATAGAAAACCTACAAATAGTTGACTGACCTACAGGTATGCCGCTGTAGGAGGAGCCCTACAGTGCCACCTGTTGGTGACAGAAAGGAGTGACTTCTATTATATAAATGTGATTACCGGTAAATGCGTGTTGTTTCAGTGAGACATTGGCAAAAGTGTATCGTTCGACGTATCCTAACTTTTTTATTTTAACTTTATCCCACACTTTAACACTTAATATAGTTTTTAACGCCAGGGGAATTAATTTTACATCCTCTCATTCATTTATTCATTTTTACTGGCCAAATGGTGAGTACATCTGCCTCAAATACTGTAAAGTATTTCAAACTCGATCGGCAAATTGGTGCCGTTGTTAAATCCAGCTTCTTTCACCTTAGACAGCTGGCCAAAATAAAACCTTTCCTCTCACATGAACACTTTGAGACAGTAATTCATGCCTTTGTCACATCCCGGCTCGATTACTGCAACGCCCTGTACTTTGGAGTCAGCCAGTCCTCCATCAAGCGCCTTCAGCTGGTACAGAATGCCGCTGCTCGCCTCTTGACTGGTACTCGTAAGAGGGAGCATATAACTCCTACTTTGGTATCCCTTCACTGGCTCCCCATTCATTTTAGAATTATTTTTAAGATCCTCCTCTTTGTTTTCAAATCTCTGAATAATCTCGCGCCACCTTACCTCTCTGAGCTCATACGCCCCTACACCCCTGCCCGGCGCCTCAGGTCTGTGGACCAGTCTTTGCTAGACGTACCAAGAACTAAACTGAGGCTCAGAGGGGATCGAGCCTTTTCTGTGGCTGGTCCATCTCTCTGGAATGACCTCCCACTGAACATTCGGCAAGCCTCCTCGCTGCCCATCTTTAAAGCCCTCCTCAAAACTCACTTGTATTCTTTGGCGTTTGACTCAGCATGACTTAGATTTGCTATTGGTTTTACTGCTTGGTGCTTTCTACCGCCTTATTACTTATTACTTATTACTGATTCGTCTTACTGTTTATTGTATATGTTAAATCGCTCCATGTACAGCACTTTGTATGCAGCGATGGCTGTTTGAAAGTGCTCTATAAATACTGTTGACTTGACTTGACTTAAAGTTTGGTCCATAAATTGCGAATTTTCGCCTGCCTGGGGATTTTCCATAGTGTCGCATACTTCTGTTCTTAGCTTCTGTAACCAAATGAGTGTTTATCCCTCGGTCAGTCCATCGATCCACTCACTTTCAATGCATCTTATCCTGGTTAGATTCATGAGGAGCGAGAGCCTATCCCAGCTGACTTTGAGCGAAAGGCAGACTACACCCTGGATTGGTCAAAAATCGGTCCGACTATTTTGGAATTCTTTGATGAACTCCATGTTGAAGTGAAACTGTTCACTTTTTGAAATCAAATCAGCACACACTGCGCTGTGTAGTGCGCAGATAGTGCGCACTATCATTGTCTCAATTGAGCCTCTGCGCATGAGGTTAAAGTCAATCTGATAAGGATGATCTGATTTGGAAGAAGTTTTTTTTTTTTTAATATGAGAAAGTGCTTCAAAGGCAAGAAGTGTTATGACATGAATTTTACTGTCCCCGTTAAACACGGAGTGAAGGTTGTTACATTTCAACTCATTTATGATGGTGTTGTTTGCCATTGATAAAATAAATGTCAGCAAAAAAGAAAAAGACTGCAATTACGTGTATAACTTTTGTCCAGTGGAACCTTCATGTGGTCACACTGACATTTGTTGAGTGCTTTGATTCGTAAGGAAACAATGACTTTCATGTAAAATCCACATTTTTTTAAACAGTCTTACCTGGGGTTTCTTCAGCTCCTCAATGACATAGTTTAAATTGTACCAGCCAGAATATGACCACAGTCCTTGATAAAAAGCCATTCCAAGAGTGCTAAACGAGTACCGAGTGCCCTTAAATGCATCGTCTATATTCAAGTTTTGCACAAGGACTCGCTGGCTCTGTGTGAGTGCCACAATTCCTCCGATGACAATAATCATCAATGTTAAGACCTTGACCACCAGAAAGACAACTTGGATTCTGACAGCAATCCGTACGTTCATGACGTTGATGATGGCAACGGTCAGTATGGCCAGAGCAGCAACACACTTCACCAACAGCTGCGGGGGATCACATCCAACGTAAAAGGGAGCAGTTGCATACTTTGCGAGGGCGAGTGCCACTGCAGCAGCGCCAAGAGGCCTGACAACAACGATGAAAGTGATTCCTGCAAAGAAAGCAGGAAAAGGCCCAAAGATCCGAAGGATGTAAATAAATTCGCCGCCGGATTCAGGAATAAGCGTTCCAAGTTCGGTGTAGGACATGGCTGCAAACATGGACACAATTCCACAGAGGGCCCAGATCAACAAACTCGCTCCGGAACTTCCCACGTAGGCCAGCACAAACTGCGGTGACATGAATATCCCGGATCCAATCATAGTTCCCGAAATAAATGCCACACCACCAATCAAACCGATTTCCCTTTTCATCTTCATGGCTTCTGGCTCGTATAGGTGAGATCCGAGAGCACAAAAATAGTGTTGACGCCGACGCTCCAAATTATGAAGCTGTGCCGTTTTGCAGCAAAGGACAAAACTCAGGAAAGGATGAGGAAAACATTAAGCTTTTGAGTATAATAAACTGCACTCATCTTGTAAATGTTTTATCAGAATATGACTGCGTGTTTCTGGAGAGCATAAAAGGGTTGTAAAAGATAAGAATTCCTCTTAGATCATGTTCTAAAATGATTTTTATCTCTACACTTCGATTTTCAGCAAAGGCAATTTGACATTTGTTGAATGCAAAATTTTGGCTGGAAATGAGCAAGAGCCGCAGGTTGCCAACCGCCAGCCGAGCACGGTCAGATCAATTTGCGTCTTTGTGTGAGGAAATCACAGCGGAACATAGTCTTTATTTTTGGGGTGCAAAATCAAAGAAGACAAGTGGACAAAATCAGGTAATGTCATCACCTTCATGTATAAGCAACTTTTTCCTTTCCAGTGTGACAACATCAGATCTCTGTTAGACTTAAATCGTGGAACGATGATTCCATTAATATTAAAAGGTGTGATTGTCTATTTTGGCTTAGCAGTGCATGGACAGTTACATGAACAGCACTGCAATTAGCTTTAGACAGAACATGACTGGAGGAGAAAAAACAGATGTTTAAGGTCTCAACTATGAAGTTTCATTAGGCTCAAAATTGCCAGTAAACAACGGGAAAACCAAACAGAGTCTTTCAGTCCGCATTACAGGTTTTTCTCTGCTGGGGCGACCTGCAAAAACAGCTGTAGGAAAATGGTCAACTTGGCCAACAGGCTTGGGTAGAGCTTGTAATGAATGAAAGGGATGTAGATGAGGACCCAACTGAAGATAAATAAAATCACATAGAGGAATTCGATCTGAGGATCGTCAATGATGGGGGCCAGCACGAGGAATACTGCTGCGATGAGGACCAGTATGGGCAGTATGATGGGAACCTGAAGGAACACATCCATTTATGTTTTTTTGTTGGATATAGTTTTATTTTACAATCCCCAATTCCAATGACGTTGGGACGCTGTGTCAAGTTTAAATAAAAGCAATACAATGATTTGCAAGTCCCTTTTCTGCCTATTCAATGGAATATACTCCAAAGATGTAAAAGCACGATCTTTTTGCTTTTGTGACATCTCAAACATATAAATAAGACTTTACTTCTCCAACTACATAAACACCACCACAAATGGGCTTTTGATTACAAAAATATTTATCTGCCTATTGAACTGATGACATGAAGAGAAGTGAAATGAGTTCAGGGAATGTGTGCACTTCTGTTTAAATCTCCACTTCTGCTTTGCTCTGCAGCATGATCCTGGTTTATCCCTTCCAACAGCTGCCACCTGCTGGGCAGATTTTAAATGATTTATAAAGCAGACAAGCCTGGTGCTTGGTCAGTGGCTGCGCCAGACCCTTCTGCACTCTTTGATGAAAAAAAAAGTCTAAATTAGTCATGCGTAGCCGGCTGTAGTGGCTTTTTTGACATATCTTTACGTCATGGGGAATAAAAGAGTTAAATATGTTGTTTTTGCACCATATTTACTTGCACGTAGGTTGAAAAGGATTTGCAAATCATTGTGCTCGGTCTTGTAACTTCATTGGAATTGGAGGTTATTGCTTAGAGGGGTGGCACTAACCCTGTATGTCCTTGGGAGCTCTGGCTTCTTAATCTTGAGGTAGAGGAGGCCAGACAACACAATGGCATCGAGAAACCAGGCAAGGAAACTTGCAAACACAAGAAAGATGGATTTTAGTTCACATAAAAAGTTTTGAAGACATTGAATTCTGAACCTGTGTTCACCTATGGAAGTTGACAATACTCTGAAAGTCTCCAGGGATGAGCACCAGCAAGGCGGCCGCAGTGGTGAAAATGAGTGCTGTACATGGAGTCAGTCTGTGCACGTGAACCATGGACAGAATTTCTGGCTAGAAACCACACACAACACGTTATTCCGTCATACATCACAAATGTGACAGCAGAGCTACATTCTTTGCAAAGGGGACAAATTATGGACAAGTGACTTTTTAGTGGCTTGTATCGAGTGCTTCGAGGTCTTCGGATTGTCCATAATGGAATTGATTAGCATCCTGGAGAGAGCTTCACATTTAACCACAGATGTACTGTTGTTTCTTGTGTCCTCATCAAGAGTACCGGTAATCAATCAAGTATTGAAGTATTCAACACCCTCGACTGTTGGAAGGTTTATACAGTAGTTTATTTGTTTATAGAATGTCGAGCTCTGATTTGAAATTTATAGCTTAATAACCTTTATTTAAATACACACTCACGCACACACACGCACACACACACACACACACACACACGCGAGCACACACACACACACGCACACGCACACGCACACGATTGTATTGTGTTGTGACGACACGATGCATTTTTAAGATGTGCACTGTTGGACTGAGCCAAGGCCTAAAATAAAATACATAACTGATGTACAGGAGGGCCATGTCAATTGCGAAACAAATGAATAAGTTCACGGTTAACTCCCAGGAATAGGCAGCTTATCCAATTTGAATTTGGAATCGATTTAGTGTATTTTCCAATTTGAACGCTAGAGTGCGCCAAACTCAATTTAAAGTCAGGACTGAGAACACAGTCCACACAAATGCAATGCATAAAAAGAGTTTTTCTTCAGAAAGAATGCAAGCAAAAGCCGGACAAAGCAGCACATACATTTACACTCCAAGCAGCAGGAAGCAAGAATGCGAAGGCACCAACGAATTGTTTTTCAATGTGGAGAACAACGGAAAACACATCTCTTCATTTTAAAACAGCTAGATTCTCACCATGTGTCCTTCACGTGCAGCAACAAAGCACACACGACCATCGCCGAAGAATGACCCGTTTAGTGTCCCAAAAGTTGACAAAGCTACAGCTAATGACATGATCCACCCCCAGGATCCTAATACCTTGTTTCTGTGGGTAGAAAAGTTTCACGTTCATTGCAATGTTTCCTCACCACATAATTTTCACAAGGTTTGCTGAGCAAAGGGTCGGAACCCCAAATGGGCTTAAGTGCACAGTACGTGTAAAGGACCACCAATCGCTTTCTTATTTTATTGACTGCTCTCTTACTACTAAAGTAAAAAATAGTTGCAACATCTAGGAAGTCATCATATTATACATAAAGTGTATTCCTTTGTAACTCACAACAATTCTTAAAATCTGAGCACTGTAAATCAAAATAAATTAGACATAGCAGTTAACATTATGTAGTTATTGTGTCCAGATTGGTTTCAACATAAAATTATATATTAAAATCTAAAAAGTAACAGTGTCAGCCAGGGTGGCCCGAGCTCGCGCAATTTAGTGGCTAATACGGGTGAGCTCAGGACAACAGTTCATTGTGTTTCTTCGTTTTTCGAAAAAGTCAAGCCCATACACTGACGATTGGTTAAAAATAAATGACTGTATATGTCATGACTGTAGGTGAAGCTTAGATATACAAACTTTTTTTCATGTTTTACAGAAGAAATCAAGTTAAAGAAGTGAAACATCTTCGTCGGGTGCTGCTACTCACCCCCATGTGACGGCCACTGCACTGGATGAAATGAGCTCTTTAGGTGTCATTACTGTCAGGTAGCTGACATTCACCAGCAGATACAAGCTAGTCACCAGCGAGACAGCAATGACAACTGCTCTCGGAAGATTCACCTGCAACAAATGAAAGAACACAAAGAAAGGAGTGAGACTTCTATTATTTGACCCTTTCATGGACCCTGCAACCTGACAACATGAGAAGCTGTCCACTGTAGTAAATGCTGTCCCTGAAAGGGGTAAATGTGAGGACATGTGTGTCGTTTCAGTGAGACATTATTTATTTCTAAATGGCAGTGGAATTATTAATTAATAAATTTCTAACATTTATTTTTTTCTAAATGCCAGTGGAATTAAAAAAAAAAAAAAAATCATCGTCTCACCCCTCGGGTGGTGTCCGTCCCTCATTCAGCTCGCGTCCTCTACCAGAGGCCAGGAAGCTTGAGGGTAATGCGCAGTATCCTTGCTGTTCCCAGCACTGTACTTTTCTGGACTGAGATGTCCGATGTTGTTCCCGGGATCTGTTGCAACCACTCATCTAGTTTGGGGGTCACTGCCCCGAGTGCTCCGACTACAACAGGCACGACTGTCACCTTTACCTTCCAGGCTCTCTCCAGCTCCTCTCTGAGCCCTTGGTATTTCTCGAGTTTCTCATGTTCCTTCTTCCTGATGTTTCCATCACTTGGGACCGCTACATCCACTACAACGGCTTTCCTCTGCCCTTTATCTATGATCACGATATCTGGTTGGTTCGCCATTACCATCTTGTCAGTCTGGATCTGGAAGTCCCACAGGATCTTCGCTCTGTCATTCTCCACCACCTTCGGAGGCGTTTCCCATTTTGACCTTGGGGTTTCCAGGCCAATACTCCCCCCAGATGTTTCGGTAGACTATGCCAGTCACCTGGTTATGGCGTTCCATGTAGGCTTTCCCTGCCAGCATCTTACACCCTGCAGTTATGTGTTGGATCGTCTCAGGTGCCTCTTTGCACAACCTACACCTTGGGTCTTGTCTGGTGTGGTATATCTGGGCCTCGATGGCTCTGGTGCTCAAGGCCTGCTCCTGAGCAGCCAGGATGAGTGCCTCTGTGCTGTCCTTCAGGCCAGCCCTCTCTAGCCACTGATAGGACTTCTTGAGATCGGCCACTTCAGATATGGTCCGGTGGTACAGCCCGTGTTGATATATATACAGTATATCTGTGGTCCCTTGCTGTAACGCGGTTCACTTTCCGCGGCTTAGCTGCTTCACAGATTTTTTTTTAGTGCATTGTTTTTAATGCTTTTAACTCTTTAAATCAGAACACGTCGGCGGCGCCGCGTGTCGACAGTACAGTATTTCCAAAAACTATTACAGTATAGTTATTTGTTGAAAACGTTTGTTCTTTTTGGTAATTGGACCGAAAACAGGGTTGATTTCATTGTATACACAGTTAAGCATTGTATAATAATTGCAAAAAAATAAAGTTCACTACTTCACGGATTTCACTTACCACTGGTTCTTTTTGGAACATGACCCCCACGAGAAATTAGGGATATATATATATATATGTGTGTGTGTGTGTGTGTGTAACAGAGTGACACATTAAGTTTTTTAAAATTGTGATGGAAGTAACGCAACAGCGCACAGTGTGGCACCAGCTTCCCGCCGTAGCTCAGGCAGAGCTACCAGGAAAGTCACAGAGTAGGTCGCATTTCATTGACGGTCCAGATTCATTTCTAATTTAATGACAATATTTCACTTTTTTTCCCTTTTTCTACAGTGCTGTGTATTTAATTAGTTTCCTAATTTGTTCTGAGTGCACATTGCTTTTTGTATCGTGATTTAAGTTGTCGAATTGAAGTTTTTACCCATTGAGTTAATAGTGCTTTTCTGTTGCGCAGTTATTTCTAAGACCGAATACCCCCGCGACTATCTATTCCTCCCGCCATACTGTGTTGCAGTAATTTAAGAGAGAAAAAGCCACATCCCAGTGTCTGGTCTTATTGAGGCGGCAGCGACGTGGAGCTCAACCCCGTCACAGTTGTGACCCCTGTCACACACACACATTATATATACTGTATATAAATAAACAAACAAACAAATAAATAAATACACATACATACACTATATATGTATATCATCAAAAAAGAAAAAGACTGCAGTTACGGGTTTAACTTTTCTTCAATGGAACGTTCATGTGGTAATTCAGAATATCACATTTGTTCAATGCTTGAATTCACAATAACACAATGACTTTGATGAAAAATCCACGTTTTTTTTAACAGTCTTACCTGGGGTTTCTTCAGCTCCTCAATGACAGTGTTTAAATAGGACCAGCCAGAATATGACCACAGTCCTTGATAAAAAGCCATTCCAAGAGTGCTAAAGGAGTACCGAGTGCCCTTAAATGCATCGTCAATATTCAAGTTTTGCACAAGGGCTCGCTGGCTCTGTGTGACTGCCACAATTCCTCCGATGACGATCATCATCAATGTTAAGACCTTAACCACCAGAAAGACAACTTGGATTCTGACAGCAATCCGTACGTTCATGACGTTGATGATGGCAACGGTCAGTATGGCCAGAGCTGCAACACACTTCACCAACAGCTGCGGGGGATCACATCCAACGTAAAAGGGAGCAGTTGCATACTTTGCGAGGCCGAGTGCCACTGCAGCAGCGCCAAAAGGCTTGATAACCACGATAGAAGTGATTGCTGCAAAGAAAGCAGGAAAAGGCCCAAAGATCCGGAGGATGTAAATAAAGTCGCCGCCGGATTCAGGAATAAGCGTTCCAAGTTCGGTGTAGGACATGGCTGCAAACATGGACACAATTCCACAGAGGGCCCAGATCAACAAACTCGCTCCGGGACTTCCCACGTAGGCCAGCACAAACTGCGGTGACATGAATATCCCGGATCCAATCATAGTTCCCGAAATAAATGCCACACCACCAATCAAACCGATTTCCCTTTTCATCTTCATGGCTTCTGGCTCGTATAGGTGAGATCCGAGAGCACAAAAATAGTGTTGACGCCGACGCTCCAAATTATGAAGCTGTGCCCTTTTGCAGCAAAGGACAAAACTCAGGAAATGAGGAAAACATTAAGCTTTTGAATATAATAAACTGCACTCATCTTGTAAATGTTTTATCAGAATATGACTGTGTGATTCTGCAGAGCATAAAAAGGTTGTAAAAGATAAGAATTCCTCTTAGATCATGCTCCAAAATGATTTTTATCTCTACACGCAAAGGCATTTTGATATTATCGTATCTTGATATTTCTTGAGTGCAAAATGTTTGCTGGAAATGAAGAGACATTCACCATGTGCCACAGCTGGGATATTCTGTGGTCTAGAATTCTGATCAATCAGGTTTAGAGCTTCGGATGTCTGGAGTGAGATGAGGCTTGAATGTTTGGTTTGGTAAATATTTGTACAGTAAAACAAACAAATAAAAAAATTGTGAATATACACAGTGTATAGTATTGTTGGGCAAAGTATGGCTACAAGATGCCCGCAACGTTTGTTAATTCAGTCCAGTGAGCAGTGACATTATAAAGAGTCCTGTAATATTTGTTGCATTAATTTAGCTAGTTTTCGAGGAATTTTGTTGATTAAAAGGTGATTATAAGTTTATTTTTTCATCATTTATCTTAAATATTTTTTTGAATTCTGTACATATAAAAACATTATATGTACAAGTAATTCAAAATTTGAAATTTGATTGTTCCATGAACCTGCCACGCATGTTTTTAAAATGTGGGAGGACACCGGAATACCCGGAGAAAACCCACGCAGGCACGGGGGGAGAACACGCAAACTCTATTCTGGAAGGCTGGAGACAGAATTGAACCCTGCACCTCTGCACTGTGATGCCAATGTGCTAACCAGTTGTCCATCATGCCGTCCTTTGATTGTATTTGTGAAATTTATACCCGCCCGGTCGGGCCAGCGTCGAAGCTACAAGCCGGTCCAGGGCTGTCGGGCTACCGCTAATGTCGGACCCTGGGACCCCCCCAAACCATCCGCTTCAAAAGAAAGAAAGAAAATCTGAAAAAATGACAAGAGACCTGATCAGAGAAGCTGCCAAGAGGTCGACGGATAGACTGGAGGAGCTGCAGGAGTTTCAGGAAAGTACTGGCTGGTTAGTCGTATATGTGACAAAAATCTCCTGTAGTGGTCGAGGTGGATAAAAAGACCTGAAAAATCCCTAATCCCGGTTTGAAAATGTGTTACGGCCCAATAAAACTAAGGTTAAACTTTGCGGCCATAATTCCAAAAGGGATGTTTGGCGCAAATGGAACACCGCTCACAACCAAAACAAGACCATGCCCTGCCAACGGTGAAGCGTGGTTGTTGTCGTAGCATCATAGGTTGGGGCAGTTTTTGCGTAGTCGGAAGAGTTTCATTTACCAATCAATGCTAGCACAAAACCTTGATGCTTCTTTTCAAAGCCACATCACCACTGAAGACGGCTTGTTCATCCATTTTTTTTTTTTCTCGTCCTCCTTGTTTTATGTTGAACAGGACTTGGTCTTCATGTGAAATTTACACAATGAGATTTTCACTGGGACACTTTGGTGACAGATCGGTATATAATAGTGGTTCATCGTTTACAGAGTCTGAATGGTATTTAAATGTGTCAAAATTGATATGTACAGAAAATGTACCACATGAGCTAAAATGATGATGATAAGGGGAACACACATCCATCCATCCATCCATCCATCCATCCATCCATCATCTACCGCTTATCCGGGGCCGGGTCGCGGGGGCAACAGCTTTAGCAGGGAAGCCCAGACTTCCCTCTCCCTAGCTACTTCTTCCAGCTCTCCCCGGGGATCCTGAGACGTTCCCAGGCCAGCTGGGTGACATAGTCTCTCCAGCGTGTCCTGGGTCTTCCTCGGGGTCTCCTCCCGGTGGGACATGCCCGGAACACCTCACCAGGGAGGCGCTCGGGAGGCATCCGAATCAGATGCCCAACCCACTTCATCTGGCTCCTCTCGATGTGGAGGAGAAGCGGCTTGACTCTGAGCCCCTCCCGGATGACCGAGCTTCTCACCTTATCTCTAAGGGAGAGGCCGG
The DNA here is from genome assembly GCF_025434085.1 of Hippocampus zosterae. Taxonomy (NCBI): domain Eukaryota; kingdom Metazoa; phylum Chordata; class Actinopteri; order Syngnathiformes; family Syngnathidae; genus Hippocampus; species Hippocampus zosterae. The sequence continues at coordinate 17,875,439 of NC_067464.1, read as the reverse complement.
ACACCCTGCGGAAAAAACTCATTTCGGCCGCTTGTATCCGGGATCTCGTTCTTTTGGTCACGGCCCATAGCTCGTGACCATAGATGAGGGTTGGGACGTAGATCGACCGGTAAATTGAGAGCTTCGCCTTTTGGCTCAGCTCCTTCTTCACCACGACAGACCGATACAACGTCCGCATCACAGCAGACGCTGCACCAATCCGCCTGTCGATCTCCCGCTCCCTCCTGCCCCCACTTGTGAACAAGACCCCAAACTTCTTGAACTCCTCCACTTGGGGCAAGATCTCCTCCCCGACCCGGAGGGGGCACTCCACCCTTTTCCGACTGAGGACCATGGTTTCAGATTTGGAGGTGCTGATTTTCATCCCAACCGCTTCACACTCGGCTGCGAAACGCTCCAGTGAGAGTTGGAGAGCCCCGTTTGAAGGAGCCAACAGCACCACATCATCTGCAAAAAGGAGGGATGCAATACTGAGGCCCCCAAAACGGAACCCCTCAACGCTTCGGCTGCGCCTAGAAATTCTGTCCATAAAAGTTATGAACAGAATCGGCGACAAAGGGCAGCCTTGGCAGAGTCCTACCCCCACTGGAAATGATTCCGACTTACTGCCGGCAATGCGAACCAAACTCTGACATCGGTGGTATAGTGACCGAACCGCCCGTATCAGGGGGTTCGATGCTCCATACCCTCGAAGCACCCCCCACAGAACTCCCCGAGGGACACGGTCAAACGCCTTCTCCAAGTCCACAAAACACATGTAGACTGGTTGGGCGAATTCCCACATACCCTCAAGGACCCTGCTAAGGGTGTAGAGCTGGTCCACTGTTCCACGGCCGGGACGAAAACCACACTGCTCCTCCTCAACCTGAGGCTCGACTTCCCGACGGACCCTCCTCTCCAGCACCCCTGAATAGACCTTACCAGGGAGGCTGAGGAGTGTGATCCCTCTGTAGTTAGAAAACACCCTCCGGTCCCCCTTTTTAAAAAGAGGGACTACCACCCCGGTCTGCCAATCCAGAGGCACTCTCCCTGTTGACCACGCGATGTTGCAGAGACGTGTCAACCAGGACAGCCCCACAACATCCAGAGCCTTGAGGAACTCCGGGCGGATCTCATCCACCCCTGGGGCCTTGCCACCGAGGAGCTTTTTAACCACATCGGTGACTTCAACCACAGAGATAGGAGAGCCCACCTCAGAGTCCCCAGGCTCTGCTTCCTCTAAGGAAGGCGTGTTGGTGGAGTTGAGGAGGTCTTCGAAGGACTCTGCCCACCGGTTCACAATGTCCCGAGTCGAAGTCAGCAGCGCCCCATCCCCACTGTACACAGTGTTAGTGGTGCACTGCTTCCCCCTCCTGAGACGTCGGATGGTGGACCAGAATTTACTCGAAGCCGTCCGGAAGTCGGCTTCCATGGCCTCACCGAACTCTTCCCACGCTCGGGTTTTTGCCTCGGCGACCACCGAAGCTGCGTTCCGCTTGGCCAGTCGATACCCGTCAGCTGCCTCTGGGGTCCCACAGGCCATAAAGGCTCGATAGGACTCCTTCTTCAGCTTGACGGCATCCCTTACTGCTGGTGTCCACCAGCGAGTACGGGGGTTGCCGCCACGACAGGCACCAACCACCTTACGGCCACAACTCAGATTGGCCGCCTCAACAATAGAGGCACGGAACATGGTCCACTCGGGCTCAATGTCCCCCGCCTCCCCCGGAACATGGGAAAAGCTCTGTCGGAGGTGGGAGTTGAAACGCCTTCTGACAGGGGATTCCGCCAGACGCTCCCAACAAACCCTCACAATACGTTTGGGTCTGCCAGGACGGACCGGCATCTTCCCCCACCATCGGAGCCTACTCACCACCAGGTGGTGATCAGTTGACAGCTGCGCCCCTCTCTTCACCCGAGTGTCCAGAACATGCGGCTGCAAATCCGATGATACAACTACAAAGTCGATCATCGAACTGCGGCCTAGGGTGTCCTGGTGCCAAGTGCACATATGGACACCCTTATGTTTGAACAAGGTGTTCGTTATGGACAATCCGTGACAAGCACTGAAGTCCAATAACAAAACACCACTCGTGTTCTGATCGGGAGGGCCGTTCCTCCCAATCACGCCCCTCCAGGTCTCACTGTCATTGCCCACTTGAGCATTGAAGTCCCCCAGCAGAACAAGGGAGTCCCCAGCAGGAGTACTCTCCAGCACACCCTCCAAGGACTCCAAAAAGGGTGGGTATGCTGAGCTGCTGTTTGGTGCATATGCACAAACAGTCAGGACCCGTCCACCCTCCCAAAGGCGGAGGGAGGCAACCCTCTCGTCGACCGGTGTGAACCCCAATGTACAGGCACTGAGCCGTGGGGCAATGAGTATGCCCACACCTGCTCTGCGCCTTTCACAGTGAGCAACTCCAGAGTGGAAGAGAGTCCAACCCCTCTCGAGAGAACTGGTACCAGAACCCAGGCTGTGTGTGGAGGCAAGTCCGACTATATCCAGTCGGAAATTCTCTGCCTCACACACCAGCTCGGGCTCCTTCCCTGCCAGAGAGGTGACATTACATGTCCCAAGAGCTAGCTTCTGCAGACGAGGATCGGACCGCCAGGGTCCGGGGAGGGGGGGTATTTGTGTTATATAATAGGGATCTCCGTGAGTCGTCACCTTACCGTGGTGGAGGGGTTTCTGTGTCCCAATGATCCTAAGAGCTAAGTTGTCAGGGGCTTTATGCCCCTGGCAGGGTCACCCATGGCAAACAGGTTCTAGGTGAGGGGCCAGACAAAGCACGGCTCAAAGACCCCTGATGAAGATTAAAATAAATGGATCTAAGTTTCCCTTGCCCGACGCGGGTCACCGGGGCCCGCCTCTGGAGCCAGGCCTGGAGGTGGGGCTCGTTGGCAAGCGCCTGGTGGCCGGGCCTACACCCATGGGGCCCGGCCGGGCACAGCCCGAAGAGGCAACGTGGGTCCCCCTTCCCATGGGCTCACCACCCATGAGAGGGGCCAAAGGGGTCGGGTGCAATGTGAGCTGGGCGGCACCCAAAGGCGGGGAACACACACAACGTTGATATTCGAATTTCAAGAACTGAACCACAAAAGTCATGACTTTATTTGAACAAAATCACAGTTACGTAACCCTAAATCCAAAAAGTGATTCTGTTAAAAAAATGTAAGTCAAAATAAATGCTATTCATTAATAAAAATATTCAGCCATGTTCTCTATTGCTCAGCTGAATCAGATTTTTTTTTGTTTTTTTTTTGTGTAAAATCAAAGAAAACAACGGGACAAAATCAGGTAATGTTATCACCTTCACATATGAGCAAAACCAAACAGTCTTTCGGCCCGCATCACAGGTTTTTCTCTGCTGGGGCGACCTGTAAAAACAGCTGTAGGAATATGGTCAACTTGGTTAACAGGCTTGGGAATAGCTTGTAATGAATGAAAGGGATGTAGATGAGGACCCCACTGAAGATGAATAAAGTCACATAGAGGTATTCGATCTGAGGATCGTCAATGATGGGGGCCAGCACTAGGAATACTGCTGCGATGAGGACCACTATGGGCAGTATGATGGGAACCTGAAGGAAAAAAGGGAAGAGAGCACAGATGCTGAGAGTCATCCATTTGTGTTTTTTGTTGTTTATAGTTTTATTTTACAAACCCAAATTCCAATGACATTGGGACGTTGTGTCAAGTATAAATAAAAGCATGAAAGTCCCCTTTCTGCCTATTTAATTAAATACACTCCAAAGACAAGACAACACGTTCCAAAAAAGCTGGAACTGAGATTTTTTCCCCCCACTGTGTTACATCACCTTTCCTTTTGACAACACTCAGAAACTGTCATGTAGCAGGGTGGTGGTGGACCCCAAAAAGCAGGCAGGAGGGAGGAGTGGGGTGTATTTGAAGAATTGTATTTAAAACAAAGAAAACTAAATCCAAAACACACAAAGTCCAAAGTATCAAACAAAAACCATGACTAAATCTCAAACATAACAATGAATTAAACATGACAGAAAACAAGAGCAAAACAGCAACACACATGACAGTGGCGAGAAGCAACAATGACCCGACACTGAGTGTTTGGGCTGGGAGTCCTTTTAAAGCACTAATTACCAAATGACCAACAGGTGTGCAGCTGCAGGGAGAGCCCTACAGTGCCACCTGTTGGTCCCTAAACCAAATCATGACAGAAACTGTTTGGGATCTGAGGAAACAATCTGAGGAAAATAATTGTGGACTACTGGCAAGCCACTCTGGTACTTCAGCGTAAATAAAATATGACCTGTGAAATGTTCCAAACTGTTATCCCCCCCTCATCTTTCCCAGATTTTTGTTGCCCTTGTCCCATCTTTTTTCAAATCCGTTGCAGGCATCCAATTTAAAATGACAGCATATCCCCCCCCCACACCCCCCTAAAATAATAAAAATTAACATTCATCAGTTTGAACATTCAATATCATGTCTTTGTGTCATTTATAGTTGAATGTAAATTGAAAAGTATTTGCAGATTACTGTCTTCTGTTTTTATTTGTGTTTTGTACAACATTCCAACTTTATTGGAATTGGAAGATCAAGCTTTCAGGAGTGGCACCAACCTTGTATGGCCTTGGGAGCTCTGGCTTTTTAATCTTGAGGTAGATGAGGCCAGCCAACGTGATGGCATAGAAAAACCAGGCAGTGAAACTTGCAAACAGAAGAAAGATGGATTTTGGGTAAACACAAAGTGGTACCATATGCTTGTTTTCAAGAGATTCAATTCTGAGCCTGCATTCACCTGAAGAAGTTGACAATACCCTGAAAGTCTCCGGGGATGAGCACCAGCAAGGAGACAACAGTGGTGAAAATGAGTGCTGGAGATGGAGTCAGTCTGTGCACGTGAGCCATGGACAGAACGTCCGGCTAGAAACCACATACAATCCGTTATTCCCTCACAAGGCGCAACTGTGACAACAGAGCAACAACATCATTTGCAAAGGGGACACATAATAAGCAACTGACTTTTTAATAGCTTGTATCGACTGCTCCGAGCTTTTCGGATTTCCCACAATGCGTTGCCGGCGGTCATACTGGTTGGCAAGACTCTCCAACAAAGCGCCATTTGCCATTCGTCAAGCCTTGCGTGCGTGTTATTGTTGGCTGTAATAATCGAGTTGAGGGCAAACTTCTTCGTGGAGGTGTAGCGTCTTCTGAAGGGACTGACCGGGAATCAAACCTCCATCACCGGGTTTGCGGAATCGATTTTCCAACAACCATGTAGAAAACGTTTTGTTGGCTTTTCTTCAAATGAGCAATTTAGCCAAACATGGCTAGCTTTCAAGCTAACACTTTGCTATCCATTTCACAATCCAATGGGCATGGCTATGGTATTATCCACGGGCAACTAACAAGTCAGTAATTAGCCAGTCCTTCAATGATAATGATGACTAGGTGTGATTTTCGACCTGGTTTACTTTTTTAATCAACTGATCCGCTAAGATGTGGGTACCATTATACTGTAATTAATAAAGTTAGCCAACATTTCTGGACCAGAAGTCTTACTTTGTAACAATACAATATTGTTTGTAGTTTGTTGCTAATTCTGATTGCCCTCGCAATCTTAACCGGGTGCATGGTTAAGTTTGAGCTTGTGGTGGATATCAACAAAATTTGATCATTGTTCTCAGTCCTGCAATTAACTCAGGCTCTTGTGGTGTAGCTGTTTTGTAACGACCATGCTTTTATTTTGTACTTTGCTGGCTCTGGGATGTGTTTCGCCAACGTTGTCTGAGTCTTGCTAAGCACAATAACTTTTTGCATTGAATTGTACAAAAAACCCAAACAAACAACCCCCCCCCCCAACCAACTTGTATTGTGAAATATGCCGAAATGCACAAACAATGCAAGCTAAAGCAGGTGTGTCTACTCTCCTCAAAGCAAGAATCAAGAATGCTAAGACATCTTTGAAATGTCCTCCATTTGGGAGAAAAAAAAAGAAAATCTTTACTTTTAAGACCACAAAATTCTCACCAAGTGTCCTTCACGTGCAGCAACAAGGCACACGCGGCCACCGCTGAAGAATGTCCCGTTTAGTGACCCAAAAGCCGACAAAGCTGCAGCTAATGACATGATCCACCCCCAGGATCCAAACACTTTGTTCCTGTGGGGCAAAAGGTTTCAGGTTCAGCGCGAAACTTCCACACCAGCCATTTCCGCCCTCGATAAATTCCTCAAGGTTTTGCAAAGAAAGGGTCAGAACCTCAAGTGGATTTAAATGTACTTTGTGAAGGTTTTTAGGCACTAATAGCTTTCTTATTTGAAAGGCATACCGGTACTTCCCATCCGTATGCCAGTTGCAGCAGTAAAAAGTTAATATTTGGTCTGTCATTAATTTGCTAATTTATTTTCATGCACATGTATTAAGTCATAAATTGATTTTAAAAATTATGTTTTTGGCTGCCACGTTTTTTGTTTTTTTGTTGTTGTTTGTTTATTGAACATAAAACATATACAGTAATAATTTGACAGAAAATAAGCTAGATAAAATAGTAAAAAGAAAGAAATCGGTCTTCATTCAACACAGTTATTATGTTCAAGGGAGTAGGAAGAAGAAAAGACGTATCTAGTCCTACCCCGTTATGCGTTTATATCTAATAAATCATTTTTATATCAATCAGAAAAGAAAAAAAGTAAGATGAAAGAAGTCTCCATTAAGGCTTTACCCTTAACCGTGATATTTTTACAACTTTTGGTTTGTATCGGGATTATATACATCCACACCCTGGCACTCTTGTGTCAATTTTCTCCTGTACTCATAATGGATATTTCAATACCGTTCTCTATTTGTCAACTTAGTTCTGATTTATCATTATATTTAATGTTTAGAATTTATCATTTTAACTCTGATTGATGTAGGTTGTTTGTACTATTTTTTTAAAATTTGTTTTTGAACTCAGCAAGCGATTTACTAATTTTCAGGTCCGTTTCGAGATTATTCCACAGATTAACACCTTTGATAGATACACTTCTTTGCTTGATCTTTGTTCTTGTTTTGAGTTTTTTGAATAAGTTGGTACCTTTTAAATCATAGCTGCTTTCTCGAATTTCGAAAAACTTCTGAATGTTTTGGCAAAGCAGGTTATTGTGTGCTTTGTACATTAATTGTCGATTTTAAAGTCAACCAGGTCATAAAATTTCATCGTATTTAATTTGATAAATAGTGGATTTGTGGGTTCCGTATATTTTGATCTATTAATAATTTAAATCGCTTTTTTTGTAGTTTTAGAATAGGGAGTGTGTTTGTTTTGCAGGCATTTCCCCATATTTCCACACAGTAGGTCATATATGGTAATAATAATGAAGTGTATAATGTGTACAAAGTTCTCTTATTTAGCACTTCCTTAGTTTTGTAGAGGATCCCTACGGGTTTGGCTGTTTTTCTTTTTACGTTATCGATATGTGGCTTCCAACATAGTTTTGAGTCTATTACTAATCCGAGAAACTTGGTTTCATACGCTCTTTCTATCTCAATTGAGTTTACCATAATTTTAGCTTGGTGTTTGATTGGTCTTGTGCCAAAAACAATTAACTTCGATTTTTTCAGGTTAAGTGACAATTTATTTCTGTCGAACCAGTTTTTTAATTTGTTTAATTCATTTTCTACGGTTGTCAGGAGCTGTTTCAGATTTATTCCAGAACAGTAGAAAGTTGTATCACCAGCACATAGGACACATTTAAGTTGTTTTGAGACCTTGCAGATATCATTTATATATAAGATGAATAGTTTTGGACCAAGCACTGACCCCTGAGGAACTCCATGAGTGATTTTCAGTTGATTCGTTTTTTTTATTGTTGAGCTGCACGTACTGATATCTGTTTTCTAAATGACTTTTTATCAATTTATAAGCTACACCTCTAATGCCATATCTTTCCAGTTTTTTAAATAATATACTGTGATCTATTGTGTCAAAAGCTTTTTTTAGATCTAGGAAAACCCCAACAGTAAATTCTTTGTTGTCTATTGCTTCCAAAAACTCCATAACTGCCATTGAGGTGGTCCGTTTTCCCTAAAGCCATATTGATTCTCACTTAGCAGTGCATGCTTTTGTATAAAGCTGTTGGATTTATTATTGTTTAGTAATCATACATTCACGTATTATTCGGTTGATTCTCGTGTCGTCATTTTATGCTCGCAATGAAGAATGCTTCTGCCTGTCAGTATCGTTTGATTTTGCTTGCAAAGAAGAACGCTTATGCTTGCAATCATTAGTTGGCTTTGCCTGCAATGAAGAACGCTTATGCTCTCAATAAAGATATATCCTTTATTATTTACTCACATCTATAATCATTATATATTCTTCATTATGTGCTCACTTTTGCTTGCTGTACTGTGTGAGAAGTTAGGGTCGCAACCACCTTTTCGAGGACGTGGCTGGGAAGAGATAACTGTTAAGACTAAACAGCGAGCAAGGCTGAACCGTGAATGGAGACATCAACACCAGCTGCAAGGGGATGTTTATGTCTATTTGCACACATGTACGTAAATTGCACTCACATACACACACATAGTCAAACAAGTTCAGTGTGTGTTCAACAGCCCCCACCCTTTAGGTTGGACACACCTATGTAGTAGCTTTTCCCAATAAATGAGGAGGTGAAGGGGGAGATCGTTAGGGTTACGTGTGGAGAACTGAAACCGAACGCTTCTCCTCGTTCCCTCCTGGTACCAGAATCGAGTCTCCTGTCTCCTCCTTTTGGTTATTCTTGAGTGTCAATTTGGACCAACCTGACAAAAGCTATCAAGTCTGCGAGGAAATAGTTTTTCTAATATTTTTGAAAATTGTGGCAGGAGTGATATTGGTCTATAATTTGTAAACAGATGTCTTTCTCCATTTTTATAGATTGGAATAACTTTAGCAATTTTCATTTTTGATGGAAAGATACCGGCTTTGAATGACAGGTTGCATATGAAAGGTCGCAGTACATATTCTATAATCTGCTTTATTATTGTCATATCAATATTAAAGCATTCAGTTGACTTTTTATTTGTAAAAGTTTTTATAATATTTGATACTTCTTCTTGTTTTACAGCAGTAAGGAACATCGTGGAGGAGGGTTTTTTTTCTATGTATCTATCTATTTCAAACAAGTTTGTTGGATCAGGAATTTGTTTTGCTAGGTTACTGCCGATGTTGACAAAATACTCATTAAATTCAATTGCTATTTCTGCAGTTTTTTTCCAAAATAGTATTTTTGCCTTTGATAAAATACTCTGGATAATCAATTTTTTAGGACTATTTCTGATTACTTGGTTAAGTATTTTCCATATTTCTTGTGCGTTACTTTTATTCTGCTCTAATAGTGCATGATAATGATCTCTTTTTGTCATGTTCCTGTCCTTGGCCTGGCCAGCAGGTGGCAGACTGAGCAGACTTTCTGGCTGCACACCTGCTGCCAATCTTTCAATCAAGGAACTGTGTATTTAAGAACCAACAATCTGTCTGCTGGATGTCGGGATATTGTTATGCCTTGATGCTTCCTTGCCCATAGACTATTTTTTGCTATAGATCTCGTCGTGTTTTCGCTCTTGAACTCTCGGTACCAATGGTTTTGTGAGTATTGGATTTTATTTTTCGAATTGGCTTTCTCTTGCGTGTATTTTGGATACATTGTTTTTGTTAGTGATGGGTCCATGAGGCCTCATGAGGCGTGTCGACACACTGACACACTGTGTTGATACTGTGCTGATACTGTGTCACTGACCACTGCCACCTGCTGGACCTTCAAGATCCCTGCAGCCAACCCACTTAACAGACTGAACTGACTGATAAATTGTTTTGTATATTCAACATATAAAATATACAATTCGGTAATAAATTGGCAAAAGGTGAAGGTAAGATATAAAAAAAGGAAAAGAAAATAGTCATCATCACAAATATGTGTTCAAAGGAGTAGAAAGAAGCAAAAAACCTACCCCGAGTCCTACCCCTTCTTATATATGAATTGATCATTTTTCTAAATAGGAAAGAAAGTCTAAATATCAACAAATGCTTTTACCCTTATGTATGCTGTACTAATACATTTTTACATTAGGTTTGTATATACAGTACATACTCTTTAGAGCACATGTATATGTCGATTTTCTCATTCATAATGGATGCTACATTTCATTAATATATTAAATAATCTCATCAATGTATTTCTGATGTATTGCTATAATTCATGAGTGTATCGAATTTATCAGCTTAATTCTGATTTGTGTAGTTGTCTTGTACTACTCTCGAATTCATTTTTAATCTCAGCAAGAGAGTTCCTCATTTTACTGGTCCGTTTCAGAATCATTCCACAGACTTACACCTATTACAGATACACTCCTTTGTGTGATGTTCGTTCGTGTTTTGGATTTTTTTTGTATAGATTAGTACCCCCTAAATTATGACAACTTTCTCAAATTTTAAAAAGCTTCTGGATCTTTTGGCAAAGGTTATTATTGTGTGCTTTGTACATTAATTGGGCGATTTTGAAGTCAATCAGGTCATGAGATTTCATTGTTTAATTTGATAAACAGTGGATTTGTGGGTTCCGTCCATTTGGAACCAGTGATTGTTCCGATTGCTTTGTATTGTAGTTTTAACTGTTTTACTGGCATTTCCCCATATTCCCACACAATAGGTCAAATATGGAAGTAATAAAAGTATGTGTACAAGGATCTCTTATTCAGCACATCCTTAGTTTTTGGGAGGATCCCTATGGTTTGGGATATTTTTTCTTTTATTATCCATTATGTAGCTGCCAGCATGGTTTTGCATCTACAACTGTTCCAAGACATTTTCATAAGGTCTTCATAAGGTGTGTTCAAATAATGTGAAGATCATTTGAATGAGGATGCTTGTGGGGTTTTATTTCACAAATTTTTATTGAGAAAAATAAGATGCTCCAATGTTTTAAACTTCAGCCTGTTGCGTCTTTTACAAGCAATTTCTCCTGCTGTGGAGAACACACGCTCACAAGGGACGGATGAGGCTGGCGTACAAAGGAACTCCTTTGCGAGGTGGGAGAGGTTTGGGAAAGAAGTGTGTTGGTCCTTCCAGTACAGCTGCTTCGTGGAACCTTGATTGTCAAACATGGAGTGGAGAGTCAACCAATAATAATTAGTGATTGTCAATTAAATATGTAAATCATCAACATAGCAACCGTGAAAAGATGAGTGAACGTTTGTATACCTGGCGTAATACTGGGTGTATCGCGAACTTCATTCTCATGCTTGGCCCGATAATGCCTCAGCATGGTGGAGGTGCTTCTGTTGGTGTATGACAATTCGACCCGGCAAATTCGACATTTCACCTGTAATGAAATGTGAATAAGAAGTAACTAAGAGTTACCTTGAAATGTATTCGGATTAGAATGGTACAACACGTCAATAATCTGAGAGGCACTCGCTCTCGGCGACAGAAGGCGATTTGAATAAATAAATAAATAATACCTTATTCTCCAGGACATCAAAATGGTCCCACACGGCGGATGATTTGCGTCTCTGCTCCATAATCGGCAAGGAAGGCAAGGCACGAACACGAAGTCTGCACTGACACGAGCTTCGACAAGCGAGCGTGAGTGAGGTCTGGCTTGTTTCGGCAGGTGTTCCTTATAAACACTGTGTGGCGGGCTTTTGCTGCGTCAACGCCCTCTGCACTGAGTCGACGCCCCCTGGACTAGGTGGCGCAGCCTGTACTGTGCCAAGCAGCCGATGCGGTCTAAACTGCACCGGTGCAGTTCACGTGTCAATTAGCAGCCTGGACTGTGTCAACGCAGCCGATGTGTCAATTAGCAGCCTGGACTGTGTCAACACAGTCGATGTGTCAATTAGCAGCCTGGACTGTGTCAACGCAGCCGGTGTGTCAATTAGAAGCCTGGACTGTGTCAACGCAGTTCACGTGTCAATCACGTGACGTAATGAGCCAGCACATGCATCGACACGTGGTTTGCTCTGTGAGCCCGGCGCATGTGTCAATGCATCGGTGTCGCTGGACCCATCACTAGTTTTTGTTTGTCTTCGCGATCCTTATTTTCCTCCCTTGCCTTTTGTGCAAGCGCTTTTTGTTGTTCGTTGTTTGTGCCCTCTGGTCCTTGTTTTGACCAGCGCTTTGTTTCTACTTTGTCGGTGCGATTTTTGTACATTAAATATTTTTGCTTCGGCGACCTTGTCTGGCGTCTACACTTTTGGGTTCCAAAAAACTTGATTCGGTTAGACCGAATCGTGACACTTTTACTGGTTCTTATAATTATTTTTATAGGTCTTATATTTTTTTCTGCTTCTTCAGTTCTCAATTTTAAAAACAATTTATATAAATTGTTTTTCTTTTTACATGTGTTTTCTATGCCTTTCGTTATCCATGGCTTACTTGGGTCTTTATACTTTTTGGAGACTTTAGTTAATGGAAAATGTTTATCATATAAGGCAGGGGTGCCCAAACTTTTTGATCAACTAACCTCCTTACCGGCGCGCGCACGCACGCACACACACACACAAATTAAAGATTTACCTGCTTTTTTATTTTTTAAATATTTTTTTTGTGAAAATGAGACTGATTAGTGTGCAGTGTATATTAACACAAAAAATATATTACTAACTTGTACAAAGACACACAAATGGTTGTTTGTTTTTTTTTCTTCTCGACACTTGGGTCCTGTCTTAGATCTACCGGTAGATCCTGATCTACCTAATGGGCACCCCTGATATAAGGAGATTATGGAAGACTTAAATACTTCAAACGCTGTATTTGGGTCTTCGTTTGAGTAGACCTCGGTCCAGTTTTGTTTTTCCATGTCTTGCTTAAAGGCATCGATGGAGCACTTTCCATTTTATGATCAATCTCATTTATAAATGTTATCTATTAATGTGGCTGTGTCAACTGTTATTCTGCTAGGTTTCAGGATTACTGGGAAAAAGCTGTTGCTGTACATAGTATTTATGAAGTCGGTTGTTTTTTTTGTGTCCATTTGGGTTTAATAAGTCAATGTTAAAGTCGCCACATATTATTCGTGTTTTCTTATCGTTGTAGTAACTGAGCATATCTTAGTTTTTTTATTGAATGTGTCAATACATGATCCTGGTGTCCTATAGATGCAACTTCTGATGATATTTGATGCCTTTTTATTATGCATTTCAATGGTTAGACATTCCATTAGGTTTTCTATTGTGCTTGTCAATCTCTCGATTTTACTGCATTTAAGTGCTTTGTCTACATATATTGCAACCCCCGCCCCTCCTTTTTAGTTTTCCGTATTAGGTTATGAAATGTTTGCAACTATTTCCATTTCAGTTGTTCTATCTTCATCAAGCCAAGTTTCTGATATGGCAATTATTTTAAATTTATTGAATTTAGTCAGGTATTCTTTGATTTTTGTGGAGTTTTTATAGAGACTTCTACTGTTTAAGTGTATTACTGAAAGTGCATTTTCCAATTTTATATTAGTGTTGAATTGTTCATCCAGGTAATGGTCAGTTTGTTACCCTTTGTTTGTTCCTGAAGTTATTGTCTGGGTCCAAATTGTTCTTGGGATCGAATGGCTTATAGTCAATATCTTCAAAGGGTTGGAAGCCCATGTTTTTGGGATGTGAATTTCCCGCTCCTACGCGGTCGTCGCTGGCTCCATCGCGGTCGTCGTTGGTTCCCTCGCTGTCGTCGCTCGCTCTCTTGCAGTTATCACTGGCTCCCTCGCGGTTGCTGGCTGGACGTCTCCTGGGTCCCTCGTTGTCGCTGGCTCCCTTGCGGTCGTCGCCGACTCCCTCACGCTCCCTGGCTGGCTGCCTCCCGGCTCTCTCACGCGCGCTGGCTGGTTGTCTCCCGGCTCCCTCGTGGTCGCTGGCTCCCCTGCAGTCGTCGCTGGTTTCCTCTCGGTCGTCTCTGGCTCCCTTGCGGTCGTCGCTGGCTCCCTCGCGGTGGTCGCTGGCTGGTTGTCTCCTGGCTTCCCTGCAGTCGTCGCTGGCTTCCTCACGGTCGGTCTTGAAAAAGTTATTGTCCGGGTCCAAGTTGTTCTCAGGGTCAAATGTCTTGTGGTCAGTAGGGTTGGAAGGGTCATCAAGGGGTCCATGTTTTTTGGTATGTGAATTTCCTGCTTCAGTAGGGTCGGAGTTTTTATCGTCGGGTGGTGAACAATTCTCAGTATGCTGTTTGATGGTGTTGAACTCGAGTATTGGTGCGGCGGTGGACGATAAGTTTGTCTTAAGTAGGCAGTTTCCCCTCTGTCACGTGCAGCTTTTAATTTTTGGAGGAGCCCTTTTCTTTTTTGTCGTACGGCATCTGTAAAGTCTTCGTTGATATAGATGTTGGAGCCTTTTAAGTATTTTTCTTTTTGTAGGATCCTTGATCTGTCCTTGTATTTTAGAAATTTCACCACAACTGGCCTCGGTCGAGGTCTTCCAGGTTCTTGTCTTCCTGTGCGGTGAGCTCTCTCCACCTCAATTTGCCCCTGTATCAGCAGCTTCTCCTTGAGGATTTTTTGAACTGTTTCCTCTGTTTCAGTCCACGTTTTTCCTCAATTCCACCAATTACCAAGTTGTTTCTTCTTGACTGTCCTTCCAAGTAGTCCATCTTGTCTGTTAATACAAGCATGCCGTCACATATTTTGTAGAATTCTGTTTGACAGATTAGATTTTTTTTTAATGTCGTCTACCTCTTTTTGTAAAGTTGATGCTGGTTTTTATTTCTTGGACTTCCCTGAATTTTCCTGTTGTTGTTCCAAGAGCGCCGTAAAAAGCTCTTTTTGTTGCTGGAGTAATTTGTTTACTTGAGTGAGGGTCAGGAAATCCTCATTTCTTGCTTCTGTTTGGGTGGCATTTTGTCGGGTCTCGTTGCTAGCCGGTTTTATGCTAGTTTGTGACGTGTCCAGTGGGCTTGCTGCTGGGTGTTTTTTAACGTGGCAAGTGGGTTTGCCGGCTCCCTCACGCTTGCTGGCGTTCGGCTGGTTGGTCTCTGGTGGTGGGTTCCAGCTGCGTAGCGACTGTTCGCAGTTAGCTTCCGTGCTAACGTCCGCGGTTAGCTTCCGTGCTAGCGTTTCGTCCAACCCCCTCTTCACGTCGACAATTTCAACACATGCGCTGCCACCATGTTTCGCTCTGTTCTTTACTTTCAAATGTGGGAAAGCTTCACACGAGAGAAATGTTGACTTTGCTGTTGCTGCTCATTCTTTCCGCTCGGCAATGCGTAGCAACTCCGTTTATCAAACACATCGCTAGATGACATTTATCTATCACGTTGGACTAAGCCAGTGCTTGCCAATTATTTTCTGTTTCGCTCCCCCAACAAGAAGAAAGGCCCCCCACCCCGACATTGCATCACGCCCTCTTAGGGGGCGTGCCCCACTATTTGAGAAGGGCCGGACTCGGCTAAGCTTCACAATGATGCACAGCTACCCCGAATGGAATTCATCCAGCGCTAATCCCGAAAGAACGAAGCCATGTGGTTTTGAGCTAACTCGATGAAATTACCCGACCGATGTGAAAGCTGGAGAGGCGCGCTTGGTCTTTTGATGGGACAAAATACACTTTGGAGAACAAAGAGAATCAATTAGGATGCCTTGGGTGCATGTAGTACACAGTGCTGCTTTTGTCCATTGTTGAAAGGTTTTCAACAGGAAGCACAAATCCTCCCTCATCAGATCAGTAATCTCATTGATTTTCGAGGTGAAACATCTTTGTAAGCTGCTGCGACTTACCCCCACGTGACGGCCACTGCATTGGATGATATGAGTTCTTTCGGTGTCAGTACTGTTAGGTAGCTGACATTCACCAGCAGATACAAGCCAGTCACCAGGGAGATGGCAATGATCACTGCTCTCGGAAGATTCACCTGCAACAGATGAAAGTACATAAGGAATGGAGGGGGGCTTCTAACAATTTAAATGTCATTACTGTACAGGTGTGTTGTTTCAGTGAGACCTTGGCAAAAGTAAACGGTTTGACATCTCCTACTTTATCCCAGACTTTCACACATGAATTTTGCTTCATGCCAGTGCAATTTATTTTACACTCTGATTCATTTTAACGTGCTGGCTGGTAAGCACATCTGCCTCCCAATTCTCAAATTTGGGATTTGAATCTTGGTTCAGCCTTGGTACAGCTACTGGTGCAGCTACCTTCCACATTCAGAAAACATGTTTCTTAGCTTAATTTAATGTTCTGCATTTCCATAGGTGTGAATGTGAATCTAAATACTTACTTTGTCTCGCCTGTACATGTACTGTGACTGACTTGAAACCAGAATAGGGTGGCCAAAGTCAGCTCGGATTTAACAGCTTGATTTCGGAGTGAAAGGGTGTGAGTACGAGAATGGCCTGCCAGCAGTCCAGACTCGTCTGCCATTGAAAGTGTGGAGCACATTACGAAGCACAAAGTATGAAAATGGAGACCAGTATTGTTAAGTACCTGAAGTTGCACATCCAGCATGAATTGGATCGAATACCACTTTCAGATACAGTAGTTTGGTGATGTAACGCAGTGGTAAACATGATCTTGTCAAAGCTGTTTTGGAATCTGAACATTTGAATCTGATGTGTTGGAGTCGGGAAACACCTAAAACAATCAGGAATGGGGAACTCGAGAACCATAGCTGGTGATCCCTGATTTAAAGTATCTCGTTGTTTGTGAGTGCGGGCCAGACACGCACTGCACTAAATTAAATGAGTCAAAAAGTCCTTTGCCAATGTTTTTTCAGGACAGCACATATGAATATTAAAATCCCCCGTGAACAGGATGTGATCACTTATCAGCATGATTTCGGCAGTAAGATTTGAAACGTTGGTGGCACGGTGGGCGACTGGTGAGCATGTCTGCGTCACATTGCAGAGGTGCAAGATTACATATTTATTAATTATTTTTTTAATTAATTAATTATTAATTAATTACAGACCCTGGCCTTCCTGTGTGGAGTTTGCATGTTCTCCCTGTGCCTGTGTGGGTTTTATCCGGGTATTGCGGTTTACTCCCACATTCTAAAGACCTGCATGCATTGCAGGTTAATGGAGCACTCAAAATTTTCCCTCAGTGTGATTGTTAGGCAGATGGTTGTTTGTCAATATGTGCTCTGTGATTGTCTGGAAACCAGTTCAGGATGTACCCTGCCTACTGTGAAAGGCTCCAGCCACACTGTGACCCTCGGCTTCATTTTGACGTAAAAACACATTTTCTTGATCTAATTTGGTCCTGGCTCCATGCCATCTGTGTTCTCTTTTTCTCAGTCTTGGAGTGAGAGGCATTCTTAAGTGATGTCTGCCATCTAGTGGTGGGCACTGCAAACGTGGACGGAGGCTGCTTGCAGCCTGTGGGCCGCCAATTGCCCATCCCTGACCGAGCCCAAACAAGACGCAAAGCCCCCTGGATATAAACTTTACAATTGGACATCTTTTTCAACTGGCTTTTTGGTTAGAAGAAAATCCGTTTTTGCTCCAATGATAACATTTGTATTGTGACGGCAAAAGACAACATTAAGGCTGGCTTTACCTAGGCTAATGTTCTGTTTGTCAAATGAAAAGATTGAGTGACTTACTGTACCTCTGGACGTTTTAATTCCTCTGTCACATAGTTGAGATTATTCCAACCGTCATATGCCCACAAGCCCTGGTAGAAAGCAATACCAATTGGACTGATGCCAATATTTGAGTTTTCAAAGGAGTCTTGCAAGTTTTCAGTATGTCCTCTGATGAGCATCACAGTACCTGCCACGATGATAACTGCCAGCGACAGGACCTTGGCCAACATGAAGAACACCTGCACTGACATTGAGAAGCGAACGTTGAGGCAATTGACTGTCGCTAAAGTAATAATCGCAGCTGCGGCCACACACTTGACGAGCGCAACCGGAGGGGCACAATCCGAGTAGAAGGGCGCCACAACGTACTGAGCGAAACTAAGTGAGATGCCAACCACACTGGCAGGTCTCGCAAATAAGACCGAGCTGAAGATTAACATAAAGGCGATGACTGGGCCTGACGTCCTAAGGATGTAGATGTACTCTCCGCCTGATTCCCGAATGACGGTTCCCATTTCAGCATGGCAAAAAGAAGCAAGTAAGACCAGTAGACCGCAGCTTGCCCACACCACCAGACTGGCTCCGGGGCTGCCGATGGTTGCGAGCACCGTCTGTGGTGACATGAAGATCCCTGAGCCAATCATTGTCCCGCCAATGAGAGACACAGCTCCCATCAGGCCCACTTCACGCTTGAGGCTGAGCTTTTGCGTCTCATCTTCCATGATGGTGGCTGCCGTCTTAGGTCGTTCTTCGAATTGGAAAAACATTTTTGTGGCCAAGGTCCTACTAACAGCAGCCCGTAAGTTAATAATTAAGTGAGTAGGGCAGAGAAAGTAGATAGTTAGCCAAAGGTTATCAAGAATACGACACTGTCACTGCATACAGGAGGTCATTTTGGCATTTTGGGATGCAAACGCCATGTGAACACGTCACACTGTGGATGTTAGTAAAGACAGCAAAACATTTAGCTGCTGATTTTTGAAACTACTGTGAATGAAACGTGGCATCGCCTAGCAGCAATAATGCTAACAACTCAAACCACAGACATGATGTTCCATAATCTTCATGGACTTCTTTATGGACTTTCCAGAATCTTTATGACTGATAACACATCAATAACCGTTGCGCCTGACTTTAGGGGCACCCAAGCTCCATCGCTGCGGGCAGGTGTGGAGAGGATGCCAATGCGGGGCGTCTCGGCTTTGCTGTTGAACGGGTGGCACGGGGAGCTCGCTCAACTCCGGCGATGGAGAGCGGGTCGCTCTCGCTCCAAGCCATTTTCCCCATTGTTTAGGTTAATCTGGTTCATCTTATCTGTCTGCTTTATCTGGTTATCGGTCTGTTTTAACCCCTGTGTTTAATGGCCCATTGTAAATGTTTTCGCTTTATACATGCAGTAATAATGTCATTTGCTGAGGTACATGCCTTTGGAACGAGCATTCCTTTTTCTGACTACTTTTTGCATAACCGGTCAAATTGACCCAGGAACATGAGGGCAATTTTTGAGAAGCCAATGTTACGCAAGGGTGAGATGAATTTCTGTGTGGGACTCCATTTTTAGTACTAAAACATTACAAAGCTCTTGACTCAATGTCCATCCCGTGGTGTTTTGTAGCTCGTAAAACCAAACATTTTACAGTTTTTTTGGGGGGCGGGGGGCGCAAATTCAATCCGAACGACTAAAGTAATCCCTCGTTTATCGCGGTAAACGGGGACCAAAACCTCCTGCGATAAACGAAAATCCGCGAAGTAGCGACCAATTAATATCTACAGGTAAAAAAAAAGATTTTGCGGACTTAAAAAAATATATACCTGTATATATTTTTTTAAGTCCGCAAAAAGTCCGGGAGAATCTGCAAAACAACAGTGAGTCACATAGAGCAATATATACAGTACTGTACTGCATGTATATGGGGATTTTTTTTTTTTTATGAATGTTTGAAAAAATCCGCGATAAACGAACCGTGAAATAGCGAGGGATCACTGTAATAAAAATCAATAAAGACATGAATTAACACAGAAATAAATAAATAGCTGGTGTGTAAATCATTTTGGGCTTATCAGTAAAGGAAAAAAAGTCACTGCATAAAAGTCTTACTTCTGGATGCTTGAGCTCCTCGGTTAAATAATTCAAAGTATTCCAGCCATCGTAGGACCACAAGCCCTGATAGAAAGCAATGCCAAAGGATCCGACGTGCATATTGGTTCCCTCAAAGCCGTTCTCAAAGTTCCCGGTGCCTTTGTCAAAGAGCATCACCACTCCTCCCAATATGATCACTGCGAGTGCCAGCACTTTGACGACCATGCAGACCACCTGGATGATGGTGGCCAGGCGGGAGCTCAGACAGTTCACCATTGCCAGAACGACGATGGCTCCTGCAGCCACACACTTTACCAGCAGCAGTGGAGGCGAGCAGCTTGGGAAAAAAGGCGCCACCGCATATTCGGCGAAGCTGAGCGCAATTCCCGTGGCACTTGCAGGTCTCATGACAATGATGAAGCTGAAGACAAACATGAAGGCCACCACTCGCCCCGCCATCCTCATCATGTAGATATATTCTCCGCCGGACTCTGGAATGACTGTTCCCAGTTCAGCATAGCAGAGCCCCCCCAGCATGGCTAGCAGTCCACATGCTGCCCATATCACGAGGCTTGCCCCCGGACTGCCGATGGCTGAGAGCACATATTGGGGTGACATGAAGATCCCCGACCCCATCATGGTGCCAGCAATGAAAGATACCGCTCCGATAATCCCAACATCCCTCTTCAGGTTCAGTCCGAGTTTGTCGGTCGCCATCGTGAGACTGCTTGGGGATAGACTACTGCAGACTCAGGTTAAGCATTGGGTAATGATACATCTGTGTAAACAGTGAAAGGTTAGAAGAGGCGATGGCCACGGAAGGATTGCATTGTTCCAAACGGAAAGAAATTGCCTGCGGTTATCTCTTTGTCAACACGTGTCAAAACCATTCTTATCTTTTCGAAGAGTATCAACAACCATTGTGCCCAAAAAACACGAAGATCTAATTTTCAATCAACCAACCTCTCGCGATCGACCCGTTGCCCCGCGCATGATACGCACGCATTTACACGCGCATGCCCCGATGAGCAATCGCCATAACGGCCGCGAAGATGAATGAAAAAGTAAAATAAAGTTAGACATAAGAGTTTGTGGGTTTGCAAAAAAGAAATCACCGCCTAGCTTAGCAGAGTCCCGATGCGGAGGCATGGGACGCATTTTTGCAGCATGTTCATGATCATGGCTCATTTTTACCGTTTTCAAATACTTCTCCCGGCACTCCGGATTTTCATTGTTTGCCAGTAACCTCGGTGAATTGTACATGAAACAAATATAAAAGAGAATGATAAGAACAATAAAAGATATTGCGCCACAGCTCTGATCGCAAGCGGCAATTTCAGACTTTTGACCGCTAACAACTTCTAACGATGCAGGTCACGCCACCGTCGGTTAAAGGTGACCTGCTGTTTGATTCGATTCTATTTTGAAAATACTTTTTGTGAAAGTGAGACTGACAGGATTCTTGGGTGCAATGTGCACCAACACAAAAATCAATCATATTAATAACACACAAACAGAATGGTGTACATTCGCTTTTGATGAGGCTTCCTTCTGGGGCAACAGCCATGCGGACCAATTTGATGCAGTGTGTGTCATCTATGGTTGGAGTACTGAGAGGCAATGCTGGCAGCACTCAAATGTCTCACAACATGCAGTTTCTGTTCTGAGTGGATCCTGTCCTGTTAAATCTCTTTTGTTACTGCAGTTGTTTTAGGGTGTTTGTAATATTTTTGTCGCCTTGGCAACTATATAAAAAAAAGCATTAATTTTCTCCCAGATCCTCAGAGTTGAGGCGGCATGGTGGGCGACTGACTTGCAAGTCCGCCTCACGGTACATAGGTCCTAGGTTCGATTACAGACTCAGCCTTCCTGTCTGGAGTTTGCATATTCTCCCCGTGCCTATGTGGGGTTTGTCCGGGTAGTCCGGTTTCCTTCCACATTTCAAAAACATGCGTGGCAGGTTAACGGAACACTCTAAATTGTCCCGAGGTGTGATTCTGAGTGTGAATGGTTGTCCGCCTATGTGTGCCATGAGATTGGCTGGCAACCAGTTCAGGGTGTCCCCCGCCTACTGCCCAAAGACGGCTGGGATAGGCTCCAGCATGTCCCGCGAACCCTTGTGAGGATAAGCAGATTAGAAAATGGATGGTTGGATGGAGGGGCCAAGCATTGACAATGGCAGACGTTGTTTACGCGGTGACACAACAAGAGGGAACAAAAGAAGGGTTCTCCAGGCTACAATAAGAACCAATCAAGTATTGCCGGTGTTCGGGCAGATGGCTCTTCCAGCCCACGGATCGCTGTCCAGCGCCGGGGTTGCCTTGAGCGAGCGCCCCATGCCACCCTTGTGAGGATAAAGTGCATCAAATAATGGATGGATCCTCAGAGTTCTTAGCCATGATCAACCATATTGAACTTTCAGTCACCGGTATGAGTGGTTGAGAACAATGACACCAAAATTTAACCCATATGCTCTCCATTTACACATGAGACCTAACAACACTGAGGAGTCACATGACGCCTGGAAAACGGCTAAATGGCCCCCAAATTGGACCGTTTCATGTGTGTGGTGTGTATTCCCTTTTATTGCCTGCAGTTGCGGCAATAATGGCCGTGTATTCAGTTCTTTTGAGAGAACCGTAAATGCACGCTATCTACTGTTTACCGCATTGTTCATTGTGGCAGCTTGTCAAGAAGTTAAAAAAAAAGTAAACTATTGACAAACATGTGGGGGACTACAGTACTCCTTTTTACAAGATTGTATTTTCTCAACTTCACATGAATTTTTCTTTTTTTTTTAACCATGAGAAGCATTTGTTAAACTCATGCAAGCATTGCGAGAAGATGCAGGGACAAAATAAAGGCCGGAGTTAAGATTCAAACTGTTGACAGTTGATTGTTTTTAGTGATCATACATTTGCATATAATTAATGATAAATTGATTATGCTTGCAATGAAGAACGCTTATGCTTTTAATAAAAATATAATGCTTTTAATCATTATATGCTCACATTTATGATCAAGAATGCTTAGTGCACTGTGTGGCAGTTTAGGGACGCAACCACCTTTCCGAGGAAGTGGTTGGGAAGAGCTAAGTATTATGACTAAACAGGAGTAAGGTCGGACGTGGACGGAACTGTCAACACCAGCTGCAACGTGGGTGTTTTTGTAATGATTATACACATGTACGTAATTTTCACTCAGATACACAAACACACATAGTCAAACAAGTTCAGTGTGTCTTCAATAGCCCTCATCCTTTAGGTTGGACACACCCATGTATTAGATTCCCCATAAATGAGAGGGCGAGTGGGGAGATCCTTGGGTGACGTACCGAGAACTGAAACCAACGCTTCTCCTCGTTCCCCCTTGGTACCAGAATTGAATTTCCAGTCTCCTTCTTGTGTTTTATGTCTAAGTGTCAAATTGATGAACCTGACACAAACCCAGAACCTCTTGAATGCGAGGCACACATGCCAACGCATACTTCACACTGTTCCCCTAGTAGTAGTTCAGTCAGAGCAATTAACATTTTACTTGCATCTATTTATGTTTTACTTTTAATATATGGATGTCTACTATCCCAGGGATGGGCAACCTATATGATGGAAGGGGCCCCAATTTTTTTTCTTCGGCACATTGGGCCTCACACTTGCCTGTCTGGATCAGATGTGGGGTTTTTTTTTGTTTGTTTTAAATGAATGGTCAGTAGAGTATTTTATTTTTTAATGATCAAATTCAAAAAGATCTACTCCTGAACTACTAAGGCTTCGAAGCAAACCAAAAAAAAATCACCTCCCTTCGCCATGGGCTCTCAGATAAAAATTCCCGGCACAACGCTGCTTCACAGCAAACCGATTTTAAGAGCAATCGCTCATTTTGTGCATGCCTTCGCAAAAATCAATTTACTACAGGGGCCTGCATGTCATTCAAAATACTCCAAATCATACAAGTCAATCACCTGTAAACATAACTGCAGCATAGGGCAGGAGAATTCACCCCCCTTTGCATCGGGATCTATCTCAACACCACGCGTGCTTGTAACACGAGTGAGCTTTGACTATATCCATGTTTTTAGAGGACATTTAATAACTCCTCATGTATTTCAAATGAACTGTTAACGGTTCTTGTAATAAAAAATAAATAAATAATAATTGCTGCTTATGTCATTTTGAGATCAGTGTTTCATTAAACCAGTGTATCGAAGCAAATGGGTTTGTGTTTAAATCCCGGATGCATAATCCGCTTCATTTTTACCCAAAACATGTTTTCTTGACCTAATTTGGTCCCGGCTTCTTGAATGACCCATGGTCTCTTTTTCTCTGGAGGAGGACTAGTTTTGGCTTAGAGCCCTTCTTAAGTGATGAGTGGTGAGCACTGTTATTCCAACTTAAAACTGCTCCACTAGTCCCCTCCCCAGAAATTAATCAAGGGCCACTCCAAGTGTGAGGGGATGTCACATGCAGCCTGTGGGTCGCCTTAACCTAGCCCATCAAACAAGGTGCAATGTCCCCTGGATATAATCTTTACATTTGGACACCTTTTTACAAGTGGCTTTATGGTTTGAAGAAAAGCTGTTTTTTCGACAATGATAAACATTTGTATGGTGACGGGCAAAAGACAACATGAAGGCTGTCTTTACATCAGCTACTGTTCTGTATGTCGACTGAAAAGCTTGAGTGACTTACTGTACCTCTAGACGTTAAATCCTCTGTCACATACCGGTAGTTGAGATTATTCCTCACATAGTTGAGATTATTCCAACCGTCATATGCCCACAAGCCCTGGTAGAAAGCAATTCCAATTGGACTGATGGCGATATTTGAGTTTTCAAAGGAGTCTTGCAAGTTTTCAGTATGTCCTCTGATGAGCATGACAATACCTCCCACGATGATAACTACCAGCAGCTGCGGCCACACACTTGACGAGCGCAACCGGAGTAGAAGGGCGCCACAACGTACTGAGCGAAACCAAGTGAGATGCCAACCACACCGGCAGAGCTAATCCTTGTCTCGCCAATGAGGGACACAGCTCCCATCAGGCCCACTTCACGCTTGAGGCTGAGCTTTTGTGTCTCATCTTCCATGATGGTGGTTGCCGTCTTGCACCGTTCTTTCAACTGGAGACATATGAGAATTCGGTGGCCAAGTTCCTGCTCACAGCAGCCCACAAATTAATAATTAAGTGAGTAGGACATAGAATGTATTTAGTTTGCCAAAAGGTATCAAGAATAAGACAGTATTGCTGCATACAGGAGGTCATATGGTCTCTGGGATGCAAATGCCATGTGAACACGCCACACTGTGGATGTTAATCAAGACAGTCAAACATTTATTTGCTAATTTTTGAAACTTCTGTGAACGTGGCATCACCTTGCGGCAATAAAGCTAACAACTCAAACCACAGACATGATGTTCCACATTGTTTATGGACTTCTGTGACCGATTACGCATCATCAGCTGTTGCACCTGGCATGCGATCAAGTCCCACTCAGCAGCCCAAACAGTTTTCACTGGCCAGCTCATTCAGAAGGACTTATCTTCCCCTCCTGTAACAAAGAGGTGAAGGCTCTTGCTGGAGTGCAGCATTTGTCCGGCTCGTTGGGCACCAGTGATGGCAGCCAGTTTGTGGGCATCAAAGCGAGAGTACAGGGCCATGCACGTCCAACTTGCTTCCTCCCCCTGAGCCCCCGCTGTGAGCATGTTGCACACCTCACTGTAGAAATGCGGGAAGGAGGGAAGGCCGTAGAATATCAGATTCTGAATCCCTTTGATGGTGTACCTGAAGAAGAGGGGGGAAAAAAGTTTTAATTTTCTATGCAAACCTAAAGTTTTTAACATTCGGTTCAAAGAAGCGACTCAAAACAATTTGGAGGCAACAACACTGGTTTTCTTTTCACTAACCAAGTCAGTGGTCTGATCTCAAGGCAAATAGAGCTTGTTTTTCAATTACTGCAGACAAAAGCGAAGGCAGCAAGAGCCACAAATGAGCAATCAGTCATTGACTTAAAAGGTCCCATTGGATAATTTTCATACAGTTTCTTGTGTTGCATTAAGGGTGACCGTAGTTTCTGCACTAGAAGGCGCTTCGGAGTATAAGGCACAGCTTCAATGAATGGCATATTTTAAAACCGTTTTCATATATATGGCGCGTCGCATTATAAGGCATAGAATAGAAGCTACAATAGTGGTTGCAGTTGCGCTATGCATCCACTAGATGGAGCTATGCTAAAGTGAGCCACTAGATGGAGCTATGCTAAAGTGAGTACAATACAATACAATTTTATAGCGCTTTCAGAACTGCTAAGGCTGATACAAAGCGATTTACAGAACATTTAAAATACTCCATCCAAGAAATCAGAATGGTGATCCATATAAAAGGTGCATCGAATTATAAGGCTCACTGTCGGCTTTTGAGAAAATTGAATGCTTTTAGGTCCGCCTTATGTGGAAAGTACGGTAATTTAGGTCTCAAATTCTAATTGACTGGTATCTGCTTATAGCAAATCTTCTGGATGTTTCCTTTGCCATGTAATGGCAAATTAGCCATCAGCGAGCAACACTGCGGGTGCCCGTGGGATTGTCATCTCATGACATAGATAAAAGCAGAACCATCTTGTTTTACTGCAGACTATAAACCTGACCAAAACATTAACTAGGTGTGTTAAGCATTGTCACAGCAGGAAATAAAACAGAAGCCCCGTCGCATCAAAACCCACCCGACGAGAGCACTCACCGCTTGTAGAAGTGGAAGCGTTCGGTGAATAGCATGAACTGTTTATCGCCTTTCAGGAAGAAGTGCCTTGCTCGAGACACCTCCGATTTGCTGGAATACTCGCACACGCTTACAAAGTTCATCTCCTGTTTCTTCAAGTAGTTGCGCAACCGCACATAGTCGAAATAAGAGGGAATGTAGATCAGCGTGTGCGACATGACAGAGTCCCTGTATTGAGGCAGCACTTTATCGACAAAGAACTGAAACCTAAAGGAAGCAGAGACAAAAATAAATACATAAATAAATAAAAATCGCTAATCAATCAGTGACAAAGGTATGCCATAACCCGTAAATTAAGTAACTGCTGGGGCTACCAATGCCGGGAATGTGATACTGTAATTCCACCCTGCAGACATTACCTTTTAGTGAGGATTAAACATGAGACGGAGGGAAACAGAGAGTTAAACACATGGACACATTTCCCCCCCCACCACCACTTTTTTTAACAGTGGTAGCCGCTTGCCAAAATGGTTTAAATATTTCAATCCAGCAAAACATGCTTTCTTAAGTTTTTATTTTTGCCATCTGAAATCAATGTAAAATTATTCAAAATACTATTTTAATGTAATATTTTGTGATGCCTGAATGGAGAACAATTTCATCACGTCAAGTGGGTGGTAAAACAATTGCCGGGATGGTTCACCCTTACCGTGCATCATGATTCAGGAAGCTGTCAGAGGAGAACATTTGGAAGACGTGGGGCAGCTGAACAAGAACTTGGCAGATGGAACCTGTTTTGGGGATGTTCTTAACTGAGATCTGGGGGAAAACATCAAACGAGAGAATATTCCAAGCGGACTGTTGGAACAGCCGAAGCTGTACATCAAGCAAGAATTGAAAAAAAAAAAGACTTCCAGCTACAAAGCTTCAACATTTAGCATACTAACTTCTCATATGTTTAGGAAAAAGGTGAGGTCACACAATAATAAACATGACCCTATCCAAGCTTTTTTGGAACGTGTTGCAGCCATAAAATTCAAAGTTGATTTTTTTTTAATTAGACAATAAGAAATGATCATGGTGTGATTTGATAAAACAGTGATTCCCAACCATCGTGGCACTCCAGTGGGCTATGAGACATCACCGAGGTGCCGCAATAAAATTAGTCTATTTCATGTCATGCAAAAATTACGACTCGTGAATTTCAATTGGATTTTTGTTCAGGCGGCACGGTAGTCGACTGATTAGCAAATCCGCCTCACAATGCAGAGGTCCGGGTTTGGATTGCGGGCCCCTGGGGTTCCTGTGTGTATGCTCTCCCTACGCCTGCGTGGGTTTTCTCCGGGTATTCTGGTTTCCTCACATTCAAAAAACAAACATGGTAGGTTAATGGTAGGTTAACACGCAACGTCAGAGATAGAGAACTTGGTTCGTCGAGGGCCATATCCTGCCTGTTTTAGATCTCTTTGTACTTCACACACCCGATTCAAACGATCAGCTCATCAGCAAGCTCTGAATCAGGTGTGCTGGAGTAGAGAGAGGTCTAAAACTCGCCCCATCTTTGCTGCTCTGCATTGTCCCTAGGTGGGATTGTGAGTCAGAATGGTCGTTTGTCTCTGTGTGCCCCGTGTATGGCTGGGAACCTGTTCAGGGTGTACCCCGCCCGCATGCCCGAAGACAGCTGGGATAGGCTCGAGCACACCCATGACCCTCATGAGAATAAAGCGCCTCGGATCATGGATAGATATCATTGTTCATCTATCTGTGCCAGCAATGTGTCGTGAAAGGGAAAACCATGAAATGCTATTTCATGAGATGGCAGAAGGTACAATAAAGCTTTGTCCACCCCAAAGTCATTGCTTCCTGTGAGTATATCGCCTTTGTGTTTGATTAAACAGGCAGACAGATTTGAAACTGAGTAAGTCTGTCTGTGAGTAAATTGAGACAAGATCATCATTTCAGTTTTTTTTGTTTGGCGGTGTGTTATGCACATGCAATTTTTCTCATGTAAAATGGGTGCCTTGGCTCAATAAATGTTGGGAAACACTGTTATGAGTAATCACTTTCCATTTCTATTTTGGGTCTGTTCAACAAAAATTAGGCCTATGAGGGAGAGAACCTGTCCACGGTAGTTGGCACATTGTTTGGCGAGGATATTGTTGATCTGAGGGTCCGGGATGGAACTGAACACAAGTGTTTGCCGGTAATGCCTGGCCCAGTTGTTGAGATTCCACATTCGCACCCTAGAAAAGTCCACTCCATGTGACTCCAATGGCTGCAGGTTCATGTGTTTCATCACATGCTGATGGAGGGAGAAGAAGTAGTTATACACTGAAGCAAACAAGTCAAATGAAAGAAAACTAAACAATAAGACACCAATGAAGAAAAAAAAATAACATTTAACAAAGAGAATGCCATTTAACAGTAATGTAAACTATCAATCAATAATACCTCATGGAATCTACCAGGAGCTGTAAAAACATCACGAGAGACAAAGATTTCCTTCATGTTCCTGAAGATTTGGTTTCAACTTATTGCACAGCTTGAAGACGCATTTCGAACACATATTTAAATGATGGGCCCGGTCTGGACCGTTTCAGCTCCAGCGCTCATGAACCGAACCAGAAAAGAGAAAAATGACGGGTAGATTGATGGATAGAGCTGACGTACCGCTAGTATGAACCAGAAGCCTAGACTTAAGTTCAGAGGGCGAGAGTATTCCTACCAAGACGTGTTCCCAGTTCTGCATGAGGAAGACATCAGCCTGGTCGACTACTAGTATCTGGATGGAGGAGAGGAAGTCAAAGTCCCTCTTATATTCTCCTTCCACTCCCATTACTGTGCGGAGGCCCAGTGGGGATGCAATGATGATGTCGGATTGGTAGAAGGGGGAGTAGAGGCGTATGTTGCCCTTGATTATGGAGACACCTGAAGAGAGACAGCGAGCGCCGCATCAGACAGAAAATCAAAAAGGGTGGAGTCGTGTGGCTCTTTTTGCTTCAGCTGCACCTATCCTGAAGTGATCGTCCACATTGCCCGAGAAGATGGCGTGGTAATCGTCCGGTCTGCGCAGGTTGGCCGGTTTATCATCCGAGCCCTGCCCGTACTCGTCTTTGAAGCGCTTCTTGTTGCTGACCACCACCTTCTTGCCTTTGCTCTCCAGCAAACTGATGAGAGTGTGGACGATATGCAGAACTCCACCTCGGAAGGGCACAAGAATCAGGACCTGCCAGGTTATAACATCATGCGTTAAAGTCACGCAGGATTAAATAGACACAAAGATTCTGCCATCCATCTGTTTTCTGGAGTGCTTGTCCTCATTAGGATCGTGAGTAAGTTGGCCTTGATCCATGGTCTGACTTCAAGTTTTATACGTGGCGACGCTGAGAGAAGTGTTACTGGCCCCATATATTTATAATATGAGGGTCATTCAATAAATAAGGTGATTTTTTTTTTCGTATAAGGACTTCTAATACAGATAGAAGCTTACTTTTTTTTATTTCAACGTAGTCTCCCTGAACTGTCACGCAATTTTCCCATCTGTGCACAAGTTTCCATAGTCCCTCAGCGTAAAAATAGTTGGACTGATGTCTCAGCCAGTCACTCACATCATGTTTGACTTCATAGTCACTTTGAAACTTTGTGCCTCTCGTGAATGCATGTATGAGAGCAAACAGGTGAAAGTCTGAAGGAGCAAGGTCTGGGCTGTATGGGGGATGAGGGAGCAGTTCCCAGCCCAGCTCGTTGATGGTCTGCAGCGTTTGGGCTACTGTGTGAGGCTTTGCGTCGTCATGATGCAAGATGACCCCTTCAGACAGATGACACTTGCGTTTGTTCTTGATGTCTTTCTTGACCTGCCTCAACAGTTCATGGTAGTTGGCACGAATTTTGAAAGTGACGATGAAGTCAAAAGTGTTGTGAGCGACTGGTTCAAACATCAGTCCAAAGATTTTTATGCTGAGGCCATATGAAAGCTTGTGCACAGATGGGAGAAGTGTGTGACAGTGCTGGGAGACTATGTTGAACTTTTTAAAAACTCATTCAATCCCAGCGTTTTACTGGATTTTGACTGATCTTGCAAGGCCCACAGAATATTTGGTTCAAATGCTAGATAAACATGGAGCCTACCAAATTAAAGTTTGAACACTCTTCATTCAGCAGAAAAAAGAAAATGTGTTTCTATCCTTTTCCATTCTTCAGCAATCGGCATTACAAAATGGCTATGTTTCATGAAAATGGTCATTCCTGGGCAAAAGACTGAGAAAAAGAGCTTTTTTGTAAAAGCATGCATTTCAAGCAGGTGGGGCACCACTGCCACCTACTGGTCACTTTTTTTACATGATTTACAATGCAAACGGCTAATTTTCATTCACAGATTGCATCAGACCCTCCTCCTCTCTATGACGCAGAAAAAAGACTTAGACGTACAAGTATGTCCTTGGTAAGCGGGGCCTAATTTTAAAAAGACATACAAGTACGTCTTGTGGAATGAAAGAGTTAAGTAAGCTTCTATCCGTATTACAAGTCCTTATACCAAAACAAAAAAATCACCTTGTTTATTGAATGACCCTCATGTAATACAGTGTGCTAGGTTTTAGTGATAATATCATATTTAGTGTCTTCATACTACACAAGTACATTCATGGCTATGACTGTGCACTATCGTCACTAAAATAAAGGGCAAAGTAATAGCTCCAGGCATCTTTTGACCCTGAACAGGATAAGTGGTATTAAAAATGGATGGATGGACAGAATGAAAGTTACAAAATGAATTCTTACTGTTGATTTACTGGTTTTGATAACTTGGGGCAATGGAAACAAAAAACTTAGATAGTGCTTGTACTAAACCCACAGCTTTGGTAACATGAACTGAAAATCGGCCAATGATCACAACTGTACATCCAACTTGTGTTTTTTTCCCTTTCAAATTCGACAGAGAATTTTTGATTGCAAGAGATTTGGCACAAGAATTAACACTGTTAGCTACCTGTAAAGAAAAAGTTTTCACTGACTGTAGCGAGTATTTACCTTAGGCCGGGTTAGACCTTGGTCTCTTAGTTCATCTTGTAATACTTCTCCACGCTTTGCCTGCTGCTGATGCTCTTTGAGCTGAGCATTGTGAGCCAAGACGCTGGAGTTGGCTTTCAGCACGTGGTTGAGAACATGGAGGCAGTAAGCGCTTCGAACCTGTGGGCCCACCTTCAAAGGGCAAGTCTCTGAATGGTAGAGGTCTTTGTATGTTCCCATGAGAGCCAACAGCTCCAGCTGGAGAGGGCTCGCCTCCTCAGCTTCATCCTTGGAGTTTCCAGACACGTTCATATTCTTGCAACTGGCTTCCAAGAGTTTGTGGAGGGCTGGGAGCTCAGTGTCTTTGGAAGAGCTGATGGGGCCGAACCTCTCCAAGGGAGTGATGCAGAGAAGCGAGCCAAATTTGGGCCACTGAGTTCAGCAAAATAAAGCAACAACAAAAGAATTTTTAAACAAAAGATTTAAAATCATACTGTGCAGATTATGTTTAAGTGAGTACCGTGATCTGGGCCTTTGCTTTGCTGCCTGATGTAATTTTTTGCACATCATCTTCACTCAGCTCGGTTCCCAGATGCTGGAAAAACATATCTGGAAGTACAAAGTATACATTCAGTACATGCCTTATTCTTCAAGTTCTGAAAAATATCAAATCAACTTGTTTCTTCGTTGCTCCTCACCTTTGTCTTGGTCAGCAACATCAACAACCTCCTCGAGCCCTCTCTCAATCAAGTTGGTGTCCAAGCAGAATTGGGACTCATTCTCCTTGTCAATGAATTCTTCACCCCGTGTTTCCTCCTCCTCTCCTTCTAATGACTGAGAAAGTGCTACACCAGAGTCTTCTGTTTCTTCCTCATCCCCAGCCTCTTCATCGCCATCATCTTGGTCAACACCAGCACAGTTTTCTACAAATAACACTTTGCTTATTGCAACGGTAATGAGCATAATCAAAATCCATACGCATAGTTTACTCTTAGCGTGCCTTCGTCAACAAGCTCCTCTTCATCGGTGCTCTCCTCTTCACTTTGGTCATTGTGGTTGGGTTGACTAAGTGTCGAAAGAAGTTTCTGATAGGCTGTTTTCTGCTCTGGGTCCTCCTCTTCCTCTTCCTTCTCCGGATCATCCAGCTCAGCATCAGACTGTTCTGGACTTGGTGCCTTGAATTAGAAAATACCAGCATGAGGGGTGGAAGAAAAACAATTGGAATAGGAAAATCAGCACTGAAGTACCCCAGAAGGCGTCTTTGTGGATGTAATGTAAATGTTGTCTATGATAATACACTATTGCTTGCGGTTGTCGAAAAAGGTGCCATTCACGATGGGATTGGCAGTGCAATGCAAATAGAAGGAGCAAAGTAGTGCTGTCTGTAGGTTAATCCTTAACCAAATCGATAGATGGCCCAGTTTCATAAAACGAAAGCACCATGGATTACTTGACCTTGAATTCGGAGGTTGGATCCTAGAAAAGTAGCTCTTAGGACAAAAAAGGTTGGGCACCCCTGCTCTATATGAACAGCACATCATCACAACAGTCAAGCGGACCCCTCAACGAAGTCACACAACAGCAATCATAGATTTCATAGATTCCATTTTGGAGAAAACCTAAGACTTTTAAGTGTGCCTTTCGGTCATGAAAATACGGTAACAGTTGTTGTCTTGACATTTGTCATAAATTTAAACCCACTTGAAACATAAAAGAATAAAATAAAAATGTGTGGTGACAGTTGTACATGCAGACGCTTCATTCATTACATGTAGCAACAAAGCGACATCATCTTTAGGAGCCATGCCATTAAATGAGAGATCGAGGAGCATGGCCTCATGGCTCAAAAATCTTTCGACCATTCTCCCACCTCGCTACTCTGGCGATATGTGATGACAAAATGAGCCCTACACACGGGCCATATTTACTTCTGTAAATCATGCGCCATAGGACTTTGTTTTTTTGGGATCAGTTTTGTGTGAATGCGTGTCACATCGCGGATGTGTCGCGTTCACATTAGAAAACACATTTGTTTTTGTAATGTGAACGAGGAGACAAAAAGATCGGATTTAACACACCGATCATGTACGCAAAAATCTTAAGCGTTGCTTTTTTTACTTAACTTTATTAGTTTAGAATTTACTAGGCAATATTTTGTTGTTACAAAGGCCACACGTTTTTCAACGACCCACGGGTCTGGTTTAAGAGAATAGCATCACTCACCAGTTCCACTACTTGTGTCCTTAAAGATTTATCATTGACTCTGCAAAAACAACATATCAGGGTAAGTTAAAATATGAGAACTGAAACATACGAAATTGCAGTATCTTGTGGAAACGTTCTAAGAAATTACAAAATCGCATCAAATATCGGAGCAGAAAACTCAAATTCCAACACTATACAATTACTACCATTTCACCGACACTGTTGATATTGTAATACAGTACTGTGTTGGCCAATACTGTACTGAAAACAAGCTTCCACCCAGATACCGAACAGAAACCAACATCTTACTTAGCTAGTAGACTAAGAATCGTCCATTTTCAGCCTTTTAGACGTTTCCTTTGCAACTTACACGTCGTGAAATGGATGTTCCTCTCCAAACTCTTTCAAGTGTTTCTTCTGTTTTTTAGACAAACTAGTTAAAAGTTGCTTATTGTGTCTTCTTTTCCCCATGTTGACACTAATCTGTCCCACGTGAATGACGAACTCGTGCGTTGGCTAATGTTCAATAGCTGCGTGCTACTGCCACCTACAGCACCGGAGGAGATTTACGTGTCAGACCCAGGCAGGAAGTACCGGTACTCAAAAGTATATCGCTGGTACGGGAAAACAAACTTGAGAGTCCTGACCTTTTCCCCCCCAGACTGTTTACTGAGGCAAGACACATCATTCATGTTAGAAAAAATTCCTGGGTTCTGGCACATCATAAAACAAAGGTGGCGCACTCCGGTTAATTATTTATGCGGAACACCTTTTACGGTAATTGTCCTGCTGCCTGTCACTGCCATAGAAAAAGGAACGAATGAAATGGAGAGAAAAATGATAATTGCCCAACCAATTTGGTGAATTTGGATGATTTCCTGGGGGAACGCCTGATGATCTCATGGCATACTGTTCGGGAATGACCTACCTAAACAATGTACATCTCACAATTTTCAGGCCATCGTAAAAAACAACTGAGGAAAATTTAAAAAGAGGGTATCTGATGTCAATTCAACCTTAATATGACATCGAAATCCAATCTTCAACATGAAATTGATGTCCTACAAAAAGCTGTTGCATATCACACGAGCTTTCAAAGTTCATTTTGGATTCGTATTTTTTTGGTATTGCTGTATGCACATACCAAGTTGTTTACTTGACTTTATAAGACAATACTTAGTGTTGTTGTTGTTTTTTTTTTGCACTTGGCAATATATTGAAAAAACGAAAACAAATTAAACTAAAGCAAATCATTGTTAAATCAATAATAACTAATACAAACTAACAAACCTGGTCTGAAAACAAAAATGAAAGCCAAAAAAAAAAAAAGTCAACGCAAAATAGTATTATCAAAAATCCCAAACTGCAAAGTATGTTTAAAAAATGCAAGTTACTCAAGACTTGACCCCTTTGAATATCGATTTTGACCGTACCCACTCTTCCACAGTGCTTCCCTCCTGTTGAACGTGGCGTTTACATAATGAGTGTCCAGTAGAGCACCCGGGTGAGAAACTCTTCAGATTGTAGGGTCAAACAAAAGTTACAATGGAGCAGTTAGCGCAGAAGGTCATCAGTAGTTTCTTGAGGGGTAATACTCGGTCAGTGTCAGTTTATCAGAGTGCTGGTATATGTCTTTTCGAGACAAGACACAGATATCTGCTCCTGGCAAACGGCCAGTCCATTATTGAACATGCTGATATGGATCAGTTTACAGTTTGCCCGTTTTAGCTGTTGCCATGACAGAGGCTCATTTATTATTCAACAGTTTGGTGTCTGGTTTTTGCACTCTGGGTATTTTCGGTTCATTTTGGCACGTCGGGATGTTTTTGTTGGATATATGCGCACTAATTTGTTACCTCTTAGATTGAAAGAGTATGTCCGGTGTTGTTGACTGGGGTGTGAAATGTGAAGTATTGTGGTGGTCCAATGGAGGGCTCCAAAGTCAAAGAGGAGACAGTGAGGACGGTCAGGTTCAGAGTAGCGTCTGCCAACAGCGGCCGTGTGTTGGCTGAGGTGTTCAAGGATGAGACACGGTGGTGCGGGTCGGTGTCTGACCCTGTGGACTTGGACAGAAGCGGCGGTCCAGAGGCACAGCGGAGAGTCTCATCCCCCACCAGCGAGGCCAACAGCCACCTGAAAGGCCTGGTGGTTGACTCTTCGATGGAGGAGAATGGAGGCGAACCCGATGACCTGCTTTTATATGCCAGTGCCAAGAGAGAGAAGCTCTTCAGCTACACGCGGCTCAATATTTGCAGCAAAAACGGGACCGTAAGAGGGGTGAGGAACAAAGTCAGCGCAGGCCAAGTGCTTTTCAACAACCTCTCCAAAGTGTATTCTGTAAGTAGAAGTTGATATTGAATGAATTATTTCAATGATTTGTGGTTATTGGCACCATCGTTTTGACGAATGGGAACAATCATGCGATAGGATTCTTGAAAGCATGCTCGTGCATTAGAACTTCAGGATTTATGTTTGTCTTTCAGATGAAGTGATGTAGCCATAAATTGTATTCTGTCTTTCTTTAAGGGACCACTTCGTCACCAGAAAAGGAGACCTTGGGAAAAAGATTAGATTCTTTCTCATTAAAGCAAGACAAACGCCGTTTGCTCTGTGGCCCCTCCCTCTGTTGTGTTTTGTTCCTTTTCCCTTAATTCAGTGTGGGCCTGGCGTCTCCCCAGTTTTTTTGCATGTTGAATGTATCGTGTGAATGATTTTTGGGTCTGTGTGGCACACACTGACCGGATTGTCCCATTGGAATAATATTTGATACTGTACTTTTGGTAACTTCTTACGCACAGTAGTCACCTCATATGTTAAGATGTAATCGTAAATTAAGTTTTCCGTGTTGCAGATTATTTGCTGGTTGCTCACGTTAATGAAAATAAATCAACGTTGGGCCGATTGTTGGGGTTTAGTTATTTTCAGTTTCTCTCACGAAAGTAAATAAGGTGTAAAAAACATTATTTGATGTTGTTTTTCCCCAAGTGTTGTCACAGTTGCAACATACTGCAGTTCACAGACAAACACATGGAGAAGTTAATAATGGTGCATATTTATACAATTACTGTACCACCATCGTAAAGACGACAGGCATCATGAACTGCTTTAACGTTGCGTTAGTAACATTAGTAGTTAGGAAACAGTTATATTTCATTTTAACTCATTCAATACCAGCCAATTCTAGACCAAGTCTGAAAAGACGTTTAAAAACGTCTTTGGAAGTGAATGAGTGAAAGTAACTGTCATTTTCAGTGAGCTCTCTCTTTACCATGTTGAAAAGGAATGTGGAAAATTTAAAGTGAATTAATCTTTTTATCATACCCAGATCCACTGGTGAAAGGACACTTTGTTATTACGACTTCAAAATGGCGCCGCGTGAGTGGCTGCCTTTCCAGCAGCTCTTATATTTTGTTGTTCTACTTCTTCTGTTAGGGTTTGGATGTGACCCCAACAGCACGACAACAGGCAGGTATCGTGGAAGCCAACACTTGGCGTAGTTTATTTAAGAGTGGTCACAAAATCACTCAGGGAGAAGCGCAAGGAGTCCACAAGGAAATGTCTGCACAAGGAACAAGAAGCTGCAGGAGTCACTGGCAACAGAGTGCTGACGGCACAAACTTGCACTGGGAATTGCACTGGGGAATGGTCTGTGAGTCAATTTGTACCAGTCCAAACAAGCAGATAGGCAACAGGTGGGTGATGAGCTGATGAGTCTCAGGTGTGAGGTGCAGAGAACCCTGGCTGAGGAGGCTGCCTGGCTGGCCCCTCCCTATCATCTTCCTTATATAACTTTGCTGCTGTGAATCGGGAATTTCTCCATTGCGAGACTAATAAAGTCATTCTTATCTTATCTTAAATTTGAGCTTTCGTGTGTCCTCTGAAAAGTAACATTAGGTCTGAACAAGTCACGCCATGAAACGCTTCTTACCGTGCTCATTGCTGTTCTTGTATAAATTATGATTCTTGCATTTTGCCATGGCATCTTTTTCTTTAAACCAAACATTAAAAGACAGATGATACTTTTACAGTGCATGCGTTATTTTGGTTGTTGCTATATTTGGTTTCTCACCTCAACTATTCATTCGTATGATTTCTTTGGTATGTTTTTTACGTGTGAAGCTCTTCAATCATCTGAATCCAGAGGCATGGACCAGCTCTGGATTCAGCGGTGTGGATCCCCCCCCCCCCCTGTTGTGCAAACAAACACAGACAAGAACATGTTCACAACACATATTTCAGGAAAAACTGCATATTAAAAAATGGGATGTGATGTGTTCAATTATTCGTGTATGGTTGAGTTAAAAAAAACGCCATATGCGCAGCAGTGTAGTGTTGTTGTTTTGGGAGGTGTGAGCGGTGCTTTCCCTTTAAGTGATTTCTGCAACAGCCTCGTTTCACTGTGTGGGCTACCTGCCGCTGCCTCCTGCCTACCTCAGCACCATGGAGAGCAACCCTGCCAACCGTACACACGCCACGAACGACGTCGTCTGATAAAAGAAGCCGCGACCCGGAAGTGTAGGTCATGCTCTTTGTGGCATAATATTCGGAACCCCGATTTTCTATCGTGTTGCTGCGGCACACCGTAAAGAGGGGTCGCAAAGGGGCGGGTGGTAGTTTTGGATGCGGGCTTTCCCACACGCGCGTATCCATCTTCGAGCCACCGCATTCCCAGAGTTGTCTCCCAAGTCCTTCCGGGCGTCTTGAGCTTTTTTTCTTCTCTCGCTTACCTCAAATTGTAGCTGCTGTC
This sequence comes from Hippocampus zosterae, assembly GCF_025434085.1. Classification (NCBI taxonomy): domain Eukaryota; kingdom Metazoa; phylum Chordata; class Actinopteri; order Syngnathiformes; family Syngnathidae; genus Hippocampus; species Hippocampus zosterae. Next base: position 17,837,199 of record NC_067464.1, on the reverse strand, counting down.
AGTCAAGATGGGTGTGCATTAACGAGGTACTCCACGCCCCGTCATCATCGTCAATCGCCGATCGGCATCATGTCCCCTCCAGCGTCGGCTGCGACTGCCAGCGAAAGCAACACCGCCACCACCACTACTACCACCGTCGTGTTTGAAGAAGACACCAGGGAGGAGGTATCTTCTTAACGCATACATCTTGTTGTGTGTCAGGGAAGGTAAACCAATCCATGTGCATGCGTGGACGGCTTGCGATGCGAATGTGGACTCGTGTGTTTTCATAGGGCTTTGCCACACTGTCTTCTCAATGGGTGTGCGAAAACCACCACTATCCAAAACGCAATAGGATATAAAAAGTGGAGAGTATAGAGTGGAGTATAAAAAGATTTGCACTGTCAACATTAGAGATATGCTAGGATTTGTGTGCCTCAAGGTACAACATATACAACTCATTGTATATGAGTTGCAGCATATGTCCAATGCAGCAGCCCCAAAAAAATGTTACATGTTGAAAATTAAAAACACTGTCACCTCATTGATGAGGCATCACATGTATAAATTCACATAGATGTGTGATTAGGTTTTTTTGTGAAGATAATCAATGGAAATAAAAGTGGTAACAAAAATTAAGTAAACCTCTCACAAATCTTCAAAATCACACACATCAAAAAGCTTTAAACACACTGAACAAACCATTTTTTGGGGATGAGTATTTTTCTTGTTGTGTGTTCCTGGTAGTTAACCCATTAACTTGTTCATTTATTTCTCAATAAATCCATCACCATCACTTCATCTTGACACGGCGCTCCTGTTGCATCATTTATATTGTTTATCTTGGGCCTCGGCTCAATCCAACAGTGCACATCGTAAAACTGCACTGTGTAGTCACTGCAAAATACCGTAGTGAGTATGTGTGAGTGTGTGTGTGTGTGTGTGTGTGTGCGTGTTGTACTGTACATGTAGAGAGGATTTTCTTTTTTTTTTGGGAGGGGGGACTTGGGCGGTTTAGCTACTGTATCAAATAAATAAATAAATAAATAAATAAAGCATGGGGAGAACGCATTAACTCCACACAGGAAAGCTGGAGTTGAACCCCAGACCCCGAGCTGTGTGACAGACATGCAAATATTAAACACAACATTATTCAACAGAAACAATAAGACCATTTCAATAACATGTGGCATGAGGTTGATCCAAAACGAAACTGGGATTTCTGTCAGAATTGTATACAGAAAGAGAAGATGAGGCGAGTAACTGCAAAAACATCCAGATTAGATAACAGCGTCACTACCATTTTCATTTTAGGGCTGGTGTGGAAAAGTAACATAGACATGACATGCTGGGTGGCTGTGAGAGTGGGGAGTCCATTTGTTTACTCAAAAGCACAGTTTATATATCTTCACCAGTGGCTTCTTAGACATCTTCTCTCTAGCACCAGGATAGCATTTACGCAAGCAACAGGCAGCAGTCAGCCTTGAATCATACCAGTCAGACCACGGGGTTGTGTCACAAACTGTGGTGGTGGAGGACCCCATAAAGCAGGCTGTAGGGAGGTGCAGGGTGAACTTGACAAATTGTATTCGCAAAACACTGAGTAAACTAAATACAGAACACAGACCTGAAAACAACAAGAATCCAAAGTTTAAAAAAAATCCTATTGCAGACCCCCCTCAAAAAGTAATACAAACAAAAATCCATGGCAGTAAGACAACACTGACCAACAGAAGCAGTGACAGCAACAGAAACAATGAGCTGACACTGAGTGGTCGGGCTGCGAGTCCTTTTAACAGAAAATATACTAGTGACCAACAATGCCGCTGTAGGAGGAGCCCTACTGAGCCACCTGTTGGTCCCAAACACATCAACCATGACAGGTTGCTCATGACCTTTTCTAATTGGGCCCACGTTGAGATGAATTCTCTCTCCGATAGGCCCAGTCCAGCCAGTAGGATTACAAATCATATAATCATTATAAAAGAAATGAGATTTGCGATCTGCATTTTAATCCAGATTTATAGAAAAAGTTGTATTGATATTTTTCTTAGTTGTTTTTGCTGCGCACAAAAGGGATATACACTGCAAACAAAAGTGAAGTCAGCCCGAAGTGCAAATATTTTTTAACCCAGCTTCCAAACTTTGCTTTTTTTCCTCACCCCATAATTTTGATTCAGGTCTTCTCATCAATCATACATCATTTTTTTCCCCCTTTTAGTTATTTAGGAGACATAAGATAAGATATCCTTTATTTGTCCCACACTGGGGAAAATTACATTTTTATGACATACATATTTAATTTACATACTCTTATTTATTCACTTTTAAATGTTTTTTTTTAAGTCTTCTCTTCATGTGTTTAAATGTTGTCAATGTATGTCCTCTTTGTCATTTTTATAAGCCACTTTTCTTCTCTCTGCTTTGATTCTGTAAGTCGCTAAGTGTTCTGTTTGTAAATGCTTGGCTGTGTGAAGCACATTCAGTTTCCTTGTGTATGAAATATGCCATACTGTATAAATAAAGCTGCCTTGCTTTGCCTTTTGTCTTTTGCTTGCTATGTTCCACGTCTGGACAAAGAATTGAAATTGTCAGTGTCCTATTTATTTCCTGCTAACAAACAAAAAATGCGTGTTACTTGGAACAACAACAATTTTAATGAATGAGCCTAAACTGAATTGACCAATTCCATGTGAATGAACGTGGCATTTGAATTACTTCAAGAAACCATATTTCCGGGGATAGGAGTTGATGTTAAATTAGCATGGGCTAAATACATTGATAATGTAATAAATGAAATCAGTAAAAAAAAAAAAAGTTAATTTAAGAAAATAATAGACATCCGTTTAAGATATTACCAGTGAAAGAGCTTTTTAAGTCAGTCTGTCTGCTGCTGTTGGTTGAGGCCCCATAGTGTAAAATGTTAAACTGAGATGATCAAATCCGTAAGCTTTTTGGGGTTATAAATGTAAAATACTGGGATTAATTAATATATACCGATTTACATTTATCCAACTCGCTATTTATGAGGTGTGTTTTTGTCTACACTTGGGAAATATTGTGAATGTATGTTTGTTGTTATTGTTTTAAGGTGTTGTCATTTTTGTTGTTTTATTTTGTGTCTTCTTTTTTGTTGTAAAGGTGTATCACACTCTAAAGTGTGATACACTTTGTGTAAGTGGACTCCAGAAAGAATAGCGATGCAGCCTGCCAAAACTAATGCAGATCACAATAAACGAAATGAAACGTAACAAAGAACCAACAATCAAAACGATACCGTGTTTGGAGACCAAGTGTTTGGAGTCCAAGGAGACCCTTGTCAGAGTTTTGATATATTTCCTTCTTTCTTCTTTCTCTGCAGCAAAAACCCCTCAAGCAATCTCTGAGCAAGTCACTGTGTCGCGAGAGTTTCTGGAAATGCCTTCTCTTGTCCGTTCTCATGTACAGTTGCATGGGAGCCATGGTTTGGTGTCACGTGACCGAGGTGACCCGCCTCACCTTTGACAGTGCTTTCAAAGGCAAATCCATGATGTACCACGACAGTCCCTGCTCGGATGGTTACATTTACATTCCTCTGGCCCTCCTGGCCATGCTCTACTTGGTCTACCTGGTGGAATGCTGGCACTGTCACGTGCAGAACGAGCTGCAGCACAAAGTCGACGTGGATGGCATTTACGAGCGAATCCACAGAATGCAGCAAGCCAAACCTTGCATCTGGTGGAAGGCCATCAGCTACCACTATGTGCGTCGCACCAGGCAAGTCACACGCTACCGGAACGGGGACGCGTACACCAGTACCCAGGTTTACCACGAGCGAGTCAACACTCACGTGGCGGAAGCGGAATTTGACTACGGTCACTGCGGAGTGAAAGATGTCTCCAAGCAGTTGCTAAGCCTGGAGAAGTCCGCCCTCACAAAGATGCGTTTTACCAAGTGCTTCAGCTTCGCCAATGTTGAATCGGAGAATTCGTACCTGACACAGCGAGCGAGGTTTTTCACCGACAACGAAGGTCTCGATGACTACATGGAGGCCCGGGAGGGCATGCACCTGAAAAACGTTGAGCTGAAGGAATATATCATGGCTCTGTCTCACCCAGAGCACCACCCTTGGTATCTGTCCCATTATGTCTTCTGGTTGGCCTCATTCCTCACCTTCTCATGGCCTCTCCGGGTTTTCACAGAATATCGAACCGCGTACGTTCACTATCGTGTCGAGAAACTCTTCGGACATGATTACATTCCGGTTACGCCGTGTGAGGATCGTCCGTATTGGCGACGTATCCCTCGTGTAAACACTATCGACAGCACCGAATTGGAGTGGCACATTCGGTCCAACCAGCAGTTGGTGCCCAGTTACTCAGAGGCAGGCCTCATGGATCTAGCCCAGTGCCCTTCCAGCTTTAGTGGCATGCGTCAGAATTGTGAGCGCTGCCACAGGGCCATCAGCTGCTCTTCAGTGTTCTCCAGAAGCGCCCTCAGCATCTGCACGGGAGCCAGCTCCCGAATCCCCTTCAGCGGCAGCCGATTCTCCTTGGCGCGACGCTACGGATCACAAAGAAGCTGCTTTTGGAGGAGCGGGAGCTTGGACGAACAGGAAAGTCCCAGCGAAAACACCCGCTGTCTGTCGGAGCGCCTCACCAACGACGACGAAGAACCACCGGATTACGACGACGCACTGTGCTACCCGCTGCTCATCGTCCACTGCAGCGAGAACTGCCACAACCACAGGTCCTTCCACAGAAACGGCTCTTGTGTGGAGACTTCGTTATGACCGCATGAACAAAAAAACAAAAAACAAATTGAGAATATCTGTAGCATACAAACACTTGGCTGCATGAGTGATACACAAATGCCTAAATCCTGAATGTGTGAATTAGCAAAGCAATAAGAGCGATTCGTGATATGTGAAACTTACACACATACAAAGACTGTTAACACTGCACATCATTGCCATAGCTTTGAAAATCTCGATATATAAAAGTGGCATTGCAGTTACCTCATGCAAAAAAACAAAAAGAAAAAAATGGACATGTCTAAAAGTTGAAATATGTGCATCATCGGCGACTAGTTACTTGGCAAGTTTGATGAAATTTTTAGCTCACGGTTCACCTACTTCGAACTACAGCAATAAATGCAAAACCCAAGTAGAATCATCCCAAGTGGAATTAAAATAAAGAATGTTAGTTGCACTAATTCATATAAAAGGAAGCAGATCGAAACACGAATCTATTCCACACGATACGTGCTTACTGTTATTATTAGTTTACATTCATAATCTGTCCATCTATTCATTTTCAATAGGGCATGTCCTCGTGAGATGCAGGAAAACACCCCTGACTGATTGCCAGCGAATCACTGGGCACAAATAGACAAAAAAGCCTTTCACTCTCTCATTTGCACCTACGGACAATATAGAGTTGACCTCAAAAGAATGTTTTGGATATTTGGAAGGAAGCCGGAGTACAGGGGGAACATGTATCTCTCTCAGTTTGACCTTTATATCGGAAATTCATTTGAATTGTTTTCCCCGCATAATTGCTTGTAGAAGAATCATCAATTAGTGGGCAGTTTATATTTTGCAAACTTTGAGTATGGTATACAAAGTACATGTATGCACGTACAGTGATCTTGATTTTTGAAGGTGATTTTGATCATGTTGGTTGAAAGATATTCTCTTAAAGCATACTTTTTTTTTTTTACTACCAACTGTCACGATCTGAAAATGACCTGTCAACTGTAATATCACCTGCATGAATCTTGCAGACAGAGGTTTACATTTTACATGATGAGGAGGTTACAAACGTCGCGACTGGATCTTTCAAACACTGACACTCGGTCTGTATTTATCAGCAAAAAAATCATCATCAGGGCACCAGATTCATGACCGCGATTGCATAATTATGTCCTAACACAGTGTATTTCACAAACATTGCTGAATGTCAGCCACCAGCGTACATTACGTAGCACGTGTCACTTATGTAGCTATTGGAAAAGGAGTTCACGCATCATACCACATCTCCACTCTACGTTTATCCAGCTCTTTCAAATGCAATTGACTTCAATTAATGCAAATATGTTAGTGCACATATGTTTAGACACTTGGTACACCATTTTATAATCTAGATTTTTTTGTATAACATAACTGTTGAACATAGTCAATATTTTCAGTGTAGTCAAACCAGTATTATGCACTTGAAATTACAAAAGGCTATGACTTGTACTGATGCTGAATGTTGATGTATGTTGGAAATACAGTAATGTCGTATTCAAGATGTATAGCAGTGCCCCCCCCCCCCCCCCATATACCAGGTCTTGTGTGGTATATTTGTTATATCAAGGTTGTACCGGAGCATACACCGTACATCCTGACCGGGAATACGTCAGCACCCACCTACCTGCACCCTGCTGTAGACGAATGGTTGCCAGTAAGAGAAAAAATGCTCCCTGGTGGAAAAACGGTTTAGGACCACTGCTGTATTGCATCATATGTAACAAATCAAATTTCTTACTTGTTGTACAAATATACAGTACATTATTGCTGTCTTATTCTTCATATTACTGTTGGGTAAAAGTGATTATATTAAAAATATGTAAGCAGTTCTATCTTATGCTGGAAATCAGTTTCTGCAATAAATGTCAGTACAAGCCTATGTGTGTTTAAATCGGCAAGGCGCAGCTGCCTCAGAGGTAAAATTAAGATCATTCAGTACTAGCCATTTTCAGACCCGTTTAAAAAAATGTACTTACAGTCTTGGAAAGAAAAAAAAAGCTATGAAAAAAAGAAAACCTAAGTACATGGGATTGAATGTGTGAAGTCTGAAACGACATATAAATGTATTTGGGAGTGAATGAGTTAAACTCTTTGTATTGTGTCCTTTATTATTATTCATTCATTCATTCATCTTCCGAACCGCTTGATCCTCACTAGGGTCGCGGGGGGTGCCGGAGCCTATCCCAGCTGTCTCCGGGCAGTAGGCGGGGGACACCCTGAATCGGTTGCCAGCCAATCGCAGGGCACACACAAGACAAACAACCATCCACGCTCACACTCACACCGAGGGACAATTTCGAGTGTTCAATCAGCCTGCCATGCATGTTTTTGGAATATGGGAGGAAACCGGAGTACCCGGGGAAAACCCACGCAGGCCCGGGAGAACATGCAAACTCCACACAGGGAGGGATCGAACCCGGTACCTCTGCACTGTGAAGCTGACGTGCTAATCACTGGATACCTGTTGTGTCCGCCATTTATTATTATTATTATTATTATTATTATTATTTTACCTTGCCATCGACAGGATCACTGGGAAACTGAAGCCTTTCCCACCCTGGACTGCACCTGCCAATCACAGGGCTGTTTGAAACCAAAAAACAATCATTCACATCCACACTTATTGATAATTTAGTCTTCAGGCAATCTATCATGCACGTGACGATGCTGGAATCAATGGCGTCTCCGTGGTTGGACACGCCCCCGGCATAAATTTATTTCAGCCCACTCGGCATTTATAGATTGTTGTAGCGTTATTATGCATTTCATCCCAAATGCACAAACCCCAGATCATTTATACAATTGCACTCGCCTTGAACATGTTTAACATGTGCCATACATTCCTCAACGGTAGGTGGCAGCACTGCTGTCAGACAGCTGATGTGACAACACAAAAACAGTCAGACGACAACAAGCACCACAAGCTATGCGAGGTTATTCTCTAGGTGAGTGACGACACGCGTGCTTCCTTTTACTGCAAAGTTATAACGTTGTAGCACTAGGATTTAACAGCAAAGTGAAATAGGATGTTCAGTAATCGCTGTTCTGGTGAAAATTTGAAGGACCCCCCCTCCCCCCTTGGCCGTTGCCGTCTGTCGATTGTTTTCAAATAATGCGTGCATATTCGCTGGACTTGAAGACAACGCACGACAACACGTTCGAGTGTTCGTTCAACACTTCATTCATATTTTAGAGAACCGTTTTTTAATCTGACGTTTGTGCCAATTATAATAACGAATAGGTTAGGTTAATCTCGCGAGATCCCGTGAAGGACGACAGAGATGTTTTTTTATGTCAGTTAAAGAACATTATTTTTCAAGTGTATTTGCTCTATTTTGTTCCTTTTCATTAACTTAATAACACTGGATTGTAGTGACTGGTTGGGGCTCCAACATGCACAGTTTGGTGGTACAAGCTCTTGCCATGAGGCAGCTGGGAAGGCTGAACCCGCGCCATCTACTGGCTGTTGGATATGGACCTGCACAGACTGAATGGTGTCCCAGAACTATCCATACACGACAGTTGTGGGGCTGCTCCGCTTATCCCACACTGGGCTGCCACGGGCCGGCTCTCTGCAGCAGGGATGCCGTCAGGACGTGGTCTGTCCATCAGCTGCGGTTCAAAAGCAACAAGAAAAAAGGTGCTGCTAAGCCAACGCATGAGGAAGAGGAAGACACTGAGAGCAGCGATTCTGAGGATGAAGTGGACGAGGAGCCAAATATGCCAAAAGACTATAAAGACATTGAGAAATATGTGCAGTCCTTCCGTTATGATGTCATTTTAAGAGCTGGCTTGGACATGGCGCGCAAGTAAGTCTCACAGATTAGGGACACGTAACAAAACCTCTACCTGATATGTTGACAACTAATATGTTTGTACCCCGCTAAAAAAAAAAACATAGACCAGTATGGATTTGTTGTTTTCTTGCTTGTTTCACCAGCTCTGAGTAGCGCAACAGCAGCATGCTGTTCTTGCTGCTGTCACCAGCGGTAAAAGCACAATGAAAGGAGCCAAGATTCAAACATGCGAATCTTCGGTCACTGGGTAACCCACTCTACCAACTCAACCACAGCCACTCGGCAAGACCAAAATGCTGTTGTTGCACTGCTGATAGCCGGTGACACCAGGAAAACTAGCTGGTCACTAGTTGTTACCAGCTGCTGCCAGGGTCCCAGCAACAAGGCGGCCCTGCTAGGCAGCCGTGGCTCAGTTTAGAGAGCGGGTCAGTGAAGTCCAGTGAGTGAAGGTTTGGCTGTTTGAATCTTGGTTGTTTTATTTTGTCAATATCAAGACCGGCATGACCACCCCCCCCCCCCAAACAAACACAACAATACAATACAATACAATACAATACAATACAATACAATACATGCTGATTTATATAGCGCTTTTACAACAGCGGCAGCTGTAACAAAGCGCTTAACAAAACAGTTAAAGTAAAATAATAAACACAACACATAACATAAAACACGGACAGTCGTGCAGTCCTAACCACTTTTCCGTCAGCAGTTTGAGATGAAAGAGGAGTGAATCAAAGTGTCCTTTCACCAGTGGATCAGAGATGTCATGCTCGAAATGTGCACACATCGGCTACAAGCTAAGTTTCAAAGTCAACAAGAAGCTGTAGCACCCATTGACGAAAAAAGAGATTGGTTCACTTCTCCTGTCCCATGGAAATCCATTTCAATTCCAAGCGGCGACTCTTGGTTCCAAATACGCATCGGCGCTCTGCGCCAACGCTCCTCTCTCCTCATCCTCAACTTCAGCAGCCATCCAACAAACAAAAACAACATACTGGTCTGTGTGTGTCTACTGTATCATCTAATAATAACATGAATGATAGGTAATTTGAACAAATGTGTGACTTCAGAAGTTTCTATCAAACCGGTAGCCCTTAACAATAATCAGTAATATCAAAGAAGTTGCCCTCGGTTTCAAAAAGGTTGATGACCCGTGCCTTAGATTGTGCAATTGTTTCTCATAGAATGTCACATGTTTTCTTGCGGTCTGGGCTGAAGTAAAATGCCGCGATTTTGTTGAGAGTAACATGTTTGGGGCGGGGGGGAAGTCGTCAGGAATCAAAGACTTGAAATACTGTTCCATCCATCTGATGATCTTTTGTCTTTCCAACAGCAAAATTGAAGATAGCTTCTACAGCAACCAGCTCAGACTAAATGGACAAAAGCTTATCAAGAAAAGTAAAACCGTGAGTATATCCCTACAACTAATTCCACACATTTCTTGTACCGTACATTGACAATCATGTTCTATATTTAGGTGAGAGTTGGGGACACTTTGGACCTGGTGATATCAGAAAACCAAGATACCAACACTGTGACTTTAATGAGAGTTATCCTGAAAAAGGTTTTGGGTGAATCCACTAACACAGAAAAGTACAAAGTTTCTTTAAGGCGCTGGAAGTTTATGACACTACCCAAGGAAGAGGCCTTCAAGCCTTGAAGTTCATAAACGTTGCAGTTGTTAAAAACATCGGCCAGTTAAGGCACTACATGGACATGCTACATTGTTCACATGACATCCTCTGCGATGTGTCCACAAGAGTGTGATGCGGCCACCTGGGAAGATCGATCAACCGTTCTGATTCCAGACATGGAAAAAACATGTTTCTGCTGTGCAATAAATGTGCACTTGGATGAATTCTGCATAGTTTGATGACTTGAACGAGTCTACCCACTTCCAACTGTTTTTTGATGGAAATGTTCACTAAAACCCGTTCATGTAAGATGAATTCGCCGGCAGGGCAAAATCGTACCATTGAAAGGTTCATTAGTTCAGGTAAAACATCTACCGGTATATATTTACAAGACATTTCTGTGCACCCCCGACTAGTTTAAAATCAGCATTTGGATGAATGTTGCATTTGTGGAATATGAATGACTGGTAAGCAGCAAAATCCATCCGGGAAGACCACTTGCCATTGACTCTAAATGACATGACGGTGCCAGTGATGTCAGAATCTCATCTTGTGAATGTCACAAGACCAAATCCAGAACACGTGATGGTTGTTTCCTAAGCCTGTCGTCTCTTTTATGTCATGCTCGGTCAAGAGCAAGGGACGAAATGAACACCCCCGGAGACGGCTAAAAATGACTGCGTTCGTTTTCCCATTTTCCACAATGTCAATATTAATCAGAATGCCGCGTTTAACACTAGTGGCAAGCACATAGAATATCTTGTAAAGAAAGTTTTTGACTTGACTTCCCATTTAACTCATTCACTCCCAAAGACGTTTTTAAACGTCTTTTCAGATTTGGTCTAGAATTGGCTGGTACCGAATGAGTTAATAATTCTCCCTTGCCAAAACAAACTGGCACAGCATCTCCCCCCAAAAAAGACAGTTTATCAGTGTTAATACAGTCCCTTACCTTAGAGCTGAACAGGAACGAATCAAGAGTAAAAGTCCCAAAGTGTCATGTGATTTTATTCGAAATAGGTGCTGAACCACTGTCGTGTTAAACATTTTTTTTCCTGTAATATAAACCTCTATAACAAGGCTTAATAACAGCACGTCATTAAAACCGGCGATATAATCCAACATCAGTCAGTGAGATTTCTGCTCTTTTAGGAAACTATACTATAAACAACTTTTCTTATTGTTGAAGGCTACGGCAATGTTAAATAAGCTATGACAAGTTTTGGCTTAAATAGACGCTTTTGTCATACATCTGGAGCCCGGAGCGGGACGAGGAGTTGTACGGAAGAAACACCAGACAGGTTGGCTTGATCCTAAAAAGGACAGGTTTGTAAAGTTAAGCTTATATGCTGTGCAAAAATGTGGGTGTGGGGGTGTGAGAGAGAGAGACAGACACTATAACACAGAATTTGACCTTTTGGCCTTCTTCAGAATGTCACACTTTTTCCGATTGGGGCGCCTGCAGCGTTCATCGATGCTCGGCACGCACTCGTAGTGCCACACTTCCTCCATCTTGTCCACAGGGTACACCGTTTCCACATAGTGACGGATCAGTCTGAGGCGCGCGGGGTCCAGCTGTTTCTTGTTGCAGGCCCCGGAATGGTTGTACTGCAGGCGCAGGTTCTCCTGGGTGAAGAGCTCAGGGAAGAGGCGCACCAACAGTCGGGCGGCAAAGTTTCCAACCGAGAGGCTCTGCTGCACTATTTCCCGTACCTCCGCGTCGGAGAGCAGGTACGCTGGCGGAACCGGGAAGTCTGGTTGTGAAACGATCAGTTCATCCAGGGGGATTTTGCAAAAGTCTTTCGTGCTCTTCTCAGGCGGTAACGCGGGAATATCCGGATCCTCCCTCATGCCGTCTGGGTGGATCTGGTTGAGGAAGAATTCCTGCTCTGCATCGTGAGCGTCGCCTTTGCGATGCTGCAGGTAGGATCTCCTCTGCTCCGTGTCGCGTCTCCGGCACCTCTCGTCAAGTTTCCCCACAAACTCCAGCATCCACACTCGGTCGTTCCTGGCTCGCGGGTAGACCAACTGCACGTAATGGCGGATCAGGTTCACCCGTTGGGGATCCAGCTGCTTTTTCCCCAAGGAACCGCTGCAGTTGTACAGCTTGCGCGTGTTCTCGTGGGTGAAGAGCTCAGGGAACATGAGCACCAGCAGCCGGGAGGCAAAGTTCCCAATGGACAAACTACATTCGTAGTTACACTTCAGCTGCTCCTTGGACAAAAGAAACTCCTGGGGAACGTTAAAATCCGGTTTGGGGATCTCCAGCGTGTCAAAATCGACGGGTGACAGCAGCGACTTTTTGGGCTTGCGCGAGGGCCTTTCATTGTCGCACATCTCCGGAAGCTTCAGGACGGAAATGTCCTCGGACATGCCGGCCAGGTCATAGCGTTCGTCGTTGAGGTTCTCGGCTTCACTCGCATTGCCGTTGCTGGGAGGACCATCGAAGGCATCATCCATATGCTGAAGGCACACCTGAAGCCAGCTCTCCTCGGGCACATCTGGAAAATTGGTTTCCATATACTTTCTGATGATTTCCATCCTGTCCGAGTCGAGAATCTGCTGGGCGACACCGTTCAAACAGTTTGAGCCCTCTGGCGCTCTCGTCCCCTCTTCAAAGAGCTCGGGGAACAGTCGACGCATCAGGAAAATGACAAAGTCTTCGGGGGACGAGAGCTCATCCAGGTCCTGTGCGGCTTGGTCGTTGAACATTCCCGCCAAGCTGCCCTGCTCGTTGTCTCGAGAGAAATGCTCCCCGCGACCTTGCTCGTTTTCCAAACGGTAACTCGGAGAACGCTCCGCTTTGATTGCGTCTCCCGCCGTTGTCTGCTTCCTGAGCAACCGGGTGCTTTCCATGTCTCTGTGGGCCCAAAAGCGATTAAAAAAGTCATTAATCTGAGGGAGGCACTCTCCCTTCCATACAGCGTTGTTCCTGACTGAGGGATAGCACGCCTCCACGTAGTTGCGGATCAGCTGCAAATGGAGAGACTCCAGCGATCGCTTGGTGGCCACGCAGTCATGGGAGCAATCCCGGGCTTTGAACAGCTCTGGGAAGAGATGCACCAGCAAGCGACAACCGAGCTCTCCCGCGTTGGACGTCTGCCTCATGAGAGGATTCAACTCTTCGCTTGTCAGCAAATATTCCGGCGGCGGCTGGAACTCGGCCACCATCTGCGCCGGTTTGATCTGCTTCTTGATCCGCATGACTTCCAGACTTAAGAGGTCCACCTTGCTGTGCAGCTGAGTCATGCTGGAACTGAGACTATTGAGAATGAAAAACATCTTTTCGATTAAAGGGGAAATGCTTGAGTCCTTTGACCACGTTTGGCCTGAATTGTCCGTGCTTGGAAAAAACTCCGAAAAGCCATTTTCCTGGGGACTCGGGAGAGTGGAGGAGAAGTGGCCGCTGGAGTTGTGCAGATTTCCAGAAACTTGACCCGCTTGCTGCTCGACATTCTGCATGTTCTTCTTCTCTAAGATTCTGTGGGAGATACTGAAGAGAGGCTTTCTGTAGGAAATTCTGGATTTGCCATGGAGGTTGTCTCTCGTCTCTCCGCTCGTGCTGAGACACAGAGGCTCATGTCTGCTGCTCTCATCTGCTAACTGCCGCTTCATCTAGAGGGAATAACAAAATGCGGACGCAATTAGGGCAATATTTCAGACCTGACAACTCGGGCTGAACCATTGATCAAAAGCCTCGTCTCGGACGAGGCCATTTTGTGATCATCAAAGCTGTTTGTTTTTAAAGTGCTCTTCTGCCCCAAAGTTCACTAATCAGAAGCGGCATCTGGATAGGTCACGCAAACCAAATCGGTTCAGAATTGTTAAAAAAAGAAAACTGTGACATTCATATCACTCAGGCACCCATCCTCCCTAAACTCCTTGTTTTGTTTTTTTTTAAACATAATTTGTAAACATCCATCTATTTTCCGAACCGCTTGATCCTCACTAGGGTCGCGGGGGGTGCTGGAGCCTATCCCAGCCGTCTTCGGGCAGTAGGCGGGGGACACCCTGAACCGGTTGCCAGCCAATCGCAGGGCACAAAGAGACGAACAACCATCCGCGCTCACACTCACACCTAGGGACAATTTTTGAGTATTCAACCAGCCTGCCATACATGTTTTTGGAATGTGGGAGGAAACCGGAGTACCCGGAGAAAACCCACGCAGGAACACGCAAACTCCAGACAAGAAGGCCGGAGCCGGGTTCGAACCCAGGACCTCTGCACCGTGAGGTTGACGTGCTAACAACTAGAACACCGGGCCGCCCATAATTTGTAAACATTACCGTTAAAAGTGAATATTGCCCTGAACCATAATATGAAGCAAATATCTGCCAGAAACATCACAAATCAATCTTTTCCCACACATTCCTAACTTGAGAAGTAAAGTCATGAGTGTAGCATGAGAGCGAGCTGTTTTCATCGAACTGTGATCTGCTTCTCAGACTGCCGGTGAACTCCGTGCACATGACCGCCGTCAAAGGACCTCGGGTAGTGCAAGCTAGCACAGCATCGAGTTGGCTTGGCCTTTTATGCAAATTGGTCACACTGACGCACAGAACAATAATCAAAGAACCGACTTCACAATGCAGAGTGAGCCGCAGTACGTTTTGTCCTAATGCGGAGCGACTACGCCTGCATCGCAAACAAAGGTTTAAAGACGGTTCCAATTTAATAATAATAATAAATTTTATTTACAAGCCCCTTTCAAGACACCCAAGGACACTTTACAATAACAAAAAAACACAAAACAATACGGTTTGAGCAGCGGCAGCCAAAACGCGCCAGCGTTCACTCAACCCGGAAGTCAGAAAGAAACCACAAGGGAGGGAGAGGGGGAGAAAAAAACCCCCACGCTCGAACTACCCTCATTTTGAGGATAATTTGAGTTGGGCAAAAAACTCCTGCACAAGCGTATGACAGTTACAACAGGTCACAAGACATAAACAATGAAGACGGTGAAACAAGGGAATGTATGAAGGAGGGGGTGATGGATGAATTTCATCTTGGAATGGATGCATTGAAGCGACTTGATTTTCTGTGGGAAATAAATTTGATTTGAACTCAGAATAAATAAAGTCAAACCACCCGAGGTGTTTGTGTTGCCTTTAATGTTGATCAACAAATTGTGAAGCGGTGTGTTTTGAGGTAAAATGGGGATGGCACTTTGTGAGCAAGAGCATGTATTTTTTTTTAATCGGGTGTCCTATATTAACAATCTGATTGAATCATCTGTGGAAATAAAAAAAAACAACCCTCACCTCTTCTGCAACTTTGACTCTCTTGCCGCTTGAGAACTGTTTGGAGTCTGGTTCCATTTCTGAACAAGTTCGTTTACCGGGCTCGGCGGTCCCATGAGAGTCCCCTTCACGCTCTTCGGGTGCCTCGCAAAAGGCAAAATCCTCAGTCTCGTCTTTTTTACCATGCTTGTGTTCTGCCAAAATAAGATTATCATGCCTTCTTATCTTCAACCACACTGAAAAACAATGATATGTTATGAACGTCAATCTACTGGAAAAAAAAGGATATAAAAAAAATAAAACGAAGGTCCCCAATATAAATGTCTCCATGCCCCAATTAATTGCTGACTACAATTAGAAACACACCTCAAATAAAAATATCTCCTTTCATTCCCCGTCAAAAAAAGCAGGTGGTGACATAGTTCAGATATTTTAATATATACAATATGTTCACATTGCAAAAACAAATGCAACAAAAATGTGAATCCACGGCATCCGTGATGTGACATGGCCTGATTGTTATGTGCGTAGCCCAGATTGATAATTAATGTCATACATTATTCAATATTTGAGACTTGACTGACACATTCAAGTTTTGAAATAATGTTTACCTTTTTCAAGCATTTTTTCATCTGGGGCTTCCTCACACTTGGAGGAATTCATAGCCTTCAAGACAAAAATCGTCATTATGTGCTGTCAATCAAACACTGCGATACATCAGAATAACTACTCACAACCATTTTGAGATGTTATGCCTTCGGGGGAAATTTCAGGATGACCCTAAAATGCACTACAACCTTTACAGGTGACCTTACTTTGACCTTCTCTAAATTATTGAATGTATATGTCACACTTTTCACTCTTTCAGTACATTTCACAAATTGTTTTTGCGTCTTAAGGAGCTTTGCTGTAAAATTCACAGCCGGTGTTTTATCCATGAAGCCACCAAGACATTTCCAAGGAGGTCCACTTCTTTGCCTTTCTGTGACTCATTCATTCTGTGTTCTTGTGTCAACCTGTAGGTAGGCACGGGAAGGAATGAAATATATGTCGGTACCGGCATTACGAACTCAGGATACTTTTTTTTTTTAAACTACACTCCGTTACAGTTACAGAAAAAAAAACTTGAAATCAGATTACAGGTTCATCGATTGAAATAAAAAAAAATGTAGATTATTTTGCAGGATTGCATTTTTAAAGGTGGGAGAGAGACGGCACTTTGATGTCCTTGATCACCCACTGTGTGTTCAAAGGTAAATAACATGAAAGAGGACTAAATAAAAAATTCCCACTGAACCCAGAAATGCATCAAGAAGATACATTTTAGCCAGTCGTGCAAGTAGTTGGACATGCACATTCAAACATTTAGATTAAAATTGAGTAACATCTATTTTTAGTTCATCCTGAAATTTAACCCGAAAGGCCAATATAACTATTTTTTGTGAGTACTGTTTATAATTATTGATTCTATTTGACTTAATCATCATATGATAAATCATTTTCCCCCCTCACCTGTTTACTGTTCCAGGGTGCTTTTTAGACCGAGCTACATCTTTCATTTTCTTTTGTAGTCCGTCTACCACAGATCTGTGACCAAACAAACAAAGAGGCGTGGGGAAACGGTGATCCGTGGGGTGACATGTGTGACTTGTGTGGACACATGGCCGAACATTGCTGGCGATGAAACAGAGACGTGGCACATCATGTCATCGAAGAAGCCGTTAAGTTGTCAATGTTGTTGCGGACGCCAGCACAGTGACAGAGCAGGCGGCGTGTGATGGCATCATGTGTCACTGACTCATTGCAGGAGAGGCGATGTGACGCCGATTCGTCAGCTGGACGTCCCACTCTACTTCCGCATTCCTTCGCCCGACGACCCTTGAACCAAAACACACCAGCAAATCCTGCAGCGCGGAAAGCGGCTACTTGCAGACCCACGCATGATAAATTTCTTGTTTTCATGCCCAGACAAGTGTCAAATGGATCGGCCAGTTTGTGTACGATGTGTGAATTTGAGTGACGCGACGGTGTTTGCGAGGACCAATACCTCGTCCTGCTAAAGCTATTGCTAATTTGACGGAACAGTTCCAGTAAGAAAAGAGAAATCAAGTGTCCATGTCGTTAAACGCTCACCTTCACAAGTGAGAGCAATCCTGAGCGGACGTGTTTGCACAATGTCACCGCGTATAACGGTTGACACCGTTGTTGACCATGATTTCCCACTGTCCGTCCGTCCACTCCCGTGGTTTCTTGCGTGACGTATTGTGACGTCACACTGCGCGCGCCTGTGTCATTTCCGCACATCTCGGCGAGCGACATTTTTTACTCTGTTGCAATTTTGCCATCACTACATTGACAGTTAAACTTTTAAAGTTTCGGCAGCAGACCGTACGCCACGTGAATATGTTTTTTTCTCATAAAGAAAGCATTTGGAACAACGGCATTATTACCACCCAAATCAAAACGTCATACCTCAAATCCTGTGCAAAATGAAACACTTTTTAAAAATGAATAAATATTCCAACTGTACGTGCATTTATATAATTCATATTATGTTATCATATGAAACGCCGATTTCATAAGGCTTAATTCTGTTCGAACCACTGCCGTGTTTAACTTAAAACACTTTGAGCAATTCCACCTCAGTGACTACGTTACGATAAGAAGGGCACACAGACATGGTAAATTAACCAAACACAACATAAGATCAATGCTGCAGACTATTGAAAATATAATTTACAGTACCAAGAAAAGAATACGGTCTCTATTCATGTGAAACATGGAGGAGGCTCTGTTATCCTCGGGGACTTGCTTTGCTAAATTTGGAAGAGGGCCTCCTGAATCTGTGCTGGGTAAAATGAAATCTCAAGACTATCGGGGGATTTCTAGAGAGAAATGTGCTGCCCAGTGTCAGAAAGCTTGGTCTTGGTCACAGGTCATGGGTCTTGCAACACGAGAATGACCCAAAACGCATAGCTAAAAACACCAAAGAATGGTTCAGAGCAGTGGTTCTTAACCTGGGTTCAATCGAACCCCAGGGGTTGGATGAATCGGTCTCAGGGGTTCAACAGACCCTTTGCCATGGAGGTTAAGACCCACCCGACTCAACATGTCAGTTATGACTTGGCCATCACTGGCTGGTTGATTTTGTGGACAATTAAAACAATTCATACTTTATACTTATATGAATTGTGTTTATTTTTTCACGTCTTGAATTTGTAAAAAAAAAAAGTTGATATTTTTCACTAATCAAGGGTTCGCTGGATGTGCATGTGAACTGATTGGGTTCATTACCTCTAACAAGGTTAAGAACTACTGATTTAGAGCAAAACAGATTATTCTGAAGTGGCCCTTTACCGCATGAAGCCTGATTTAAACCCTATTGAACATCTGCACAACAAGCTGAATCATGGTGTGTTGGAAGCACCCTTCAAACCTGAGACAACTGGAGAGGTTTGCTCATGAAGTGCAAAGGTTCGATTTAAACTTACACAAATCACGATTGCTTTTAAAGGATGCGCAACAACATATTAATTTAAGTGTACCATCATTTTTTTCTAGGCCTGTGTCATGGGTTTGTTAATCTTGTTGAACCACAATTCTAACGCAATGGCTGAGTTTCGTTGGTTAATTATCCTTACATTTGTATTTAGTGTTACTTTTAACAGATTCCATTTTTTCGGTGACAGCTGTAGTTTTTCTTTTTTTTTTAGTTACAACGGGGAACCAACAATTTTGTCCTCAAGTGTACTGCAAACCCGTATACAGGTATGTAAGGCTTACTAACGGTTGATATAATAGGGAAACAGCGTCTTCGAGTGGCAAGAGCGTGTAATAACAGCTTAATGGATCTGCACACCGTGCTGCGTAAAGTCTTTGTCATGCATTAATGCCTTGATCTTTTGAAAAGAATTTTACAGCGATTATATATCGATAGAAAGTAAAATTTGATCAAAATAGATTCGTCATGTGTCATGATTTCATTAAGCCAATGCCTGTTGCATCCATCCATATCTGATCTGCTTATCCCCACGAGAGTCGCAGACGTGCTGGAGCTTATCCCACCTATCTTCGGGCAGTAGGCGGGGGTAGACGCTGAACTGGTTGGCAGCTTTGAACTGGTTGCCAGCCATCCGCAGGAACACAAAGAAAATATCCATTCACACTCACAGTCACACCTAGGGACAATTTAGAGTGTTGCATTATTTCCCATGCATGTTTTTTTTTGTTATGTGGGAGGAAACCGGAGTACCGATACCCGGAGAAAACCCATACAGGCATGGGGAGAACATGCAAACTCCGGAGCCGGATTGGAACCCACAACCTCTGCATTGTGAAGCGGAATGTGCAAGACACACGGACAACCATGCCACATGCATTATTTACACAGTATTTCATTTAAATGTATGTTTTTGTCATGTATTGGATCTAAAATGGTCTAGCGGCAGCTGCATCCGCGGGACTGTGCCATACAGCGCCCTAAAGGTGACATGGAAGAAAAAAAACAACAACTGTGCATTTCTCAGCAAAGATAGAGAGATAACGCAAACCTTTTTTGTTTGTTTGTTTTTACAAGGGGATGCTTTTTAAAATTTTCTTTTTTTTAAAATGCGCGTTCGTGTACTTCCAGGTCAGCTTGGCTACTATAGACTCTCTTGCGCAGTAGATTGAGAGACGACACGACTTCGGGGAAGGAGAGAATCATGGAGGATGGAAACTGTATTCAAGCTCAAGAACAGATTTAATGTCTTTGTATTTAAAGCCAATTTCAAAGTACTGTAAAATCATATTAAACTCGCCAACGAATGAAAACACTTTATGTTTGTTGTTTTCAGTTACCAGGAAAAGATGACCCGGGAAAACATGAAGCGCATTAAAAAAAAAAAAAGTTTGCGTTATCTCGCAATCTTTGCGAGGGAACGCGTTTTTTTTCTTCCTTCCATGTCACCTTAGGGGTTCTCTCGTGCCATGAACACAGTCGTTACATGGTTTCTGTAATTGTGCCATAGTGGTGGCATTAGGAGGTAGATTAAATTGGGTAATTGCCCCTGCAGTTGTGTATATCATTTTAATAAGATATCCTTTATTTGTCCCACACTGGGGAAATTTACAGCCTCCAGCAGCAAGAATGTGGGTAGAAAGAAGAAAAAACAAACAAACACCGTTCAATTAAGTGCAATATAAATACAAAATGGATAAATTGCTGTTCTATTTACACTTGTTTTTCACATTTTACTGACTAGTAATTTTAATTACTAGTTTTGAACAGAAGTCAAGCAAAAACAGCAAGCTTTCATCAGCCACACAAAATGATGGCGTGATCTGGCCTGTGTCTTGCGGGTCTCGGATTCGATCCCCCTGGACTTGAACGTAACAAATGGTTGTAGACGTTTATATTGACCATTGCTGCTAAACCGCTTTTCGCTGATGAATGGAGCTTACGGTGAGATGAACAGAAAATTCCATTTTAATTACTGCCGATTTCAGGCACATACTAGCAGCCAATGTTCTGTCCTGTCCACAAATACGTTGACAGAGAGACGCTGTAAGAAGTCAATGTGTTGGCTGATGTGATTCTCATTAGTTGGCTAATGAGCTGTCTCCGTGGCAGTCTGGTCTCTGTCAGGCAACGGTACGAGTGCAGCCTGTGCGGGAGAAAGCGCGGCCCGGGGTCAGCCAGGCGACTGCGTGCGGCACTTAACACAGGAAGCAGCTCATTAAAGTGTCCTTTTTAACCAATATGATCGTCTGTGTCAAGCAGGGCTGCTCAGCCGTACTTGCGCCATCACGGGAAAATGACTCTCATCCATCACTGTTCGAAATACACTCATATTACTGTCATGGGTGTTTACGGAAAGACCATTCGGAATTGCACCAGTGGAGAAGATAAGAACGCCTTTATATGTCTCATAATGGAGAAATTCGCAAATGAGAGCAGCAAAAATTTTGAAAGGAAGAAAGTAGAAAAACAAAGTATTTGCATGCACAAAAATAATTGGAAAAATCAATTGTACACAGTACAGAATGCAATATAAAATGTAAGATGTAAGCATGTATGCGCCTGCATATTTGCTGCATAATGTGGCTGTGCTATTAAAAATGGGTGAGTGGGGGTGAATCCAGGTTTTCAGGTGCGTCGATTCAATAGCGGCGGTACCTCTCTGACCACCAGACCGGTCAGGCAACAGACTATGCCTTAAAGAAGTATATCTCCAGTGCCTTAAATGCGGGACTTAATCCGTCCATCTACGTCTCCCGTGGGAGCTGGCTTCTTCTTGATTGAGAAGAAACATAAGACATTGAGACCTGGTGTAGAATACAGAGGACTTAATGAAATCACGATTAACAAGTACCCCCGACCTTTGTTCAATTCGGCTCCTTTACAAGCTGCCACCAAGTTAAATCTCCACAGTGCCGATCATTAGGTTACAATCAGGAAAGGGGATGAATGGAAAACTGCACTTGGGCATTTTGAATATTTAGGTCTGCCCTTCAGTTTGACTAATGCCGCTGTTGTATTTCAGAACCTCATCAATGATGTTTTAAGTGATATACATGCTCAAACTTTGGTTTGTCTATCTTGATGATCTTTTAATTTTTTACTTTTTTTACATTCAGGAACATCGCCAACATATTCGGAACGTTCTGCAACATCCCCTCAAGAATCTAAAGGGGGAAAAGTGCTAATTCCATTCTTCTGAGTCTGTTTTTCTGATTCATCAAAGAGAAAGGACAGCTTAGAAAAGATCCTAGCAAGACTCACGCAGTGGTTATGTGAGTTGAAAAAAAAAAGGTCCAAAGTGTGACTGTTAACTTGTGCATTCATTGAAGGTGTAATGACAGTCATCTCCACAATGCTTTTGCCTAAGATACAGCCCCAAATCATCAACGGCTATGGAAATTTGCACGTTTTCTTTAGGCAGTCGTTTTCATAAATTTCTTTGCAACTGCACCACATGCTTAATGTGTGGCTATATCAGGAAGGGGCAGAGCCGGCTTCCTACTCAGAAAACGGAGGTCTTTTGGAGCTCAGGGGTCACTCCTAAAGACCTTCGATGACTTAGTGGTGGCTTCATCCATTCATTGAGGTTTCTCGTTTGGGCTGCGATGCCTGGTACAGACTAGAGCCAGGAAGGGTTGAGTTAAGCAAAAAATTCGATAGCGCAGTCATACGGCCGGTGGGGAAAATAGTGATGAATTTCACATATTTTATATTCCAAAAAAACAATACCGGTAATTGATATTTTCAAGGTGGCCCCAAATAAATGTACCTTGATTATGAAAACACAAACAAACAAATATTCAGGAGGCAGGGGGAGTCAATTAGACCTAGATTCATTTTTTTTTTAAGTTATATCCTGTAATTCTACGACATACAGCGTCTTCGGCCAGACTTCCCTCTTTGTAAAAAGTTTTATGAAGTTATTTAGTACATTCTGGCCCTGGTGCAACTGCCTTCCTTGTTTAGTTCTTTTAACTTTCCATGTACCTTTCCTCATGTCTCCTCACGGCGAGGATCAATATTTCATGAAGTGCCCAAGGCTTTCCTTGGTACAAGCTTTGGACAGGAAGCCATGATGACTGAGGAAGTCTCAAACAGTTGACGAAGTGGACGCAGAGAAGCAACATGTAACACACAGCATTTTTTATTTATTTTTAAAAATAATTGAAATAGTCACTTTTTTTTAAAAATAATTGAAATAGTCCTTGTCACGTCCTCAAGCATTACGATTTACCCTTTGTGTTCCTTCTGCCCACTTCTCTATTTTGCTCATCAGATGTTGCCTCTATTAATTGTAGTAATGCGGACAAAAGCGTGGAATCCAACGTTTCCATGAAAACGAATTATCTCACAGACCGCATTCCAAACCAAGGGGTAGTGAAACTGGCCAAAACCATGACATCAAACAAGGATGTCCCCCACGTTGTATTCTTTAAAAAAAAAAAAAAATTAAATTCCATCAGCTCCATGATGTCATACGGCGCCCTGAGCTCTGTTCCTCAGGTAAGGCCCGGCTTTGACGGACAGCTGCCATCAAGCGGCCTGCGTGGTTTCACACCTCAGCTGCTTCCTCCTTGTAGACTGCGGGCCGGGGGAAACCACAGGCTACCAGGCTGGCGCCAGCTCGTGCAGCTCGGAGCAGGGCAACCAAGCCCAATCAATAGCGCTGCATTTCCTGTCCATTTGCTCAAGTCTCTTCATTAATAATTACTGCTTGGCGGAGCTTCAATGTTCTGGATGACTGGGCCAAGAGGAGAAGGCTGGGTGACCTTTGCCCGACCCCGATTTGACTTGGATCACATCACGCATGCAAGAAAGTGACATGGATCACTTTATTCTTCAGCTGTAAATGTGCCATTACCACCTCCAGAGAGGGAATATCACGTCAAACTCAAGTTTGAACCCAACAATTGTTACACTTATCAACTGATCAGAATATTTGAGACAACATGGCTATTTGGCTATGCTTGTCAATTTGTATTGTTCCGGGAAGCTTGTTGAGTTCTGATTCAGGGCTGGAAATGATGATTCAGATTTTTTTTTGAACAAGTTGACACTCGTGGGATTTATATTTTTTTCGGTACAGAACTAATTAATGGAATAATATTTCACGTAATGAGGAGGGAATGCTTTGGAATAATCTAGATTCACCGACTAGCAACTAGAAGATTCATATTGTGGAGTAGTAAAAGTGACTAGGTGACTAGTCTGGAAAAACCACAACTCGTATACCATTATTGAATATTCCATCACTTAACGACTGGTGTATGTTCACCTTTCCTCACCTTACTTCTCTCTGCTCTTTCTGATGCAGGTTCTTCTTTTGGAATAGGTCCACCCCCCACCCAAAAAAAATGTACCTAAACGGCAAACAAAAGCAAAATGTATTCTGCTGTCTCTCAAACTTTGACGTTTCAATCAATTCCTGCAGGATTCACTTTCCAACTGATCTTAGTCTCTTGCAGATAACTATGGCAACAAAAGACAGGTTCAACAAGTCGAGGACAAGTGTGCATCAATTCGAAGTATGATGCTAAAATGTTTTTTTTTTAAACTTTCCTTTGTTCTATGCTGTTGCAGCACATTCACAGATTAGCTCAGCAGTACATGAGGCAACACCTGGTCTGGTTGGTTGTTTTCAGAAGTCAAGCAAACAGTTCTATGGTTCTCCCTTTGCTGGCCTCGGCACAAAAGGACTAATCGGGTTTCACCTCGAAATCAAAAGTGTGTGTGTGGGTGTGTGCGCGCGCATGCGCGTATGGAAGTGAATCCCGTTCAAAATTTGGTGATGGCAGAGGCAATGTTTTCCAAAGCAGAACGAGCCTCGGATGAGGGGAAAGCCTGGATAGCCTCCAGAGCCCTGTTGCCATGGTAACAGCATAAGTTGACCGCCAAGCTCAAGCCTTTCTCTGACTTAACTGCTGCCAAAAGCTGTTGAGAGAGCAAACCACACATTATTATTATTCTTTTTTTGTAATAGTCATGTTTGTATTCCTGTTTTTCCCGCTACCAAGCTTCGGATACTCAAGAGAAAAAAGTTTAACTTAAGGATACAAGCTTGACGACAAGTTACACAAATATATCTTCATATGCACTGTGAAGAATACATTTGCAATCCCTCTACACAATAATTGCTATGAGTGAGTTACAAAATTGTCAGGATAATACCGGTTGTGTTTTTTAGTTAGAATGACACCTGTATGTCCTGTTCTAGCGCTTCTCTTGGAAATACCATTGCAACAGTTTCTTTGTCAACGGATTTTTATTGAGAATGTATTCGTACAATCCAACTTCCAGGCGGAAATTATGCATCTGCTCACTTATCCATCCATTATCTGAACCGCTTATCCTCACAAGGGTCGCATGGACATTGGAGCATATCCCAGTCATCTATGGGCAGTACGCGGGGAACACCCTGAACCAGTTGCCAGCCAATCACAAGGCACATAGAGACGAACAACCATCCGCGCTCACAGTCACGCTTGGGGACAATTTGCAGTGTTCAATCAGCCTGCCATGCATGTTTTTGGAATGCGTGAGGAAACCGGAGTACTCGGAGAAAACCCATGCAGGCCCGGGGAGAACATGCAAGCTCCATACAGCCGGGATTGAACCCACGACCTCTGCACTGTGAGGTCGACACTGGACCACCGGGCCGCCCATAATTTGTAAACATTACCGTTCAAAGAGAATATTGCCCTAAACCATAATTTGAAGGAAATATCTGCCAGAAACATCGCAAATCAATCTTTTCCCACACATTCCTAACTTGAGAAGTAAAGTCATGAGTGTAGCATGAGAGCGAGCTGTTTTCATCGAACTGTGATCTGCTTCTCAGACTGCCGGTGAACTCCGTGCACATGGCCGCCGTCGAAGGAGCTCGCGTAGTGTAAGTTTGCGCAGTGAAGGAACGCAGCATTGAGTTGGCATGGCCTTTTATGCAAATTAGTCACACTGATGAACGGGCCGCCCACACATACAATTTATCAATACAAATTAAAATAATCGTCAAAGAAAAAGACATAAATGCACAAACCCTCAACAAAACAACAGCAATAATCCCGCTGTCCCATACACAAAACACTTAAGTAAAACAGCAAATGTTTCTGAGGGAATAGAATGCACACAGTATTAGTATTTTTTTCGTGATTTTCATGTCAATAAGGCAACATGAACATACAAAGCAAGTTCAATCAGCCCTGACCAACCTTCTTTCATCCACAGACTGATCGGACTTGTTGACGTTGAGGCATTTCTTTTTTCTGTGGGTGTTTTATCTCATGAATTCAAGAAATGGTAAGCACTGCGGGCTGTTCTTCGTCTTTTTCAATAACAGTACTCAGATTCACCTTGGCACATAATCAATTAAGAAGAGATTCTTTTTCATTCTCACGTCACAGCATATAGCTTGCAAAACTGCCGTGTGCATTTCATTTCAATGTACGCTTGTTCCCAAAGAGCAACAATTCTTCATTCAATGGATTTGAATAGACTACTGTATTTTCCATACTATCGGGCGCACCTAAAAGCATTCTATTTTTTTCAAAAGCCGACAGTGCGCCCTATGATCCCATGCAACTAATATAAAGAGACTTTAACTCACCTAATATTTCCCATGGAGTTAATTCCCTGTTAGTGTTCCTATTCCATCTAGTGGTGATTATTAGCTGTAACCAATTGTAACTTAAAAGTGTTCCGCCCGACACTAATTGCGCATTGGCTATCACACACTCAAACAGACAACTACTTTGTGAGCTCTGCGCAGCCATGATGAAACGAAGATAATACCAAAAGCAGAGTTAACTACTGACATAACGAAGGAAGAAGGAGGCAAGCAAGACTTCTGAGTATATTTAGCCCCTTGTGGATGTAAGCCCACGAGGTACGTGTGCCTTTTTGTTGAATCAACTGCTTTCATAACTTTTGTCTTTCATTTATTGTTTTGTAATGCCATTTGTATTTATATGTTTCATGTCCGTGTTTGTGACCAGTTCTCATTGTGACAGCCGCAGGTCAAACATACGGCCCGCAAGGAGGTTTTATCAGGCCCGCAAGATAATTTAAAAGTGAAAAAATGCATAAAAGACACGGAATTAATATTTTTAATAAGGTGCAATTCATGGAGTATCCGCTAGGGGAAGCACACTGTTTTGATCAGAGAAAAAGGCAACAGCACCCTCAGTCTGTCACTGAGACAGACTCAACACAGCAGACGCTATCAAGGACATGTGAATACTTTATTCTTTACACATTTAATAGCACTCTCCTTAGTTTGTAAGGTGTAGGCAGGGATTACATTTAGATTTTATATGCAAGTGTAAATGGTTAAAAAAAATTCTTTCTTTATAAATCTCGTCTAATCTTAAAACTGCATTACTATATTTTTCAATACCAATTACTTGTTAAATTTGTGTACCTTTTTGCAATCAGTGTGATCAGTTGCAATACATACTGTATATGTGAATGATAAAAGTAAATTGCACATTTGTCTAAGGAAATCTAAGGAGCTTCATGAAATGTTTTGTAAAAAATCAGTTTATTAAAGTTCAACATTTTCCGAATGTTCTTGTGCTTCTTTAGACCAAAACAAAGGAAAGACATTATTTTGGACAATAAATGCTGATTTATATAGCGCTTTCACAATATGTTATTTATAGCAGAGTATGGTATCATTTTAATGGTCCCGCCCACTTGACATCTACTGACGCCGTATGTGGCCCACAACGTGAAATGAGTTTGACACCGCTGTTCTATATAAAGCTGTATTGTATTGTATTCTCTTTAGCGTAGCACCATCTAGTGGATGCATAGCGCAAACGCAGCCACTACTTTTAATTCTATGCGCCTTATAATGCAGGGCGCCCTATATATGAAAACAGTTTTAAAATAGCCCATTCATTGATGGTGTGCCTTCAATTGTTTCTTGTAGGACTGAGCGGTGAGTTGTACACCACACTTAATTGACACCTAACATGACCTATTCATGCAACAACAGTACACATTTCATTTTAGTGATTTCACCTTAAAATATTAGCTTCCAAATTATTATGATGGTAAACTGGCTGGTAATAAAGACAACAGTGGAGGCGGTGACAGCACTCCAAAGATTCGAAATTGAGGGCACTGCATTGCAGCCAGGGTCTACACAAGATTGCAGTGCAACTGGCAGCCGGTGTAAAAGTGGTGGAGACCGCCCCAATGAAATGAAGGATTTGTGCCTTAGGTTGCCCTGATGGTTTTCACAGTGGAAAATTTGGGAGAGCACCCCAAGTGCAAAATTTACTTTGAAGTGATGGAATTGGAAGTGTTGGCGGAAGAAAGGCAAACTATTGCTTTGATAATTTTGCAGAAACCAGCAACTGTATAACATGTTTCGTTTGATTTATCTGCTTCCGAATGCATAGGAATTGAATTTGTCCATCCTATGTAAAATTCTATTTAATACTCAGTAAGGCAAAGCAAACTTGAAAAACTGCTCTCAAAGCGAGCACCGATTTTGCTGGAATGACCGCGACACAAAGATATGTAGAGGCAACGGACTTTTGCCATTGGTGATACATCATGCCTTTCTTGTAACTAACTCCAAATGAAAAAAAATGCTTAGCTGAATAGACGTTACATCAAAATAATTTTTATTTCTGGCATTTGAAAAATGTTTACATGAATGTATAAGGTCCGTTCTCTTCCTCGCCACAAGTGCAGTGATCATTAGGCAGGACATTGGCCAGTTACAAATGCCTCTCAGACGCAGTGTGTAAAGTCGCCAAATCAACCACCTCAATTTTTTCCAGGTTTGATCAATCACATTAAATGTGAATTATGTGGCTATTTTGCCCATTCGGCAGATGCAATCGCCAACTAAGTAGATTAGCTTCCACATCGGTTTGTGTCTAAGTTCAAATGTGTTCTTGTTTTTCCATGGATAAACCTTACATAAATGAGACGTTTAAAATGGTCTGTGTTGGTCTAATGTTTTCAGCATAGTGGGAGGTGCTTCCCCAAACAGTAAGTACAGTCAAACCTCGGTTTACGAACGTCTCTGTTCTCGAATAAATCGTTTTTCAACCAAAAATTTAGAGTTTTTTAGGCCTCGGATTACTACCGAAAATCGGTTCTCGACCAAACTGAGCGCATAGAATGAGCCACTTGACTCCTCTCGCCTTCCTGACACGAGGAAGTGACGCTTCCTCGGGTAGACGAGGAAGTGATGCTTCCTTGTGTAGCGTTCCATTGTGAGCAGACGTGTTCAATACAGATTTTTTTAAAAAAAGAGTGTGGTTTCGGTTTTCAAACAAATCTGTTTCCGAACAGCCCTCTGGAACAGATTATGGTCGAAAACCGAGGTATGTTCTCGGAAAACCCAGTTGTAATGCACTTGAAGAGTTGGGCTGCGATTCCAGTTTTCACAACGAAGCAAATTATGAACAACAAAAATCTACTGTATAATCAGAACTGTAAAAGTCATCCATCCATCCATCCATCCATTTGCCAGAACATTTACGTTTCTGGTGCCTATCGCAGCTGACTTTGAGCGAGAGGCAGCGTATGCCGTACACCGGTCCCCAACCAATGGCAGGGTACTGGACATGGATTATTCATTTGAAATGTTTCCGCCATCGGTGGGACACGTCTTCAACTCTGCTGATTAGTATTTATCATTTCTGAAAAATGACATGCCACAAATGTAAGGGAAACCCAGGGGCAAACATTGCCACCTCCACTGCATTTTTTCTCTAGTATGCTTTTGCCCACATCCCAAGGACCAAGAATTATACAATTTTATACAACCCATTATTTGCCATGGAGAAATTTACACATTTTAGGGGCAAATCTGTCTCATGCAGAGGCCTCAGCTGTACCCACATACCGCTTGGCCGATGGCGTGCCCCGCTTTCATCAGAAGGACAACCAGGCTGGATTTTGCTGCCAATCTGCGCCTGCCTTTGGCCGCCTCCTTTTCTGCATCGCTCAGCGGCGAGCATTTGCGGCTGCCTGTATGTACTCGCGGAAGCATAGCCCGTAGTGTGGAAAACAAGCAAGTCACCAAGACAGTCTTAACGTTTTTGGAGACACTGCCAAACACAAACAACCCCCTGACCTGCCAACAATTTCATGAAGCAATTGAGAGTCGGTAATGCTGTTTGTTACTTCATTTAAATGCTAGCTCACACGAATCTGTTCCGTTGTTCACCTTTTGGCTTTGCCGCTAGAGCGCCCATGATGAAGTGATTCTTTCACTCTTCAACTTTGACCAGTTTAGCTGCCAAGTCTTTGGCTTAAAAAAATGTGAGCTGGTTATTTCATTAATAGGAAAGTGCATAACGGCTTGCTCACAGACACATAAAAAAAATGGCATAATTGCAGATTCACGTGGCTATTTAATTTCACACTAGGTGGGCAGGCACTCCAGGGATCCAACTGTTTGTACATACAAATTAAAAAGTACATTTTCCATAATATCCCCCTTTGAAGAAGGGGGAATATCACAACTGTTTATTTCTATAATAACATCCACTGCTATGCTCTTTGCAAGGTGAGGATACACACAGACAAGGCACTTTTTGTCGACTCCAGCTAATGAGGATAAGCGTTATAGAAAATGGACTGATAGATAGATGAATGTCGCCACTGTTGACATTCATGAGCAAGACACTTTGTTTGAGGAAATTGGTCGATTAGGTTTAAATCGCAGGAGACATTTTGTGAAAAACTGTCCATGTGCTATATACATTGATGAAAGGAGGAGTAATCACCTTTAGGCCCAAGGTCATCTGCTTCTTGTTTGACGAGTTAGTTTATGCCCGCCTAAAGGGTGACTCGTGTCACATGACTTTCTGCTTCCATGCAAACTTCTCACTAAGTGTCCTTTCCAACTGAAGGAGATTCTCCCACAATGCCAGTGTCTTCGAGCCTCAGCGTCTCCTCCACAAATAGGCCTTGGTAACTAATCCTATCCTGCTCTGGTTTCACACAGGACTAAATAACCCACCAAACTCCCCTCCTCTCAAGCATCCCAATATCCTCTCACCCCACAAGTCCCCTTTTTTCCCACCTTGCTAACTTTGAAATAAGTTGCAGTGAAATGACATCGCAAAACTATTTGGTGGCTTTCATCATGTAAAGACCCTGGAGAACAAAAAAAAAAGCTACAGTGCCTACCTTGGAATAATCCAGCTGGTTTCTCATTGTTTTTGCCTAATGAAGAAAAAATAAAGTTCAAACTTTTGGGTGGCAGGAAACAAGTTCAGAGTCTGATTGTGGAAACATTAGAAACTATTGCGGTTGCTGTGCGGGTGCCACAGGCCAACATTACCTGCTGCAGTTGCTGCTCCCATCGTTCGGGGCCAACGATGTGACGGTGAAAAACCACAGGGGCGGCGCTGAAACTGAAAGTCACCTGCTCTCCCACATTGCTCTTCACAAATGGCTGTAGGTCGGAATTTAGCTGCGGGAAAGAAAACACAGCAATTTAACAAATCCAATAAATGAAATCATGCCTGGTTACACCCCAGGTGACCCTCATCGAGACAAGCATGATGAACGGCCCTGTAACTAACACAGCCTGCTTGATATAAATAGTTCTTGAAAGGACCCATTTCAACGCGAACCCATGCTGGGACACCCTGCAGCAACACAGACCAGCAGACAGCCAGCCACAGCCAAAGAGGATCGAATATAAAATCGCGTTACTGGAAATGAGCTCAGAAAAAATTACAGTGGACCATCAGTGAACCACTCAGGATTGGATCCTAAAATTGAAGAAAAAGAAATAAAAGGAAAGGCAGAAAGAAAGAAATCCAAGACATGAGAGGTTGAGACATAAGGCATCGCCCTCACTCCCTCCAATGTCAATCCATACTTTCTTGACTTTTTTTTTAACCTTCATTTTTTTTTTAATTTGGGACTGTGCGTATAGGGCGGCCCGGTAGTCCAGTGGTTAGCACGTCGGCTTCACAGTGCAGAGGTACCGGGTTCGATTCCAGCTCCGGCCTCCCTGTGTGGAGTTTGCATGTTCTCCCCGGGCCTGCGTGGGTTTTCTCCGGGTGCTCCGGTTTCCTCCCACATTCCAAAAATATGCATGGCAGGCTGATTGAACACTCTAAATTGTCCCTAGGTGTGAGTGTGAGTGCGAATGCTTGTTCGTCTCTGTGTGCCCTGCGATTGGCTGGCAACCGATTCAGGGTGTCCCCCGCCTACTGCCCGGAGACAGCTGGGATAGGCTCCAGCACCCCCCGCGACCCTAGTGAGGATCAAGCGGTTAGGAAGATGAATGAATGAATGACTGTGCGTATACCCTTAAAAATGTTAACATTGTTGATAAACTACAAATGGAAATGATAATAACGATTAATTAAATTCTCTCTTTCTCTCTGTATACTCATATATATTAGAGCTGTCAAACGATTAAAATATTTAATCTAATTAAAAATGCAACTGTCATAATTAACTCAAATTCACAAAAAATTAATCGTGACTACTCACGCATTTTTTTTTTATCGTTTCTGAATTTCCTTTTATATATTTTTTGTCCTATTTTTCCCCATTTTAATGCTCTCATCAACGTGGAATCATGAATCAGTTTTTATGTGCAAAATGCAAATGTTTACTGAAATAACAATTTCGATTTTCAATTTTACATGAACATTTTTCACTTGGAGCAGTTATTCACACATAATCTCTCACACAATATTACTGTCCATCAACAACAGTGAAAAGAATATTTTGTCACTCAACAGCTGCTTTAACGGCTCTTTTTATGGAATCAAAACAGAGCAGTATAACATTACAAAGTGCACATCTATGGTAAACTAGTACTGAGCCTATTGTGGATTTAAGCCATGGTTGCATACTTCGTTTTTCTCAAGTTTGCTTTGAACACAGCAGTCAGGCTATGTTGATTCTGTTGGTCCTTCTTGCGCGGAAGTCTCTCTATGGTTTTGTGTAGACATCATTTCGGATGACTACACTTAGTTTTATGACAACACTGGAGACGTTTTATTTTCAGTGTGGTCGCTACCACTGCACCGCTGAACTCTCGACGTGCCACAGCGCACCATCGCTGTCAGACGAATACAGAGAAGCTCCACCCGCTTTATTTATATGGACACGGAACACTGTAACCTTCCACACAAAATAGTTCCAAACAAGTAACAATCGCGTCAGTGGCATACATTGTATTCGACAGGCTACCTGCTCTTTATTCACCAGAGGCTCATCAACCTAGTCTCTTATTTCTCTCCCGAAACAGTGTCTTCTCCCGCTTGGTGTACCTTAGCCTTCTCCGCTACGTACACTCTCGATACACAGCTTGTAATGGAGGCTCTCGCTGGCAATCCGTAGTGGAGTCGTTCGACGCAATGCGAATGATTTCAGCTTGAGTCGAGCGGTGGACAATGTTGACAGGCTTGCATGCAGTAGCCATACATTTAGCTCTGGCTTCAGCAAATTTGTTCTTCGTCGTGTCATCCATTTTCTTCGCTTTGAAATGATCCATAGCTGTCTGTCTGAGACGAGGGGGCGGAGTACTCGCGTCAGCTGTGTGCTTGGCCATTAAGTGGCATTTCAGACTTGACGTATTTCAGGATCTTCACCCTGTCATTCTCCATATTATATATATATATATATATAGGGCATTGGTAGAGATACCAGAGGAGCCAAAACATCAGCTCCTGGTTGACAGAACAGTCGCACAAGACTGCAGGTCCCGACGTACCAACCTGTGCACAGCCTGGATTGATTACAAGAAAGCCTATGACTCGATGCCACATACATGGATCACTGAATGCTTGGAGTTGTATAAGGTGAACAGGACCCTAAGAGCCTTCGTTGCGAACTCGATGAGAATGTGGAAAACCACACTTGAAGCCAATGGCAAGCCACTTACCCAAGTGTCCATCAAATGTGGCATATACCAAGGTGATGCACTCTCCCCACTGCTGTTCTGCATAGGACTGAACCCCCTAAGCCAAGTAATCACCAAGACAGGCTATGGATACCGCCTCAGAAATGGAGCTACAATCAGTCACCTCCTCTACATGGATGACATAAAGCTGTATGCTAAGAGCGAAAGGGACATAGATTCACTGATCCACACAACCAGGATCTACAGCAGCGACATCGGGATGTCATTCGGGCTTGAGAAATGTAGTCGGATGGTGACTAAGAGAGGAAAGGTAGTCCGCACTGATGGGGTCTCACTCCCTGAAGGAACAATAGCAGACATTGAGGACAGCTACAAGTACCTTGGTATACCACAAGCCAATGGCAACCTCGAACTGGCAACAAGGAAAGCGGCTACGGCCAAATACCTCCAGCGAGTGAGGCGAGTCCTAAGAAGCCAGCTCAATGGCAAGAATAAGACCCGGGCAATAAACAGCTATGCCCTGCCAGTGATCAGATACCCTGCAGGAATAATAAGGTGGCCAAAGGAAGAGATTCAGACCACGGACGTTAAGACCCGAAAGCTCCTAACCATGCATGGAGGGTTCCATCCCAAATCCAGCACCCTGAGACTGTACGCAAGCCGAAAGGAAGGAGGCCGGGGACTAGTGAGTGTGAGAGCCACTGTCCAGGATGAAACATCCAAGCTCCATGAATACATCAAGGAGAAGGCTCCAACGGATGACGTACTCAGAGAATGTCTCAGACAATGGGGAACAGAAGATGAGGCGCTGGAAGAGGGACCATCATGGGAGGACAAGTCCCTACACGGGATGTACCACCGGACCATAACTGAAGTGGCTGATCTCAAGAAGTCCTATCAGTGGCTAGAGAGGGCTGGCCTGAAGGACAGCACAGAGGCACTCATCCTGGCTGCTCAGGAACAGGCCTTGAGCACCAGAGCCATCGAGGCCCAGATATACCACACCAGACAAGACCCAAGGTGTAGGTTGTGCAAAGAGGCACCTGAGACGATCCAACACATAACTGCAGGGTGTAAGATGCTGGCAGGGAAAGCCTACATGGAACGCCATAACCAGGTGGCTGGCATAGTCTACCGAAACATCTGTGCGGAGTATGGACTGGAAACCCCAAGGTCAAAATGGGAAACACCTCCGAAGGTGGTGGAGAATGACAGAGCGAAGATCCTGTGGGACTTCCAGATCCAGACTGACAAGATGGTAATGGCGAACCAACCAGATATCGTGATCATAGATAAAGGGCAGAGGAAAGCCGTTGTAGTGGATGTAGCGGTCCCTAGTGATGGAAACATCAGGAAGAAGGAACATGAGAAACTCGAGAAATACCAAGGGCTCAGAGAGGAGCTGGAGAGAGCCTGGAAGGTAAAGGTGACAGTCGTGCCTGTGGTGGTCGGAGCACTCGGGGCACTGACCCCCAAACTAGATGAGTGGTTGCAACAGATCCCGGGAACAACATCGGACATCTCGGTCCAGAAATGTGCAGTGCTGGGAACAGCAAGGATACTGCGCAGAACCCTCAAGCTTCCTGGCCTCTGGTAGAGGACCCGAGCTGAATGAGGGACGGACACCACCCGAGGGGTGAGATGAAGATTTTTTTTTTTTTAATATATATATATATATAAAAATCCTCATCTCACCCCTCGGGTGGTGTCCGTCCCTCATTTAGCTCGGAGGCCAGGAAGATTGAGGGTTCTGCGCAGTATCCAGCACTGCACATTTCTGGACTGAGATGTCCGATGTTGTTCCCGGGATCTGTTGCAACCACTCATCTAGTTTGGGGGTCACTGCCCCGAGTGCTCTGACCACAACAGGTACGACTGTCACCTTTACCTTCCAGGCTCTCTCCAGCTCCTCTGTGAGCCCTTGGTATTTCTCGAGTTTCTCATGTTCCTTCTTCCTGATGTTTCCATCACTTGGGACCGCTACATCCACTACAACGGCTTTCCTCTGCCCTTTATCTATGATCACGATATCTGGTTGGTTCGCCATTACCATCTTGTCAGTCTGGATCTGGAAGTCCCACAGGATCTTCGCTCTGTCATTCTCCACCACCTTCGGAGGTGTTTCCCATTTTGACCTTGGGGTTTCCAGTCCATACTCCGCACAGATGTTTCGGTAGACTATGCCAGCCACCTGGTTATGGCGTTCCATGTAGGCTTTCCCTGTCAGCATCTTATACCCTGCAGTTATGTGTTGGATCGTCTCAGGTGCCTCTTTGCACAACCTACACCTTGGGTCTTGTCTGGTGTGGTATATCTGGGCCTCGATGGCTCTGGTGCTCAAGGCCTGCTCCTGAGCAGCCAGGATGAGTGCCTCTGTGCTGTCCTTCAGGCCAGGCCTCTCTAGCCACTGATAGGACTTCTTGAGATCAGCCACTTCAGTTATGGTCCGATGGTATATATATATATATATATATATATATATATATATATATATATATATATATATATATATATATATATATATATATATATATATATATATATATATATATAATGTATACACACACCGTATTTTCACGACTATAAGGCGCCATTAAAAGTCTAAAATTTTCTCCAAAATGGACAGGAACGCCTTTTAATGCGATGCGTCTTTTATATGATCTGAGTTCCAAAATCTGGCTGAGACCCGACACGCTGTTTATATAGAGAAAAGGTGGAAGTGAGGTCGGCCAATCAGTGAAGTGCGGAGAAGAGGTCGGCCAATCAGTGAAGCGCGTCCGCGCAGTTATATGTAAATTATGGAGAGAGAGAAAATGTGTACGTGAGTGACGACACGCACACATGCGGAGAAGAGGTCGGCCAATCAGAGAAGCGCGTCCGTGCACATATATGTAAATATATGAAGAGAGGTGGACGTGAGTGAGGACAGGCACGCAGTGGGTGGGTCCGGCAATGAGTGAAGGGTGGGCGTGTAAGTGGACGCTAAAGGCACGCCTCTAGCAGGTACCAGCACCTGTATAAAATGTGAGTATGTGCATTATTGCAAAACAACTTCGGGAGGTCCCGCTGACTTTCGACATCCCGGTGAACCACACTGTGGAGAAGAAGGGGACCAGCACGGTTGCGATACGCACAACGGGGCACGAGAAGTCAGCTTTTACTGTCGTTCTTGGTTGTCATGCCAACGGACAGAAACTGCCACCTATGGTGATTTTCAAGCGAAAGACGCTGCCGAAAGAAAAGTTTCCAGCCGGCGTCATCGTGAAAGCAAACCAAAAGGGCTGGATGGACGAGGAGAAGATGAGAGAGTGGCTAAGTGAGGTGTATGTTAAGAGACCGGATGGCTTTTTCCATGCCTCGCCGTCACTCTTGATTTGCGACTCCATGCGTGCCCATCTCACACCAGCGGTGAAAAACAAAGTCAAGCAAATGAGCTCCGAGCTTGCCATCATTCCCGGAGGCTTGACTAAAGAACTCCAACCGCTGGACATCGGCATCAATCGGGCCTTCAAAGTGAAGTTGCGAGCGGCATGGGAAAAATGGATGATCGATGGCGAACACAGCTTCACGAAGAGTGGGAGGCAGCGCCGGGCTAGTTACGCCACAATCTGTGAATGGATTGTAGCTGCTTGGACGAACGTATCTGCTAGTACAGTTGTTCGAGCTTTTGGCAAAGCCGGCATCATTTCTGTGGAGCCACATGACGACGAGAGTGACTCTGACAACGAGAGGGAACCCCGCGGTTTGGATGGATTACCGATACTTGCACAATTGTGTAATTCGGACACAGAAGATGACGACTTTGATGGCTTTTTGAGTGATGATTGAGCAAAAAACGTGAGTACCTTGTAAATAAAATACACCCGAACTCAGTTCTGCTTTCGTTGCCTTTTTAAAAACGTGTTTTAGCTTCGAGCTTCAGTGTGTGCTTCAAGCTAACGTGTTAGCGAACGTGTTAGCATGCATGCATGCCGTATTTTTAAGCGTATGTTTTACCACTGTAAAACTGCGGCCATTAGTACGGTGCGTCCTGTGTATGTGTAAAATACAGAAATGTCACCCATTAATGAGACTGCGCCCAACCGTACGGTGCGTCGAATAGACGTGAAAATACGGTATATATAAACTGGAGTACCTGGAAAAAAACCTACGTGGGCACGGGGAGAACATGCAAACTCCACACAGGAAGGCCGAAGCCGTAATCGAACCCTGCACCTCTGCACTGAGGCTGACGTGCTAACCAACGGGCCGCCCCCATCCATTTTCAACATCGCTTATTGCTGGAGTTGCTGGAGCCAATCCCAGCTGACTTCGGGCGGAAGGCAGACTCCACTCGCCAGTCGGTCGCAGAGTAAATATAGAGACAAATGACCATTCATGCCAACCACATCCACATCATCACTCAGTGGGAACTGATCCCACACTCCCACATATATGTCAGGGAAGTGTACCACTACACCATCAGTGACCTTCCACTATATTACAGCTCCTGCATCCGTGTTCCACTCACGATTCAAAATATTAAACTTACCTTGTGGCCTAACGACAGGTGTTTGCCGTACTTGTACGCCAGTCTTTGGGACTTCTTATCATGTTGTGCCAGCTCCATGGCAGCTTGGCAGCTCTTGGCCAGAAGCGCCCCATGAGACAGGAATGTCTGCTCCTCCCATGCTGTTGTGTCAACTTCAGTGGTGAGATTATTTTCCTGCAAAAACGGGACAATAACCTGAACGTCGAGTTCTCTCCACACTTTCATGGTTGAGTTCATTTCCGAGCCCAAGAATGTCTGGCACCGCTGAGAAGAACACTGGTTTGACACACACCGGAAATCATCTACACACCCCTGGTCGAGTCCTTGGTAATGACACTTTTGGGCCACATTTTCTCCACTTAATGATGTTTTTTACTGTGTTCATTACAATTGTATTTTTCAGACGATAAGTCGCTCCAGAGTATGAGTCAAACCACTGAAAAAAATGTATCATGAAGAACAACAACAAAAAAATAATCACAAGTCATATTTTTGGGCTGGAAATTTATTTAACAAAAACTGAGACCAGGAACAGGAGAGCCCAGTGTGTCAGACAGTACAGATAGAAACAGTTCAAGCAATAAACTGCTGATTGCTTTCTAATATAGGCTGCGTCTGGAAATTAATGGGAGGGGAGTGCGATCTGCCTCTTCAAGAGTGGTGGTAGTGTGCAAGAGTAACTTTTCAAACATTCCCCTTTGCTAACGGCATTGAATAAATGAGTTCTAACTGGACGAAAATCCCACGTAATAGCGACATACATGATTATCTATTTAGTAGAGCTGTCAGTTTAGCGCGTTTTTATTGGGATTAATTTAAATGAATTTTAACGGGATTAAATTTTTTCTCTTGAGATTAACGCGGCACACGTCACAAGCGGATGTTACGTTGCTCTATAAATACACCAGAACAAAACAACAAGCGCTGCAGAAGTCCACGCCCATGTCTGTTTTGCCAGCCATGGCAGCGCGAGACACCGAAAACGGATACTTAAAGAGTTTATGAATGGAGAGTTTACTTTTAAAAAGTTGCCAGATTGCTCCACTGACAAGACCAAAGTTATCTGTTCTTCTCTCTCTCTGTATCATACAGGCATAAGATGTATGCGACTGACACGATTGTTACTTGTTTGGAACTATTTTGTGTGGAAGGTTACAGTGTTCTGCGTCCATATTAATAGAGCGGGTGGAGCTTCTCTGTGTTTGTCTGACAGTGGTAGCGACCTAGCAAAAATAAAACGTCTCCAGTGTTGTCATCGAACCAAGTGTAGTCATTCCAAATGAGTCTACTCAAAAACAGTAGAGAGACTTCCACACAAGAAGGACCAACACAATCAACATAGCCTGACTGTGTTAGGGGGAGTGAAACCTCCCTCCCCCCTTTCAGAATGGTTTGCCCCAGCAGCACGGAGAGTATGTGCGCTTCTTTGTACGGCGGGCAGTTTTGAATACAGCGGCACATAATGAACACTAGTGTCTGGTGTCTCGCAATTCTTCAACAAACATACAGAAACAGACTGCTGTGTTCAAAGCAAACTTGAGAAAAATGAAGTATGCAACCATGGTTTAAATGCACTATAGGTTGAGTACTAGTTTACCTTAGATGTGCACTTTACAATGTTATATTACTCTGTTTTGATTTTATAAAAAAAAGCTGTTAAAGCAGCTGTTTTGTGACGAAATATTGTTTTCACTGTTGTTGATGGACAGCAATATTGTGTGAGAGATTATGTGTGAATAACTGCTCCAAGTGAAAAATGTTCATGTAAAATTGAAAATCGAAATTGTTATTTCAGTAAATATTTGCATTTGGCACATAGAAAACTGATTCATGATTGAATGTTGATGAGAGCATTAAAATGGGGGAAAAATAGGACAAAAAATGTAAAAGGAAATTCAGAAACGATGAAACACGTGTGAGCAATCACGATTAATTTTTTAGTTCATTTGAGTTAATTATGACAGTTGCATTTTTAATTAGATTAAATATTTTAATCGTTTGACAGCTCTACTATTTAGTTTAAAATGGCTTACTTGAACTAGAATTCGATGTCGCATTGTGGCTAAAGGTAGAATCCTGTTGGATTTATTGCACCGTTTACTGCTGTAAATCCGTGCCACATGCTAAACTAGCACAACATCACTCAGTAGATGCTATAACTACTACTTCTATTCCTTCTTCCATTTCTTCTACATTCGTTTCAAGATTGTCAAATGCTCCACCATCTATCTTTTCAGCATGCTAAAGAAGATGGCCACCGGCGATTAGGCACCAAAAGTATTTGCCAACAGCCAAAAGAAATGTTTAGAATTTTAACATATAGAAGTCGCAGGACCCGCGGAACCATGAAAAAAAAAAAACGTGACTGATTGTCCCAAAAATATGGTACATTTAATTGTTTTAGGCAGCCCGGTGGAACAGTGGTTAGCACGTCAACCTCACAATGCAGAGGTTGTGGGTTAGATCCTGTGTGAGTTTGTATGTTCTCCCCGTGCCTGCGTGTGTTTTTTCTGGGTACTCCGGTTTCATCCCACATTCCAAAAACATGTATGGCTGGCTGATTGAAAATTCGAAATTGTCCCTAGATGTGAGTGTGAGCATGGATGATTGTTCATTTCTGTGTGCCTATCCCAGCCTTCTTCTGGCAATAGGCAGGGGACACCCTGAACCAGTTGCCAGCCAATAGCAGGGCACACAGAGACGAACAACCATCTGCGCTCACACTCACAGCTAGGGACAATTTAGACCGTCCAATCAGCCTGCCATGCATGTTTTTGGAATGTGGGAGGAAACCGGAGAAAACCCACGCGGGTCGGGGGAGAACATGCAAACTCCACACAGGGAGGCCGGAGCTGGAATCATATATATATATATATATATTAGAGCTGTCAAACGATTAAAATATTTAATCTAATTAACTCAAATGAATTAAAAATTAATCGGGATTACTCACGCATTTTTTATCGTTTCTGAATTTCCATTTATATTTTTATGTCCTATTTTTTATTTTTTTTATTTTAATGCTCTCATCAACATGGAATCATGAATCAGTTTTCTATGTGCAAAATTCAAATATTTACAGAAATAACAATTTCGATTTTCAATTTTACATGAACATTTTTCACTTGGAGCAGTTATTCACACAACAGCTGCTTTAACAACTCTTTTTATTGAATCAAAACAGAGCAATATAACATTATAAAGTGCACATCTAAGGTAAACTAGTACTTAGCCTATAGTGGACTTAAGCCATGGTTACATACTTCATTTTTCTCAAGTTTGCTTTGAACACAGCAGTCAGGCTATGTTGATTCTGTTGGTCCTTCTTACGCAGAAGTCTCTCTATGGTTTTGTGTAGACATCATTTCAGATGACTACACTTAGACGTTTTATTTTCAGTGTGGTCGCTACCACTGCACCGCTGAACTCTCGACGTGCCACAGCGCACCATCGTTGTCAGACGAATACAGAGAAGCTCGACCCGCTTTATTTATATGGCCACGGAACACCTTAGCCTTCCACACAAAATAGTTCCAAACAAGTAACAATTGCGTCAGTGGCATACATCGAACTCAACGTAATGCCTGCTCTTTATTCACCAGTGACTCATCAACCAAGTCTCTTATTTCTCTCCCGAAACAGTGTCTTCTCCCGCTTGGTGTACCTTAGCCTTCTCCGCTCCGTACAATCTCTGTACACAGCTTGAAATGGAGGCTCTCGCTGGCAACCCGTAGTGGAGTCGTTAGATCCAATGCGAATTATTTCAGCTTGAGTGGAGCTGTGGACAATGTTGACAGGCTTGCATGCAGAAGCCATACATTTAGCTCTGGCTTCAGCAAATTTGTTCTTCGTCGTGTCATCCATTTTCTTCGCTTTGAAATGATCCATAGCTGTCTGTCTGAGACGAGGGGGTGGAGTAATCACGTCAGCTGTGTGCTTGGCCATTAAGTGGTATTTCAGACTCGACGTGCTATGATGATAGCTCAGTTAACGACTGCAAACCATCCAGGTAACTTTGGTCTTGTCAGTGGAACAATCTGGTAGTGATGGGTCCAGACACCAATGCATTGACACATGTGCCGGGCTCACAGAGCAAACCACGTGTCGATGCATGTGCTGCTTCATTACGTCACGTGATTGACACGTGAACTGCATTGACACAGTCCAGGCTTCTAATTGACACACCGGCTGCGTTGACACAGTCCAGGCTGCTAATTGACACATCGACTGTGTTGACACAGTCCAGGCTGCTAATTGACACATCGGCTGCGTTGACACAGTCCAGGCTGCTAATTGACACGTGAACTGCACCGGTGCAGTTTAGACCGCATCGGCTGCTTGGCACAGTACAGGCTGCGCCATCTAGTCCAGGGGGCGTCGACTCAGTGCAGAGGGCGTTGACGCAGCAAAAGCCCGCCGCACAGTGTTTATAAGGAAGTGGG
Organism: Hippocampus zosterae; assembly: GCF_025434085.1. Lineage (NCBI taxonomy): Eukaryota > Metazoa > Chordata > Actinopteri > Syngnathiformes > Syngnathidae > Hippocampus > Hippocampus zosterae. The sequence continues at coordinate 17,794,436 of NC_067464.1, read as the reverse complement.
TTTGGCGACACAATGCCACTTGCCGAAACAAGCCAGACCTCACTCACGCTCGCTTGTCGAAGTTCGTGTCAGTGCAGACTTCGTGTTCGTGCCTTGCCTTCCTTGCCGATTATGGAGCAGAGACGCAAATCATCCGCCGTGTGGGACCATTTTGATGTCCCGGAGAATAAGGTATTATTTATTTATTTATTCAAACCGCCTTCTGTCGCCGAGAGCCTCTCAGATTATTGACATGTGTTGTACCATTCTAATCCGAATACATTTCAAGGTAACTCTTAGTTACTTCTTATTCACATTTCATTACAGGTGAAATGTCGAATTTGCCGGGTCGAATTGTCATACACCAACAGAAGCACCTCCACCATGCTGAGGCATTATCGGGCCAAGCATGAGAATGAAGTTCGCGATACACCCAGTATTACGCCAGGTATACAAACGTTCACTCATCTTTTCACGGTTGCTATGTTGATGATTTAATTGACAATCAGTAATTATTATTGGTTGACTCTCCACTCCATGTTTGACAATCAAGGTTCCACGAAGCAGCTGTACTGGAAGGACCAACACACTTCTTTCCCAAACCTCTCCCACCTCGCAAAGGAGTTCCTTTGTACGCCAGCCTCATCCGTCCCTTGTGAGCGTGTGTTCTCCACAGCAGGAGAAATCGTTCGTAAAAGACGCAACAGGCTGAAGTTTAAAACATTGGAGCATCTTATTTTTCTCAATAAAAATTTGTGAAATAAAAGCCCACAAGCATCCTCATTCAAATGATCTTCACATTATTTGAACACATTGAATGTTGCAAAATGAATGCATGGATGTGAATGATATTGTACACTTCATCATCAAATCGATGAATGACCTTCTGAAAATGTTTTGGAACAGTTGTAGATGCAAAACCGTGCTGGCATCTACATAATAGATAATAAAAGAAAAATATCCCAAACCATAGGGATCCTCCCAAAAACTAAGGATGTGCTGAATAAGAGATCCTTGTACACATACTTTTATTACTTCCATATTTGACCTATTGTGTGGGAATATGGGGAAATGCCAGTAAAACACTGTTTTAAAACTACAATACAAAGCAATCGGAACAATCACTGGTTCCAAATGGACGGAACCCACAAATCCACTGTTTATCAAATTAAACAATGAAATCTCATGACCTGATTGACTTCAAAATCGCCCAATTAATGTACAAAGCACACAATAATAACCTTTGCCAAAAGATCCAGAAGCTTTTAAAAATTTGAGAAAGTTGTCATAATTCAGGGGGTACTAATCTATACAAAAAAATCCAAAACAAGAACGAACATCACACAAAGGAGTGTATCTGTAATCGGTGTAAATCTGTGGAATGATTCTGAAACGGACCAGTAAAATGAGGAACTCTCTTGCTGAGATTAAAAATGAATTCGAGAGTAGTACAAGACAACTACACAAATCAGAATTAAGCTGATAAATTCGATACACTCATGAAATATAGCAATACATCAGAAATACATTGATGAGATTATTTAATATATTAATGAAATGTAGCATCCATTATGAATATGAGAAAATCGACATATACATGTGCTCTAAAGATTATGTACTGTATATACAAACCTAATGTAAAAATGTATTAGTACAGCATACATAAGGGTAAAAGCATTTGTTGATATTTAGACTTTCTTTCCTATTTAGAAAAATGATCAATTCATATTTAAGAAGGGGTAGGACTCGGGGTAGGTTTTTTGCTTCTTTCTACTCCTTTGAACACATATTTGTGATGATGACTATTTTCTTTTCCTTTTTTATATCTTACCTTCACCTTTTGCCAATTTATTACCGAATTGTATATTTTATATGTTCAATATACAAAACAATTTATCAGTCAGTTCAGTCTGTTAAGTGGGTTGGCTGCAGGGATCTTGAAGGTCCAGCAGGTGGCAGTGGTCAGTGACACAGTATCAGCACAGTGTGTCAGTGTGTCGACACGCCTCATGAGGCCTCATGGACCCATCACTTGAATCTGGCAACTTTTTAAAAGTAAACTTTCCATTCATAAACTCTTTAAGTATCCGTTTTCGGTGTTTCGCGCTGCCGTGGCTGTGCAGCTCGCATGTTGTTTTGTTTCTGGTTTATTTGTAGAGAAATGTAACATCCGCTGTGACGTGTGCCGCGTTAATCTCGCAAAAAAAAATTCATTTAAATTATTGCCAATAAAAATGTGGTAAATTGACAGCTCAAATATATATATATATATATATATATATATATATATATATATATATATTGGCATTTTTGTTTTCTCATGTGCCGTAATGACATTTAACAGTGCAAACAGCACAATAAATTAACAGGGAAATTGTGAGAAAGCTATAAATTAACAATGGAGCTAAAACAAAAATAAAAAAAGGCAAGTGAAAATTCAGATTGACTGGTAACTTGAGAAATTCACCAAAAGTTAATTTAGAACCCTGTTGGGATGTATACAGTACTTCCGTAAAATCCAATGCGATCAAAATATAATTTATTGAGCTCTTGTGGCTTTTCGTATGCAGTCCCATGGGATTCAAAACATTTCTTTTGGATTTAGATTGATGTCCTTTAAGATCATTGACTGTCCACCCTCATTTATTTTCAATTTCCTGTTCTCATGAAAAACAATGATCTATTTATATGTGTAGTTTACCTCGGTGTTGTTGGAATTCTCATAGTAGATTCCTTGAACTAAATCACCGATGGCACTGGAAATCAGTTCAACAACCTGGCAAACAGACAAAAACACAAAGCAGACATTAAGGTAACAGAGGCCCTCAGTGTCCTGCATCATGTTTGAGAGAGAATAGGGGACTCATGATTAAAAATGGCATCGAAACAGATGGAAGAATTGAAAGTTGATTACACCTCATCTTTAATGACCAGAATAACATGTAAGATCTACACCGTTGTCATCACGCCCTGCTGAAGTAGGTGCTGAACCGATGAGTGTCTGTGCCACTAGAAATTATTCCTGCTGATGAGACATGAACCCTTGATGCAAATAATAAGATAAATAGATATTGTAATCATTTGCTCTTTTCACAGTGCTAACAGAGAGGGGAGGGGGTGGGGGTTCTCTTGCCTCGACTGACTTATGTTTGTAAGACTGCAGTTGCCTATGTCCTCTTACAGGGGGCATGCACGACTACCTTTTAGTTTGCAGAAACGCTGCCCATTGTGAACCTGCCACGCGAGAGGCTTATTAGAAGATTCACTCCAACAGAATCAATCATGACACATTCAGAGTTCATTTTGCTTATTGTAGACATCCTTGGTGCTTCAGAAAAGTCTGCTTGCGGTGCCCTTTGGGTAACACAATCCATCTGGGGGAAAATATTGAGGAAACCCGAGCTTCACCCACAGACCTGAAAGGACAATATGCCTACAGTGTTACTCTGGTGTCTCTCCCTGTCTTGGGAAGTGGAGGGTGGTGGAGGGCTTTTTTTGGAAAGTATCAGATAAGCTTTCCCTCTGCTTCCCCCGTACTCCATTCCCAAATCCAGTCGGATCGTGTTTTGCCGACAGGGCCTGCGAAAGGCAAGAAACTAGAGCTGCTGGGCAAGATTACTTTACTAAAACGGCATAGGTTACTTCTCAAGGCCATGACACACCATTTCCATCACTCTCATAGCTTTAAAAAGCTTCAAGTCAACCAATGTGCAGGTCAAGAGCCACAAATCCATACATTTTCAACACAGCTTATCCTGAAGTGGGTCACGGTGAGTTGCCAGCGCCTATCCAAGCTGACTTGGAGTGAAAGGCAGACGACACCCTGAATTGGTCATCAGTCAGTTGCAAGGCACATATAGAGACAAACGACCATTCATGCCCACATTCACACCGTCACTGAGTTCGGAACCGATGCCACGCTGTCTGCATACAATCAGGCGAGTGTACCACTACAAAATCAGCAACACTAAGTCAAGTTGTTTGCCCAAAAATAATCCTGAACAGGCTACAAAATATAATTTTATGATACTGAATTATAAGCTTTTGAAGATGTATACAAGGGATGGGCAAAGCCCAGCATTGGGGAACATTATCTGCGCCTACTGACCTTATTTCAATGGACAGAGTACGTGTGAAGGTGAGGGATGAGCATCGTTTGAATTGGGACGATTGCGATTCTAGTCCCTCCAATAGATTCTAGTTCCTAACAATTTTCAATTCTGAGCCTTTAAAAAAAACTTTGCATGGTTTAATTGAGGGAGCTAATTCGTTATTTTGGGGGGGAATGAAATAATTTGAACTTCTCTGTTTTTTAGTTTCATGAACTTTTGAGTGTTTACGAACTTTACAATGAATTCCCCAAAGGGCTATTTGTACTAGGATGTTAATATCTAACCTATAAACTTTGAATGACAGTTATTGATTTATATTCCTAAAAGACAGAAAATCATGATGCTGATGCATTTTTATGCTTCATAAAACATTTATGTCTGAATTTTGGGGGGCTTTATTAGGGCATTTGCATGGAAAATGCATCCCTACTTACATTTTCTAATTCAAACATTTTTTTCCAGGATCAATTAACTTTGTAAGTCAAGTTACCACTGTACCACTCACATTGTCCCTGTACTCACACTGCATGCAGGGAATTCATGCGAGTGAACCACTGCACTGTCAGTGACCCCAATTAAACTATATCTGAAGCGCATTCCTTGATTAATTTGATTTTTGAATTTGAAGGAAACGGGAACATCAAGCAACTACAGTAATACAAAAACAGTAAGCGGCAAAGAAAGTGTGAGTGAAGCGCATTCCTTGGTTAATTAGATTTTTGAATTTGAAGGAAACAGGAACATATAGCAACTACAGTAATACAGACACAGTAAGCGGCAAAGAAAGTGTGAGTTGCTGACTCTGAACCAATCAATCACTTCTGTATCCAGAAAACAAAAGCGTGCACTAATTCTTCTATGTACAGTTTTCTTCCCTTTCCTGAAGTTCATTATGAGGTTGCTTCTTTAAATCAAGATGACATGTGAGTTCACTTCTGGGTGGAATGAATGCCTGTGGCGGTGGATGACAAATTTACACAACATCCATCCATTTTTTTTGGATCCGCTTATCCTCACAAGGGTCGCGGGGCATGCTGGAGCCTACCCCAGCCATTCTCGGGCAGTAGGCAGGGGACACCCCGAACTGCCATCCAATCGCAGGGCACACATACATCTTTACACAACATACCATGTTAATTTAACCAGTAAATAAATCCCTCTAATTTTATGTTAGGTTCAGTAAATACTCTAAATTTCCCACTGGTTTGAATGTGAGTGCACAGACAGTACACAGTATATGTCTATGTGTCAGCGATGTGATTAACTGATAATCAACCTTACACAAGAATCTTATAAGCTCGGCAATATTTCAACTACATTCGAGGACATGTATTTTCGAGTGGATGACCACAGAACATGGGGACTGCGTTTTCTGAATATAAAGTGGAAGAGGGCGTGATAAAGGGGTGTCTGATGGCACAAGGGGTGGGATGGGTGATAGTTACAGTAAACCTCCATCATGTTTAGTATTGCCTAGATCAGGGGTGTCCAAACTTTTTGCTAGGGGGGCCAGATTTTATGTGGTAAAATGTCGGGGGGCCGACCTTGGCTGACATTCTTTACATTGAACAACAATATTGTTCAACAAATTTTAGTAAGTCAGTCTGTTTCACGTTTCCATTTTTATTTTAATTTCAACAATCTTAAGAATTTCTTTTGGTTCATTTGAAACAGGTATATCACATGCAACTGCTTATTCACTTGACTTTTTCTTAAACAGAAGTCTCCTGAGTGCAAATTGATTGATTTGAAACATAAAATGTATCACCATGACTTTTCAATAGTCACAAAACCTTTGACTCGAACAACAGGGAAATGAACAAGCAATACACATATCCACAACTGCAAGGATCATTTGAAATATGACATATCAGTCAATATGTAAGTTGAAGGGTTCGCAGGTTTTAAATGGATTGCTCTACGTTTAGAATGGGCAAAAAGGAGAGGACGACTTCGTTTGAACACAACTCTTTCTCTTTTATTTTTCTCTCCTCAACCGCTCCCCGCTAACGCTCCAACCAACACTCCCCCTTCCGGTAACGACCCGCCTTCCTGTTTTTCTTCTCCAATCACATGTAAGCAACCTAAGAATATTTCAGGACGTATTAAACAGAGTATAATTAAGGTAACTAACATAAAAGAATATAATGCATGAATATAAAATGATAATAATTAACAATTTAACAAAAGCTTACAAATATAAACACGGAGTGATGTCTTGTTAACTCGTGAGTGATGCCCTCTAGTGTCTAAATTCTATTACTCATTTAGTGAATGCTATTACTCATTTAGCCACTAGAGGGAAGCAGTACTCAATGAAACATCACTCACCAGTCTACGAGACCTCAGTCAATGCAACACGTGTTCCATTGCGCCCAACCTGCGGGCCAGACGGCACTGATTTTATGACAGGGGCCGAGGGCCGGATGAAATTCGACCGCGGGCCGGATTTGGCCCCCGGGCCGGACTTTGGACATGCCTGGCCTAGATGAATAGTTTGAACCATGACTACAACACAAACTATAGATGGATATGATTTCAAAATCATCTTGCAAGATTATCCTTAAAAATTTGCACATGCACAGGCTAATGCATATGCGGCACAGACTCTCCATAACTTCCATTAATAACTCCGACAGAATTTATCTCCTTCCCAGCATACAAAGATATTGCTCTCTTGGTCGAGATGTATCACTTCAACAATAAGTCCTGTAAACTTGACGACAAGAGCACAGCACAGAATTCCCAATGAGGTAAAAACTAGAGTGTCAGCTGAGGTCATACAGAACTCGCTGGCAGATGCCAACAACTTTTGATAAATCTATCATATGTAAAACATTTAACAAAGTCGGTGGCCCCACCTGCACATGCAATCAAAGCTGATGTTCTTGTGTCACTGTTTTCAATTTTTATGTTGCACCTACTCTGTTTTTTTTTTGGTCATAACACAAGCACAAACCTCGATGTGTGTGTTGCTCCATGGGCCTTTGGTCCACAAAATAAAAGAAACACCCATACAACGTTTTGGTGATCTTTTTAACTCATTTATTGCCAGATGTTTTTCTCAAATTAGGAGAGCTGGTCACTTTTGACAATTTGACAAATTTTTGAAGGCTTAAAATTGAGTTTTTTAGCTATGTGATAATGGAACGTACCAAAAGAAAAAAATAACCCTCTTCTTTCATCAGGAAATAAGTAAATTTCTACTTTTTACCATTCTTAAGTAAACGGCAGTTGAACATTGGGAAGTTTCTTGAAAATACTACCCCCCCCCCCCAAAATGTTTGAGAAAAACCTTTTGGCGAAAAGATGCATTTCAAGCAGAACTTGCACTTTGATGCTATTTTATTATTATTATTTTTGCATTTGTGATACCTCAAATAGCTAGCCAGCTAACACTGCTTTCCTACTAAATAACACAAAAAAAGGTCAAATCACAGTTTACTGCAAGATAAACACTACACTGATGCATGAACTATGCATGACGTTTGCATGAACTTTTCATGAACGGTGAACTTTATCCATGTTCTCACCACCACACTGCTTTTGCACGCCACCTCGTACAACACGCCAACAGCAGAACAAGTTCCCAAACGAGACATTTCTAAATGGCACGGAGTCTTGTTTGTTTAGAAAATGAAATTAACAAAAAATAAATCCCTACAGGAAACAAAAGCTGCCATAACAAACGTCTCACAGCTACTTCTGTGTCGCACACTAAGTCACGCCCAAAATAGCTTCTATATCAAAGCCCTCCGAAATAAGGTTATCATTATTAAGTATTATTTACATGAAAGGTCCACCATATTCTTTTTTAGCTGTACATTTATTGGCAAAGAGGCCTCCAAATGATGAAATTGATAATCTAGTTTTGGCAGAGTGCTTTGAGGTCGGGCCAGGAGAAGTCTGATCTCCTGTCACTACCGTTGTAGTATTGTGTTGTGTTGTTGGTATTGCTGTTGCATTGCATTACAGCTCTGCCTACTTCCGACTAAGAAAATGTCCTCTTGTCCCACACACAGACATGGATTTATTCAGTTATTTATTACAGGTACAATAAATTGTCTTTAATGCCACACAAATTACCTTGGTGTTGTTTAACTGGGCCAATCCGGTGCAAGCATTTGCAAGAAGGAAGTCTCCACTCAGGACAGCCATCTTATTCCCAAACTCCATGTCCTTCAGCAGGCCGTCGGAAGCCGTCCACTCTTTCAAATTGACAACCCCACGATGCACCAGGAACGCTGTGTGGATCAACTCCGTGATTTCTGCCAAATTGCGCTGGCTGCGACGGACAGAAAATAAATAAATAAATAAATAAATAAATAAATAAATAAATAAATAAATAAATAAATAAATAAATAAATAAATGAGGGTAGCCCGGTGGACCAGTGGTTAGCGCGTCGACCTCACAGGGCAGGGGTCCCGAGGTGTGAATGTGAGCGCGGATGGTTGTTCGTGTCTGTCTAGACGGCTGGGATAGGCTCCAGCACCCCCCACGACCCTTGTGAGGATAAGTGGTTCGGAAAATGGATGGATGGATGAATGAATCATTTTTTTTATTTTGATGATCATGTTGAGGAAAATGTGCAGCTTGGTGAATCTGATCATCCAGTTAGCTTCCCCAAAAACATTTTCTAAGCAAATATTTTCTTTGAAATCGTTTTCATGCTGCAAGACCCATGTTCATTTCCTCCAACGTTTAAGACAACCCTGCTCCTGACAAAACCTACCGGTAGCACCAAAACTCATTCTTACTCTGAAATGTGCAAAGGATTCAAAATACACTCACTTGTTCAGTATCAAAAGTAAACTCATCATTAGCCACTTCTGCTTCTATTCTTTAAATCGAGGCTTTCAGCGCAGTCTCAGGGAGGACATAATCAAATGTTGATTCAGTCATTGGTGGGAGATAATTAGGACCCTCTCCATGTAGAAGGAGATCACAGGGCTGCGGCAGGAAGGATTAATTGAGACAGGGTCGGGTGCCCTGATAGCCACTTACCTTTTTCAGCCATAGTGAGAAACTGATTAGCCTGCTCTGCTCTCCTCCACCCCTTAAGCCTCCACATCCCAAAACACCAAAACGCGCACACACACGCATCTAGTATGCAGTCACGGTAATTGCCGAGTTCAATGCCAGCTTAAAAAAAAAAAAGATGTGATTAACATTCAATAATGTAATGTAGTTCGCTCTTCTCAATCACACCTATTGTCTGGCAGGTTAGACGCTGGCTGTGGCAGCGAAACACAACGGTCACCCCTCAAGGGGCGTTGCAATAAGTCTGTGAAAAAGATCTTTGTTGAAAGTTGCTTGTTCTCAATTCTGTCTTTTGCGTTTGTTACGTTTGTCCTTGACTTTTGTCACATATTGTTCTCTGGTCTACCCATGACTAGAATTAAAAGTCTGAAGTACAAAATGTTCCAGCAAAACTCCTGACAATTATGAAAAAGGTCGATCATCTTACCCCGATACGTGCCAACGTACAATGGCTCTCAGTCCACATGAGGCACGCTTTTCTTGCTACTTACTTATTAAATTTTCTTATCTAGTTGACTCTGTGGTACCGTATGTTCCGTCCAGAAACCTTTTTTCACGACACGCTGGTCTTTTAGTGATCCTGAGTGATAAAAACAGAAGTCAAACCTGCAGACTTCAGATCATATTACCCCAACACAACCCAGTGTGCTTTGGCTCCCAGACCACCTGAGGTGTGATTTTAACGTTTTGCTACTTACATGGTGAAGCACCTTGATTTAGTGGTTATGTACTCTATGTTCGTCATGAAATCTACGTTTGCAACATGCTGGTCTTTTAGTGATCCCCAGGGCCAAAAAGAAGTCTGCAGGTTCGAGAGCGTTTTCTAATGCCCTACCCACAGAAAGTAGAGCTGCCATCGCAGAATAAATGTTTAGAATTCAATTTAAGGCTAATTTGTTTCTGCATTTAGTTGAACTCGATGTTGAGCTGTTTGACTGCCACTTCTCTCTTCTGCCCTCTCTTCCTCCTCCTTGGAGGAAGGGCAAGCTGATGATGACCGAATTGGATGTCACCATGCAGATTCTTCACCAACTGATCGAGAGGTAGCCATCTTCTCGGGGGCGCTGCAATGGAGTTTTCCACATTGACCAACTGGGCCGGGTTTTGACAAGGGCCCACTTCTTCGAAAGAATCTTCCTGCAGCCCTTCATTTTATTAAATGGACTCTGACACTACTCTAATTAACATTATATAGCAACATTCATTCATTCATTCATTCATCTTCCTTACCGCTTGATCCTCACTAGGGTCGCGGGGGGTGCTGGAGCCCATCCCAGCCGTCTCCGGGCAGTAGGCGGGGGACACCCTGAATCGGTTGCCAGCCAATCGCAGGGCACACAGAAACAAACAACCATTCGCACTCACACTCACACCTAGGGACAATTTGGAGTGTTCAATCAGCCTGCCAAGCATGTTTTTGGAATGTGGGAGGAAACCGGACATGTTATGTGTTAAATGTTGCCCACTCAGGATCCACTGGGGTAGGGTTATCCTGTAAGATTCCCCAATCTAAAGCCACTTCTGAAGGTTTCTCATTTTTCGCCAGATGGGGTTTTATATTTTTGAGTTGTTCCTTGCCCTCCTGTTGGGTCCAGATTAGGGGGTGTCATTAACTCATTCAGTACCAGCCAGTTCTGGACCAAGTCTGAAAAGACGTTTAAAAACATCTTTGGGAGTGAATGAGTTAATATTTGTCAATTCTTCGTTTTTGTTGCCCTTTGATAAATAAAGTTGACAATTTGAGATGCCCGATTGTGTCCAAAACTAAAATAGCCGAGCCCTCGGAGTTGCGGTTTACCACCCACAGATTTACATATTCAGATACATTTTACTAAAACAAAAAAATTGGGGAGGTCTTTTGGGACACTTTGGGGGCGTAAATGAAATGGAAAAATATCTGACATTGGATACATTTTTACTTTCATTTTATCTTCAGTAAATACTGGTGTAGTGGTTCATTACGGTCATGAAAGAGGACAAACATAATCATTTGATGGAACAAAAGTGTCAACTGTTTCTGCATGTACAGTATGTTCCAAACCATTGCCTCTTTTCTCTCAGTCCAGTTATGTATCTGTGGGGCTTTGAGAAGAAAATGGGGACAAGGGGGCCCGTGTATAAATAGCTTTGGTGCCTGGTTGCATAGCAACTGATGCCATCTTGTCAAGTTGTAACACCCCTCACCACGCCTCTCGTCCAAGTGTTGTATGCCATTTTCCTACCTCAGCTGTCTGCCTTAGCATCAAATGTAGCCTTGTAGGAGTGACTTCAGGGGACTGTCCACCAGATGGACAACATGATTTGTTCAGTGGCATGCTTATGCAGTCATTCGTTCACACGTTCATTCATTCTACAGTTTTCCTCATATACTTCAACAACATTCCTGTCTGTCCTATCAAGCTATCAACATATCCATCCATCCTTCCCATCTATCCATCAATCATTGCTATGTTTTGGTGAATCATCAGTGTCAGGCAGCAGAGTGGGAAATCTTTTACAAATGCTGTCCGTCAGGAGGGAGGAGACCATCCCCCTGAGGTTTCAATCATCCTCCACCTTCCATCTCGCCATCAGCAGAGGTGCTAATGAGCCGGAGAGAGGAAAAGAGGCAGAGCTTGTGGAAGCACAAATGAGGTGATCAAGTCACGCTGCGTGCGTGTCTACATGTGGGTTCATCACAGTGCAGTGAAGGAATGCATGTAAGTACAGCAGTGATTCAGTAGTATGTAGAGATGATATATATATATATATATATATATATAGAGAGAGAGAGAGAGAGAGAGAGAGAGAGAGAGAGAGAGAGAGAGAGAGAGAGAGAGAGAGAGAGAGAGAGAGAGAGAGAGGGCGGCCCAGTAGTCCAGTGGTTAGCACGTCGGCTTCACAGTGCAGAGGTACCGGGTTTGATTCCAGCTCCGGCCTCCCTGTGTGGAGTTTGCATGTTCTCCCCCGACCTGCGTGGGTTTTCTCCGGTTTCCTCCCACATTCCAAAAACATGCATGGCAGGCTGATTGGACGGTCTAAATTGTCCCTAGGTGTGAGTGTGGGTGTGGATGGTTGTTCGTCTCTGTGTGCCCTGCGATTGGCTGGCAACTGATTCAGGGTGTCCCCGCCTACTGCCTGAAGACGGCTGGGATAGGCTCCAGCACCACCCGCGACCCTAGTGAGGATCAAGCGGTTCGGAAAAATGGATGGATGGCATTAATTTAAATGGATTTTAAGGGGATTAAATTTTTTTTCGCGAGATTAACGCGGCACGCGTCACAGTGGATGAAGAGCAATAACAACAAACATGCCGCACAGATCCAGGCACATGTTTGTTTTGCCAGCCACGGCAGCACGAGACACCTGTTGCAACACACCTGATTCAAATGAACAGGTTCAATGTCAGGCTTGCGCAGAGCTTCCTGATGATCTGATCATTTGAATCAGGTGTGTTGCAACAGGGAGACTTGGAAAACATGCAGGACAGCGGCCCACCGGGACCTGAGTTTGACACCCCTGCAATATAGGCTGAGTACTAGTTTACCTTAGATGTGCACTTTATAATGTTATAATGCCCTGTTTTGATTCCATAAAAAGAGCCGTTAAAGCAGCTGTTGTGTGACAAAATATTTTTTTCACTGTTGTTGATGGACAGTAAAATTGTATGAGAGATTATGTATGAATAACTGCTAAATGTGAAAAATGTTCATGTAAAATTGAAAGTCAAAATTGTTATTTCTGTAAATATTTGCATTTTGCACATAGAAAATGGATTCATGATTCCATGTTGATGAGAGCATTAAAATGGGGGAAAATGGGACAAAAAATATATAAGGAAATTCAGAAACGATAAAAAATGCATGAGTAATCACGATTAATTTTTTGTTCATTTGAGTTAATTATGACAGTTGCATTTTTAATTTGATTAAATATTTTAATCATTTGACAGCTCTAATATGTATATATCGACAAACCTGGTAAGTCAGTTAAAATTTTATATATATAAAGTATATAAAATTTTAACTGACCAGGTTAGTCTGTTAATTTTAATTTGTAAGTGAGTTAAAATTTTATATACTGTGTATATATATATACATATATATAAATTTTTAACTGACCAGGTTAAAATATACAGTCTTCTATTATCTGGGCAACTGGTGCCTACTTTGAAGACTTGAAATTAGGAAGCATTCTATTTTGATGACCACTTTTTATTTATGAAGTAATTCTATCTACATTTATTGATGAATTTTGACATTGAGCCATGTGCAAGACGGACCAATAGGAAATGTGAGTGTGCGGTGCTTGTCGGTGGCGTTGCGCGTCCCCTTAGATTACAAATGAAGAATGAACAATAGAGTGCACGCAGCATTCAACGATTGCGTGTTCGTTAACACGCTTTCATACTTCAAATACAGTTTATAAGCCATTTGCAGCAGTAAATCTATATATATATTCCGCGTCGTCCCACACGCGGTCTGTCCTTCCGTCTGTCCCTTTTCAAAACGTACCTACTTCACCGCGCCGCTGCGCGCCGCCACTGCGCGCCGCCACTGCGCCGCTCAGGCAGTGGCTCACCACGATCGCGCGGGCATCTTAGCGAAAAAATGTTGTCTACCCACAAGCATTGCAATGAAATTGTTAGTTATTTAGTAGAGCTAAACATCTCTTTATTTTCGCGATAAGCAATGAAGATGAACAAAAAGTTGAACCAAGCAACAACACTTTTGTGGGCCGAAGGCCCACCTTACCAGCCTTCCGCAGGAACTAGCTGATGAGCCGCCCGGAGGGCGGCCAACCACCACCTTACCAGCCTTCCGCAGGAACTAGCTGATGAGCCGCCCGGAGGGCGGCGAACCAGCTAGTAGTTCATATTTTGTCTTGGATTCATTTGATAACTTGATTATTTTTTATGTACATTAAATAACTTACATTTCATTAAATATCTATCGTGTTAATCCTGAAAGAATGCAGCCATATTGTTTCCAGACAATACTATGATATACATCTACTGAATGAGATTCTACCTTTGATGTGAAAGACGCAGCGCCAAACGGTCTTGGTGGCACAAAATACCATTTGGAGAACAAGCAGACCAGGAAGTGCGGCAGACGGCACCATGTCCGCCATGTCCTTGACTTGTTACAAACGCATGGACAAAGTTGTAATTAATATGTCCTCATACCTTAAGTGGATGAAGCTATAAAGCTTAAAGCTATAAAAATAAGTGGTGGGCTCACTCCTTTAAACCATGCATCCTTTTTTTTTTTAAGAATCGGAATTGAGCATCGTTAGGAATCAGTATCAAATTGTAGAACAGGAATCGTCCAAATACAAACGATGTCCAACCCTGCTATTCCAGTGCCAGTGACATGAGTGGATTTTACCTGGGGTAGATGCCGCTGACCATGTCCTGAGCTAAGGCATCTAAGGATGTGTGGCTCGGTCCTGCAGCTTTTGAAAGAAGAAGAACAACCAGTCCCCTCATCTGAAAGTTGTTCCTGCTGTCGTAGACAAAACCTCTGCAAAGAAAGAGGGAAAAAAATTAGGCCTGCCGCACGCGAGTGACATGACCGAAAAGCGACTACCAGGAAATGGTTATCGCAATAGAATTATATTTGACGACGCCTCTCTACATACGAAGCAGCTGAGCATTGGACATCACCAGACAAACTAAAAAACTACGACCCTGTATTTCTGTTTGACGCTCCAATTAGTAGCCTGGTAATTATTTTTGTGGCCCGACCAAGGACAGTTAAATGTGAATTCACAGTGTGTATTCATAATGTCATTCATTCATTCATTCATCTTCCGAGCCGCTTGATCCTCACTAGGGTCGCGGGGGGTGCTGGAGCCTATCCCAGCTGTCTTCGGGCAGTAGGCGGGGGACACCCTGAATCGGTTGCCAGCCAATCGCAGGGCACACAGAAACGAACAACCATTCACACTCACACTCACACCTAGGGACAATTTAGAGTGTTCAATCAGCCTGCCACGCATGTTTTTGGAATGTGGGAGGAAACCGGAGCACCCGGAGAAAACCCACGCAGGCCCGGGGAGAACATGCAAACTCCACACAGGGAGGCCGGAGCTGGAATCGAACCCGGTACCTCCGCACTGTGAAGCCGACATGCTAACCACTGGACTACCGGGCCGCCCTATTCATAATGTCAACAGATTTTAAATATATTGAAACAACTACGTACACTGTACAAAAGCTTGTTGAGAATCTTGCTTTAAAGTGACTTCTGCCGACCCAACAACTGGAATTGTGTATTGCAACAACAGAACAGTGCTGTCGCTTCTATAAGGTATGACATTTATGCCCCTTGTATGTGATTTTACATTTTTATTGTGTTTTTAAGATCAACCAGTGGAGAACAAAGATGGATTCTTCAAATGAGGCAATTGTTGCAAATTCTCTATTACTGTTGCATTTTGTGGCCGCATTGTTTGGTGTTGAACTATGTGCATTTACATCAGGCACGAGTGTTGGCTGGCATGACAATGATTTGTATTTATATCCCAAAAATAGTTACAAATACATCTTTAATCGTGATGTAATGTTAATATGCGTAAAATTACATTCACCTAATATTGCTATTTGATCCAGGAGAGAGTCTGCGTGTGTCTGAGCCATATTAAGTATTCCAAAGAAAAGGGGTTGAAGTCAGCAAAAAAATGTACAACCCATCCAATCTTGTGTATCTACAGTTGGGAACATTAATGGTTCTTCAGAACACGACCAAGACTGGTGACCCGCTCGATCTCTTATCTCCCTGGGTACTTTTCATACTCCTCAGCATGTCGAGACGACTTATGACGCCTGATTTCTTGAGCAGTGCTCCTTTCTCTGTGCATTCAAGACATGTTGGGTTGCCCCTGTGCTAAACGGAAAAAACATCATCTCCCGTTTTTCTTGAAACTGGCCGTTCTTGTCGCCATTCTCTCTCTTCATGGCAGGTCTGGAAAAAGATGACTGGGACTGCGTGATACTGTAGGATATCTTTTCCTTTAACTTTGTGTCACTTCTGAATGACGTTTGCCAAAAGCTGTCATAATGAACCTCAGCAATGGTATTCCAAAAGTGATTAAAAGACACACACACACACATACACACACACACACACGCACCCAGAGCTTAACATGGGGAAAAAAAGGGTGGGGTGCATACTAATATTAAACTGTTAGGGGACCGCAAAATATTGTCCTGCGGGTCACAGATGGCAGCCAGGCCATCAGTTTGGGACGTCTGATACTCACACATCTATTTTCCTATTTCTAAAGTGTGTTGATGTTATGAGCACCAACCTCTCATTCAATGGTGTCAAACTCATTTTAGTGTCGGGCGAATTTGGAGTCTTCCCTCTGAGGGCCGTTATGAAACCACAAAATGAATAGATTACTAGTTTTGAAATCAAGTCGATTATAATAGTTTGTTCAATTATTGTTCAAGCGAGTGTAAACAGGGAAGCAAAATCTCACAGTTATTTATTACACATGACAATTTAACATTTTCGTACAGATTTGAGTGAGGTTGACACACATGATTTGCTTTCACGGGCCACATAAAATGACTGGCGGGTGGGATCTGGCCCCCGGCCTTCAGTTTGACATCTGTGCTCTAATTTATATTTGCCCTTCCTAGTTAGGACTCCCAAATTATTATCGGCGTAATTCCCGCCGGCACTCTTCCATCCACCGAAACCTGCTGCGAACATGAAAATTAGTTGTGATAAGCCAAAACCAAGAAACCAAGGCCAAAAAACCAAAAATTACACTACCCCCTAAAAAGCTGGATCATTTTCTGTACTTTGTTGAATTCAAAAATTGTCAATTTCAAAAGTGCATACCTGTCTAGTTCCTTCTGCAGTGCTGTGTGCGAACATAATTGTCACCTGTGACAGCACGAATGCAAACTTGTGAAGAATAAGCAATAGGTTGAAGAGAGCATAAAACTTCAAGTTGATGCTTGATTATTAAGCATAGGAACTTCAATTCCGAGCGAGGTGCACAAGTTCAGGCAGTCCTCGGCCCCCAGGCAGGGTTCTCGCTGGGTGGGCAATACCCAGCTGTTGCGGCAGGGGAATTCCGGACTCATTGCCCGCGTCTGCTCAGTTCACCCGGACATCAGTGACTGCGTGACCGACTGAGATGCATCACGTGCGGCCATGGCAGTGTGACGCACCTCTAACTTTTGTCATTTTTTTGAAAAATAGTCCCTAAAGCAACCAAGAAAGGTGCTAAATATAGTATCAATGTCACTAAATTGGCAACGCTGAAAACAAGACAATGCTTTTTCGTGCCTGTAACATCCACACACATGCACATCGCAATAAAAGCATAGTTTTGCAAATCAAAGCACCACGTACAGTGGATAACGTATTGTGACTTCATCAAGATGATGCGGTCCGGTCAGAGACTGTGGACAGGCCAGCTACAACCTACGGTCCATACTTTGCCCGGATCCGTTTTAAACGTACTTCCTAATTTTTCACACAGAGAATGTACTGGTTCTAATTAGATAATAATGCTGGTTCTGTATTGAGTTGGGTAAATGAGAAACCATTTGTCCTACGAACTAAAACAAGAATCAAACCCAACACAGAGCAATTTAAAAAAGCAACTTATATCATCATCCTTTTTGATGAACATGCTTTGCAAGTTCCTGTTTTTTCAATTTTTATAATACACCTATACAAGTATTATAAAAATAGTGATGTGAGATGAAACAGTTAGTGATCACAGATTCACCCCAATCCTCTACAAAAAAAATTTATGTACACAAACAAAGACAGGCACACAAATAGTGCAATGGTTACTGCCTGTGTGGTAGCTCGATTAAATATCTTTTAATGTCTCGTGGGAGCGCTCAGAAGGAGCACCTCTAATCCTGTCCCTATGGGAGCCTCTTGTGCAATGAATCACACTCTCGTTAGGGGCTCCGAGGCAGACAAGCGGCCACACCCCCACTGCTCAATGCCCAGACAGCAGCCTCACACCTCCACCCACGAGTGTCACACCAGCCCCCATGCCCCCTCCCCCACTCTGACCCACCCCTGCACCACAGGGAAAGGTGGAGGACAGAGGGGATGTGGGAGATGGACCGTGAAAAGAGGGAGGTAATGCAGAGAGACATTGTGGGAGAAATGAGAATGCAAAAAAAACAAAAAACAAAACAAAATGACCGAATGAATATGTGAGTGATCCACACTGTCGTGATAATGGAAAAGCACACAACAATCACTGAGCGCAAGTTTTTGCACCTTCCACTGAACAAAATCCCCATGCAGCTTTTACCAAAAATAGTGACAACCTTTTTGGAGCATCGTGCCTTCACCCCATTGAAAATGTTCAAGTGTGGTCAATTATTTTATGTTATTTTTTTTTACACTGTAGCAAATATGCAACCTGCAAAACAGAATATGACTAACTGTTATGAGGCGGCACTCTTCTGAGTTGGTGTGGCCCAGCGGTCTGAGGGCTGCGAAGTGATTAATATTTATGTCACTATCTACAACAGCATCCATCAATCAATCAATCCCGTGGAAAGGAATGAAGCATGAATGGCATGATAAAAGAGAATGGGAGAGGGGCGACAGAGGAGACGAGAAAAATGGGCAGCTGTCATAGGGTTGTGAACAGGTCACCACGCCTTCTACTTGCACTGTGCACACTAACTTTTGCAGGCACACCAGCACCTGGATTTAGAAACATCTCAAAATAATTCTTCTCTCAAAAAGAAACTGAAATATTAGAAGCATTTCTACATTTTCACTCAATTTGTATGATGGACAATGAGGAAAAAGTAGTTCCAATACCTTGATGTTTTAACCATCACATCACACTTGCTGTTGTGAGCTGATGTATGCAGTATCTTTTGTTATTTTGATTGATTGATTTGTTTTTGAGCAGACCAGCACCAACATTTTTTTGGGGAGGAATTCGGGGAAGTTATTTTTTATTTCCTGTTTTGTTGTTCCAAAATGCGGGCGGCCCGGTGATCCATTGGTTAGCTCATCGGCTTCACAGTGTAGAGATCGTGGGTTTGATCTCGGCCTTCCTGTGTGGAGTTCGCATGTTCTCCCCGGGCCTGCGTGGGTTTTCTCCGGGGACTATGGTTTCGCCACATTTCCAAAACATGCACGGCAGGCTGATTGAACACTCTAAATCACAGGTGTCAAAGTCAAGGCCAGATCTGGCTTGCCACATCATTTTATGTGGCCCGCGAAAGCAAATCAAGCATGTCAAGTTCCATGATGTTTGCTAAAGCCTGAACCAAAATTTCAAATTGTCATATATAACGATCAACAATAAAAGTCATTATTCTGGACTTCTGACTTTAAAAATAGTTATTCATCAATTTGTTGTGCGCTGTGTATGTAACATGTGGAGGGGATTAAACATTTATATGGTTTCCCAAAATTCAAGGGAAACCGTAACTACAATGTGGCACGTGACAAAAATGAGTTTGACACCCCATGATCTATATTGTTCCGAGGTGTGAGTGTGAGTGCTGATGGTTGTTTGTCTCTGTGTGCCCTGCGATTGGCCAAAATGTTCAGGATGTCCCCGCGCCTACTGCCCGAAGACAGCTGGGATAGACTCTAGCATGCCGGGTGACCCTTGTGAGGATAAAGACAATGGATGGATAGACAATGGATGGGTGAATGGATGTTCCAAAACACATTTTGATTGGCGTTACCCGGAGTTTCACTATTCACTATTTCGCTATCTGCCATGAATAGCAGGTGTTGGTGTTAGTGGCTAGTAGCTAGTAAGTCGTGCGTGGTGTAGGCTGGCAACAGCCGTCAGACTTTTTTTTTTTTCAAACGCAGTTTAGTCGATGAAAATTCGATGCTGACAGCGTGACACGTTTGCAGGCCAGGCCAAACCAAGCTAACTCAAAAATGCTGTTTAAGCAGGCAAAAGTGGTATTGTGATGTCACTTCGTCCAACAGCCCAAAACCTCACCTACGAATTTTTCTAGACATGGAAATACAATTGGCTACTACAATTTAAATGTAAGAAAAATGTTGATTCTCTATAAAAAGACAATTAATTGATCATTCATTATGAATTAACCCACCGACAATGAGACATCTCACTTCCATCAACACACATATATTGTAACTGATTACATTCATTCATTCATTCATTCATTCATCTTCCGTACCGCTTGATCCTCACTAGGGTCACGGGGGGTGCTGGAGCCCATCCCAGCCGTCTCCGGGCAGTAGGCGGGGGACACCCTGAATCGGTTGCCAGCCAATCGCAGGGCACACAGAAACGAGCAACCATTCGCACTCACACTCACACCTAGGGACAATTTAGAGTGTTCAATCAGCCTGCCACGCATGTTTTTGGAATGTGGGAGGAAACCGGAGCACCCGGAGAAAACCCACGCTGGCCCGGGGAGAACATGCAAACTCCACACAGGGAGGCCGGAGCTGGAATCGAACCCGGTACCTCTGCACTGTGAAGCCGACGCGCTAACCACTGGATTGATTACAGTACTCGAGAATTCGACAGAACAGGCATGAGCAACTGGGGGAAGGCAGGCTTCCACCGTCCTCACTCAGTAATTACAAGGTTAAAAAAACTTGAAAAGGAAAACTGATGTATTTCAATGGGCAGATTTTCGCTTTTCATGGTCCTTATCTCCCATGATTAAAGGGTGTCCACTGTACAATGTCATCCATCACCACTAGACTCGCGCCTCACTCACCCATTGTAAATAGCACAGCCACCTTATGCAGCATATATGCAGTTGCATATATGCTTATATCTTTTATTTTATATTGCATTCTGTACTGTGTACAGTTCTTTTTTAAATTAATTTGTGCAAGCAAATACCCATTTTTTCTACTTTCTTCCCTCCAAATGTTGCTGCTGTAGATTGCGAATTCCTCCATTGTGAGACAAATAAAAGTTTTTCTGATCTTATCTTATCTTGGATGGCAGAAATCTCTCGTTATTCATAAAGAAATGTACACTACCCACTTTCTCCATTACAAGGACTCAATATCCAAAGCCAAATCAATCTTCTACTCTGGATTAATCAGTTCCAATGAAGGCAACCCCAGATCACTCTTTTCACTCATTTCTAAACTCACTAAACCTGCTGACACTCTTCCCTCACATCTCTATTCCACTGATTTTTGTAATACTCTGGCCTCATTTTTTACATCAAAAATCCAACTTATCCACCAGCAACTCACCCCTTCAGCTGCTCCTAACCCTCCTTCTCCATTCTCCCCGGTTCCTAGCCACCTATTCTCTGGATTCACATCCCCACCTGTCCACCAAATCTCCATCTTAATCCAGAAGTCCAAATCCTCTACTTGTCAACTTGACCCTCTCCCTACTGTTTTAGTCAAAGCTTCTATCCCGGCCCTCTCATTACTAACATTATTCAAACTTCCCTCTCTACTGGCATTGTACCATCCCATCTCAAAACTGCTGCTGTCACTCCCATACTGAAGAAACCTGGCTCTGATTCCCTCCGACTTGAACAACTTTCGTCCCATATCAAACCTTCCGTTCATCTCCAAACTTCTAGAAAAAACAGTAGCTGCTCAACTTCACACCCATCTTTCCTCCAATAACCTCTACAAACAATTTCAATCTGGCTTCCGTCCCCTCCATAGTACCGAAACTGCCCTCCTCAAAATATGCAATGACCTTCTTCTCTCTGCTGACACCGGTTCACTCGCCATCCTCCTCCTGCTTGACCTCAGTGCAGCCTTTGACACCATCTCTCACTCCATCCTCCTCGACAGACTCTCCTCCATTGGCATCACCAGCATCCCCCTCTCCTGGTTCCGCTCGTATCTTTCTGACCGCCCCCAGTTTATCCAGCTCAAACGTTTTAGATCTCACCCCTTTCCCCTCACTTCAGGTGTTCCTCAAGGTTCTGTCCTTGGCCCATTGCTGTTTACAATACAATACAATACAATACATGCTGATTTATATAGCGCTTTCACAACAGCGGCAGCTGTAACAAAGCGCTTTACAAAACAGTTAACATAAAGTAAAATAATAAACACAACACATAACATAAAACACGGACAGTCGTGCAGTCCTAACCACTTTTCCGTCACACGCTTTGTTGTTTGAAGCAGTTTGAGATGAAAGAGGAGAGAATCAAAGTGTCCTTTAACCAGTGCATCAGAGACGTCATGCTCAAAATGTGCACACGTCGGCTACAAGCTAAGTTTCAAAGTCAACAAGAAGCTGTAGCATCCATTGACGAAAAAAGAGATTGGTTCACTTCTCCTGTCCCATGGAAATCCATTTCAATTCCAAGCGGCGACTCACGGTTCCAAATACGCATCGGCGCTCTTCGCCAACGCTCCTCTCTCCTCATCCTCAACTTCAGCGGCCATCCATCCAGCCGCACCAACGCCATCTGTCCAACAGCGCTGACATAGCCACTGAACAAATCGGGGTTGTGAAAAATGCTGCCGATTACTGGCGCAACAAACGCAAGCGCCCCAGGTCTGTCCAGCACCGACAGTCAATGGCGCCGACATTCCTCCCAATCAAAATCTGTGCTGGTACAGGCGTGCTGCCGAGAAGGCGCAACCACCAAGCACAGATACTGCTCCTTTGACGAATGTCGTGGCCAAAAAGCGCTGAAAACAGTCCATATCAGGTCCACACAATGAAACAACAAACAATATGTGACAAAACAAAAGACAAAAACAGCAAAAAAGAACAAAAAAGCAAGGCTCTTGAAGAGCACTTGCCGAAGGCTGCCTTCTCGGGCGCCATCTTGGGAAAAAAAAATCTAATCTTCTTCCCCTTGGTAATATCTTCAGGAAACATCACATTAACTTTCATTGCTACGCGGATGACACCCAGCTCTACATCTCTACCAAACCTAATACCATACTTCCACCATCCTCCCTAACCAACTGCCTGCAGGAATTAAAATCTTGGTTCACCTCACATTTCCTCAAATTGAATAGCAATAAAACTGAATTCCTCCTCATTGGCACCAAATCCACCCTAAACAAAATAAACAATTTCTCCATTCCCTTCGAAAGTTCTTCCATCTCCCCCTCCCCTCAGGTCAAGAGTCTGGGTGTCATCCTTGATAGCACCCTCTCCTTCACCTCACATATCAACCACATCACTCGTTCTGCATATTATCATCTTTGAAACATCCACCGGCTCTGCTCTTCTCTCTCTCCTCAGTCCACTGCTATACTTGTTCACACCCTCGTCACCTCGATTACTGTAATTCCCTTCTGTTTGGTCTCCCTCAAAAAACCCTCCATAAGCTTCAGCTGGTCCAAAATTCAGCCGCCCGCATTATCACACTCACACCATACATAAACCATATTACACCTGTCCTCCAACATCTCCACTGGCTCCCCATTTTACACTGCATTCAATATAAAATCCTGCTCCTCACATTCAAATCCATTCATAACCTAGCCCCTCCATACCTATCTGACCTCATCCATATTCCTACGCCTGTCCGCTCTCTTCGTTCCTCCTCCTCTGTCCTCCTCTCTGTCCCCCCTGCTCGCCTCATCACCATGGGAAATGGAGCCTTCAGTCGCTCTGCTCCCCAGCTTTGGAACTCACTCCCAGCTGAGCTTCGTAATTCAGACTCATTAACATATTTCAAATCCAGCCTCAAAACACATCTGTTTAGACAAGCCTATTCACTCGGACTATAAAGCCATTATTTTATTTATTTATTTATTTTTGTTGTATTTTTTCTTATCTTATTTGATGTTGTTTTTAACATTGAACTCGTGATTTTAACTGCTTGTTGTAAGGTGTCCTTGAGTTTCTAGAAAGGCGCCCACAAATAAAATGTATTCTTATTATTATTAAATCACTTAGTTGGGCTTCCAACGGGGCCTGCTCTACCCAATGAAAGAACATAGTCGTTGTAGGCCTAATCATTTTTTTGCGGATTTGGAATGATACGCGGGACAAACATAGAATCTCAATAATATACCCATTTTGAGTGAGTTGATTTTTCTCATAAAAAGTGCATAAAATTAGTTCTTTTTGCATGAAAGTTTGGCTTCTGCTCAGCAGTTTTGTCCCTCCATCAATGGTAATTTTATGCAAAGAGCCCTTTTCACTGGGAGAAAAAATTATCTAAGTACAGTATGTGGTTATTTTTTGAGATTGTTGTGGAAGCCTGAATATTTTGTACATGAATTGACAGTGCATATTAAGATACTATGATGTATATTGGTTCATGTACGTATTTGTGCATATTTAAAATTGCATTTTTGTCAGGTTAGGAAGTGGGTGGTTCTATGTGGCTCCCCAGAAGCACAGAATAAAAATTGTGGCCA
Organism: Hippocampus zosterae; assembly: GCF_025434085.1. Classification (NCBI taxonomy): domain Eukaryota; kingdom Metazoa; phylum Chordata; class Actinopteri; order Syngnathiformes; family Syngnathidae; genus Hippocampus; species Hippocampus zosterae. The sequence continues at coordinate 17,769,993 of NC_067464.1, read as the reverse complement.
CCTCCATCATTTAAATGATATGTTATTACATGTGAATATTTAAAGCAATGAACTTAATTTACACCTGCTCAGGCATTTTTTTTCCAAGCTCTCTCTTCTCGAGCAGTCAAAGCGATGAAGACGACAATAGTGTAAAGCAGGGGTGCCCAAACTTTTTGGATCGAAGATCTACTTTTCGATCAACTAACCTCCCGGGATCTACCCTTACCAGCGCGCGCACGCACACACAAATTTGAGATTTATCTCCTTTATTTTATTTTTAAAATATTTTTTGGTGAAAATGAGACTGATGATTGGTGTGCAGTATATATTAACACAAAAAATATATTACTAACATGTACAAAGACACACAAATGGTTGTTTTTTTTCTTCGCGACACTCCTCGGATCTACTTGGGACCTGTCTTAGATCTACCGGTAGATCAGGATCTACCGAATGGGCACCCCTGGTAAAGGTTTTACCTTGCGGTGTTAAGTAGAGGGTGTTGGGTTCCGACCAGTTTCTTGACATGCATGGCAACGTTACTGAACTCGTCGCTGAGTAGACAACGCAGGCTCATGAAAGATGTTGGATAACCCACAATCTTCTCGGCGTCGGACACCGCTTTACTCCAGTTTGAAGGTCCTGGGCTGGAAAATAGACTCAATGTCCTCCTCACTGGTCCGGACGCGACTTTACAGGGCAGTCGCGTCCATACATGCGAAAACATCTCTCTAATATACGATAGGCACTTCTTAACAGCCTTGCCGATATTTAATTTCAACTTAAAACGGAGTTCTTCCGATGTTACATTTTAAACGCTGTTCATCGATTTGGTTTTTACAAGCGCAACTCACTGTTTTGCGATTGGTTGTTTCACAACACACGACCTGTCACAGCGCGCCGCCATGTTGACAGACACAGGACGTTACGTCATTCTACGCGGACAACGTTACTTCCTGTCACACTTTGCACTTGATTAAAGGCCTTGTTATTGTCTTCTTGGTCTTAAATTAAGACTGCAAGGCCAGGATAATATTTATATTTGTAATTCTTGCCAAATAGGCGTAAAATTGTATTACATATACATATACAATAAAACAATATAATCGTTTTTTTCAGTATATAATCTATCCATCCATTTTCAACACTGCTTATCCTGAACAGCGTAGGAGTAAACTGGAGCCTATCCCAGCTGACTTCGGGCGGAGGGCAGACGACATCCTGAACTGGTCTTCAGTCAGTCACCGGGCACGTAGAGAGACAAACAACCATTCACATGCACATCGTCACCGAGTGGGAACCCGCACGCAAGTCTGGCGAGTGTATCACTACACCAGCAGCGACTATCAAATATAATATACAATACCATATTTTTTCCTTTGAACTCAAATATGTAAAACTACACAAAAAGGTCTTTTATAAATATTGTTTGCAAATCTGTTGAAATCTGTTTCAGTGAGCACTTCTCCTTTGCCATACTTAGACCTTATTGCTGTGGCATCTGATGATGCTGATTAGACAGCATTGCACCAGTGCTAATCTATCACAGAGCACGATGCCACAAATCTGCAAGTTTGACATGCATGCAATTGTGCTATTTATGTCATCTGGAGCAGTTCAAAATCATCATAAAATTCATTATCCTCATAATGATTATGTGCGTATAAGATTACAAGTGTGTTTGGCTTGGTCTGGATCGTTCACAGACTTCTGCAGCACTTGGTGGTGAGCTGATCATTTTAATCAGTTGTGCTGGAGGAGGGAAACATCTAAAAAAATATCTGCATAGGGGCCCGAGGACCAGCATCTTAACTTATGAGTGCTCCAGTTTACACATTTTTCAAGTTAAGAGTTATTGTTTGGTTGAGTTATTTATTTATTGTCCCTTTTAAAATCCAAAACTTGATTCACGAGCATACATACTCTTGAGTGCAGTAGAAAAAGAGAAACTCACTGTCGCCCACAAAATTTATTGAGTGGTACAAACAGTCAAACACACAAATAATGGGAATTAAAAACAAGCACATCCGTGACCCTCCACTGTAAACCCAAATATTCCATCCATCCATCCATCCATTTTTAATACCGCTTATCCTGAAGAGGGTCGCGGAGAGTTGTGGGAGCCTATCCCCGCTGACTTTTGGTGGGAGGCAGACTACACCCTGAACTGGTTGCGAGCCAGTCACAGGGCACACATAGAGACAATGAATGCATTCTACTTTGCACCCAAATTGGTAAAGTGTGGTTGAATTACTCATGTCGTGCAAGAAAACATTTAAATTCATGTCCATTGTACTTGAAAATTTTAAGTGGAAATAACATTTGGCTTGACAGTGTTTAATGGGCAGTTTAAGTTGAGTGACACACTATTGTCACTATCGCTTGTGGACTGGATGGGCAGCTGCGAGGGCACCAGTTCGCCTCTTGCAGACTCCCCCCAAGTCAAGACAGTTGCACTGAACGGACTGAGCGACTGCACTGATTGCGCTCCATGGGAAACTGAGAAGACACCGTCTACCTCAAATCATCAACACGTCATATAATGTTTCAGCCTAGGCCCCTCCCCCTGTCTCCTTTCCCCCTTCGCTCAACCTCTCCTTTGACTCTTGGACAGAGGCGGCACAACAGTGGTGCACGGACCGCGGAGGAGACAGGCAGAAGATGACTGACTTAGCCCGACACGGCCAGCCCTCGGCGGCATCACCAGCTTCAAACGGGTCGCTCAGAAGCTCCAAGACATCCGCCGTCTGGCGAGTGTAAACTCGCTGCCTCTCGTCCCTGCTCCTTGCATCCACCCCCACCCTCCCCCCACCCCCCACCGCCACCGCAAATATTGACAGAAGTATCAGCGAGAAAACATGGCAGAGATGGAAAAAGAGGGCAGACCTCCGGAAAATAAAAGAAGCCGAAAACCAGCTCACCCGGTGAAAAGGGAGATTAATGAAGAGATGAAGGTAACGGATCTGCATGCTGTTTACGCGCGGAATGCTTGTGAGGAGCGTGCGCGTGTTAAAGCACCGGTGGCCCCTAACACTGTAAATGATGCACCCAAGTGTAATAGTATGTTGCATGCGAGACTAACTTGAAATGTGGATTATTTTTTTATATGACCCAAGTTCTATTGTTTCAGTCGCGCGCCCTGCTTCACCACGCAACGGCGCGACACATTCACCATTATCCGTTCACTTATCAATTTAACATGAAGTTTGGAGAAAAGACAAATACCAGGCGTGTTTTTCCGTCGCTTTGTTACACCAATGTCGCCGTCCATGTTTTAACACATCTTCAATAAATACTGAGAGAAAATCCCGTGTGCTATGAAGGCACCTCGCGCCTCCACTATTATGACTATCAGCGATACAAAGAGAGCATGCATCCAGTCCGCATAATTACTACAAATCAATGTGGGGAAAACTCGCCTCCTCGTGCTACGTTGACGTCGTTTTATGTCGGCTGAGTAAAGGCGCGTGCGCTGCCCAGAGGCTTGTGATCCAGATGTGCCTCTGTTGTCAGGTTTACGCACTCGACAAGAACACGTTGTCTTCCGCGTTGGGCCTACAAGATTTGATCCCCGAAACACGTTATTCCCATTAGTGGCTTATATTTGAACCCGGTGCGGTTAATTGAGGAGAAAGAAAGTGATCTCGGCATTTGACGACAGATGTTCCGCGTGTCGCTTTGTCTCCCACCTCGGCATTGTTTGCGCACATTTCGGCCAATCACGTTCAAAACGCTCCTCTGGGTAGAAATGTCGGCGATCACACTCAGGCTAATATGGAAATTGTGTGTTCGACTGAGTTTTTCTCAGCGAGACCCGAAACAACCCTTTTCGTGTTTGGACTCATCCAGAATTAAGACGCATCCGTGTGTCACAGCGTCCTTTCTGTCACTGTAAAATGGATCAATTCTTTTCAAATCTGATGTATGGATGCATTTTGTTTTATTCTAGTTTCATGATCATTACATGTATTTATTTACAATGTTTAAGTTCGTGATAGCGCATTAACATCGTTTTGTTTTAACAAACCGTTTAATTCATATTTCCTTGCTAACATTGTTTCTTTTACATCTGCTTATTCTTAGTGGAGTGTTAGACTTGAAGAACGTTCAGTGACATATTTTATGCCATAATTACCGCAGTATAACATTTCTTTTAGTACCTGTAATTGAAATTAATATGCCACCAGTAAAACATCATAGACACAGCTTTTAGGATAATGCAGAACAGATTTACACTACTGCAAAGCAAATCCATAGTCACTGTTAAATTAATACCTCCTTTATTTATTTATTTTGGGGAGGGGGTGTTTATTTTGTTTGTAAGGACGTCATGTCAACCCCCTACTTCAAATCATGTGTCTTGTGCTGGGAGTAGGCCTACTTAGTGTAAGTCTTGTGTGTGTGTGTGTGTGTGTGCGTGTGCGTGTGCGCGTGCACGTGCGTTCTGTGAATTAGTCCCATTTTTATTATATAATTCTTATAAAGCAGATTTTCGTTACACAGGAAGAAGTTAGGTTTGTTTGTTACAATCAGTGCCATTTGTAGCAACAGTATCATTCCATAATCCTTGCACTCCAATCATTCAAATGAATAAACTTCAGCTTCAGTATTTAAGAAATTGAGCAAGTAATGCTTGGTCACTGTGTCATGGCCAATACCAGACAGTGCTGCTGTGATGACGTGGAGTGAAAACACACACTCTGGCATTGCTGTAAATACAAGACGTTGCATTCAATAAATGTGGTGAGGGTGTTAAAACACTTCCAGAAAAGACGTGTTCATGCATAGCTCACTAAACCTAGAGTTTCCTGTTTTTTATTTATTTAAAAGGCACTAACAGGCTCACACATAAACACATGGGAAAAAAATCTTTTATTTTAAACCTGCAGATGCAGAATTGATAACATTTTTTGTACAGTAACTCATCCCTTCCAAAACACAATTGCAAAAATTAGAACATTTTCTATTTTACAATGTATATTTGTACATAATTTCCTCTCATCGTTTCATTTTTAATAAGTTAGTCCAAAGCTAGAGGGATGAGAGGGGTGGGGGGGGGGAGACATGCCCATACACAAATACACAATGTTCCCTTGTGAGTGCTCCACTGGAAATCTTAACAGTCTGACAGTGTTTCCTTCTTCTGGCTGCAGCTTAATGTGTGCCATGGCCAAGTAAGCTCTGGTGAGTAATCACGGAGGAAGAAGGAACGGGCATGGAGGGGAGAGGAGAGGAAAGGGGAGAAAGGAATGTATGGAGCACGGGGCTGGCTAAGCTGTAAAAACTGTAACCTGAGCGTCTCCAGCGGATCACATATCAAGGAAAGGAGAGGGAAATGAAAGCAGAGAGGGAGAGGTTGGAGAACGTAGAGAAATGAAAAGTGGATGAGGCATCCGCAAAAAGGAAAGTTTGGATGTGGAATTGGGAATTCTGTCGTGGTGATCTGTGTCCTGCTCTGGTTTCTATCCTCCGTCATCGTTCATGGAATCCATACTGGCTATATTGGTCTTTCAATAAAGTTAAGAGGCTTGAGGAGGATGCTGGATTTAGATGTTTTTAAAAAAAAGAAGTAAATTCTCCTTAAAAAATTAAAAAATGAATCTCCTCCTGAAAATATTTCAGATAAAAACCTTTGTACAGGTTGCTTCTATGCATAGCCGATGAACATTATTCCCGTTTTTTTATTTACCAAAACACTGAAACAAAAACTTCAGTAGCTCTGTTTGTTCTCCGAGTATGAGACAAATCTTGGACTGGCTTCAATGGAAAAATGCTTCACGTATGCTGACAATCGCAGAGTCGTTATGATTTGGCCTTATACAACAACACAACAGTGTCAGAAGTGATTGGAGTCTCGGCAAGGCAAGGCAGCTTTTGAGCACATTTCATCCACAAAGCAACTCAATGTACTTTACGTCTGCAAAGTCGATACTTTCCGCTGAAATTCACAAGTTTGGATCTCCAGTCTCAATTTCTGTAGATTTCTTTAATGTATAATTTTACAGCTCAGTATGATACGTTGGTTGGTTTATAAACAAACCCCATATAAAGTATATTTACAGTGTACCCAAATGTATATCACACAGGTCATTCAATGTTCTCACACTTCAAAATCACATGGCAACCTCATGGTGGTGCTAGAGGAAAAGTGAGGGGATCACTTCAGTCTTCCATGACAGGGCTGAGGAATACTGCTTGGCAACTTCAGCTCAGAGTAAGAAGTGTCTCTGTTCAAATCTGGGCTTTTCGTCTTACTGTATGCAGTGTTCTAATTCTTGCTGCGCCCTCCGCAGTCTAAAAACTTGTCCACCCACCTGAAAATATTTTCAATCAGTGTGGGGCAAATTCCTTTATTTTTGCTGCAGACCAAAAGGGTTTGGCAAGTTGAATACTGTATGAGACAAAAGAGCAACATTCCATCCTTAATTTCAAGGTATTTACATCTGGAGTTGATACACAGCGTTGAAAAGGTAGCACCTGTTTTTTTGAACCCGCCCATTTTTCACATGAGCAAAAGTTTTGCAACATTTGACTGACGGTTGTTTTTTGTTGCCCAGATGTGTCCTGTCACATTGAGTTTTCCAAGAATAGGTAACTGAATATCTATACTCCCTTTCAAATTTAGCTTTTGGCTAGATTTAGTCACAGGTGTAACCGCCCAGGAAACCAGAATGTTGCCCAGGGGTGGAGAACAACATCAACCCCTTTGTCCTTTGCGTTACCGGTACACAACAATTATGACAATTGATCCACTTGTTGCACTGAGCTTTCAAATAAACAATGGCTTCACTCTGTTTGGTGTGGAGAATGTAATCCTGCGAAATAATCCTCATTTTTGTAAATGTACCTATAGACTGAGGACATGTTTTTTTTTTTACTGTAACTGTAAGGAAATACAGTTACATTTTTTTGGGTATATTCTGAATATGAAACACCAGTTACATTCCTGGATATTATTTAATGTTGATTATAAAGTGTATTCATTTCTGTGAAAACACTGATGCTAATGATTTCTCACAGTAATAGGAACAAATCAAGATCAACATGCAACACTTAATTTTCATGAACATCTGCCAGTACTGTAGTCATGTTTTCAAATGATCAGTTCTACAACATTCCAGAAATCAGGATGCCTCATCACTGGTACGCTATTTTTAAAACCATCCTGCGGTTAATCATGTGGTCCTTGGGGGGCTATCACATCTTGTTGGTGACCCCGGCTGTATCGTATGGGGGCAGGATGATTAAATGCTCATCTATTAGATGACAAAATGTACAATAAACGGAAATATTCACCTGTTGCCATTCAGAGAACTTAATAAGTCATGGGTTCCTGTGAATGTTATTATCTTAGAGTTTAATTAAACAGACACACATTTTACACTCAGTAAATTTGTGAGTAAAATGAGACACGATTATCGCTACATCATTAATCATACTTTTTGTGGCCTTTTTTTTTTTTGGAGTGTGCCATCATTTTTTCCAATGTAGAATGGGTGCCTCGGCTTAGTAAAGGTTGGGAAACATTATATTAAGTGTATAGCCAGGGCCACTTATTGCTTGAAGGTATTGGCGGACTACCATCACATATCAACGATGATAACTGTATATACCCTGTATACTATACTAAACTATATGTCGGTGGCTGCTTAGTGCCTAGCTACTTCCTCTGTAGCTGTCCAGAGCCCAAGTTTGTGCTTCTGCTTTGATGAGATGCCAACCAGGATTAGATTCCACTCGTTATAATCCTCCCACTTTCTCCAAGTTGTGGGTTGACACAAGGGACAGGGTGTTGGGAGACACTGAAAGAAAAGGATGTTTTCCTTTTTCCTCTTTGCTGCTTTGTTTTACATTTAATGTGACTGCTACTCTATTATTCAATGGAAAGCATTTGATGCTGTGGTTGTGTCTGATAGTGTGCATTTTGACACTCACTCAGAAACTTTGCACTCAATACTGATCAATGGCAACTCTGCATAAGTATAAGGCGGATACCTCATCAGATTGTTTTTCTCTTGCCCCACTGCAATATCACAATACTTGGGCATCGTTTTGGACTTTTATAAAGCAGATAGGGACTTGACGTCAAAAGGGAAGAGATGCATTTAGGGTTTAAAACTGCCTGGAGAAACATAGCTTTTTTTTGGGTCGGGGGACACTTTAATATTATGTGATCATGAAGGTATTCACATTTGAAAAGCTATTTCATATTGCAAATAGCACATTGAGAAGGGTAAACTAATACGTCGCTGAATGTTCATGAATGGGATTCTCCAACATCATCTTACCGTGACTTGGACTGTGGCTTACCTTCATGTCACATCCACCCATTGTCCAAGCCACCGTTGTGGTATTTGAAACCACAATACAGATCAATAGGTACTGTATCTACCCCGGTCAAGGATGACGCCTCGTACTGATGTCCAAAACGTTTATTCATGGAACACCGTGAAAACTAAAACACATTTCGAACAACAATCAAAATTATAATATCTTGAACAGGACATTAAATAAATAACACAAATGACATACCGTGTGCACCTTGGTAAACCGAAAGTAGATCAAATAACGATAAATCACGTAGATCACACGGTATCGTAGTTCTCTGACTCTCTCTCTCTCTCTCTCTCTCTCTGTCTCCCGTTGTCTTCTCGATCTTTCTCTCATTCCTCGCTATACACGGCACTTGACCCGGAAGTGATTATTAACAAACATTCCGAATAACATATTCAGAGGATTTAAGGAAAAACAAATATGAAAGTTCACATAGAAATATGAAATACTTTAGCTAAACAACAAGCCTAAAATAAATTATTTTTTTTGTTGTCATGGCAACCAACAACTCGGTCTTGGCGCCAGTTACACTCCCACCAAATTACTGTTGGAGTAACATTTGTAAATGAAAAAATACTTTACACCCTTGAAAATAATCAACAGTAATTTCACCCTTGTTCTGATGTGTCCTTAAACGAGACAAATTTAATGTCATTCAAACAAACAATGGAATTTACATATTCCAAAAAATTGACCTATTCTAGATTGAATATTTGACACCTTAACTTACAGCATCTGATGCTTTCTCCCTAGTTGCCTTCAACTAGAACCACTAACTTCTGTACGGCTCTTTGAACGACGGAAGGCTTATTGAGGCGCTCTCCCTTTCTCCCTAACTTTCGTTCTCCTATCTGTACGGTTACTTTTCGCACCAGTCCGTCATCATCTTGATTTGCTTCAATAACCTTAGCAAGTTTCCATTCGTTGCGAGGGACATCATCCTCTTTGATGATCACAACATCACCAACTACCATGTTGCGCCTTGGTGTAAGCCATCGTTGCCTCAGGGTAAGGTTTGCAAGGTATTCCTTCCTCCACCTGTGCCAGAATTGTTCGGAAAGATATTGAATTGTTCTCCACCGTTTTCTGGCGTAGAGATCTTCCTGGATAAACTTGCCAGGTGGGGGTAGTGGTAAAGAAGACTTCATTGTAATCAAATGATTTGGCGTGAGAGGTTCCAAACTTGTGGGATCACTGATGTTGTCAACAGTTAAGGGCCGGTTGTTTACAATGGACATAGCTTCATAAAAGAAAGTCCTTAGGGAAGAGTCATTTAACCTTCCAGCGCTTTGGGCCAAGACCGTGCTCAGTACACTTCTCACCGTCCTGATTTGACGTTCCCATACCCCGCCAGTGTGACTAGAGTGTGGCGTGTTCATCTGAAAATCACATTGTTTGTCTGCAAGGTAGGAGGCCAATCTTTCTTGATTTAATTCTTTTAGCGCCTTTGCCATCTCATTTCTTGCTCCCACAAAATTAGTGCCTTGATCAGATCTTATATGTCTAACGGCTCCACGGATAGCTACAAAGCATCTCAAGGCATTGATGAAGGCATCGGTTGTCATATCTTCAAGCATTTCAATATGCACTGCCCTGGAGCACAGACACGTGAAGAGCAGGCCATACCGTTTTTGCTCCTTCCTTCCCTGTTTGGTGTGGAAGGGGCCGAAGCAGTCCATACCACAGTAAGCGAATGGTGGTGTTGCATCAACACGGTCACTGGGTAAGTCTGCCATCCGCTGTTCCTCTGGTGGTGCGCGAATTCTTCTACGTTGTACACACCGTCTGATGCGTTGAGCTACAGCTTTACTTCCACCAACAATCCAAAATCCATTACTCCGTAACTCATTGAGAGTTTGTCCTCTGCCTTGATGTTGTATTTTGTTGTGATGATGACTAATAATGAGGTTTCTGAGAGCACCGTCTTTAGGGAGTATTACTGGTTGTTTTAATTCAAGCGACACAGCTGCTTTTCTTAGTCTTCCTCCTACTCTCAATATGCCGTCTTGAAGGCACGGGTCAAGCTGATAAAGTTGATGGTTACAAGGCAGTTTTCCTGATTTCTCGCTAAGCATGCTCATCTCCTTTTGGAAGACATCCTTTTGTGTCAGTTTAACAAGGGTCAGTGTAGCTTGCCTTTTTTCTTCTACGTTTACAGGTTTTGTGGTTTTGATTTTCTTGGCTAGCCGTTGGATGCGAGCAATGACGTTAAATGCTGTTGCCCATTTTGAAATCCGTGACAGAAGCTCTAGAATGTCAAATTGCCTTACAGCTTCTGTCTTTAACACTTGTACAATCCTCACCTCCGGATCTCCCACCAGTAGCTCAGGTGTCACCTCGTTTATGGCTATATCTCTCTCCCATAAAAACCTTGGACAGGTGAGCCAATTTGAGTTGATGAGACCTGTCACGTTCAGGCCTCTGGAGGCATGGTCTGCAGGGTTGTCTACTTTCTCTGCATCACCATCTTTAATGATGCCCTCCATAAACTTCAGATAGTCACCTTTGAACTTGTGATCTCTGTCCAACTTCCTTTTCAGTTGTTTCAGTCGTGCCAAAGCCAGGACCTTATTGTTTGGGAGGTGAGGTTGTGCTTTGAAAGGAAGTGGCATTTCGAGGTGACCGTGTTCATTTAGTTGGAAGCCTCCTTTTAATATTTGCAGAAAGAGAATGTCATCTTGAGATATGCTTTTTTCACCTGCTTTTGTGTCTGCAAAATCAGACTCAAGGGCTTTAATGATGGCTGATGGTGTTACAGGTGGTAACTCTTTGACAGATACTCGAAGACAAAGTCCAGTCACATCGCCTGCATTTACGCATTGTGCTACTCCTCCCACAATACTCCAGCCAAGATCGGTTTTGACAGCGTAAGGCTCGTAGTCACCTCCAGTAATGACCTCTCTTGGAATCAAGGCTCGGGAGCAGTCATAGCCAATCAATAATCCAACGCCACAATCCATTGGTGGGGGTATCTCTTGAGTTATGTTAACAAGATGTTTCCATGAAGTGGCTGTTTTGCGGGTAGGAATATGTGTCCGGTCAAGAGGAATAAAGTCTCTTGTGTAGGCCGGAGGTAGGTCAATTGAAATATTTGAGGAAAATCCTCTTACTTTAAGTCCACAAACTCTTTCGCTTTTTATCACTGAGTCCTTTCCCATCATCGTGGAGAGTTTCAGTTTAACTGGGTCCATGTCTACCTTAAGCTTTGCGCACAACTCTTGATCAACAAACGTGTGGCTACTTTGTGTGTCCAACAGCGCATAAGCTAGGGTCTCTGTCTCAGGTGCGTTAGGTGCCGAGATCCAGACGGGCACAATCATTGATGTACTCACAACATCACTTCCCTTGACACAACAAGATAGTGAGGATGTGATTTCTTCAGTGGTGTTCTGTGCTGAGGCTGTCTCCGTTGGAGAACGATCTTCATGTAATGCGGTTGGATGACTCTTTAGGCATACTCCACACATGGCTCTATTTCTACATGCCTTAGAATTGTGACCCTTTCTCAGGCATGCAAAACATAGCTTATTTTCATAGATGTATTTTCTCTTTTCCTCTGAAGACATTTTCATAAGCTTCTTACATTTATGTATATAGTGTTCTTCTCCACAGCATAAACATATGCCTGGATTTTCGGCATCTCGTAAATCGTTTTCATTGGGGTCTTGATCGGCTGTAGAGGTTTGCGGATCTTGGATCCTCACCTTTGTAGCAAATGTGTTTGCTTTTGATTGCCTACCTCCCTTTACTGTCATCTCAGTAGATTGTCTTAATGCGTATAGAGACGACACCGGATTACAAGCGATGCGTGCCTCTTTAGATATAAATGTTGCAAAGTTATGGAAACTTGGATAGTCTTTACCTTCATCTAGCTGCTCTGTGACATGACGGTTCCACCTGGATGTCACCCAATCTGGTAGTTTCACCAGCATTTTCTGGTTCTCCTCACAGTCGTTCAAAACTTGCAGACCCTTTATGTAAGGCATAGCGTTGCTACAAGTTTGTAGGAAATCGCTGAATTCTCTCAATTTGAAATATTCCCTCCCACCAATCTTTGGCCATCCGTTGAGTTTTTCTCTGAAAGCCCTCTGCACAATGAAGGAATTACCATATCTGGTGTTGAGTCGATCCCATGCTTGCTGATAGGCTTCTTCATCTCTTCTATAAAAACTGCCTTCAAGAGAAGATTTTGCCTCCCCTGCTATGTACTTTTGTAAATAAAACAACCTATCTGCAGGGTTTGAGCATCGCCTCTCTATCAGCGCTTTGAAGCTTGTACTCCACTCTATAAAGTTCAGAGGATCACCTGAGAATACTGTAGGCTCTGGGTTTGGAAGGCGACTGAGTGCTAATGATTCCTGTAATATCTGAACCAAGGTTGTCTCATTTTGTACAGTTTGCTGTTCGTGACGTGGGGCATGGTGAGAAGAAGGAAATGCAACATTCTCTTTGGTGTGTACGGGGCTGCTCGTACCATTCCTTTCCTTAATTTCCTCTTCTTCATATACACTTAACTGTGCCTTAATTACTTCCATGTCTCTCTGATTTTCAAGTTTTTTCAACTGCTGACGTTGAGCTTCAATAGCCTCTTCCATGTTAATCTCAGCTTCTTTCGCAGCCAGAAGAGCAGCCATTTCGGCCCGCTTAACTGAAATGCTTGGTGATTCGGACGGGTGCCCGGAAGGCTTGGCACTGGGTGCTGTAACTATGGAGGCGGTGGAACCATATATGGACCTGGCATATTCGTTATCTAGCAGCATGTGTAATTTTGCGTTTTCTGCCACAGCATCAAAATCTTCTTCATATTCTGTTAGACGGATTCTCATTACTTGCAGTAAGTCTGCTGTTGCCGCTGCACATGAATCAACTTTTCGCCGTAATTCTTGACTTGGTGTTGTCCGGCTTCGGACACTGTCGTATATTTCTTTTATCTCACCCTCTAGCTTCTCAACTTCATCCATCATGTCGTACATGTCTTGCTCAGGGCACCATTGTTTTAACTTTCTTCGGGTTTCTCTAACATGACTTTTCCATTTCTTATAAGTTACATTCAACTTGCCTTCCTTTTGAATTAACTCTTTCTCCTTTAGTTCCTGCATTTTAGGTGTCAAATGTCTTAAACGAGAGGATTTTCTTATTTTTGCCTCAGCCTCCCTTTCCACATTTTCATGCTCTTGCATCTCATCACACTGACTGTCACTATATTGAGACATTTTTGGAGCTTTCAAACTTCAGAACCTGAGTTTTACAGAGCAATAATAACAATGATGCGCTTGTCAAACATTCAACAGATATTTTCACACATTCAAGAACTCACATTCATTAGTTCTCATTTATGATAATCTTCGCCTATGTTCTATCCATCTACTTTGTGAGCTACTGGAAGCTGTATAGGCCTTTGCCAACTCTGGTTAATGTCCACCGAAACCATTAGCTGCTACAGGATGAGAAGCACCGTCGCGCGTTGAAATCTTGCCTTACTGCCGGTTGAGGAGCGACGATGCATGCTGAGGCCTGTAGCTTGCTGCGGGTTGAGTGCGACGACGTTCGAAGTAGCTCGTGGATAGCTGCGTGGCACGCGGGTCGAGTGCGACGACGCTCGATGTAGCTCGTAGCTTGCTACGTGATGTGCGCCGAAGCCGATAGCTTAGCTTGCCGTGGGGGAAGCACCTGCGCGCCGAAGCCTCCAGAAGGATGGATGAGGACACGTTTTCACTGTATCTACCCCGGTCAAGGATGACGCCTCGTACTGATGTCCAAAACGTTTATTCATGGAACACCGTGAAAACTAAAACACATTTCGAACAACAATCAAAATTATAATATCTTGAACAGGACATTAAATAAATAACACAAATGACATACCGTGTGCACCTTGGTAAACCGAAAGTAGATCAAATAACGATAAATCACGTAGATCACACGGTATCGTAGTTCTCTGACTCTCTCTCTCTCTCTCTCTCTCTCTGTCTCCCGTTGTCTTCTCGATCTTTCTCTCATTCCTCGCTATACACGGCACTTGACCCGGAAGTGATTATTAACAAACATTCCGAATAACATATTCAGAGGATTTAAGGAAAAACAAATATGAAAGTTCACATAGAAATATGAAATACTTTAGCTAAACAACAAGCCTAAAATAAATTATTTTTTTTGTTGTCATGGCAACCAACAACTCGGTCTTGGCGCCAGTTACAGGTACCGTCAGTGGTCATTAACAATTCCAGAACCCAGAATTGAAAAGCTTTGCATTTAATAACAGTTTAAATTTAGCACAGCACACTATAGATAAAATACACACCGAGAAGCCAAAATAAAGAGAAAATACACTTACTTTGTCACATGCTTGTAAAACTTCCTAATCATAAAAATAACAATAAAATTGGAATTTGTTTTTATGATATATATTTTTTATTGATGTAATTTCTGACATGATGCTTTATATTTTGTTACACACCCCACAAATGGACACATATTGATCCCGCTTATCATCCTTTTGTTTGTATGCAGAGTTTTGCAGAGAACACCATGAACGAACTGCTGGGGTGGTATGGCTACGACAAGGTGGAGCTGAGAGATTCGGACAACTTGGATATAGGCGAAACGCCACAGCACATCTCTGTCCTTAAAGGTGCAAGACACTAACACCGATGAGAGATGCACATTAATGACATTGAAATGTACTGTGAGTTAAAGTGGCGGGCAAGTCCTACATTTGGTATCCCTGGGCCGACTTAATCCAAATATTTATACCACTACCATCATGTTGCAGTTACAGGAACCATCAATGCTCAATAAAAATGCAGTAAAATGGCATGCAACAGTGCCATAACCTGAAGCGGTTTAGAATCAACATTTAGCTAATAAGGTGACAAAAAAAAAACAACCAATGCAAACAAAATATATTATACTCACCAGCAATGCTGATTATTAAATGTTTGGTATTATTTTGTGCAGATTGCTATAATTGTGTTTTGTTAGTTGAAGTTGGCCGTTACGGTTGTTGCTCTGACGACCCAATCCAAGGACCTTAAAATGCCGACGTCATCAAGGGCCAGTGAAGAGGCCCGCTGAGTCAAATTTGAAATCGGATTGAACTCAACTCATGTCACAAAGAAGCAGCTGTTTGGCAAATACTTGTGAACAATTCTTTAAACAGGAGGATGCGTCAAGCTGATTTTTGCCACTTCCAATTGAAGTTTCCTGCCAAAACTAAAAATGATAATAGCACATTGTGTATTTAAGCAAACCGCATAGCTTTGCCCTATGCTCCATTCACACCAAAGGTAAAGCTATGCTTTGCCTCGCATTATTCACGTGAGTTTGATTAGGACGGGGGTCGGCAACACGCGGCTCCAGAGCTGCATGCGGCTCTTTAGCGACATCTAGTGGCTAGCCGGAGCTTTATAAAAAATGTTTGAAAATGGAAAAAGATTTTGATAGTAGGTTAATATAGCTCAAATACATATACATACATATACAGATACATGTTGCAGCTCCGAAAAAGGAGAACTGTGGTGTTGTTTTTTTAAAACGTACACTTTATTTATGCTTTTAACAGTCTCGACAAACACAGACACGTCTGTGTCCGACTCCGTACCTTCTCTCTTCTCCTTGGCTCAAGAGGCGTTCAAAGACAGCCTCAGAAAAACGGAAATAATGATCACTTCACTGACACTAAGAAAAGTGAATATAATGCACCAAAACAAAAAAATCCAGCGAGGAAATTACAAAATAAATTCTATGGGGGCGTTTGTGAACACACAACAAAGGAATGAATAACATAAACAATTCTGCTACAGTCCAGTCTCCTACATACATACAGCATGTGTTTCCTTCATTGTAAGTTTTATAGAAGGCTTTTATTTTTTTGGGGCTCCAGACATATTTGTATTTGGGGTTTTTTTTGGTCCGATATGGCTCTTTCAAAATTTTGGGTTGCCGACCTCTGGATTAGGGGATACAGTGTTCACAAACATACCTGCTTCATTCGTGCCACGCCACAACAGAGAAGAGGAGGCACTCCTCCGTTTCCTCTGACTCTGAAAACAAAACAAAACCAAAGCATGAGCATCGCTAGTTAATCAGGTGGCTGGTGTTCTAAAACTTTTGGGTAAGATTAAACGATATTGCCATCATGGTTGACAATTCAAAAGCTGTAAATATGCAAATGCACTTATCAGCTACACTAACGTATTCGCTTTCCATTCTCCAAGCCTGATCTTTTTTAACTCCATCCGAGTACTGGAAGCTGTCTTGTGCAACTCCCGGTGCTTGAAGACTGCAATGATTATTTTGATCAGTTGCTTGATCATTGTTTCTCTGTGCTACCTGTACAGGATGCCAAGTGCATGTGCTGTGCGTGTGTGTGGTTTTGTGTGTGTGTGTGTGTGTGTGTGTGTAAGGTAAGACTTAACCAGTAGATTCTTTATGGCGGTCGCAACGCGTTGTGTGTTTCACTGCTCCAATTTACCAACCTGCACAAATGTACTCGCCACCCATTTCCCCCCCTTAAAAATGTCAATTGTGCCGCCGGGTATGGATTCGCATCTTTCTATGTGAATTGCTTTGACTTTCATGTGTAAGTGCGTGGCAAGAATTGAACAATTTGCTTTCGGTCTGATCGTATAGCATTACGAAAGTCCACTTGGTTAATGCTAACAAACAATGAAAAATGCAACATACTAGCTAAGCAATAACATATGTGTCGCGGCGTTATGACCTTTTAAGCAACTGATATTTGAACATAAATGGCGGTGCAACACATGTAGACAGAAAATATGACAATACCCCCAAGCACACAGGAGTGCCATGAGATATGTGTGTAACCCAACATTAATTTTGGGGGAGATATGTATGAGCTGTTATTCAATTGATGTTTTTTGCTTCGGCTGGCAAGTTTAAACTTGAAATATGAATGCTCTACGGTGGTAGTGAACTCAACTCAACAAGAGTAGCACTTTGGCAAATGGTGAACACTTCTTCAAAAAAGAGGCTTCAAGCTGTTTAAAGACACTCCAAAGGCCTTATTTTCATGCCCAGCGCAATTCTAACACGAAATGCACTATAAATATGAACTGCACGCTTGGTTGATATTTTCTTTCTTTTGGTATTTTTGTAGACAGGAACAGGTAGAAAGGGGCATTTGCGTCTTTTTGGGAGTGAATACAGCTGACATACTTCTTTGCCAATGAAAAAAGTTCCACTCATTACCTTTAAAGTCAACACTAAAGGTGCACTAAAGCAAATGTGTTTTTGTTTCTTTTATTGGAAAGACTTGCATTAATTGGTCCAAACAGCATTTATTTGTTTCCACTTCTTGGACATGTAACTCAATGTTAATCTATAAGAATCTCTCTGCCCTTTTTGCCATGCTTTTTGATTTCCAAAAGAGATTCCTACTGTGTACTGTCAATAGGAGACACTTCTCATTGCATTTGAAGCTACAGGTCCGCAAGCGTAACAGTCTAGAACAGGCGGGATTTATCAACACACATTGCCTATTGGTGTGCGTATGACAGGGGCCGCATTTAAGAAATACATTTTATTTGTTCTCATTCACACTATAAATTTCAGTCGTATGAGCAAATTTAGAACCTCTTCTACCCACTCTTTGAAGCCACAGGTTCTTGTGGTTGAACTAGGCCCAAAATGCAGAGTACAATATAGCACTGTTTTTTTTAAAAGAAATTACCTGCCCTTTATTTCATTTATAAGTTACTTTCAAGGCTAACGTTCACTGCCAGAAAAATGCACGAATCTGACATGCACCGAACACAAAGTTGCCCCATAATTCACATTTTAAGTTCCTTAGCTCTGTTATGATGGATGGACTTGCAGTGAGTTCAAGAGCATCCTTCTATTCCCCTTCACAGAAAACTTGTTGCCAAAAATTCAGACTTCAAGACGGAGCAACGATGTGTCTCCGGATTTAGCCAACAGCTCTCAGTGTCTGCCAAACTCCAGAAACGGAGTCTCAGAACACCCCACCGCACCCTCCACCTCGACAACCAGCACCAAGGAACGTGGCAGCCAGCCCGTCACTGTCCCAGTGTTACCCCCGCCACTGATCAAGCCACCAAAAGGTAGGCGCAGCTTTTAAGAGTACTTTGGTTTGCACAAACATATATGTGTATATACCTGTATATACTGGAAATAAGTAAGAAAAAGATACTGTGTGTTGCACATTTTATATACTGTATAAGTAAGAAAAAGATATGTTGCACGTTTAACACCTCAAATTAATTCCAAGTCAAAGGGCTCTTTTCTTCATAGTCATCGGGCATACAGGTGCAAGCCTTGTTTAGCGTGTTCGGGAATTTATGCTGGGTGTTCCGGCGGATCAAGGGTCTTTCCTTTTCCATGCCCCCGGCGCATCTGACAGTTTGGTGGTTGAAGGTAGGGCTCACACATGGACTCGAGCCATCGGGGTGGAAAGCAGGCTCCAAGTGCCCACTTCATAGTAATGAGCTGTGATTGTGCAAGCCAACTTTACATCATCCGTAAGTGGAGATCTTGTTGCAGTTTCGCAGAAACATTATTTGCGCGCATCAATCTACTGCATGGACACCAGTGCCTCTCCTGCACAGAATTGAAAGGAAATGAGAGGAGCTTTTTTCATTTGCTGCGAAGCAAGTTGGCTGTGTACCCGTCCCTTTGAAAATATCAAGAAACAGCATTACACCCATCAACACAATTAGATCACACTTTGCACTAGCTAGATTTGCACTGGCCGTGAAAATAGGGTCCATAGTCTTAATATTTTGTCAAGTTGAGCCACAAGTCATTCAAATAGTGACACATGTTGACACGAGTTTAAGTAGCAATGACTCAAGTTCTTATTTCTTCGATTTATCCAATTCCGAGTTTCAGATGACCTAGATTGCATGTTTCTAGACTGTGGGAGGAAGCTGTGTGCCACAGAAAGAGCCCACACAGACATAAAGAACAGACAGACTCCACAACGAAAGGATAAACTGACATCGGGTGGGGTATTTTGACAAATTTTGTGACCTCATCCCTGATGGCGGTCCATCTTTTGGAATAATGGCAAAAAAGCTCTAAAAAGCCAATGCGATGAAGGAGAAACAGATCCAGTTATTCCTTAACAAAAATGATGGTTGATTTTATAGTTATACACCTTCAGCGCAGTCCAACCTCTGAGGTTCCACTGTAGTCTATCGCAAGCTGGAGGCAATAAAAATAGTGAATTCAAACATTCAAACTTCCTCTGTTTCCAGTGCAGACAGCAGGGACAGGTGTCTAATGAGCTAGCTACCTGCTGTACACCTTGTTTTTCTCCACCTGTTCCAAGTGTCAATATTGCCCCATAAACTCTCCAAGGAAATGTCCGCACTCTCCGACCAGACAGCGGCATCATTATCTCTTGCGTCTGTTGTTGCACAGGAGGTTGTTACGCCCTGTGGAAGGTACGAACCGAGCCGCCTTGGCATCGCTGAAGAGGAGTCCCCACTGGCTCTGCCATGGCAGAGCAGAAACAGATGGTGCAGTGGCACTTAAAGCCCAGTATTCGGCCAACAACCCCTTCCAACCGCTCTCCTCTCAACCCCCACGCATACGCTGAATTATTCATGTATCTGACAAAGACTCTTTTGAATTGCAGCTTCTTATACATATATGAGGATTGTCTGAATAATTGTAAGAGTATAACTCCCCAACTCATGCAGATCTGTTTGAGATGGCCTTCTTTTACAAGATGCCAGGCAGATTTTGCAAAACAAACCACTGCAAGTTGTTTTTTCATGGGGAAAAAAAGACAACGTATTGGATTGTGAATCCACGTTTACCCTCGCTCCTGTTCATTACACTGTAGCCCATTCATTTATTCCAAGCAATTTACTTACACAGTCAATCGTGCTTTTTATTCTCAGCGGTGGGCATGAATCCAGAAATGGAACACATATAAAACAAGGATAAAGGCTCTTAGATTTAGATGTCAAACTGAGAAGAAATATCAGTTATGGACTTGGTGCCCATTGTCCTATCTTAAGAACCCGGAGAGCCATTAAAAAAAAAAGCGAGTTAGTCTTTAAATTCAAATGGGGTGATCCTACAGGTGCATTAATCCCAACAAGAGGGGAAAAACCAGGCCATCATGTGATGAGGGGGTTAGCTGGGTCAAGAGACTAATGGCTGTGCTTTTTTTTTTCTTCACACCCGCATAGTCATAATGTGAAAACCGGGAGACATAGACAGACTCTCAGAGGATCTTTCTTCACTTACCATAAAAGTGTCAGCACTAAAAGCCTGCAGCTCATCACTGGTCACAGAGCCACAGCTTCAAACAAAGGAGCCTTTTTGGTGTCACTGAGGGTCTCTTCAAATTATTTGTTGTCCACATTAACCGCATGGAGCATTGTGGCTACATACATTTTAATGAGAGCATAAAACATTTGGAAGAATTAAAGATATTTGTATTTTCACTGGCTGCTTCATTAGGTATACTTGGACAATTTAATGCATGCATGAAATAAGCTGTTTGGCATTGGAGGCTGTTCGTTCAAATTCATATTTTGTGCCTCATAAAAACACAGTGAATAGCAAAACTGAGAATCAAAGATTTTTACGATTTTCTAATCCACGTAGATGCTCCCTAAAAGCTTCATGGGGCTGGACACGTGTGTCAATGTGGACCTTATGTCAGCTATGCGTGGGAAGTAGGCGTTGAAAGCAAACAAATTTTGTAAGTAAATATGATGAAATCAACACAATCTTGATTGAAAGAAAAAAACAACAATATGCACGATGTACAGTCAGACATCCTTGCAGTTCTCCGCTGTTCGGTACAATCAAGCTTGGTGCTAATTATGCCACACCAGCTAGTTAGCAAAACAACTTGAGCTACATGTGGTATAGAATCACTTCCATCTTTTCACAGTAGTCTATCTGGAACCCCGTTAAAGCGGAGCGCATTCAACTTTAAACAGCAAAATCGCAGGCAATTTAATAAGTGTCAGGAGCGAAAATTCTAATCACTCACGGTTGTGAAAGGACCGGAACCAGAAATTAATTACATTTCTGTTACATGTACGTTATGGCGTACATTAGCCGAGAGGTGTGGCCCTTAAGGTTTATAGTATATTAAAATAATATATAGAATGGTGATAATGTCAGTAATCTTCAGTCTTTTTGTTGTTGTTGTATTATTTATTTATTTATTTTGACAAAATACAGTTCAGAGTTTTCATTTTAACTTTTGACATCTGCACAGTAAATCATGTCAATCTTGCATTACAGTAGATCTCATGTTGGGCGGTACGGTGTTAGGATGGTTAGCCAGTCTGCCTCACCGTGCAGAGATCATGGGTTCGATTCCCGGCTGCGGCCATCCTGTGTGGAGTTGCTGTTTGGTGAATATGAGTTAATAATGTCGCGCCTGTGTGCAAAGAATGCAATGCCGCAAAGGTCTGGTTGCAACAGAATGAAAATGTGGGAGGCTTGTATTTCACATGTTATATATGACCTCACAGTGCAGAGGGACCTGGTTCAATTCCAGCTCCGGCCTCCCTGTGTGGGGTTTGCATGTTCTCCCTGTGCCTCCGTGGGTTTTCTCCAGGTACTCCGGTTTCCTCCCACATTCCAAAAACATGCATGGCAGGCTGATTGAACACTCTAAATTGTCCCTAGGTGTGAGTGTGAGCACGAATGTTTGTGTGTCTATATGTGCCCTGCGATTGGCTGGCAAACGGTTCAGGGTGTCCCCCGCCTACTGCCCGAAGCCGGCTGGGATAGGCTTCAGCAGCCCCTATGACCTTGTGAGGATAAGTGGATCGGAAAATGGATGGATGGATAGATTTATGAGGTCAATTTGGACTTGACAAAAATAATGATGTGTTCAATAATAAAGTATTCAGTGTGCGGGGATGAATATGCATGCACTCTTAAAACTGGATGCTACCTCGCCTCATGCCTGAGGGTAAGGGATGGAAGAGGGTGTGTGTGCGGGGTGGGTTGGGACCTTGATGATGCAGAAAGCGACTTTCCTAATCTGCCGGTGGTTTTAGGGGGGCTATTATTCTCTATGATCTTTTGAGCAGCCTTTACCATCCATTGAAGAGCCTTCCTTTCTGTGGCCGTGCAGCAGCTGAGCCACACCATGGTGCTGGTGCTCAGGATGCTCTCCACCGCACAGCTGTAGAAGCTTATCCATTATCCCAAATGCATACACAAATGCATTCGATGGCCATAGAGGCAATTTCAACATGTCAGAATGAAAGGTCATCCAAACCACACTCAGGAAGAAGCCGGGCATCTTTGTTGCAATCAGTCTCTTCACATAAAGTGAGCAACTGCTGCCTGCCTATTTTTACCTCTGTCGAGTCTAAGTGTAAGCTAGAGATCACATATCATTGTAATTAGTAAGTTAATAAATTGACGGAATTATGCAAAGTGATGATGGATAGACATGTCATATGATGTATGAGGTCAGGAAGGTCACAACACATTTATACTTAAGTGTGGATTGAAGAATCGTAGCCAGGACATTCATATAGACCACAGAAAATAAAGTAAAATTAAGTTTGATTGACTTACATCGGTGGCATAAAACCACCCAGTTGCATTAAAAAATCCCTTTGTGCACACTCAAGCACCTTTTACAGGACTCAAGTGGAGCAGCATTCCCCATCACAGTGCGATTTTTCAATGAGACAAATAATGCAGCATATGCATATTATCGAGCCTTCCAGTGAGATAAGTGGTCTCCTACCACCGGGCAATGGCCCATTTAGTACCAAGCCGCACTGAGACAGATCCTCCTCTGATAAACAAATACATAAATAAACAAAAAATAATCGGGGGTGGGTTGTGGAAAAAAAAATGCAATAAAAAAAAAGAAAGAAAGAAAGCAGTAAACAGAAACTAATAGTAACAATGACCAAATGTGCCGCGAAACGCATAGTTGATGGGCAGAATAAACTTCCAAAGATTGAAATTGACAAGAGAAGTTCCTTCCCATTGCTTGTGCGGCGGCATCTCCAGAGCGACATGCAGGAAGCCGTTCTGTAGGTTGTGCTGCCAAAAACAAGGGAATCATTTGAACAAGTATCACTTCATCGCTTGCGATGAAGTGGAAAGCATGAAAACGCGAGCAGAGTTTGCACATCCTGCCCATATGAACATTAGCACTTTAGCCGCTAATAACTAGCCAGCGGCGAGCCGATAAAAGTTACAAGCAATCGTGACATCTGTTAACCTATTCGTGTCAGTCACGGCTCAACCGAAAACAGGTGAGCCGTGATTGGTCATGACCTAATTACCGAACAGCTGCGACGTCATTTTCAGTCAACAGCAACTCGCAAATTTGCCACGCCTTGAGGTGGATGAAAATGGGTTGATTTTGCTGTGTCATGATTCGGTTTGGGACCAACAGGTGGCACTGTAGGGCTCCCCCTGCAGCTGCACACCTTTTGGTTGTGAGGTAATTAATTCTTTCAAAGGACTCCCAGCCCGAGAACTCGTTGTCGGGTCATTGTTGCTGTTTGCTACTGTCATGTTTGTTGTTGCTGTTCCTTTGCTGCTGTCAAGATCTGGTAATGTTTTGATTATTGATAGTTTTTTTTCAGTCATGGTTTTTGTTTGTTACTTTAGACTTTGTTTTGGATATAGAATCAGAATCAGAATCAGAATCATCTTTATTGGCCAAGTATGTAGAACACACAAGGAATTTGTCTCCGGTATAACACGCTGCACTAGTATCATCGTAAACAACAAAATCATTGAACCATTTTAGAGTATACCAGTAGTTTTGTAGTACCATTTTGTGGTGCAAGAAGAGTGACTATGTCAGTGACTGTTTAAGGAGTTAATGGCTAGAGGGAAGAAGCTGTTTAAGTGTCTACTGGATTTGGTGCGCATGGATCTGTAGCGTCTGCCTGAGGGGAGTGGCTGAAAAAGGTGGTGGGCAGGGTGCGGGGGATCCAGGAGGATTTTCCGTGCCCTTGTCTTGATTCTTGCAGTGTGCAAGTCCTCAAGAGTGGGTAGGGCGGTGCCAACGATTTTTTCTGCCGTCCTAACTGTCCGTTGAAGTCGGATTTTGTCCTTTTTTGTGGCGGCCCCAAACCAAACCGTGATGGAAGAACAAGAATATAGTTTTCTGTTTTAAATACAATTCGTCAAGTTCAACCTGCTCCTCCCTCTTGCCTGCTTTTTGGGGTCCACCACCACCTCGCAAACGTGACGTGCTGCTTACCTCATATTCCACAAACACTATATTACTCAGAATGCTGTTTTTAGACTAATTAAGGCACATACAATAAATTATTGTAAAAAACATTTTTGGGTTGACTTCCCCTTAAAGCAAATCTAGCATGGCTGGATCTGGGCCTCCCACCACACTTCTACTTGGAGTGAGTAAGCACATCACATACTGTAGTCATATCAATTCTACGCTGATGTCAGTCAAACCTACACAATATAAATGTTTTCCTTTATCTGCACATTTATCCATATCCGTCCTTGACCCTTGCATCAACTCTCTACTAAATTTTGTGGGAACCTTTTTTTGTGTAATCCTCGGAACTGCATCTGACCTACGAGTTACCGTTTTGCTATGTGTACTCTGAAAGCAACTGCTGTGAAAGACGTAAGAGCAAAATAAATAAAGAAGTAAAAAAGAAACACCAATGTAGGGATGGACAAAAACTTTTTCAGGGGGCTGCAATATTGTTTTTTTTAACCTGAGGATTAATGTCGGCCTTACCCATTTATTTTGCTTCCCCACTGACTGTATCCGTAATGAACCATCACAACTGCATGTTTTTCCAACAGATGAAGATGCAACCAGCGTACAGATCATATGCGCCTGGTGCCAGAAAATCGGTGTCAAACGCTACTCTCTGAGCATGGGGAGTGAGCTGAAGAGTTTCTGCAGCGAGAAGTGCTTTGCCGCCTGCCGCAGAGCCTATTTCAAGAGGAACAAGGTAAAAAAAATCCCAACAAAATTATCCAAAAGACAATGGCATAATATTTCTTTGCAGTTATTTTTAGGGTGGCTAATATTCAGTGTGCAGACCTGATTTGAAAATGAGACACTGTTGTGAGAATACTTTACATTTTATGTGCAAAAAAAAAAGGAATAAAATCCAGATTGAAAATTGTTGGAGCTCATCGTATTGATTATGAACGGCTATATGAAAGCATTATTAGGGGATTTGAAATGGTTACTTGTGTAGCCATGTTTTGTTTAAGTGATGAAAGGACTGTTAGCGTCCTTCGGAAGTCTGTATCTGCAATACAAACACAATGTATGCCTCAAAGCCTGTCTTCAAATGTTTTTCTTTTTAAATCGTGTTTTTCCTAATCTCTGAGTTAATTGCCGAAATGGAAGACTCCTCACGTGTTTTCCTATTTACGTGCAATTGTGTCAGTTGTTCACGCCAACTTTTTCATGTTCTGGTGCCTTTTTTGAAAAAGGAGCGATGTAATATCTGCTTGAAAAGCAACGTTCCGACTTTCTGAATTGGGCACCTGCTCTGTCAACTGTCAGCCAGCTGCATACATTTTAAAAATACATCTCTTGTTGACGTAAAATGGTTATGTTTTTGCCAGGTTTGCCAGAATCCGTAATGCATTTCACCTGAGAGCATTTTGGGAATAAATAACATCCAGATTCTTTGACTACAAAACATCCGCAGGCGATGGATGCTGTTGGTTCTGGATAGCATTAATCAGTTTTGATGTTGAGCTTTCCTCATTCCACCAGCATTTGGTTAAACAATCTCCTCTCTGTCTTGTACGAACTAAAGCTGGGATGTTTAAGGAGTTACACTGTGAGTATGCGTTGTCCTGTTTTTGATTTACTTGCTTGTCTGTCCTCAAGTCCGTTATTCATCCTACACGATCACTTCCTCCGCACCCCACCAGCACAGCAAGCAGCATTTGCGACAGCAACTTATTCCCTTTTTTTAATTTCCACTGTTGTTCATTGTCTGAATTTCATCATTGACTTGACGATTTGATCCCTCTCACTTTATCATTGCACTTTCCGTGACTGTCTTGACAAAGTCAATGTTTGATTTTGACATTCTGAAGTCTTAAACTTCAAGTTTCAAACAAGTCCCATGTTCAGGGCTTTCCAAACTGTATTTGATTTTCTCGGTGTTTGCCGCAGGGCAGCGCGCAAGCACGCAATCAAGCGACATGGTTTTCCGTCCTCACATACATGCACACGCAAACCTTGCATGTTATTATTATTATTTTTTAATTTTAATCCAAATGTAATCATCCTTTCTGGATCCCTCTGAGCAGTGGTTCTTAATCTTGGTTCGATCGAACCCTATGGGTTCGGTGAATCGGTCTCAGGGGTTCGACGGAGCCTCTGCCACCAAGATATCAATTAGTTATGACACACCCGCTTGGCCATCACTGGCTGCAAATTCAGATTCAGGAAACTTTATTCATCCCCATGGGGTAATTTGGATTTAACAGGCACACTCTGCACAAGAAACATGAAAAACAATGATGGAATGGGATACAGTGCGAAGGGCCTGTCGGTACTCACCGTATGTACAGCGTTAGGGAAGGGGGGGGGGGGGGGAGAAACATGCTCGAACTATCCTGAAAGCAGATGATCACATTACATTGCATCCAATTAGTGCTGCGCGAAATTTAGTTTGCTCAGTAGTCATCGTGTGACTGTCGTGATACTACGTCATACAATTTAAAAATCCTGTACTTATGCCATGTAATTTTATGTACTACTTTTCAGTTTTTAATAAATGCTTTTTTTTAATGTCGTGAATTTGTAAAAAAAAAAAAATCCCATTTTTATTTTTCACTAATGAGGGGTTCGGTGAATGCGCAAATGACCTGGTTGGGATAGGTACCTCTAATAAGGTTAAGAACCACTTCCTCTGAGCCTTGACTGGGCTTGCAGCATTTACAGTGTGCATGACCAACAAAAACAAACAAACAAACAAACAAGCGTTTCTTTCAATAACAAAAGGCACACCCTCTTAAAAATTCAGATTTTCCAATGCAAACAAGATGAATTGTCAAGTAAAGTTGTTTAAGTCAAATTAAAATCAAGTCTTTCATAAGTTTTAGTCAAGCAAGTTGCAGGTCCTAAAATTGGTATGTCACCTCATAATTGATGCTGGCCACTCTTTACAAATGTGCCAAGATTTATGCGGGGTAGGCAGATTCTAAACACCCATTTCTTACACACTCAAGATGAGTTCAATCAACAAAACATGGCTTTTATGTAGCTGCTGGCTTCCCTGAAATGACACTAGGCAACAGCTAATTTCATAATCTGATACAACACACCTCTATTTATATAGCACACTCACAGCAGCAGCTGGAACAAAAATCTTATGCGTCCCGATATATATTTTTGACACTGATTTCAATAATGTCTAGGCTTTCTTTTAAACAATGCATCATCAGGTTTTTCATATATTTTCTTCTTATTTTACCTATAAAATCTTGGGAATTCCAAATTTTGTTGTAATTTCAACAAAAAAAACACCTGTTGCTGAACCAAACCCATAATTCACAAATAATACCAAATATATTATGTTATGTATTATTGTTGTTGCCTTATACCTATTATGAAACTCTGATAAGATAAGATAAGATATCCTTTATTCGTCCCACAATGGGGAAATTTACAGCCTCCAGCAGCAAGAATGTATGTAGAAAGGAGAAAGAGAAAAAAAACAACAAACATCTTTCAATTAAATACAATATGAACACAAATGGATAAAAATTATTATTATTATTATGAGTGTTATTTTTTATTCATCAGCTAAAGAAAATGTGCTAAAGAAAAACAAATCATCTACAAAAGATTGCCTGCAGCTCTGATGAAAAAGGTCAGGGTTATCAAAGCAATACATTTATTTTATGTAACTCAGTCATATTTTTGTTTGACTCTTCCACAAAAACTTCCAATTCCATCACTTCAAACTTAATTTTGCACTTGCGGCACTCTCCCAAATTTTCCATGGTGAAAAACTCTTAGAATGATCTCCACGTCAATAGAGAGTGAGAAGGTGGTGTCCCACGGTCACATTAAAAAGTGCAAAACTTTAAGAATGAAAATAAAATATTAGAATAAAATCACCTACAAATAAATATATTTATATATATAATAGATGAACAGAATAAATACTACCGGTATATACCGTATTGGCCCGAAAATAAGATGGTGTTTTTTGCATTGAAATAAGATTTAAAAATAAAATGCTTTTTCTCTCAAAGATATTGTTATAATCATTTGTTTCAGATGTGCTGTAATTATTTTCTGAATAAAAATTAATTGGGTGTTCAAAAAGTCTTTTTTCAAACTTGAGTCATGAAAAAGAGGGGGTCATCTTATAATCATGGCTGTCTTATATTCGGGCCAATACGGTAGTAACTGCTGGGTAAGATTGATTTGTTTATTTTGGGCATTTCAAATGATGACATAATTTCGGTTTGTACTCACAGAACATCGCCGATACATTCTAGTTAAGTGTGACATCTGCAGTCGGTCCTCGTTCAATACACATTTGGCACCGTAGGGACACAAGAAGGGCGGACCGGTGGTCCAGTGGTTAGCACATCGACCTCACAGTACAGAGGTGCAGGGATCTATTCCACCTCTGGCCTCTGTGTGTGGAGTTTTCATATTCTCCCCGGGCCTGCGTGGGTTTTCTGCGGGTACTCTGGTTTCCTCCCACATCCCCAAAACATGCATGGTTCGAGTGAATAAGTGTTGTTCGGGTGAATGGGCAAATTTACTCAGACCCTGAAAGATGGACATTAAGGATGAAAAAATTGAATAAATACAATGAAAATATTTGTTGTCAATATTTGTTTGATGATGTGCTTCGGAGCCCAAGTACCACATGTTTCACTTAACATTTATGTGAGTGATAACTTTTTTGCCCCCGCAACCCTTGTGAGGATAAGTGGATCGGAAATTGGCTAGATGGATAACTTTTTTGTGGTAATGGGAAATGAGGATTGCATTGTCCATGTTCTGTTTCCGAAACCTGCTTTAGAAAGAGATTCTTCATGATCTATCGAACTGTACCATTACAGTTCTAAAAACTGATGTCATTTATGGCGTTGTGCATTTTGAGAAACATACTTTATCACTAGCGACAGAAAGCTCATGAAAGACCGGACAATCAAATAAATAATAAAATATATCTAAAATATGGGAACCCTTCGCTGCAGTTTGATAAAGATTTATTGGAAAAAAAAGTTGGCAGTGACTCAAAATTTGTTTCACTCACTTGTTGCTGCATCAGAATGAATGAATGAATGTTTTATTGGAATCCTGAAATATGAGTAGGTGTACGGGTGTGTTGCAGGGGGGTGGTTGTGTTGGAGGGTGGGCAGTGACTCTGGCATTATGTTGCATGAAAACAACTTCACTGTCTCATCTATGTAACTTTCGTAATCTTAGGGTGCCGATGGCTGCTACTTTCTCACACCTCTGCAGATCTTTACTGTATGTATTTATATTATTAAGCACAATAATATGTGATTTATGAATTATCGACTGAATCACTACTTAAATTCGAAAACATTGCTTCATTCAAGTTGGTATTACAGTATACCTTACACGATAGAGGTACCGCCGCTCGTTCCTGCCGACTGCTGTCTGGCTATTGAATAGACAGACTTGAAAAGCTGTACTCACCACCACTCACCCATTTTTAATATGCTTATATATACATTTTATCATGTATATTTATTTATATACTTTTTGTTCTTCTTAATGATAATATAATAACAATACATTTTATTTATAAGCGCCTTTCAAGACACCCAAGGACACTTTACAATAACAAAAAACACAAAACAATACGGGTTGAGAGGGGTTCCTCTCCCTTTCATAATTGTGCTGCTATAAACTGGGAATGTCTCCATTGTGAGACAAATAAAGGTTTTCTTATCTTATCTTACATCTTATCATATAACGTTGCACACTAACATCAACACAACTCCACCCTTAATTGTGCTCAATCGCTTATTTAATGTCCGAAACACACACACACACACACACACACACACACACACACACACACACGCACGCACACACACACACACACACACACACACACACACACACACATTCCTGTAAGACTATATTTGTGAGGTCCGGGTAACTCCAGATAAGGAGTGAGGACCACCCTTTCTGATAGGTTTAGAGAGGAACTAGTCTTAGATTTGTACACTAGATGTCACCCCAACCACTTTCCCCACTTCAACTTCTTTAAAAAACAGAGCAATAAAAAGTAGACTTGAAACTGAAATCATAGCAGGAGTGAGGACTCTGAATGGGCACATTCAAAGTCCTCACTCCTGTTGTGACTTTGGTTAAAATCTTTTTTGGTTTTGTTGCAGTTAAGCATACAAATCAACTTTTGGTATGGACTTCAGAGTTTTTCCTCTCTTATTAACCTGCAATTACACAGCAGACATTTTGTATTTTAATTTTAAAAAGTGTGAGTAGTCTGTTTTATGAATAATTTGATAGTTTCAACTTAAGATAAGCAGAGTTCCTCATTTATACATTATATATCAATCACAACTTGAACCGATTGATTGCTGTACAATTACTACTACAATAAAAGTGACCCATGCTTTGGCCAATTAATTTACGGAACTAAATCAAATATATTGTAAAACTTTATTAGAACATGTCAACATTAAATCTTACCTCAAGTAGAACATTTTTAACAACACTGCTCAGGAAGAGTAGAAAAGAATTGAAAAAAAATAATACTCCAGCAAGAAAATTTAAATTTAAAAATGAAGAACTCGAGAAGCAGATCTTTTCTTGAAGTTCTTTACGTCTTTACAGGTTCTTTGAGCCAAGGCCTGCAGCTCTTTCATTTTGCAGTCAGTGCATTGTTCTTTGCCAGGCACTTGACACCCTTTTATAAGTCTCCCCAGGTGTTTTTCCACAGCAGCCTTTTCTTCTTCATTCCATGGTCTCCTCAAATTTGCTCTGGGAGACCCTAAATATGATGACAATTGCAATTTAATGATAATCACAAAGACCACCTTGTGATAGCTTTACAATGTGGATTTTATACGTAAAATAAATAAAATTACTTGTCTTTTTCTCCAATTTAGATTTTGCCTGCACTTTGGGTGTAAGGTTTTTTCCTGGACTCGAATCTGCAATGAAATGGGACATCCCTGATTTGACACTCATTGTCAAATACGTTGCATGCATTTTAACTGGTTAAATTATGAAAAAAGAGATATAGTTCCTCATCCAAAGCTTACCATCCAATTCAGTCTTCCCTCTTTTGGAGAGATGCTTTTCCCTTTTTGGGGGTAAAGGTCGATACCACCACATGAAAAGGAGAACAAAGTGACACATTTTACTAAATCAGTGTTGAACAAAAATATGCTATCAAGGCATTCATTTAGTAACCCAATTCCAGTGAAATTGGGACATTATGCTCATCAATCAAAACAGAATACAATGATTTGCAAATCATGTCCAACCTATGTTTAAGTGAAGCATTACAAAGACAAGACAACATTCAATGTTCAAATTGGTACATTTAATTTTTTCCAATAATATTTAACTTGGAATTTAATGGCTGTAATGCGTTCCATAAAAGATGGAACAGCTAGCAAAAAAAATAATGTTGAGAAATGCTCATCAAAACCCTGTTTGTCACATCCCACCGGTGAACAGGCTAACTGTGAATGGGTGGGTGCCATGATTGGGTCAAAAAGTAGCTATCCTGAATTGCTCAGTCATTCACAAGCAAAGCTTGGGTGTGGGTCACCACAAGTTGAATCGTTGAAGGACAGAGTTTCACAAAGTATAATTGCAAGGAATTGAGGGATTACGTCATCTTTGGTCCATAATATCAAAAGGTTCAGAAAATCTGGACCAATCAGTGCATGTAAGCGGCAAGGCCAAAAACAGATAACATTCAAAGGCCATGACCTTCGACCTCTCAGAGAGCACTGCATCCAAAACCACCATGTCCCAGCTTGTTTGGAACGTGTTGCAGCCATCAATTCCAACATAGTAGTGTAGTCAATTAAATAGAGGTTGAACATGATATGCAAATCATTGTATTATGTATAAAATACAAGTTCGTGCTTCCATTAAGAATAGAGAAGATTTACTGGGCAACATATAACATTTGAAAGGTATGTTACAAGAACATCTTGTATGATTTCATGCTAGTCAGTGTGAACCAACCGACATAATTAAATTATGTTAGACCAATGCAAATATTTGGCAGAAATAAAATACTGATTCCTGATTCAAAATAGCTATCATCCATAAATTATCTTCCCCCTTCAAGTGCATTCCAGTGGCAGCCACTGAACGAGCCTGGTCTCTATTGAACGCGAATAGCAGGGGTGAAGGCTAAATATGTTTCGAAAAAAAACTTTCATATTGATAGATTACATTGTCCAGTGTGGGCAATGCATTTAATAAATGAAATGGTAAGAACTTGAATCTAAATACAAAAATACCCAAAACAATGCTGTAATCGATCGTGTAATATTGTACAGTAGAAATTGTTGTTGTATGTCATTTGATAGTGCTTTAGGTGCTAGAGTGAATTTACGCCGCATCATTTCCCCCATGAAACATTTGATTTATAACGGCTAAAAATACACAAGGACTAAATATAATTTATATATGTTCCTCATACTGCGTGACAACTGACCGGAACAAAATATGGAGAAATTAAAACTCTTGACATGTCCATTCATCCGTTCTCCCCCCGCTCCCCACCCCAAAAGCCGACTGCCCCCATGTAGAGCGTTGCCACGTACAAAGTTACACCAGTGTAGCCCCTGAAAACAGCTTAAAACGGAGCAAATGTAACCCTGCTCAGGAGGTGGTTTAAACATTTACTCTGGAGTAAATGCTAGTATGCGGGGCAGCACCGATATAAAATGGGACGTGTGAACGCTACAGGAGTAGACTTGCTACGCGTGAAAAGAGTTGATTACATACGGGTAGAATGTGTTGCTTTCGTGCTCGTTTGTACTTCTGTCATCTTTCCTTTTGTAGGAGACTGGACTGTCTCAGAGTTGATTGTGTAGTTTGTTCCTTTGTTATGTGTTCACAAACCCCCACAGAATTTATTTTGTGATTCCTTATGTTACCTTTCCAATTGCCTTGCCATCTTTAAATTTGATTGGCCACAGTAGAAGCAATAATGACTTCTGTGCCAAACTCGTTTGCCTTCCCTTTTTGTAAATGTTTTTTATGTTTAAAGAAGGATCTTCTTTGCTCATCTTTTGTTTTTACATGGGTTAATGGGTTACCTTCTTTACGAATTGCAGACGTGACTGTGCTCCTCTGCTTCATATGTCTGATGACTTGTAGAGTCTTCACTGGATGTATCATAAGAGAACAATTTTTCTACCTTTGGATGGAATATCTCCTCGTCATCACTCGACTCAGAGGATGTCTTAGTTGGTTTGTATTCCTCATCTGATCCAAAAAGACTGAGTCAGAATAATCACCAACTTCAGTGGGATTGTCCATCTGTTATTAAAAAAAAAAAAAAAAGATCAGAAAATACCATTGCAATTAATGATGTTAGAGAATAGTACTGATAATTCAGGCTTACATGACAAGATAGTTCTGTGGGATAAAATATTAATCGAACACATTAACATGGCAAAACAGAAATACCTTATAGAAATAACTCATTTTGTTTAATATGGGCAAATAAAGCATTTGAAACTGACCGGGTAATCAATTAAAAGTCGACTTACTGTAATTTTTAAAAATGTCTATATCACTCATTTCCAGTGCTTGGCAAAGATGGGTAAGTGCCGAAACCAAATAATGGTATCAGGCTGATACCGGCATTATTTTAAGGTTATCGTGGAGGCTGCCAATACCAGCAATCGATATTTCAGAAAATTAAAAACTTAATAAATATAAATTTGGATATCAAGTCAGTCCTCCACTGTAGTAGTTGCCACTACACATTTGGCGAATCATCTGCGTCACAAAGAGAGGCTTATTTCCAAGTATTTGGCAATCCAAGAACAATGATGGCCGACACAGAGTGCGGAGAGAACAATTTTCCACGTGAGCTGTACCCAGGTCAATCTTTTCATACACCTATTAATATGCAATTTCTGTATATAATTACAATATTTACATTAATTCTTTGAACGCATTATGTGTACTTTTTAATCAAATTTGTTTGAATTCCTTCCACGTTCATCCTATTGTATTCCCAGAAGAGGCAATTTCTCTTAGTATGTGGCGACTAAAATGAACGCATATTCACTAAATCGCTGCACGCCAGAGCATTTTTTTTCTCCTTGAATTACATCAACATTCATCCACTAATTTGCCGATTAACGTCTAATCACTAAGTTGATATGAGTATGTTGATAAGGTTAAGATTTATGCTGAGAATGCATCACTATTGTGTTTTTATAAGCCTGGGCCAATAACTGGTTTGACGTTTGAAAAGTCAAAGTTTCAATCACCACTAATTCGGCTTTGCCAATAAGGATATTAGGGATCAATAAACGATGAGCGAGTGTGGTTACAAATCGCAAAGGTTGATGACAGTGACAATGTATGTTGCCACAAAAAAAATCATCAAAATGTCACCGTAAAATACAAGAAAGCTTAACAAACATAGAAAATATGCATTTCTCCTCATATAAGTGGGTTTTTTTTCAGCCCAAAATGCATAGGTTTTGGTGATCCACACATTTAACCTTTATTATTGTTTTTTATTCATTTATTATTTAATTTTAACGTTTGTGTTGATAATGGTTCACAGTATAATATTTCGTTCAACCCACTTTATTATCTGTAAATTGCTTGGTATTTTACATTGTCTTTTTGCAGTTACTTTCTGTATATGGAAAGACACTGGTTCCATTTACAACTAATTCTCTGCTCAACTAAGATGGCGGCGGCGGCGAAAGACGCTGGGTCATTTGCAACTAATTCTCTGCTCAACTAAAATGGCGACGACGACGACGGCGGCGGCGGGGGTGGGGGGTGTTAAAACTTTATTTTGCCACACCAACGGCCTATTCTGTGGCGCTGTATTGTGTGTCTGACGGCCTATTGAAAGTTTATTGTTTGAGAGGAAACTTTCTATCTTGGTGACAACTCCTTAGGTACAGCATAGTAGAGTTATTCATATAGTTGGTTTCACTCTAATGCTGATATAACACGAACCTTTGAGCCTGCCCGAAATACTTAGAATAACTAACTTGTAAGAAAATATTCAAAACTTGAGTGTCTTACCTGCTTTAATTCTGAAGTATTTGTCACTTTCTGGGGTTTTCTCGATGATGCTGACTCGTACGCTCACTCTTCTCAACGCCTTCCTTTTGTGCAGGTAGCAAAGCGCGCGTTTCCTAATTGATGGTCAGCGAGTGTGATGTGGGGGAGGGTAGCTGTAGAAACTCGTTTCCTGCAACGTAACTGTGACGTTTTGGGGTGTGAAAACAGCCCCGCCCCTTCATAACCAAAACTCCTTCACTTTTCCTCTGAGGTTCGTTTTGAAGTGGGGCATAGTAAATGTCAAGCAATATCAACATATTTTATGAAATCTTGTTTACACCAATGTCATGTACTCCTAAAATGAGCACAGCATATATACATGTGTGTGTATATACATACTGTATATATATACAGTATATACACACACACACATAAAAACAACTTAAAATATTGTAATTGTTCTGAAAGCAACATTATTCCCAAATGCTAATATGGAATTGTGATGAAACATCATTATTATTTACTTATTGGATGCAATTCGTATTATACATTTTCGATGTCCAAAGCAGAATAAAACGAATTAGATTTTCTGGGGACACGACTGCAACACTCAACTCTTCTTGCAAAGCTTTGTTGCTGCTGTATGAACCGCGCTTCTAATTGATCACGTGCTCAAACTAGTGTGGGGGAGGGTAGCTGAATAAACTAGGTTCAAACAGTGCAACTGACAGGGTTTGGAGCTGGGAACAGCCCCTCCCCCCTTCATGGCCAACGATAAACTAAAATTGCTCAGCCTTTAACTTTTATTTTACTCTGCGGTCTGTTTTGAGGGGAGCATGATAAATTTCAAGCAACATCTATATGTTTCAGCAACTGTAATAACACAAATGTATATACCTGTTCATATTTTTTAAACCAGACTTAAATATTATAATTGTTCAATGAAACATAATTACAGTAAGTATTGCCATCTATGGACTTCTGTCAAACGAAAATTCCCTCACCCAGAATAAAAATCTATGCATTACACATTTGAGTACGATATTACATTATATGATTGCTTCAGGAGTATGAGGTACCGAATCCCCTGATGCGGGCACTTTGGTCCCTCCACCACAGATGTCAGAATTTGGTTCACATTACCGGCAGTAAGTCAGAATCGTTTCCAGTGAGGGTTGGACTCCGCCAAGGCTGCCCTTTGTCATCGATTCTGTTCATAAACTTTACGGACATTGTCAATTTCTAGGCGCAGTGTAAGTGTTGATGGGGGTCCATTTCGGTGGCCTCAGTATTACATCTCTGCTTATTGCAGATGATGTGGGACTGTTGGCTCTTTCAAGCAGGGCCCTTCAACTCTCACTTGAGCGTTTCGCAGCAGAGTATTAAGTGGTTGGGATGAAAATCAGTCGGAAAAGGGTGGAGTTCTCTCTCCGGGTCGGGGAGGAGATCTTGTCCCAAGTGGAGGAGTTTAAGTATTTTGGGGTCTTGTTTGCAAGTGAGGGCAGGAGGGAATGAGAGATCGACAGGCGCAGCGGTGAAGCGGCTGCTGCTTGCTCTGCGCGCTTTGTATCGGTCAGTCGTGGTGAAGAAGGAGCTGAGCCAAAGGGCGAAGCTCTCAATTTACCGGTTGATCTACGTTCCAACCCTCATCTACTGTCATGAGCAATGAGTCGTGACCGAAAGAATGAGATCCCAGATACAAGCGGCCGAAATGAGTTTTAAAGGTGTTCCGGGCATGTCCCACCGGCAGGAGGCTCCGAGGACAACCCAAGACACGCTGGAGAGACTGTGTCACTCAGCTGGCCTGGGAACGTTTCAGAATCCCCGGGAAGAGCTAGGAGAAGTGGCTGGGGAGAGGGAAGTCTGGGCTTCCCTGCTAAAGCTGCTGCCCCTGTGACCCGACCTTGGATAAGCGGTGGAATATGGATGGATGGATATTACATTAGTGATCGATTCATAACAACGGACGAACATTCCGATAAATGGAACCTGGAAGCCATACGGAAGCTCGAATTAGAGCAAACTCAAGCAAGTCCCGTTCAATACCGCGGAATAACTGTCTGCACCACTTTTTACTCTCTTTGGCACAAAAACAGCAGAATCTCTCTATTAGCATGAGTTTACTGGAATCGTGAACGACTTTCTATTCCATTCATTTACATTTACGTCCTGTCGATCGTTGCATTCAAACAAAGGAATGGTAATGACTGTGGAAGAGAACATGGAATGCATCCGATTAGATGCTCAAAGCAAGTTGCTTGTGGCTCGACGGACTGTAGAGTAAATGAACGTTTCCTGGAATGCTTGACCTGCTATCATGCTAACTCAACTCAACATTATTTATAGAGCACTTTCAAACAGCCATCGCTGCATACAAAGTGCTTTACATGGAGCAATTTAACATATACAACAAACAGTAACGCAGTCTGTAATAAATACGGTAGAAAGCACCGAACAGCAAAACCAAGAACAAATCTAAGTCATGGTGAGTCAAATGCCAAAGAATACAAGTGAGTTTTGAGGCGCGTTTTGAAGATGGGCAGCGAGGAGGCTTGCCGAATGTTCAGTGGGAGGTCATTCCAGAGAGAGGGACCAGCAACAGAAAAGGCTCCATCCCCTCTGAGCCTCAGTTTAGTTCTTGGTCCTTCTAATAATGTCTGGTCCGCAGACCAGATGAGGTCAGCGAGGTAAGGTGGCACGAGGTAATTTAGAGATTTGAAAACAATTTGCGCTAACTGGAGCGCTAATCAGAGAGAAGGCGAGTTCCATCGCGCTATGGGCATGGAGGACTTTGAAGGGTCCCGTGGATGCCTTCAGACATTTGTTGCACAACATCAGCTGAGCAACGCTGTCTTGGGTGGTGATCGAGGGGACGTCAAGTTCGAGATAGTGAGTGATTGGAAAGAAAAGCCACCAGCTGTTATAGGTCTCATTTTGGAGCAAAGAGCCCTCATTTTGTGACTACTCTTGTTATAATGTATTTTGTTCATATACCTGTACTGTATACTGCCGTTTTTGTGTTATTTGTGTTGTTGGGGCATATATTTTTGCATTTTACTGCTTGTGTTCTTACACATGTATTTTGTTAACACCATGCATTGCATGTTCATAAAGGACGTGTACCGTAGTCATGTCCCACATAAGGAAATTCTGTTATCAAGACTGATTGAGCAACGCAAACATGATTTCTTACTAAAGAATACTTACTGTTGTTACTTATTGGATGCAAATCATAATGATCCAGTTGAAATGTCCAAAGCAGAATGAAACAAATTGGATATGCTGGGGACACTTCTGCAATACAGTACCTAACTCATTTTTTCTTGCAAAGCGTTGTGGCTGGCTTCTGCGCAGCTCTGCTAATTGAAATGTAAACAAACTCATGTCTGGGGGGAGGGGTGCAGCAAAAACTTCGTTTTGGAGCAGGTAACAGCCGCTCCTCTTCATGGCCAATGACTAAGTCAATTATCAAAATTGCCATAGCCTTTTTGAACTTTGAGGTCTGCTGTGAAGGCGAGCATGATAAATTTTGAGCAACATCTACATACAGTATTTGAGTAACTAGGCTCACCAATGTCACATACTCCGCGCACACACAGTATATTTAAACTGACTTACAATTTTACAATTGTTTTTAAAGCAACATAATTCCAAACTCTAATATGGAATTTAGATGAAACAATTATTTACTTATTGAATGCAAGTCATATTTTCCAGTTTCAATGTCCAAAGCTGAATGAAATAAATTGGATATGCTGGGGACACTTCTGCAATACAGTACCTAACTCATTTTTTTCTTGCAAAGCGTTGTGGCTGGCTTCTGCGCCGCTCTGCTAAATGAAATGTAAACAAACTCATGTCTGGGGGGAGGGGTGCTGCAAAAACTTCGTTTTGGAGCAGGTAACAGCCGCTCCCCTTCATGGCCAATGATTAAGTCAATTATCAAAGTTCCCACAGCCTTTGTGAACTTTGAGGTCTGATGTGAAGGCGAACATGATTAATTTTGAGCAACATCTACATACAGTATTTGAGTAACGAGGATCACCAATGTCACATACTCCTAAAATAATTACAGCAAATAAAATTATATATATGTTCACAAACACAACCGCACACACAGTATATTTAAACTGACTTAAAAATTTACAATTGTTTTTAAAGCAACATAATTCCAAACTCTAATATGGAATTTAATCGTTTCTTGGTGTCTTGGAATTGGAATTCTTTACTTATTGAATGCAAGTCATATTTTCCAGTTTCAATGTCCAAAGCAGAATAAAATGAATTGGATTTTCTGGGGCCCTCCGTGAGTCGTCACCTTACCGTGGTGGAGGGGTTTGTGTGTCCCAATGATCCTAGAAGCTAAGTTGTCTGGGGCTTTATGCCCCTGGCAGGGTCACCCATGGCAAACAGGTTCTAGGTGAGGGGCCAGACAAAGCACGGCTCAAAGACCCCAATGATGAATACAATAAATGGATCTAGGTTTCCCTTGCCCGGACGCGGGTCACCGGGGCCCCCTTCTGGAGCCAGGCCTGGAGGTGGGGCTCGTTGGCAGGCGCCTGGTGGCCGGGCCTACACCCATGGGGCCCGGCCGGGCACAGCCCGAAGAAGCAACGTGGGCCCCCCTTCCCATGGGCTCACCACCCATGAGAGGGGCCAAAGGGGTCGGGTGCAATGTGAGCTGGGCGGCAGCCAAAGGCGGGGACCCTGGCGGTCCGATCCTCGGCTGCAGAAGCTAGCTCTTGGGACATGGAATGTCACCTCTCTGGCAGGGAAGGAGCCCGAGCTGGTGTGTGAGGCAGAGAATTTCCGACTGGATATAGTCGGACTTGCCTCCACACACAGCCTGGGTTCTGGTGCCAGTTCTCTCGAGAGGGGTTGGACTCTCTTCCACTCTGGAGTTGCTCACGGTGAGAGGCGCAGAGCAGGTGTGGGCATACTCATTGCCCCCCGGCTCAGTGCCTGTACATTGGGGTTCACACCGGTAGACGAGAGGGTTGCCTCCCTCCGCCTTCGGGTGGGTGGACGGGTCCTGACTGTTGTTTGTGCATATGCACCAAACAGCAGCTCAGCATACCCACCCTTTTTGGAGTCCTTGGAGGGTGTGCTGGAGAGTACTCCTGCTGGGGACTCCCTTGTTCTGCTGGGGGACTTCAATGCTCACGTGGGGAATGACAGTGATACCTGGAGGGGCGTGATTGGGAGGAACGGCCCCCCCGATCAGAACCCGAGTGGTGTTTTGTTATTGGACTTCTGTGCTCGTCACGGATTGTCCATAACGAACACCTTGTTAAAGCATAAGGGTGTCCATATGTGCACTTGGCACCAGGACACCCTAGGCCGCAGTTCGAGGATCGACTTTGTAGTTGTATCATCGGATTTGCGGCCGCATGTTCTGGACACTCGGGTGAAGAGAGGGGCGGAGCTGTCAACTGATCACCACCTGGTGGTGAGTAGCCTCCGATGGTGGGGGAAGATGCCGGTCCGTCCTGGCAGACCCAAACGTATAGTGAGGGTTTGTTGGGAGCGTCTGGCGGAATCCCCTGTCAGAAGGAGTTTCAACTCCCACCTCCGACAGAGCTTTTCCCATGTTCCGGGGGTGACGGGGGACATTGAGTCCGAGTCCCATGTTCCGTGCCTCTATTGTTGAGGCGGCCAATCTGAGTTGTGGCCGTAAGGTGGTTGGTGCCTGTCGTGGCGGCAACCCCCGTACTCGCTGGTGGACACCAGCAGTAAGGGATGCCGTCAAGCTGAAGAAGGAGTCCTATCGAGCCTTTATGGCCTGTGGGACCCCAGAGGCAGCTGACGGGTATCGACTGGCCAAGCGGACCGCGGCTTCGGTGGTCGCCGAGGCAAAAACCAGAGCGTGGGAAGAGTTCGGCGAGGCCATGGAAGCCGACTTCCGGACGGCTTCGAGGAAATTCTGGTCAACCATCCGACGTCTCAGGAGGGGGAAGCAGTGCACCACTAACACTGTGTACAGCGGGGATGGGGCGCTGCTGACTTCGACTCGGGACGTTGTGAACCGGTGGGCAGAGTACTTCGAAGACCTCCTCAACTCCACCAACACGCCTTCCTTGGAGGGACTCTGAGGTGGGCTCTCCTATCTCTGTGGTTGAAGTCACCGATGTGGTTAAAAAGCTCCTCGGTGGTAGGGCCCCAGGGGTGGATGAGATCCGCCCGGAGTTCCTCAAGGCTCTGGATGTTGTGCGGCTGTCCTGGTTGACACGCCTCTGCAACATCGCGTGGTCAACAGGGAGAGTGCCTCCGGATTGGCAGACCGGGGTGGTAGTCCCTCTTTTTAAAAAGGGGGACCGGAGGGTGTGTTCCAACTACAGAGGGATCACACTCCTCAGCCTCCCTGGTAAGGTCTATTCAGGGGTGCTGGAGAGGAGGGTCCGTCAGGAAGTCGAGCCGCCAATTGAGGAGGAGCAGTGTGGTTTTCGTCCCGGCCGTGGAACAGTGGACCAGCTCTACACCCTTAGCAGGGTCCTTGAGGGTATGTGGGAATTCGCCCAACCAGTCTACATGTGTTTTGTGGACTTGGAGAAGGCGTTTGACCGTGTCCCTCGGGGAGTTCTGTGGGGAGTGCTTCGTGGGTATGGGGTACCGAACCCCCTGATACGGGCTGTTCGGTCACTATACCACCGATGTCAGAGTTTGGTTCGCATTGCCAGCAGTAAGTCGGAATCGTTTCCAGTGGGGGTAGGACTCCGCCAAGGCTGCCGTTTGTCGCTGATTCTGTTCATAACCTTTATGGACAGAATTTCTAGGCGCAGCCGAAGCGTTGAGGGGGTCCGTTTTGGGGGCCTCAGTATTGCATCCCTGCTTTTTGCAGATGATGTGGTGCTGTTGGCTCCTTCAAACGGGGCTCTCCAACTCTCACTGGAGCGTTTCGCAGCCGAGTGTGAAGCGGTTGGGATGAGAATCAGCACCTCCAAATCTGAAACCATGGTCCTCAGTCGGAAAAGGGTGGAGTGCCCCCTCCGGGTCGGGGAAGAGATCTTACCCCAAGTGGAGGAGTTCAAGTATCTTGGGGTCTTGTTCACGAGTGGGGGTAGGAGGGAGCGGGAGATCGACAGGCGGATCGGTGCAGCGTCTGCTGTGATGCGGACG
This sequence comes from Hippocampus zosterae, assembly GCF_025434085.1. Lineage (NCBI taxonomy): Eukaryota > Metazoa > Chordata > Actinopteri > Syngnathiformes > Syngnathidae > Hippocampus > Hippocampus zosterae. The sequence goes on along the minus strand of NC_067464.1, from coordinate 17,727,338 downwards.
TTGTATCGGTCTGTCGTGGTGAAGAAGGAGCTGAGCCAAAGGGCGAAGCTCTCAATTTACCGGTCGATCTACGTCCCAACCCTCACCTATGGTCACGAGCTATGGGTCGTGACCGAAAGAACGAGATCCCGGATAAAAGCGGCCGAATTGAGTTTTCTCCGGAGGGTGTCCGGGCTCTCCCTTAGAGATAAGGTGAGAAGCTCAGTCATCCGGGAGGGGTTCAGAGTCGAGCCGCTTCTCCTCCACATCGAGAGGAGCCAGATGAGGTGGCTTGGGCATCTGATTCGGATGCCTCTTGAGCGCCTCACCGGTGAGGTGTTCCGGTCATGTCCCACCGGGAGGACACCCAGAGGAAGACCCAGGACACGCTGGAGAGACTATGTCACCCAGCTTGCCTGGGAACGACTCGGGATCCCCCGGAGAGAGCTGGAAGAAGTAGCTAGGGAGAGAGAAGTCTGGGCTTCCCTGCTAAAGCTGTTGCCCCCGCGACCCGGCCCCAGATAAGCGGTAGATGATGGATGGATGGATGGATTTTCTGGGGAGCGGCCTGGTGAACTAGTGGTCCGCGTGTTGACCTCACAGTGCAGAGGTACCAGGTTCAATTTCAGCTCCGGCCACCCTGTGTGAAGTTTGCATGTTCTCCCCAGGTCTGTGTGGGTTCTCTCCAGATCCCACATTCCAAAAACATGCATGGCAGGCTAATTGAACAATCCAAATTGTCCCTCGGTGGTGAGTGTGAGCGCGGATGGTTGTTTGTCTGTGTGTGCCCTGCGATTGGCTGGCAACCGGTTCAGGGTGTCCCCTGCCTACTGACCGAAGACGGCTGGGATAGGCTCCAGCACCCCCCGTGACCCTTGTGAGGATAAAACGGATCGGAAAATGACTGAATGTATGTTACAATGAGAACTCCGACATGCCTGAGGGCGTAAATATGCTTACAGCTTTAACTTTTTTAATTTAATTGCACTTTCCTATTTCTATTTAATGTGGTAGTTTGAAAATATAAATAAGAAGTTCCTCACCAATTACTCAGTACTTGTGATTCTTTCACTACGTACATTCATTCATTCATCTTTCGAGCCGCTTGATCCTCACTAGGGTCGCGGGGGTGCTGGAGCCTATCCCAGCTGTCTTCGGGCAGTAGGCGGGGGACACCCTGAATCGGTTGCCAGCCAATCGCAGGGCACACAGAAACGTTCAACCATTCGTACTCACACTCACACCTAGGGACAATTTAGAGTGTTCAATCAGCCTGCTACGCATGTTTTTGGAATGTGGGAGGGAACCGGAGCACCCGGAGAAAACCCACGCCCGGGAGAACATGCAAACTCCACACAGGGAGGCTGGAGCTGGAATCGAACCCGGTACCTCTGCACTGTGAAGCCGACGTGCTAACCACTGGACTACCGGGCTGCCCCACTATGTACATATTTACTCTTATTCAATGACTCTTTTTTTTTACATGTCATATTTTTCAAAAGTAATACTAATACAATTGAGTGCACATTTATTCTGCCACCTCTGTCCTTGTGTCCTTATGGAAAAGATGAGACTGATGCCCTAAATATAATAGTAAATAATAGTTCCATCAGTAGTATACAATAGAATATAAAACATTACTCAGTAAAAATACTCACAGAGAGCTTTGCTTAATGTTAGAAATGTGCACTTCAAATTACAAATGTGGAGCTATGAAATGACAACTAAAACCTCAATATGTCACAAATGGAATAAGTGTGTACTTCACTAAATTATTTTAGGTTTTTTATTTAGTGGTTTGATTTAAGGTGTAATTTCGGGTGGGTCTGAGGCCACATTCCAGATTTGGGTTTGCATAACAAGTTCTATTTCATAACAAGATGTTTGTTAAAAAAGTTCAACTTAGACAAATATTATATATAATAAAAAATACATCATTGTTTTACTTTCTAATAAGCCCATGAGACTGTTTTCTATAGTTTCAGTTTTGTTGGAACAAAAATATTTCAGAAATCAATAGGTGGCGGTAGTGAGTAAAAAGTGTGTGTATTGAATTTAAATGAAAATACACACAAAAAATCATTTTTGGTATATTTGTGAGGACCTCTCTGAAACTTTGAGAGATGCCTATATAAACCCTCTAGAGGCCTTTAGAATGAAAAACTTGTGAGGACTGGCCTAAATGTCCTCACTTGTCAAAAATGTCCTCACTACGTTGGTCTTATAATCACAGTGGTCCTCACAAGTATAGCCGTACAAACACACACACACACACACACACACACACACACACACACACACACACATAACACTGCCATTGTTTTAAATGTTAGAATCCATTATGCATTTTTTTGTAATTGCACACTACACTAGGTGGCAATGGTTCTCTCTCTCTCTCTCTCTCTCTCTCTCTCTCTCTCTCTCTCTCTCTCTCTCTCTCTTTTTCTCTCACTCTCTCTTTATATTCAAGTATATTTTTTAAGTTTTAGTCAAATTTATGCACTTAGAATTCATTCATTCATTCATTCAGCACTTAGAATATTTTTTAAAAATCAATGTTAATAAAGGTACCGTATTCATCGTTGTAAGTTGATCTACATGTTTTTCTTTTTTGTTTTCTTTAATGTTAATCAGGGGACAATGTTATGCAGAGGTGTACCGGTATTTATGTACTAATGGGCTTGGTAAATGGACTTTCACTTGTATCGTGCTTTTCCACCTACAAGACGCTCAAGGTGGTTCTCCTCATTCGCCTACTGATGGCGCAGCGTCAGGAACAAAATGTTTTCTTGTTTCTAGGGAGGCGTAAGAGAAAAGAATGAATAGCACTGCACTTGGTAAACTCGGGCTCACCTCCACACTTACACCAGCTTGGGCTCTCGAAATGGATTGACTCTTTTCGACTCTGGAGTTGCCCACGGTGAGAGTTGCCCACTGTACAAGTGCCGAGCTGGGGCTCACACCTGCTTGGCACCTGTACATGAAGGTTCACCTTGGTGGACGAGAGGGTAGTGTCCCTCCTCCTTCGGGTGGGGGGACGAATGGAATGGTTGAAGTATAATTGGATAAGTGTACTTTGTAAGCGTCCGGTAAATACGCATTCAAATATTGCATGTATATTATATGTCTAGTATATTATGTAGCATATACTGTAAATGTACTGTAATTCGTAACAATCATGAAAAAATATATAAACTTTATGGAGACAATAGGGACAGCTTGTCGTTTTGTTTCTCAGCTTTTTGTTCACGCCACAAAATATCCCCCCTGGAGACCTCAGACCCCCATCGACATCTCCCCGCCAGGAGCTCCCTCCTGGCACTGGGGTGCAGAGTGCAACTTTATGTCATCCCAGAAATGTCACAACACCACAAACACACAAGTCCCTTCCGCACCAACCTTTGGTTGGCACGGCATGGAAGCAAACTGAATGAGTGAAGTGTTTGCTGTGTGTACGTCTACTGTCGTGGCGAGGAAGCCTTGAGGCCTGCCTCTTACAGCTTCGGGGCATTGAGGGGAAGGTGATTATATTGTGGCTGCCAGCTATTCTCTTCAAATTATGACCCAAGTATGTCTCATTAACTATTTTATTATTTCCTAAACTTGCTTGAGTGAAATAGAAACACCGCTGTAAAAAGTGCCCTCCTTGCAAATGTGCATTAGATAATACATTTTTGCAATATGGTTTACTCTGCTGACTTCTACAAAGGCAGTGTGTCGGCCTTACAGTGCAGAGATGCAGGGTTCAGTTCCCGATCTGGCCTTCCTGTGTGGAGTTTGCTTGTTCTCTCCGTTCCTGCGTGGGTTTTCTCCGGGTACTCCGGTTTCCTCCCACATTCCCAAAACATGCATGGCAGGCTGATTGAACACTCTAAACAGGATGATTAAGGACTGGCAGTTACCCAATTACATTTTGTTTTTACATCCGAGTCTGACTTAAGTCACTTGGTTTTGAATATCTGCTGATACTGAGTCCGATTTTTTTTTACGTCCCCACATATCTTGCATTTTGAGCCTATAAACGATCATTTTTGCATCCGGGTCCCAGAGCGGATGCATCTTTAAACACCTCCCTCGTGTTTCGCTGTGTACATCACATGCATCGTCCCTGAGATGGTCACAATAGTTTGTCCAAATTCTCGAGTGACCGTGCGTGAACAGCACCAAAATTCAAAACAACGATGGTGAATTACCGTGTTGGATGTTCTTTACCTTGGCGATGATCTGGGCTTTAATTCTGAAATGTTTCCTTTCTTGCTCACCTCGTCCATTGCTGTCAGTGTATTTACATCGCAAAAGCTCTGTTTTTGCTGACTTCCTGCGGCAGCATTACACCGCCACTTCAGCCCTGGCATATGTACTGCAGTGTCTCATTCTGTTTGTGTGAGCACATTTCTTGAAACAATTTCTGGGATGCTTCTGATGAGGAAAAGATTGGTTCAATTTCCATGTGAATGGTTACATCAGGCTTTGTCGATTTAGTATCTTTTCAGCTTAACCCGACTGTTGGCCATGTCAGTAAAATGTTTCCACATCTCATCACACGCTTCTTTCTTTCTAACAAACTACAGATGAGCAAGAAAATCTTGTGGCCATTTCTTTGTCGCCCCAAAACACTTTGAAGGGATGTGTTTTTACTAACCCTCTACAGCCGCTGAGGCACAGGCTGCTGCTTCACACTGGCTCTGGCTCTCTTAATGTCATTCTAAAAATTCTACTACTAGCAAATCCAAAACATTACATCGTTGTTCTCCCGTCATGTGATTGGCTTGGGACAACCCTAGTTGGCAGTGTAGTTGTTCAACCAGTGTTCCCAGATCAAGTTAATGGCACAACTGCAATTGTCTAACTGGCTGGTGACTGATTAGTCAACATCCCTGATTGAATACATGTACATAAAATTATCCCGTATTTACTCTTACATGACTATCCATCCATCCATCCATTTTTCGAACCGCCAAATCCTCACTAGGGTCGCGGGTGGTGCTGGAGCCGATCCCAGCCGTCTTCGGGCAGTAGGCGGGGGACATCCTGAACAGCCAATCGCAGTCTTACATGACTACAAAGCATTTATTCAGCAGTATGGCTTTGCAAGCTTTCACTGAGAGAGTGAGAGAGAGAGAGAGAGAGAGAGAGAGAGAGAGAGAGAGAGAGTGAAGAACAATGTTGAAGGGGGGCCAACTGGTTCCCAAGCTTGGACAAGATAAACCATCAAGGATTGGAGCTTGTTCAGCTGCACAGCTGTGTAAAAGAACTCTCACCCTTCCAAGCACACAAGAGTGCATCTATATTATATTCTTTTGATTGGAGACTTCACTAACACTCTCAGACGTATGTGTATGCTTCCCCCTTCCTTTCCTTTAGAATCTTGCGTATTAGAGACCTCTTTTTTCAAAAAATTGAGGACTCGGCAGATTGTATCGCAGAGCAGGTCGGAGATTGTAACCGGGTGCAACCTGTCCGTTCTCTTGTCTTCCTTCCGTGTTTGTTGTTTATTAATTAAATGTTGTAGGTTGACTTAACCCAGGGGTCGGCAACCCAAAATGTTGAAAGAGCCATATAGGACAAAAAAAACAAAAAACAAATATGTCTGGAGCCGCAAAAAAAAAAAGCCTTCTATAAACCTTTCAATGAAGGAAACACATGCTGTATGTATGTAGAAGACTGGATTGTCTCAGAATTGTTTGTTATTCATTCGTTTGTTGAACGAGAAGAGAGAAGGCAAGGACTCAGACGCAGACGAGTCTGTGTTTGTCGAGACTGTTAAAAGCATAAATAAAGTGGACCCAACACCACAGCTCTCCTTTTTCGGACCTGCAACATGTATCTATATCTATTTGAGCTATATTAGCCGACTATCAAAATCTTTTTCCATTTTCAAACATTGTTTTATAAAGCTCCAGGGAGCCACTAGATGTCGCTAAAGAGTCGCATGCGGCTCTGGAGCCGCGTGTTGCCGACCCCCAACTTAACCTAACAATCCCCATAATCCTGAACAATATCCTAACTGTTACTAGAGAGAGTGGCAACATTTAAAAAATGTAGGATATAGGGGCCACAAACATATTCTTCACCTGTAAGCGTATTGATAAATAAAAATAACTTATAATAAAAAGTGAGTTAAGGGCTGCAAATGGGTCGGATTTGGAATGCCTCTTAGTCAAAAGGGAAGAATTGATGAATATATCCAAAACGTACGTGCATATGATGGATTGATTCAACCATATTGAATCCTCTTTTATTTCCATAAAGCCTGGTTGTCTTGCCTGTCATGCGAGCAGCAATGGCAGCATATGAGATCAGCTCTGCTGCGCTTGGTTGTGTTGGTCTATGGATTTTGGAACATGCCTGTGAGCATTTTTCAAATGCAGCTTTGTTGCCAGGAGATGGGCACATACACACACACACACACACACACACACACGCACGTATGCGCGCACATACACACACACACACACACAGACACACGCACGTATGCACACACACACACACACACACCTGCACATATATATGAGCCCAGATGGCAGCTGGTACAATGGCAGCTGGCAGATCTATCTATCTATCTATCTATCTATCTATCTATCTATCTATCTATCTATCTATCTATCTATCTATCTATCTATCTATCTATCTATCTATCTATCTATCTATCTATCTATCTATCTATCTATCTATCTATCTATCTATCTATCTATCTATCTATCTATCTATCTATCTATCTATCTATCTATCTATCTATCTGCCATCCTACCTGCCTGCCTGTCTATCTGTCTGCCTATCGGTCTGTATGTCTTCCGGTGAACACCTCACTCCTCGTTCACAGTGGCAACACCTCATTAGTACAATATGCAAATAAAGTGGCTCGGGGCCAGAGGGTCAGAGCACAAACTGGAGATGGAATAATAGTGTGAGGGTGCATGTGTGCGTGTGTGTGTGTGTGTGTGGAGGCAAACACAGAGGTCCGCCAGATCTGTGTGTGTGTGCATGTGTGCTTTTGAGTGAGAAATATGGAGAGCCTGACAGAAAAATCTCATTCATTTTACAAGACACTCACTGAGTTTGGCAGTTTTTCTCCATTGGTTTGGCTAATTTCTTGAAACAGAATTGACATTCTTAAAACTTAAAGGTCTTTTGGCCAAACAGTCTTTTAGTACTGCACAACAATACAGCTCATGAGCAACAAAAACTGTTCACACATGCTTCCAACTAATCTGTTTCTCAGACAACAAACCACCAAAACTGCAAAGATCCTTCTCAATTGCTTTGGCTGATTTGCATTCATACCTGCGTACTTAATGCTTTTGCTGAAAATCGCACAAATGGTTCAACACAATACTATGGATTACTGATAAAGCTCATATCGCTCAAAACAGTTCACCCATGTGTCAAAACTACATTTCTTTCTCAAGTACGTAGTAATATTCGTAATACATTGTAAAATGAGTTGAACTGTGTTTCAGATCTTGTATCCTTCAATGGAGATACCGTAATTTGTGTCACTCCACCTGTTTTCACAATCACACATTACCATCAAAGAAGTATCTATTTCAGTGACAGATACAATAAAATCATGATGTGCCCTAAGGACGGGGGCTAAATTAGCATGTGACATGTACAGAAGGTTAACACATCTTTCACACAGTTCTGAGATTTGAAGTTTGAATCTGAACTTCAGCCTGACTGTGTGGAGTTTGTATGTTCAACCCATGCTTGCGTTTTTTTTCATCAAGTACTCTGGCTTCTTCCCACATTCCAAAAACATACACGTTAAGTTAGTTGAACATTTCCATCTGGATGGATGGAGAAATGTGAGTGTGAATGAAAACAAAAATTGAATTCTATTGTCATTGAACATGTGACAAGTACAGAGCCACCAAATCCATTTAACAGTTTCAACCCATCAAAGAGACATCAATGACCAACTTTTATCTGATTTGATTTTTAATTTCATCCATCCATTTCATCCATCCATCCATTTTCTACTGCATGGGTCGAGTCGTGGGGGCAACAGCTTTAGCAGGGAATCCCAGACTTCCCGCTCCCCAGCTACTTCTTTCAGGTCTTCCCGGGGGATCTCGATGTTCTCCCAGGCCAGCTGGGAGACTGGGTCTCTCCTGGGTCCTGGGTCGTCCCCGGGGCCTCCTGCCGGTGGGACATGCCCGGAACACCTCACCAATGAGGCACCCGGGAGGCATCCTAATTAGATGCCCGAGCCACCTCATCTGGCTCTTCTCGATGTGGAGGGCTCGACTCTGAGCCACTCCTAATTGACCGAGATTCTCACTGTATCTCTAAGGGAGACCCCAGACACCGTATGGGGAAAACTCATTTTGGCTCACTTGTATCTGGGATCTCGGACTTTTGGTCACGATCCATAGCTCATGACCAGGTGGGAACGTAGTTCGACCGGTTAATAGAGAGCTTCGCCTTTTGGCTCAGCTCCTTCTTTACTACGACAGACCGATACAAAGTCTGCATCACCGCGGATGCTGCACCGATACGCCTGTCGATCCCTCCTGCCCTCACGCGTGAACAAGACCCCAAGATACTTAAACTCCTCCACTTGGAGCAAGATCTCCTTCCCAACCCGGAGAGGGCACTCCACCCTTTTCTGACTGAGGACTACTGTTTCAATTTTGGAAGTGCTGATTTTCATCCTAACCGCTTCACACTCAGTTGTGAAACGCTTCAGTGGGAGTCCTGTTTGAAGGAGCCAACAGTACCTTATCATCTGCAAAAAGCAGAGATGAAATACTGAGGCCACCAAACCGGACCCCCTCAACACCTCGGCTGCGCCTAGAAGTTAGAAGTAGAAATTTTGTTATGAACACAATTGGTGCAAAGGGCAGCCTTGGCAACGTCCAACCTCACTGGAAACGATTTCAGACTTACTGCTGGCAATGCGAACCAAACTCTGACATCATGGTATGGGACCCAATACTGTAGCCCATATCAGGGGGTTCAGTACCTCATACTCCTGAAGCACCCTCCATAGAACCCCCCGAGGAACACGGTAAAATGCGTTCTCAAAATCCACAAAGCACATATAGGTTGATTGGGTGAACTCCCATGTACTCTCGAGGACATCAATTCACTGAGGTTTTCGTACAAGTACTGTATCTTGACTTTTCACCATTCATTTATTTATTTATTTTTGAAAACTGCTCCTACATTGGAGGGCAAAACTCATGTCACGCAAGTCATGCGAGAGCTGGGTCACAGTTGTAAACCCCGGAAAAACTTTTGAAAAGAACTATGTTTATGAATTAGTATTTGCTAAATCAAATATGAATCGATTTGAATCCAAAAATATTTTTTTTTTACCCAGCCCAACCCACTAGTGTCACAAACTTCCATGTCTTTCAAGTGATGAGCCGCCTCTTTCTTGTTTATATGCTTTATGTTGCAAGCCAACATTTAACATCCAAACAAGCTTCAGATGAGCCGCTGGTCAAATGAAGTGAAAAAAATGGCCAGTCGCCAATATACTTTCAGCTCCGTACACAATTAGTTTTATATATTGCAATGCAGTGCTGTTTTACTGTTGTTTCTTTTTTTTTTTTTAATTAAAAACATCACAAAAATGGTGGTTGTGTGGAGAGCTCGGATGGATTATCGTTTCACTTAATTTTAACGGCTAAAATTGATATAAAATGTATTGATGTTTTTTGTTTCAAAACATGTTTTTCACTCCTTGGCAATTTGGCCAATATAAGGTCTTGACCGCACGTAGACTGAACTTCCAAATGGGATCCTGTGAATATTAAATGATTACATAAATTAGCATGAATGAAAAGGTATCTTACTGATGGCTTTTGCTTTGTGAGCTGTCCCTTAGCGAGGCGGCACTGCAGCAAAAACCTGAATTAATTGGAAAATTATTCAGATTAAAGA